>NC_134115.1:40684726-41363226 GCF_040939455.1 Microcebus murinus | reverse complement strand
CATTACTTCTTTTCCCTTTTAGCTTTAATTCTGTGGCAGCCAGCAAGCTTCTCCCGATAGATGTTCCAGCAGCCTCCTTCCAAGAGACTGTTTCTTAAGTGGAAACTGCACGCCTATACATGATCATATCTTACCTTCTAGAAGTTCCCTTCAGGTGATGTCAATATTTTTCTTTCATTGTGACGAGAGTAAAAACATTGATTTCTTAAGTGTATTAATTCTCTAAGTAGTTTTCTTTTATAGGAGACACTCAGAATTTGCAAGGAATAGACCCGTGTTCACATTGAGGGAGTCATGAGACTTGAGCTGAGGCAGGTGGGGAAGAGGCATGGCAAGGCAGGAGTGCGGTGGCTCACCTCCCCTCCGGCCCCTGACAAGCTGAGGGTCGCCATCTGTGCTCCTCTCCCACGAACACTCCATTCTTCTCTTCCAAGGTGGGGACTGGAGAAAGACGTGGAGTCTGGAGTGGACTGGGAAAGACTGGATAAGCCTGAGACACACAGCTTTCCAAACTCCATACAAAAGAGCCCCATAAAGTCTCTCCAGGACACATGAGCTGCTCCCACAGGGAAAGGAAGCAAAACATTCTTCGCTCCAGGCCACCTCCCTTTGTGAAATCCCTTCTTCTGCATCGTCCCTTCTGTTCTCCATCACCAGGTCCTAAATGCCACCATGCCATCCTTAGGTTGTCCAAAATTGCCCCTTCCACTCAGGGTTGATACCTCTGATGACTCTCATGCTATCTCTTGTTCCAAAATAGTCCTTTCAGTCACATCAACAAAATGCCCGCTCTGGCGTAGTCTGGACTGCTGGATTTTGATATGCTCAAAGTAACTCACATTAGGGCCTGAGTAATAGATTTAAGGGCATAGTGGAGGCGGGGAACTTGCATGCTCCAAGAAATTGTTACCACTATCATTTTTAAGACATGATTCCTCTATGTATGTATGAAGAAGCCTTTCTGGTGCTTGCTCTCTTTTTCTGCGTAAGGCTCAGAAATGCACTTGGATGCAGGCAGGGACAGGGCAGGTAGCATAAACTGGGTTAAACTGGCAGGGTTAGCAAGTATGGAGGGTTGGGGCTGGGATGACCTGGAGAGGGACATTCACATTAAACAAGAACAGCTGGAAGCCCACGAGCCGCCATTATTTGTGAAGCTTGGTGTTTCACAGAAGCACCTCACTGCCACCCGCTCCCGGGTTGACCGTTCAGGAAAATGTATAGAGTCTGCGTTGTTTTATGGCCCAGGGCTGCATTGCATCCACACCCTCCACCTCCACCAGTGTCCCCATTCCCATACCCCCCAGGGTAGGGACAGAAAAGAGACTTAAAATCCTGAGTCGAATCCACAGTATACTGACCACATTATCTTTCTCCCAATTACTCTTCCTTGAATTTGTAGCAAACATTCCAGAATCATTCCTGTGTGCCTTTGTACTGATCCAGAGAAACAAATAAGAGAAATGACAATGATGGAACATTAGCATGATAAGAAATTAAAATTAAAATATTTTAAAATAAATTTTCTGCCCAATATCCATTTACACTGCAGTTCTTTGTCTTATTCATAAAAATAAAATCACATAATCAACTTCTACCAATACTTTACCAAATTAGTCAGTATACTTAAATTTCCCCATTTCTTAACTGCCTTATAATCATTGCTTGATTTATTAAATTAAAGACTGAATCAAGAATAATAATTGATTTTTCTGTACCAGAAAGAGTTGATTACTATTAAAGCATATTCCATGCAAAACTTAAGGTAAATTGGAATTTTAAGACAGTGCAGAAGTGAGAATGTGCATATTTTTGCCCTTCCCATTAATTTAACTGTGAACTTTTAATTGTGAAACTGTCCTGAGTCTGTTTCATAACCCAGCAAAGTAATCAGTTCCAAATTAGTATTCAGGTTAGTTAATGATAACATAGATAAAGATATCTTGCCCTATTTGTAAACATAAGCACTCTTTTTCCATTGCAGAGAACTTTTTAGAAAAACACACATATTGAGAAGTCCACAGTTAAACCTAATTCATTTTACTTTATATTTCATTGCCAACACAGGCAGGGTAAATGAAGGGAAAGGAAATAATGGTTTCCTTTGCTGTCATTATTTAGAAGAAACTCCAGATATAAACTAGAAAGTAATCAACCATCTTTGATGAATCCGAACATTTTAATATGTGCAACACAGCCTGGGAAAAGCAAGAATCATATCAAATTAGAAAAAAAAAATCCAGAAACATAAAAAATAATTTAACATTCATAATTAGTAGGAAAGAACTAAGACAACAAAGAAATTTTACTATAAACCTACCAATTTTACATTTTAGATCTAGCTCCACAGTTGTCACAGAGTTTTAGCTAGCTCTTAATTAATTAACTAAATAACTAACTAGAATAGACAGAATATAGTAGAGATAAAGGAAATGATTCTTACATGTTCTTGACTTTTTCTGATACATTTTGGTCTTCACAAATACAGCAAACATGTATCTTCAGTTTTCCAAAGAAATTTCAGTTTTCTTTACCCTTATTTTTAAAAATAACTTAATCAGGTAAATATATAACTACATTTAATTAATAAGAATAGAAACCCATTGGATCTGGTGGATACTGCATTAATTTTCATATCAACCTTTTGCTTGGGTAGCCTGAAATCAAAACTAGCTTTGGCTCCAGCTTATGTCCTTGCTGGGAATACTTACTAAGTTGTATGTTACCTGGGGCTAATGACATCCACATGGGCCCTCAGGCTTTGGTGCTTTCCCCTTCTTACTCTCTCTTGCTGTAGTATTGTTCCCACAGGCTGCCCCTCTGGGGAGAAATCTCAGGGCACATTTTCTGTCCAGTTTAAAGGAGGCATGGGTGGAGAAATAAGTCAAATTAATAGCACATGTTAGAAGTCACCATCAAACCACCAATATCACGATTTTCCCATTAATGGTATCAGAGGTATCATAGAGGATGGTACAGGGCAGGAAACATCTCAGATAAGAGAGAAACAGTTTTGTTAGCAGGAATATAAGAGTAAATATGGTTAATACTTGTTGAATGATTACTAAGTCAGGCCCTGGGCTAAATACTTTACTTGCATTATCTTATTAAATTCTTGTAAGACTGATGAAAGGGAAATACACTAACAATGTTCCTACTTTATAGATGAGAAAACTGAGGCAGAGAGAGATGAAATGACTCATGCAAACAAATAATAGGAAATAACAGGTTTAAAGAGCATCTCATTAATAGACCTAAACTGTTTAACAACATATGTCTTAAAATTTGGCCCAATAGAATAACATAGTTATTATAAAACTTGGAAATTTTAGAATTCTCTTAACCCCAAATTTAAACTAGAGATCAAAGCAACCACTGATCTTCTCTGTTTTCTAGGATTTGTGTGAGATATAATATTTCAATCACCAATTTTGATTTCAAAATTATAAACCTCAATAAATTTTGGAGAAGGTAGACATTCAAAACCCAATATATTATCAGTTATTCTACCACCACTTTTTAATTAATTCACCATTGGGCTTATATTGAAATGATAGAGTAATAGCAACAGTTTATTAAGGACTTATTACTGGGGCCTAGGGCCTGTGCTAAACATTTTACAGACATTTAACTAAATTCTCAAAAATAGGTATAATTATCCCCATTTGAGATGAGATGAGAAAAGAGAGGTTCGGAGATTAAGCAACTTCATCCAACTGTGGGCGTCATTAACGTGGTGGACCCAAGATTAGAACCCAGGTATGCCTGGCTGCAAAAACTATGATCATGACCTCTGAGTTATGTGTTTTAAATTCCAATAAAGCAACAGATAGAGTATTAAAAAGAGAAAAGCACTTTTAAATGGAATCATTTTTACTGTCATAACAACACTAATACTACCTCAAAGAAGGCCTTCTGCAGTGTGGACTTCTGTGTCTTGTGCTCTAAGACCTGGTACAGGTAGGTTATTGGATGTCACTCATGATGATCTCACAGACCTAAGGTTACTTTGTGCCCTTGTGAAAACTAAAGCATCCAGGAGTCACCAGGGCAGAATGATAGCACTGTGCAGTTCTCTGCATTCTTCAAACCCAACATTCTTCAAACCTAACATTCTTTGGAGGCAAGAGGAGCACAGGTGAGCACAGCACCAGCGCTAACTCTGCCTTGCCCCATGACTTTGCAGGTACCTGAGATTTGGAAGTAGCTTTGCATGTTCACCCAGAGACGTTGGTGGTTAACTGTTGGCTAAGCTGCCTAATTATGATGAAAGTGGGCTTCCAGGCCTCAACAAGTTTTCTTTCACAGTGGGTGCCCTGAGGAGAAAGGAGGGGATTTTGGTGTGGCCGTATTGTTCGAGCCTGCCACGCAGGTGCCCAGCTATGAAACAATGGACTCCATTGATGGTGATGCATTGGCCCTGCACATGCCAAAGCCAACGCATATTGTGTGGGCAGGTATGGAAGTCAACAGTGATGCATAACCAGGTGGGAGTTCAGGATCAAAAAATGGCCTCCTCCTCCTCAGAGCTGACAAAATTAATCATGGCCACCCTCACTAGAGAGCAAACTACCCACAGTATTTTGAAAAACTGGTCTGTGAGTTTATACAGACGCTTCCATCCTCAAGTTCTGATATTATAGCAGATGCACATATTAATATTTTCAGCAGTTTCTCCACAAATGGAAAACTCCTAAAGAACTCTTCAATATGAAAAATTATATGTACTTTAGTTTTAAAGAAGGTGTATCTGAATTGCCTCTCCTGCAAAAGAGGAAAAGGAATCCTACAAACTTTCTTGGATTTATGTAAATGGTTTTTTGTTTTCTGGAGAAAACAAATATACATAAGAGGGTAAAATATATTATGGAATTTTAACAATAACTATTAATGTTGTTTTTCAACAGGGGAATATTAAGTGCCTGATTTCACATGGCTAAGGCTTCCTCTTCAGGCTCGACTTTTGCAAACCAAAAGCTTGCAAGCAGAGGCCACCGATAGGGAAATATTAATACAGACAACCAAGTAGAAAGGGATATAGGAATGTAGCCGAGTCTTTCTTTGAAACACTTGTGAGAGAAGGATCATTCATTTGTGAAACACTTATGAATCTCATATAACCTGGTGCTACACAAGCTTTCAATTCCTGGACATTAGGTTTTTAGGCTCCTTGCATTCCAACTTGTGGGAGATAATTCACCTTTAAGCAGGGGCCAAGGGACCATTTTCATTTTCTCGTAAAAGCTTATTGACAACTATTTCCAGCACCATCATCTGCGCTGGGGACAGAAAAGTAAGTAAATCTGGCCCAGGCTTTCCTTTTCCTTGTCTCAGGGCAGAGCTTCTAATGCCCTTTCAGCATTTCCTAGCTGAGTAGAATCTGAAAGCAACTCTGGTTCAATAGAAATAAATGAGGCAAGTTGTAACAAAAGCCCAGCAGAGACCAAATTTGCGGGTGAATTACTAAAACTCTTGAGATCTCAGCATCTTCATCTGTAAAATGGAGACAATAAGACCTACCTTGAAGGTTTGTTGTGTGTGATTAAATGAGATCAGGCATCATGCCTCTTACATAATAGATAGACCAGAAAGGTTGTTAGTTATTGTTGTGATCAGTTTGGATATCTCGGGTCCTGGCCTTTCTATCGATGAATCTATGGGCAGCCCCAGTGGATTGATGCCATACTCAGTGCGCCCTAAGGGCCTGTCACGTGGAATTTCAAAGTTCAGGAAAAGAGACTTTGGTTTCTTAAAAATCTCAGAGTCTTGTCTGACTACCACCTTGTCCCAGCCTTTCTTCCTCTAAGGCATCTTGCTCAGGCATGATTTTCACATCACACTGGATTATTTTTCTCTTCTTTGCCCAACATGGATGTGGGATAGAGAGGGTATAGAGGATGGGTTTTCCTTTCCCTGATTTCAAGATCGCCCTCCCTAAGTCCCGGCTGAAGGAACAGGCTTGTCATTACCTTCGGGGGGATTTGGAAATCAACCCTAGGGCTCGGCTTACCAGCACCGATGTGTGGGCAGCAGCCAAGCTGAGAAGCCAACATGGACATCATGTTGGCCCCAGGAACATGTGCCTGGCTCTGTACTGGCTTCCAGAGAGGACTTCTGACCTGGCCTGGTGCTAACTGGGTATTGTGGGAAGGTCGGTCTGACCACCGGCTTCCTGCAGTTGCCTTTGACGACGCTGATGGAACAGGCGTGGGAATCGGTGTGCAGATTTGGTCTCCAGGGAGATCCTCTGTCGCCACAAGCACCAACCTCCCCTTGTTTGGGTCACAAAAGAGGAGACCAGGGAAGAACTTAAGCCAATCTTGGGAACGCTGCATGCTCAAACTAAAAGTTAGGTTGTTCACCTCTTGCCTTAACTTGAAATGTAGGAGCCGGCCCTACACGTGGCTGCCATGGGACAAAGGCCTTTTCTCAGGCCAGGGTCACCAAAAGTGGAATCCCGGTCAGCACAGAGTAAAATTTAACTTCAGTTTATTTATTTTTTCCTTAGCACACCTTTGGCCCCAAACACACCCCATGCCCCACCGCAACCTCCTCTCCTCACTGACTTCCTTACTAGGTTTCTCAAGTGGATACGATGAAACCAGAAATCACTTCACTGCCTTTGGGTGCTTTCCTTTCCCTGATTGTTGGTTAAATGAGTTTTGCTTGGCAGGAGCAAAGAAGAGGAGCAGGTCCTAAGGGGAAAAAAAGCAAAGTAAACTGTATACTGTGAACTTACCTTGGTCTTATCTGACCTCTCTTGATGCTCATTCTCCATTTTCCTCCTTCTTCCCTCCTCCGTGGTTGGGCCATGCAGCTTCTGCTTCTCAAGAATATCCCAGCTGGCCTCTTCCTCTGTCCAGTTCCTTCCCACTGACAGTAGAAATGGAGTTAGCAAACTTGCTCACGCTAAAGTATGAATGACTGACTAATCACCCATCTCTCTGTCCCAACTTCTTCACATTCCCAGAGGTGTTTTCTCTTGGGTTGATCTTCCTTGAATTTCAGGATGAGGGAATAAAGCTCTGCAGAAGGTAAGAGGTAAAGACTGGCAGCATGGCATAGAAAGATGTGGGTTACAGGGCCTTGTATGTTTTGGGCAAGTCACCTAATCACTTTGAACTTCAATATCCCCTTCTACGGAGTAGAGACAATACCTTCTTTTTTAGAAACAATATGTATAAATCTTCTAGCTTGGTACCACAAGTACTTACTCATCATTATGATCCTTATTATTGGGCTGCTCCATCTCTACCTAAGACCAGATCTACACCAGTTGTGATTATTCATGAGGCCTACAATGTTGGGAGGTGTTGTTACCATAGCTGCCTTGACCTCCCATTACTTTTGGGTTCTAAGGCTGCCTTTGAAGAAATCTGTCAGCCCAACAAGGACAAGAGAAACACAATCAGAGGGAATCTATTGCTTAGCTTGGAGTCACTACCAAAAGGTGACTAGCCCTTGGTCACCTAGGGCCACCTCACCTAGAGTTTCATTCACCTGAGGAGACCAGAGGCTCAGTGGCCCAAGGCTCTTAGAAAATAAGCAGAATTAGCTGCTCTCTGTTGATGCTCGTGACTTCCTATCTGAGTGGTTCCCAAGTCCCCTGGTGACCTTGGGGTCCACAGGCTACTGTTCTCTTTCTGTGCCAGTGATTCTCAATCCTGGCTGCACACTCACATCTCATGGGGGAGTGGGCCTGGCTAGTTGTAACAGATCCCCAGGGAACCTAATGTGCAATCGGAGCTGAGAATCACCATTCGAGACTCAGCCTGAGCCTGTTGGAGTCTCTCCCATGGAGGGAAGCTGTTCAGCTTGGGTTTTTGGTTGTACACTTCTTTCCCACATGGATCCCAAATGATCATTGAAGCTTAATGTAATTATTTATGTTGCTTAATTTGAATCATACTTTAAAACCATTTATTTATCTACTTTGAAAGGTATACACTCCTTATCCCAACAAGCACAGTTTAATATGGTATGGTTTAATATATCGCTCAAGCAGTATATTTTCTAGCCTTCCAAATTAAAAAAAAAAAAAAAAAAGGAAAGGAAAAATCATTACTTAAGTTCCTTTCTGGAGTAACATCAGAGAGTAATCTAGGAAGTATTAAACATTGGAGAGTAATCTAGGGGGTATTATATATATCTTTATCAGGATAAGTTGAGAAAACCTTCCTGGGTGATTCTTCTATTTCTCTGAACCAGACAATTAGCGTGGACATGAAGCCTCACAGACAGCGATGGATACTTCATTTCCCACGAGGAGACGAAGCAGCTAAACTGCTCATTTTGTAAAGGCAGATGCTTGGCAATCCCATACACCTGTGACAGGAAGCCTAAACACTCACTGTTGACCAAGTTCTTACTCTCATGCAAAGTTGTAGCTGTGACATCACCAATGCTTTATAAAACTATATTTTAAGAGCTAAAGTGAAACTTATTGTAGGCACAGTAAGTATGAAGGAAAACTGAACTTGATGACATTGTCAATATTTCATCTGCAAGACTCCCCTGGAAGGATTCAGCCACCCATCAGTGTCAAATATTGAATTTCTGTGACAGGAAGAGTGACATAACTACTTAGGTTCAAGGAAACACAACTAGGACTAAGGATTAGAAGTTACAAGAAAACGTATTTCCACTGAGTATGAGGGAGACCCTTTTGTTGGCCAAAGATGGAATGAATGAGCATCACACCATAGTATCTCTGACCAATCAGTTCAAATGCTTGAAGGTCAGAATGGTGAGTGTCCAAAAGGGAGGAGCACTTGGATCATTGGTTACACCAGAGACATTCACCTGCCCACTCAAAATTGTACATTGTACAATATTGTACATTGAAGCGAATGAGGACAGAGAAGGATAAGAGAATAAATTCAACCCACATCTAAAAGTATCTCACACATCCGTGAGAATTTTAAAAGAACGAGCTTTAATTATTAACCATAAGGTGTTCAGTTGATCTCATTATCATGATGAGAAAAACCATTACTCTTAAAATCATTGAATAGTTACAAGAGGGAAGATGGATATATAGGGACTAATATTTAATGAAAGCCTTTGAAACACTTGATGTTTTCCACATATTATTTTATTTTTCACACCTACCCCGAAGGTAGGCTATCTAAACCGGTAAACCTCACTGAGGTTGAGTAACTTGCTCAGAACTTCAGTTACTGAGCAGCAGAAGCAGCAGTTAAATCAAGGTCTACCAATCTCGATTTATTATAGCTCTAGGCTGATCTTAGGGCTTCTCTGCTTTGCTCAATTAAAACAACTTTTTTATATTTATTTCTGCACATACTTGTACTATTAATATATCTTCCAAAACCCCATCAGAAATGATAAGTACATGAGGTACTGCCTATGTTAATTAGCTTGATTGAACCATTCCACAATATATACATATTTCAAAACATCATTCTATGTACAATAAATATATGTGAATTTTATTTTTCAATTAAAAAAAACTCATCAGAATAAAGTGAACTGTATATTCATCGTATATTTGGTAATGATTTACCTCGTATTGGTTTGAGCATCAGGCAGATTTTTCAAGTTTGCTGATAGACACAGTATACCAAGGAAGGCCACACATTAGATATATTTTCCAAGTTAGTTCAGTAAAGATAACTCAATAATAGCTAGACTGATAGACGACTTATCTGAATATTCAAAGACTACTATTACTACTATTAGCATTTTGTTGAGTCCTGAGTCAATTCTTACCTTGTGTGAGTAGAAATAGTCTTTGTACCAACCAGGTGTGCCAGGTGTGCTTGTGAGCAGTGCACACCTGCATACTCAGTCATGTGACTGGGATCCACGTCACTCCCAAGTCCCAGCTCTACTACCTCTCACCTGATGACCTAGAGAAAGGTATGCATGTGTCTCCTCTAGTAACAGTTTTCTCATGGGGTAGTCGGAATTCCATGAAATAATACAAGGTAAGTGCCTCCCATGGTGCCTGCAGCCTTTTCTTTCCTCCCTCTCTCCTCTCTCACCTCCTTCCTTTGAAAAATATTTATCTCCTACTCTGCACAGGCATTGTGCTAGATGCTGAGGACGCAATAGTAAATTAGATAGAGCTGTTTCCCTTTTAGAAACAAAAGTTCAGAAATAAAGTTCAGAGGGAGACAGACTAAAAACAAGCAAATATGATAACGGCACATTGTGAAGAATGTTGTGAGAGTAACAGGAGGTGCAAGGTAGAGCACCAACCTGAGTTAGTAACCAGACTTGCTATTATGAATGATATTGTTGTTATGATTATGGTTTAAGTGGATTTTGTTTTTCTAAAAAAGTTTTTATATGATGGAATTTTCAAATAGATGCAAGATTAGAGAGTGGTTCATACACCACCACTCAGCTATAACCAAAATTGACTCATGACTACTCACGTTCTGCTGTACTCCTTTCTATTTCCACATCCTCCTGTGGCTGGATGATTTTGCCAGACACCTCAGACATCCTTCAGTACATATTTATAGGTGATAAACACAACACGGAAATTATTTGGAAAATATTAATATTACAGGTAAGTCTTTGGGGGCCTTGGAGCTAAAACATTTCAATAGTTTATTTACCCTCTAGAATCTCTCTTTCTTGTCTTCACTACCTATATGCCTGCTTTTAGACTGGGACCTAGCCTTAGCCTCCTGAGGTTTAAGTGTTAATACATAGAAAGTGCTTAGAAAAGTGTCAATATATAGTGAGTGTTCAATAAATATTGATTATTAGAGATGTCCAAAATTCTTTCTCATGAACATCCAAAATTAAATTGAACAGATTTACTAGTATTCAATGGCCTGAAATGGTGAAGAATGACGATTTCTCATAAACCAGAGACCCTAAACCTCACAGGAATTACAGACATCTAAACAACACTATTGGTGGGAAAAAAGTGAGCAAGACAGCTTCCCCCTGGTATGTAGAATTATCTTTTGATTTCTAAAATTCTATCATTAGACTTTTATAAAATATTTTATTTTGTGAGGGTCTGACATACAAGAGAACATCTAAATCACAATACGTAGCTGGGCACAGTGGCTCACTCCTATAATCCTAGCACTCTGGGAGGCCGAGGCAGGAGGATCACTTGAGTTCAGGAGTTCGAGACCAGCCTGAGCAGGAATGAGACTCCATCTCTACTAAAAATAGGAAAATTAGCTGGGTGTGGTGGTACACACCTATAGTCCCAGCTACTCGGGAGGCTGAGGCAAGAGGATTGCTTTAGCTCAGGAGTTTGAGGTTGCCGTGAACTAGGCTGATGCCACTGTACTCTAGTCTGGACAACAAAGTGAGACTCTGTCTCAAAAAAAAAATATTAAAAAACAAATCACAGTTAGAAGCTGATTCTATTAACTTAATTCCTATTGAAACCATCATAACAATTTACCCATGCATTACATCTTCATTGTTCACTATATATCAGAAACTTGCAACATTCTGGAGATCCATATATAAGTAGGTTATGGCACTTAGCTCATAGACACATTTAGGCAAAATGAATAAATAACACTACAGTGTTAAATAGAGACCTAAATAAAGTGAAAAGGGCAGTAAAATCTCTTGAGGAAATTCAGTTTGGGCAAAGGTAAAGGCATCTGGCCTGAAGGAAGTTTCTAGAAGGAGATGGCATTTGAGCTGGGCCTTTAAGAACAGTTAATATTTTGCCAGGGGAAGGGCATTTTAGGTGGTGGTAGAAAGTGATGTAGAGCATTAGAGTATGGAAGGTCCTTGTGTTCTGAGAGGAATCTGTTGTGTGTTGACTTCCCCAGGAGACGCAAGAAGTACATGGGGACAAGGGTGGGAAGATAACATTCAAACTTAGACTCCAACCAAGGTATATAAAGGTATTTTATTTTATTTCTAGAACAATTGTGGCTATATACTAAAATTTGAACTTTATTCCCCAGGAATACGAAACAAGTTCAGGTTTTGGAGCATAGAGGAATCCATAATCTAGAAAAATAATGGAATTATTTGACATAGGACACCATCAAAGCTTGACTGTCTCTGTGATAGTGATTCCTTCCCCCCATTTTACCCCTTGGTAAATTTTCCAGGTCCATTGTTTTCTCACTTAGAGTTTTTAGAGTCTTTGTAGATTCATGAAGGTGGAAATGGGAGATTAATGAACTATTTTCAATGTTTCAATAAGCTCAAATGACTTACACATTGACTGTAAGGTTACCACCAACCTTTTCATCAAAACAAAAGGACCCGTGCTTCAGTTATGACTCCTCAGGCAGGGCCCCTGGTCACAAATTTGGGGAAAGTCCTTTTCTCAGAAAGTTTACATGGCATAGGATTTATGGATATGGGCTTTGGAGACAGTCTTGGGTTTGAATCTCAGCTGTCACTTCAGAGCTATGTGATGTTGGTCAACTGATTTAATCTCTTTAAGCCTCATAGTCCTTGGTTTAACAGATAGGATGTGTTGTATATCTATCTGTGTCTTATTATGTAAGTATGGAGTGTGGTCTGCCCACAGGAATCAGAAATGCTGCCAAATAAATCAATCTTTTATGTGTCCATCATCATCATTAGCCACCATGGGCCCTTTCTATTTGGCATTTCCACTGAGAGTCTCAGAGTAGGCTGCTTCCAGCATTCAGATGGCCACACCCTTGACACTCCAGCTTGCCGCTGTGTCTGCTGACGGCTCTGTTTCAGTGCTTCTAGTTGATCTCCTTTTGCCCAGTGCCTTGCTGAGCAGATTTCCTGAGGCTGCTGCTTGTCTCTGTCTTGCAAAGGCCAGAGGTAAACACTCCCAATGCCATTCTCTGTCCAGTTCATTAGTCAACTTCAGGACTTCAAAAGACATGTTCTGTTTAAGTTTGCTGTTTTCTATACCTGACACATATATAAATGTGTTCAATGTACACTTCTAATGCTTTGGCATGGTTTTGGAACCCTAATAGACACTTTTATGCTTTTTAGTCTCTATTGCCTAAGAGAACTGATACTAAGGCTAAGCAAAGAGGTGGTAGATATGGATGTCATTTAATGTTATAGTCACATGGCAAGTCTGAAAATGATCTTGTCAAAGTTAGTGGTGTGCACTAAATGGTCTTTTCACATACAATAAGTCTGTCTTGAAAAGGGTTTGAATTTTAGCTTTCGTTTATTGAGTTGACCCTTAGGAATATTGACAACACATATCTAGCCCTGTTCATTGTACAGTGCTGGGTCAACATGAAATGACTCTCTTGGGATAACTGCCCATGTACTTTACTGTTCATATGCACTTTCCAAACTTTCAGAGCTGAAAAAACAAAAAACAAAAATCCAGGAAATCTCACCTGAACGAGCTTTCCTTGGCAGATTTCTGGCAGGTAATGCTTCCTGTTACTTAGGAAATGCTTTTAAGCTTACCTTCATTTATAATCCTTTGGCTGGCCTACTGTCTAAGCTTTAAATTGTTTGGTTCCTAGAAACAAATTAAAAAGCAAGACAAATTGCAACCACCACAACAGAGCAGTGATGTGAAAACATTAGGGGTTTATTTATCTCTCATATAAAATACATTTGGAGATGGGCATTCAGGCTGGTTTGGTGGATCCCTGGTGCCATCAAAGACTTAAGGCCTTTCCAGCTTTTGTGCTCCACCATCTATAGGGTATTATTCTTATCCTCATGTTCTCAAGATGACTGCTGGAATACCAGCAATCACATCCATGTTCAAACAAGAAGAACTGGATGAGTAAAAGGCAAAATAAATGTGCCAACCCTTGTTTTAAGAGATTTTCAGGGAGTTCTTTCTGTCATCTCTACTCACATCACATCAGTCTTATGACAAGACATCTTCCAGCTGCAAGGGAGGATGGATACACATTTGGGTGGGCCCATTTTCTCCTTTAATAAAATTGCATTTGCTCCTAAGGAGAGAATGGCTACTGTGCAGGCAAGTAGCAGTCCCTGACATATTTACCTTTAATTCTAGGTCGACTTTTTACTTATTCTTGGTTTAAAAATCTTAAGAGGAAAATGGACAAGTTAATTCACTTTCTAACTGTAAGCAGATTTAAAATATTTTTCTAGTAATGAAGGACTAATGAATTATATTCGAATCTACAACAATACATGAAAGAAGACCTGTATTGGCTTTTATTAGGTTTTCACTGTCCCCTAAGTAATTGTAATCTTAAGCCTATGGGGGCTCATTGTATTCATTTGTTCTCTAGCAGTTCAGAGAAAGTTTCCTGATGTTTTTATCTTATTTGTGGGAAGAAGGACAATCTGGTGGAAGATAACATGCAAATTTTAGGCTCCAAGTACAAGGCCCAAATGTGTTTTATTGCTTTCTGATAAAGTTAGGTAGTAGGAAGGAAACAAATAGTAGAACCTGTGATGAAAACTACAGAATGGTATAGTGCAAGATTTTTCAATTATCTTTAGTAGTCAAATTGTTTCTTTAAATGAAATCATACCGAGGAAGTTTAACCATATAAAAGAGATAAAAAGCTGACTTTTTCTAGTCAAAGCAAGGGTGGAGGACCTCTGCACTCTCTTTTCACCCACCCTCCTTCTCTCCTTCATGATTCTTGGGGCACTTGCATGGAAATCAAGAGCTACAGAGAGAAAATTTGAAAACCACCATTTCAATAGATTTTTGCCTCAGCTCTGTCTCTAGCTAGCTCTGTGACCTTAGACAAATTATTTGCCTTCTCTGGGCCCTGGGTCTCTGATGTAAAAGATAAGAGGGTTAGACCAGATGATTCAGAAAAGTTGGTCTAGCCTATGTTTCTAGGATTTCCTGCTTACCAATGTGTACACTGTCAGCTTCTAGTGATGAGTCCTATTTATGCTTTTCTCACCAAAATGGCTGGAGGCCAAAGGAAAAAAATATCCAATCATTGGTATTGATTAGACAGAAATAAGAATATTTTCCTCTTGAATGTTTTTTCTACTCATAGGGAAAAAGCTGAAGGAAAGTCATGGTGGAATTCCAATCCTGTTGCAGCATTTGGCACATTGACATCTATAGAAGGAAGCCAAGGCTAGTGAAAACTGGCGATTTCAGAGCATCTATTATCTGCAAAGTATGATGATAGCTGTTTTTCCATATTTCATTTCATTTGAATTACACAAAGCTCATCAGAGGAGTCATTATTTCCTCCATTATACAGGAACCTGGACCACATTTGTTTTGGATTTGAACTTGTATCTTCCTTCATTAATGTATTTATTGATTGAGTTGCACCTGGAGCTCTGTGCCGTATTAAAGGCTCAGCATCTCAAACCAAATAAGGCCTTGGGCCTGCCCTGAGGAGCTTAATGTTCTTTCCTTGATACCAGTAGATCTCAATCTTTGTTAAACATTGGGATTGATCTGGGGGAGCGTTAATTAAATTTAAAATGCTCTAGTCCCCCTCCTGCTCCAGGTTCTAGAAATCTTCATTTGGCAGATCTAAGGTAGATTCCAGGCATCTGCATTTTAAACTCAGGACTCAGATGGCTCTGTCACCCAGCAAAGTGGGGAAACCACAGCTTTCTACCTATCAGAGTTATTGATGTGCATGTCTACCTTTTCTAACCAGATGGTGGGCCCTGGTTGGGTGGCACTGGGCCTCTTTTGTTTCCTGTATACTTGGCATATGATAGGTGTTTTCAAAGATATTTTCAGATTAAAAGTAAAAAAAGAAGAAGAAAACTTCCATTGAATGGAAGCATGGAATTCATTGACACCGTGGAAAAATAGACCTTGTAATAGGACACATACAAGGAGAAGGGGTCCATTCCAAGGGAGAAGCTGTCATGGGCATTTTAGGATTCTGATGAGATGGTCAAGAAGCAGACCTCATCTCTTCCCACCCTCATTCATTCTTCTGCTGCTGATTTATTTTGTCTAAGATCTTTAACACCTGCTTGTCCTGTCCAGCTCACCAACCCCGCTACCACTAGGATAAGTTGTGGAGAGCCAGGATCTGTTCTCCTGTTCGCTTCTGCACTCCCAGTGCAAACAACAGTCCCTGGCACATAATGAAGGGAATGAAAAAAGAATGATGTGATATCCTGAACCACAGCAGGAAGGAGTGAGATTGGAAGGGATGCAGGCTAGTCTTGAGTATTGCAGGACTCATGAGGCAAAATGCTAAGTTACTCCAACACTTAATTAGCTATTTTTATTAAGTGTCCAAGCCTCCTTCATTTAATGGGTGTTTTACTGCTTTTATCTCAAGAAAGATGGCAGAAGTTTGTGTCTTTTGGCTTTGATCACATTATTTCTGGGTTTTGTTACTTAATAAGGCAGAAGTTTAAATTAACATCATTCTCCGTTGCCTGTTTTTGGGTTAGCTATACAGTATAGAGTGGTTTTGGCAATTTTTCAATGGAAGAAAGAAAAGGAAACCTCTGTTTGGGACCCGTAGGGGAAAGGAGGGAAAACCATTTACCTGTGCCCCTGGGGCTACATCTGCTTCCCAGAAAAGATCTGCCATCAAATCCTGTCACCTGACCCTCAGTGGTGGGGGCTGCAGCTCAGGGGCAGGTTGAGGGAGGATTGGGCCAACTACGGCCCTCAGTCGTCAAGGGGGCAAAGAAGAAGGTTGAAAGGTGAATTCACAGTCACTTCAGTGTTCAGGGTCCTCTCACACTTCACAGCTGGCATCAAGCACGTTGTCAGACTGAACAAAAGCCACCTCCGCAGGTCCCTCTTAAAACATGAAATTGCCCAGGCTATGATTTGAGGTTCATGCCAATGGAATGTGCATTTATTTCTTTTTTTCCTCTTCATTCACTCACTGCAGCGATAGCTTGATGGTTTACAGAACACGATAACACTTACTGGCTGCACATTTGAATCACTCCAGCCAAAGGTTTGTTGCTGTATTAATTGGCGTCAGAGAAAACACTGCCTTCACTTAAAGTGTTTGAATACCTCTTGTTGAATCATAGGCTTGAGTCAAGTGTTATTAATTCAAGAATCAAAATGCCTTTTGTCCATATCAGATAAACGTTGCCATAGCAAGTGTAGCGTAAACAGATCTGTTCAAGCCACAACAACCTATAGAAGCCCACAGACAAAGGAGGACAAGTTTTGTCCTCACAGAAGCCCTGGTGCTGCATTAAATGCTCTCCAGTTGGCCTGGTGTGCAGCCACATGAACCATGCACTGATGAATGGGACCTGGGTACACAGATCCCAGGCAGAAGCCTTTGTCATCGTTGGGTTTTATCAAATGTGAACAGTCAGTGCAACATCTGGCTTTAATACTGATAGAAACTGTAGGATTTTGGCTGTTCTCTGGCCTTACATATTTTCCATCCTCTGTATCAGCACTTGTCAGGGATTTGATGAAGTTAAATCGACTGCATTTGATTCTTTGAGCACAAGAAAAATCGCAGAATGCTTGCTTCCCTCTCTCGCCCTTTTGGAGCACTCAGAGCAAGTTTGCAGTGAGTCGGTTTGGGTCATGAGCCTGAGAATTTAAAGAGGAGAGGGAATGAACAGAGAACCTCCCAAGGCCTTGTCTCAGACAAGCGCTCCTTTTGCTCAACAATCAAAAGCAGTGTACTTAAGCTGCAAGGATGATGTCATTGAACTAGTACCAGCCTTTGCTGGTTTGATTGCAGCCGGGGAGAAAAAAAAATGGCAAGGGAGAGGCCCATGACTGAAATGAGTTTGCAGGGCCTTTTGATGTCAGCTTTCCCCAGAGGACCTTGTCAATCTCACCGACCCTCTGCCGGGCCAGTTGATGTTGTCTGGCACAACTGGCAATCACAGCGCAGAAAATGACAGGACCCAAGTGAGGATGGAGATTGAATTCACACCTCATCACATCCCATAAAGGGCAATTTTTCAAGGTCAGCGTTTAGGTGAATTAAAGGAACGGGGTTTGGCAGAGGGCCCTCTGCTCAGCCCTCCGCAGGCCGTCCATCCAGCTGCCGCTCTTTGTGTGCCCGTGCGCTGGCGAGAGAGCCCGGGCGCCCGCGCGGCCCCCACGCGCTCTAATGAGCGCATCTGAGCGCTTCCGAGCAGCCTGGTGGGCTTGGGTGTGCATCTTGTGTTTGTTAAAAGATGCCCTCGTGATGTCTAAAAGTGGAAAATTGAAACAGTGAGTGTAAATACGTCGCTGACAGGAAAATAGGCTCGGGAAGTACCAAATTATTTTCATCTGGGGGTGAGAGCTTTTGCTCTGTAATTTACCTAAATGTCAACGGGGGACCTGTGCACCAAGTGTCCCCCCGGCTGCTGGCTGTTTTGTGGGGAGCAGCAGCATCTGGTGGGCAGGGCTGACTGCCCGGCCGCCTCTTGGGAAGGGGACGACATTCACATGTCTCAGTTATCGGAGGGCCATGTGGTGTCAGAGCGCAAGATCACCCAGCCCTGCCCCTTTATCTCATCAGGGGTGACCAGGGAGGTCCAGAGAGGGGGAGTGAGCTGCCCCACGTCAAGCAGCTAGGGAGAGGCTGACGCTGTGCTCCCTGGTCCCACGCTGCCTCCACGGTGAGGATAAGCAGCCACCCTTGCCGCTTCCGTGGGAGTCTGGCTGGCCATTTGAAACTCTCCGGTTATATTCTATTGAAGTCAGTTCAGCCATCATCTGTTAAATATCTACATCTCTGGAGCCATTCTGTGTCCTGAGGAAAGGGGAAGTACAGAGTCCAGCTTGGGGGACTGTAGCGTAAAAAGATTTGTCATCACGCAGTGGTTCTATCGTTCTTCTCACGTTAGGGAAGATGAAACCAAGGCACAGAGAGGGAGCTAAAAATGCTGTGTGAGCGCTAAAGAGGAAGGAGCTGGGAAAGGCTCTGGGAGAGGTGTTTAAGTTGCTTCTTAAAGGAAGGCTAGGATGGTGAAGAGAAGAGGTAGAAGGGAACAACATGCTATGTTGAAAAATAGCATGAGGAAGACCATGGGCTCTGGAACCCCAGGTTAGTAAACATTTGTCTTTTTCAATGAGAAGTCCAAGTCCATGCTCTCTCCAAGTATTTCTATGATATCTAACCCAAAGAAGTTGAAATTTATTATACTGGAAGTTCCTGCTTGTTCTATATGTTAAACTTTATTTCTCTGTTTTGGAGGAGAAGCAAAGAAAAAAATCCAGTTTTACAAAAAAAGACTTTGTGTATGTATTTATGAATAAACGATGTGATTCCAGGACAAATGCACAAGAAAATAATAAGAAGTGAGTGATAAAATTAGGGTGAGGAAAAGAAAGAACAAAAAGTTAGCTGAGGCTGGGGCAGTGAAATAATAAAACAGCAGAACAGTGGGTTTTTTAAGAAGTTTAATTTTGAAGTGCTTATAACTTTTTTTCAAATGAAACCTTACTTAGAAGAGCAACAGAGAAGAGAGGCCTGGAGCCTCCTACCCCACTTGCCCCCAACCCAACACACAATACATATGTGCACACGCATGCATGTACCCGAAGAGGATGCATGTAACACGCTTGGCTCCCAGATCAGAGTGTGCAGGTAAGTGTGCACTGAGGATTGTTTTTCCATTGTTCCAGCATGACTATGTTCATCACCTTTCTTCTAACCACACTGGACACACTTACTGTCACCCCTCTCCCCAATTCTCTCTCTGTGTCTCAGAAACACACACATCTGTCCTCTGTAAGTTTTTAGCCAGGGTTAGTACTGCCTCCATGATTCATTTTCTGTATTATGGCACAAAAATAGATAGTATGAAATGAGTGAACAAATTCATTTCACAAATATTTGAGCCTCTTCTACGTATGTGCCCTGTGCCATGATATAATTTAGGCTATTCATATACCATCAAAGTCGAAAAGGGAAGGTGGTCTAGTTTAATGTTTCTTAAATCTCACAATTCTGTAGTCACGCAATTTGGACAACACCTTGTTATACATTGTATGTTTGCGTCCCCCATAAAATTCACACGTGGGAGCCCTCCCCCTAACTGTTATGGTGTTAGGAGGTGGGGCCTTTGGGAGGTGATTAGGCTGAAGTCATGAGAGTTGAGCCCCCATGATGAGATTAGTGTCCTAATGAGGAGAGGAAGAGAGACCAGAGCTTCCTGTCTCTGCCGTGTGAGGACACAGCAAGAAGGTGGCCATCTGTAATCCAAGCAGAGAACCCTCACTAGAATCCAGCCATGCCGGCACCCTGTTCTTGGGTTTCTAGCCTCCACAACTGTGAGAAAGAAATGTCTGTTGTTTCAACAACCAGATTTATGGTATTTTGTTATGGCAGCCCAACCTAAGACATATCCTATGGTCTTTTATTCTCTTTGAACTCATCATTTACATAAAAAAGACTCCCAGCTTTAATGAGGCCTGTTTAAGCTTCTTTAACCCAGAATTTTAAAACTCATTTTAGAAAAAGACTTTTCTCCTCCCCACCCCACAGACTACCTGTTATTTCATGAATCACCAGATTTCTGCAGAATCCATTAGATGATTATTTATCATTAGACACTTCGATGATTAAAAGAAGGAAGCCTAGAACTGAGTTCCAGTGCCTGGAGCTCCATGCTTAGGAACAGGAGCATTTCTTAATGAGCTCAGTTCCTCCTTTTTCCCTCTCAGTGTTTCCATCTGAAAATTGGGAATTTGCCTCCTGCTTTTACCTCATGAAGAAATTCAGGAAACAGCATGCTTTTTATCCATTCATGGGAGGGAAGCTCAGTCATGCCCCGAGGCATCTTATTTTCTTAAATTTGATTTGGGGACGTGGACATTTATATATAATCATTGCAATGGTCATTTGATATTCTTCAGGAAAAAAAAAACTGGTTGACTATTGCTTGTTTGTCTTTTTGAAAGTGAAATATCTTAGTAAATATCTTGGTTATAACTCGTTTTTTAAAAAAAAATCAATAAGCCAGAGGAAAGGGAGATGGAAATTTATTTAGTTATTGAAACTCCCAATTAAATTCTTAATGGTGGAAACATCTCAGAAGGTTTCCAAGTTTCATTTGGCACGAAGGCAAGTTGCTCAGACACTTTTTCAAATGTTAGGTCAAGACATTGGGTTGGACACCTGAGAAAATTTGAGCCCAGGGCTCAAATGTGGAAAAACATGGAGAAAAGGTGTTCCCTGTGGAATTCTGATACAGGGACTTCCTATGGGAGCTAAGATTTGGGAAAAAAGAGAACTTAGCCAGTTTTGCTGATTTTTTTTCACCAAAAAGTGTAGACCAAAGTGAAGTTGTGCTTTAAAAAATTGAAAGAGAAGCTTTAGGTATGGCTAAAGTTCCCAGGTTGCTCTATGTTTTAACAAGTGCTGGAAGTTAGAGAAATCTTTCTGCTGCCTGTGTCTCCGTAGGGTACCATAATTTAATGTAGTTGGTGGCACCAGACGCTGGTAACCAAAGCCAGCCATTATGGGCAGGGGTTTCAAACATATGGCCTGTGCATTGCACCCCCATCCCCTTCCCTCCATGAATTATTTTTATATTGGATGCCAACCTAGGAGATGCCTCAATCTCGGTGCACGCTGCCAGCCCGTTACCAGCCAGCCCTCCTCCTCTCCCTGCTCTGCCGTATCACCAATCCCTTCACCCTTCTTGGCCAGAATCTCATGCTGAGTCCCTGTGGGGAACCAAGCAAGGTGGCCCGTGAGAAGCCTGGGCTGGTGGTACGGGGGTTGCCCTTTCTGTCCCCAACTCCAGCCCACCAATCAGTGCGCATGCCCTGGATCTGGCTGGCCTTTGTGCTCGGTTTCCCCAGAGCAGCTCTCTGCTGGGCTGCTGTTAGTGTTGCACAGTGACCTGCGGATCTAAGGCAAAAAACAGATGTCCCAATAAATTTTTGTCAAAACATAATTACCTTGGGATTAGAAAACCACATGGGGGTGGGGAGGGGAAGGAACAGATGTATTACCTTCAAATATGCAATCATTCTGCAGAAGTTTAAATAATCAAGAGGTTTAAATGATGGCAGTGAGTGTCTTCTATCCTCCCCCCACTCCACCCCCATTCTGGTCCCTCCTTTGCCTTCAGCTCTTGGGCAGTGTTGAAATCCTCTCCTAAGTCGCCCTGCACTGATGGTGCTCTGAGCAGGAGGGGGGCATGTTGCACAAAAGTATCATCCTGAGTGCTTTTGCACAAATAAATCTCAGCAAATATGACAGGCTATCTTTCCCTCAGGAACCCGGCCAAGTCTTTTCTTCCTCTCCAGCCGACAAAATGTGATAAACTATGAATTTTCCCAGTAACCAGAAAAGATTCTTATTTTCATGATTTGAACTGTTAGGCGCAGGTCAAAGCAGTATATCAAACAGGAATTCTTGCGGGGAGGAAAATCCTTTTTCTGTTTTCAGGTTGCATCAAGTGGGAAGGGGGTGCTGGACGCTGATTGAAGAGTCATTGGCTTATTTGTTAACGGGTTGTCATGGGCCTCTTAAGGTGAGATACTGATCTCTTTTAAGTATTTGCCCATAGGCCTAAGTGAGGGAGCTGACTGAGTGGGAAACCTGGAGCCCCAAGAGGTCCAAGGCTTACGGAGTTACAGTTGCTGTAGCTCCTTGGACGGTGTCCCTGTTGGGCAGAGGTTGGGTGAGGTATTACTAAATAACTGTTTTCCAGGACGTTTTCAAAACAACTTCACCTGGAGCCTGGGCTGAAAGACTCATTGCACTCTTGGATTAGGGAAATTCTAGTTATAATCTCAAGGCTTTTCCCATTATAGAAAATGGTTTTTGCCTGGAAAATTGTAAGTTAGTATTTAGAATAATCAATTATCAAGGGCCTACTAATCGCCAAGGTCTGCGCTAAGCACTTCACATGTGTTCTCCCTGATCCTCCTGGTGGCCTTGAAAGGGAGGCATTGTGGCATTGTTACCCCAGTTTAGAGAGGTAGTAATTGATGGTCAAATAGATTAAATAACTTGCCATATTCACAAAGCTAGTAAATGATAGGACTCAAATTTGAATCCATGTATATATGTCTATCAAGACTTCATCTATCCATTGATTTATTATTATGCATTGAGAATCCTTTGCCTTGCATATAACATAACTGAATAGTCTCTGAAAGTGGAAATGATGAACCAACAGGAACAATCCATGCCTTGCCATTCTGACCATGATATATATACATTTTTGGCACGACAAGTCATTTATAGTAGAGCAATTATGTTTCCTTTGCTAACAGTGGACTTACGATAGGCTAGCTTCTTGCTATCTCACAATTTTAGCCCATTACAATTGGCGTAGAGCTAACCACACATCCTTAGAGATGAAAGAGTTAAAGAGGAAATACTCAACAAGGCAGTAAGCAGAGAAGGGTGATTCCAGCTGCTTCTGGAGGATATCTGATAGAGGGAGGCAGTCAGGAAACAACTCTGGAGAAAGGAATTCTGAGTAATGGGGGTGTCTTCCTGTAAGCCCTCAGCCTGCAAGTCGTTTTTTCCCACCTAACTCCTGAGAGGCTTATAAAACTCCAGTACTCCACAGCGGCAGGGAAAAGGGGCATTTTGCAAAGAGAATTAACAGAACACTTTCACCCTGGAAGAAGTGGCACCTTTGGAGGATCCAGCACTGTGCCATGTGGATTTACAAACTAACAAACCATGTTGAGGGAGACACAGTAGTTACAGTTGGAGAGAGTAAGAACTCTGCAATTGCTTGATAGCCCTAAATTCAAGAAAAGATGACCAACATGAGACACAGATACAGACAAAGTCATTCAGAGGCCTAATACCACCTGTCAGAATGACAAAGGGAGAAAACCTAGGACAGAACCAGACCTTCTACCTACTCTAGGCTCAGTAGCATCCTAATGAAGTAAGTTTTTAATTTTTTTTTAATAAAACAAATTAACACTGTAGTGGCTGTGCACATGTTTATATAGAAAATTCTCATTACCGAAGAACTTATTAATTAGTTCCCTGGAATTATAAGTTGTAGAGGGAAAGGGAAGTAAAAAATGGTCAAAGTGCTCAACACATGCAAAAATTTCCTCCATCAAAACATTATTTAACACCAGAGTATTTCACATCAATGTCTTGATCGGTCAGTAGTAAAATGCAAATACAATATAAATTGATTGCAAAGTTAAATTAAAAACTTTGCAAATGGTATGAGATTTCATGAAAATAGTGTTACAGAATTACTCGAAGCACAACATTTGAGCATCAAGCAGCTTTGGAGCCATTGGATCTCTTCTGTTTTTCACAGAGAAATATACTGACAATATCTCTTGTTGTTATGGACAAAATATTTGTGTCCCCTTCCTTCCGAATTCATATGTTGAAGCCCTAACCACCAATGTGATGGTATTTGGAGGCGGGGCCTTTGGGAAGTAATTAGACTTAGATGAAGTCATGAGGGTGGGGCTCCCATGATGAGATTAGCACCCTTTAAAGAAGAGAAAGAGATTTGAGCTCACTGTGTCTCTGCCATATGGAGTTACAGCCAGAAGGTGGCTGTCTATAATTCAAGGAGAGAGCCCTCACTAAGCACCACCCTACTGGCACTTTGATTTTGGACTTCCAGTCTCCAGAGCTATGAGAAGTAAATTCCTGTTGGGTAAGTCATCCAGTCTATGGCATTTTGTTATGGAAACTCAAGCTAATACATTTCTGGTGAAGAAGAATTTAATGTGATGGTCTGGAGTTCCTTTGATTTTTATTTTACTAAATATGCTTTGAATAATGTTAACAGATAATCCAATATCTCTCCTATTGAGAATCACTATCTAGGGCATGAGGACATGTAGAGCATTTAACAATGCTCTAGTTCCCTGTCTGCTGAGAGAAACATTACAGGTAAGAGTTTAATCCAACTCTAGTTCACATTGGTTAACTACCTCAAACAAACATTTAGTTATAGAAGATTCACTGAAAGCTAAGATGTAGCTTGCCTGCTGCTTTTCTCTACAACTCCTTACCTGACATCTAATGAAGTCCTGAGTTTAGGCCTATGATGCAAACCAAGGGGAATTTAATCTATAAATTATGCTACTGATCCTCATACATTTAAGTCATTGAGTAAAACCCACCAGCTATCTGTGAGACCTCTCCAAAAAGCTTTTAATGCCTTTTCCAAATATAACATTATTATGACATTTTTCTTAGAGGCAACAAAGTTGAGTGTGAAAGGACATATGTTTGTATAAATACTTTATTCTCAATTCTAGAAGACATTTTAAACTTTGGGCAATGAAGGTAATGCTATTCGGTTTTTTTCTAGTGCTTTGTCCAATTTTCTCTTTTAAAATCTTTTCCACAATCCATGCTTCCTGGACCCCCAAAACATATACTCCCTGTGATTTAATTTGCCAGAATCTATTTTTAAGTGTTCCTGTAAATGTGCATTTTGCAAACAAGCAAACAAACAAAACACACAGGCATACTCACAAACAAACCCCCCAAATTACTATGCTTTCCCAGTGAGTTCTTTCTTGAGAGGATCCTTTTATTCAAAGGGACTTTGGGAGTCCTTTTTCCTAGATTAAATATTCTGACAATCATGTCTTCCAAAACTATACTCTTTGTGTTCTAATTAAATTAGTTTGGGTAAAAGTTCCTTTGATTATCAGGAAAAGTAGCAAGAGTAAATGACAGTAGCATTGCTAGTTCCTAAAATGACCACAAATGGAAATACCTAGGTGGCTGCTAACTATTGGACACCTTCTATCACCATTTCTTTCTTACAGGTAAGAATTCGCTGGCCATTTGTTCATTCACTAGAGCACCGGAAGATCAAAGCCTTGAACTTGCCTTAAGCCCTTGCTGGAGTATTGCCTCAGGAGGGAAATTCAAGAAGGGAAAGTTTCCAGGGTGTTTAGAATGCAAATGGCATTGCCATCTATTTCAGTGTAAGTCCTGGAGGAAAGAAAACTCACCAGACAAAGCTTTCCTTGGCCAATGCTCAAAAGTGTCTAGTGGCACATTTCTGGCTATTTAATTCATTTTGAAATTTTCAGGGCTGGGTTTGATGGCATGAAATAGGTATCATTCTGTGAGGGCTGCTATGTACTTTTTTTTGCTGCTTCTGGTTACATCTTGGTTATAATACCAGTCCACTTATATCAACATCTACATAGTCTTTTAAATTTGGACTTTATGAAACCAATAAATAGGATATTTGGAGAAAGACAGAAACTGTATTTCGCCATGTCCATTACATAGAGTTTATTGAGCATATAGAAGTATTGCAAAATGAATGAGATATAACAGCAGATTTTACTAATAACAATTTCCAGTGCCTTCTCTAGGTTGGATGACCACCTTTAACATCTGTGTGTCCTTAATGTTCTCTCTCTGTATTATGTGTTGGAATGTGTACTCACATTGCAGCCTTTAATGAAAAGTTGTCATTTTATTTCTTTAGTTGTTCAGCGTGTATGCTTTATGTATGGAGTTTTTCAGTTACTTTCTACAGAAGATGAACTTCTCTGGCAAAGGCTTGAGGAGACTTAACTGCACATGGGAGGATTTGTGTTTCCCTGCCCGCCTTCTTGCATCGCCCCCTTGGTGCAATGCCACTCATTCTAGCCAGTGACGTTTGAGTAGAAAAGCCATGTGTCAGTCAAATGCCAGAGCATTGCATTGCCCTTGTTGAACCTTCACCTTGCTCTTCTCTTACTACAATGAACGTGACACGCACGTGTTGATGTGGAGGAACCAAAAGATTGAAGCTGAGTGGGATGTGGAGCCACCACCTAGAGGACACCTGTCCTGGAGAGATTCCTAGACTTGCAGCAAACTTTGCATTAACAAGAAATAAATCATTTTTACACGATACTGAGATTTTTGTGGGTTCTTTGTTACCACAGAATAACTTCTCCTGTCCTGACTGATACAGCTTCTCTTGACTATGCTGACTGTTTTACCTGTTAGCTAAAATGATCTCTCTAACTTGAAAGCCTTTGTTCTTTCTAGCCTCTGTTTTCTTTCCCTGGTCTTTGCTTCCACTTTAGGGACCTAGGTGTGGGGCAGATGATGCCCTTGGTCAAAAAGAGGTAATTACTCCTTAAAGATACTGCTTTAAATGCAGATTTTTCTCTTAATCATTATGCCACATCTTGTGTAATACAGTTCAACATTCTCTAGATTATGTATGTTGAGTATTATTTTGAAATTCTCTCATGCTCAATATCATGTGAGCTACACTATCATCTGAGTGTCACAGATCATTCTAGATGAATACTAGTTTATGAATTATCAGACCCCTACACACCTTTTTTAAAGCCTAATATCCAGATATTCTACTTCTCCTTGAGCATTCTGAATGTTGAAAGGTTTGTATATGCATAACACTTATTCTATCAAATGGCCCTGGCTATTGTCTTATGTTGTTCCCCCTGTCTCTGCCCTACTATGTCCAGAAATGAAGATTCTAATTATTAACATTAATAAGAGAACGTTAATAAGCACCATGGTTTTAAAGCAGCTACTTTATAATTACAAGATGAGAGGCCATTATTAACAACAAGAACAAGACAACAAACCCACAATAGTCTACTCATTGTCTAATAGTTCTTTGATATGCATTATCTTGACTGAACTTAAAAAACAAATCTAGGTTTCTGCTATCACCATTGAACAGATGAGGGAATTGAGAGTTTGGAAGTAGTCTGCTTTTTAGCAAAGCAGAACCACAAAAATGTGCCTTTAGATTGAGTTTTTCTCTATTTGTTTCTCTGATATTAGGCTTTGTGTAACGGTGTTACACAAGAATTATTAATACTTGAATAAGTTGCTTCTTCAGATTTAAGCAATAAAATAATAATAGAATTTTTTAGATCCAATCCACATTTTAGAACTTGTGTTAGAATTAGTTGGCAACTTAGAACTCAATTGAGATGAATTATAATCCTGCGTGTTGAGATTTTGCATTCTCTTATTTCTCCTCCCCAATCCCTAGCCCTTAAATTGTCCATTCTGCTACCATGCAACACTCTAGCATTGCTTTTCATGAAATGCAAATAATCCCTTCCAAGCTGTGTGAGCAAATTCTGACTAGACCCTAGCCCCTATGGGAGGAAATAAAAAGGATGGTTATTTGTAAAGTGGCCATCCTAAATGAGTCAGATTGAAGAAATGTCTCCAATGTTCCAAGATAAACAAACATTGAATCAATACATCATGTTATCATTCAGAAAAAGATTAGACAAAATGATTTAACTTGAAATATGAAGAACGATACAATGGTTCAAGTGATAGTTTTGTTTTTGTAAAAATTTTGAGTAACAGGTCTATGTTAGACATACTTGGTCATTAAATGCTAAATGTACAATTTTGAATCAAAAGTATAGTTTATGATATATCTCAAAGAAGAAGCAGTACAATTCATCATATTATGGTCCTAAAGTATCGACATAGTTTTGCCATACTAGTGGTAGCTTATTTATGCCGCAGCGAAGAAGTCTGGAGAGTGAGTGGCAATGAAATCACCAAAGCTGTTTTCCACAACTTGTTGAGAATTGAATATTTTTCCTTGCAAGAAGTGGTCCAAAGCCTGGAAGAAGTGACAGTCAGTTGGTGCAAGGTCTGGTGAATATGGTGGATGACAGAGAGTTTCCAAGTCCAGCTGCTGTAGTTTGAGCAGCATTGTTTGTGCAAGATGTGGTTGAACATTGTCTTGCAAGAGGATTGGCCTGTCTCTATTGATCAATCTTGGCTGCTTAATCACAAGCATCCTCATCATTTCATCCAATTGGTTGCAGTAGACTGGCTATAATCGACTGACCAGGTTTCATGAAGCTATAGTGGATAATACCAGTGCTGGACCACCAGAGAGACAGCATTAGCTTTTTTTGATAAATATTTGGTTTGGGACTGTGTTTTGGCATTTCATCTTTATCCCACCATTGTGCCAAATGCTTGCGACTGTCCAAAAGAACCCATTTTTCATCACAGATAACATTACGGTGTAGAAATGGTTCACATTTATGTGGTGACAGCAAAGAAAGGCAAGTCTCAAGATGATTTCTGTTCTGATGCTCATTTAATTCATGCTGTACCCATCTATCCAGCTTCTTTACTTTGCTCTATTGTTTCAAATGGTCCAATGTTGTTAAGTAGTAATGTCAAACCTTGATGCTAATTCACATGGAGGTTGAGGTGGATTCACTTTCACGATAGCTTTCAGCTCATCATTATCCACCTTGGTCTCAGGTCACCTGCATGGCTTATTTTCAAGATTAAAATCCTTGGAACAGAACTTTTCAAAGCATCAATGTACGTGTATTCATTAGCCACATCCTTCCCAAACAATTTGTTGATTTTTTGAGCTGTCTACACTTCATTGGTTCCACGATGGAACTCGTATTTAAAATAACATGAATTTTTGACTAACCCAGGTTTCACAAAAATTGCTCTAAAAGAAAATGTGAAACAGGCTGAGTGTGGTGGCTCATGCCTGTAATCCTAGCACTCTTGGGGGCTGAGGCGGGCGGATTGCTCAAGGTCAGGAGTTCAAAACCAGCCTGAGCAAGAGAGAGACCCAGTCTCTACTATAAATAGAAAGAAATTAATTGGCCAACTAATATATATATAGAAAAAATTAGCCGGGCATGGTGGCGCATGCCTGTAGCCCCAGCTACTCTGGAGGCTGAGGCAGCAGGATTGCTTGAGCCCAGGAGTTTGAGGTTGTTGTGAGCTAGGCTGACACCACAGCACTCACTCTAGTCTGGGCAACAAAGCGAGACGCTGTCTCAAAAAAAAAAAAAAAAGAAAGAAAGAAAGAAAATGTGATAGATAATCACAAGCCAAAAATGTGTGTTTGTAAGACTGAGAGTGTACCTTCACAATAAAAATAAAACAAGAAGTGCCAAAGTGAAATGTCAGAGACATTAACTGTCAAACTTAGTACATAAGGAAATCAGACATTTCATACTTAATACTAATAACACTTGATATTCATTATCTATTAGGAAAGGAATTAAGAGTAAAATTGTAGAGGAGATTCCATTTAAAAAGAGAATAATTCCATTATAATTGATCAGTGCATTTCTAGTTGTAATCTTATGAAGGACCCTAGACCTTTTCCAGTTGTCTTACTAATTCACTTCCCAAATTCCCGTTTCATCATTTTCTGTTATTCAGATATCTATATGATACAGGATCTGAAATATCACAAAGAAGTAGTAATGTTATGGTGGTGGTAGAGAGATAAAAAGATTTTGTTTCAAAGTTGTCTGTGCATTATTTGATTACCTTGTCCATGAGAACCTAATAACTGGACTATTACTGGATTGGACAAGAGGAGATCAGGGCTCTAGACCCAACTCTGTTCCTACCTGACCATATGACATGTGTAGGCAATCAGTCTTTCTAGGCCTCAGTTTCCTCCTCTGTAAAAGGAGAAGGTTCAATTAGATTATCACTATGGTCTCTCTAGCACTGATAATTTTGTTCCTTAAGCATTCAAAGAATCTAATGGCACATCTGGAATTGATTGACAAAGGAAAGCATAATCATACCATTTGCCCCCGCTGCCTTTAGCCTCAAGCTACTATAACTTTTCATAGTCACAGAATATCCCTTCTCAGATGATACCATAAATTCAGAAGAATACACTGGGCTTCTCTGTAACTTTTCTCTAATGGGCTTAAGGAAATTACTCCAATTGAATTTGCATGCTTGCAAATAAGCAATCTGTGAAATCAGTGGACTTCACCCAATCTGTCTTAGGTATATATTTTTAAAGGGTTCATAGTCTACTTATGCCCTTAGCATAATTTCACTTGTTTATAAGGCAAAGGAAAATTGTTTCTTTCTTCAGTCTAGGCGGAGAGCATCTTAAATGTTGTCAAGTGAATGTCATCTAGATGAATTCTTCAAAATATTATTCTATACCATTTTAAAGGGCACATTTTGACTAAAACTGTGGTTGTTCTCAAAGATATGTTTCTTTTGATAATTTTCAGAAGACATTTTTTAATTGTTAATTTTGAAATATGTATTCCCTAAAAGTAGTCAAAAAATATACAGAGACAAAATTTCACATGGGTTTTCCATAGACTGTCTTTTTTTGGACATAACTAAAGAGCAGACAAAAATACATACAAGAACATTAAAAATGTAACACGATATACATTTACTTGTGCTAAATGCAAAATAGAAGTGATATCATTAAACCTCTGCATGTAGTACTTGAAAACCATCTTTAAATGATTGATGAAATAAATAAGGAAGAATTTGAGTATTTAGGGATTACAAAATGTCAGAAAGAAAATGTATAAAATTGAATTATATGCTCTGAGAATCCTAAATTTAAAAATACATCCTAAGGCTATTGCAAAGAAACTAAAAAGAAACCCCATATTATTAATAAGTTATAAGAAAAAGAATCAGCAAATGTTACTTTAAAAATTATTCAATAAACCACAATGACTATTCTCAAAAAGTCAAGTAAAGATGTATCATGTTGGTAACGATTTCCTCCAGATGATAGTACTTGAGTAAGCCTAACTTCCTATGTCACACAGTTCTGTAATACTCAAAGTTTATTAAAAAAGCAAATATTACCATTTTTATCAAAGCAAAAAAGAATTTAGTGAAGAATTCTATGCTAACTTGTCCACTTTACTATTCTATACTAACTTGTCCAAGCTTTGTAACTTGGATATGACCCTTCATCCTTCCTCTCCAAATGTTGACATCTTGCATAAGTTTAGTACAATGCCCAAACCAGGTGATTCCCATTGGTACAATCCACAGAGCTTATTCATCTTTCATCAGTTATACATAGACTCATTTGTATGTGTGTTTAATGTAGTGGTATCACATGTGGTTTCATGGAAATGTCTTTTTAAAATAAAAATATTTAACCAAATTTGAATTTGGGTGCATGCACTAAATGCTAATAGCATATTTCTATTAGCATATTTCTAACATCAATTTCTTCTTCAGGAATTCTGCTTTCAATAGTGATTGAACATCTTAGTTGATCAAATTTGCAAAGTTGATCAAACTTTCCAGTGATAATAATTAGAGAAGGTACTTGAAATTTTTAAAAAATCTGTTTCAAGGCACCAAGAACTACCAAAGCAGCCAGTATTTATGAGTCTAAGACCTTGTAAAAAGGAAAACTCAACGAGGTAAGCTTGGTATTATAGACAACTTTTTTCTCCTTGATATATGCACTGATTTATAAGGGGCATGGGCAGAGAAGATGAAAAGTGAAATATAAAGTATCTGTTAAGAATGTTTAAAGACCCATTGTTTGGAATGGGTAAAATACAAATGTATACTAGATTCCTACAAATCTAGGTCACATAGTACAATCTGTAGGAGAACCACTTTAAAAAGAGCAAAAGAATACATAACCAAAAAGCTAATAAAGGGGGAAATAAAATAATCCAAAAGAAAGCAAGAAAAAGTGAAAAAGAAATATAAAATAGGTAGAAAAAAGAAAACAGAGAGACAATAGATTCAAATTTAAATAAATGAACTAATCTCAATTATAAAATAGAGATCGTGATCCTGGATTTAATAACACCAGTTTCACCTTAATTTAGCTTTTTCATCCTTCTATTGTAATTTTTCAAACTTAGATTTTCTTTTCTTCCAAATTTTCAAGAGAGCATCATCTCATCTCTTAGCTTTGTCTGGAATTTCCTTTGCTTGGTGAAATCTTCTGATCAATGAGTCAGGACAAGGAAATGGGAGGAGAACAGTATTTTGCAGTGATCTATGACACTTCCTGAGTGAATGTGGAAAACATCTTCTCCTCCTTAGGTTTCTATTCCTTCTGCTAAAAAATAAATCCACTGGAATCAATTTTTTCCAAGTCTTTTTCAGGCTGAGGCTCCCTTTAACCAGGGGCTCTGTATCTATGCCATGGGGCTAAGGTTTTTCACAATCTCGTATATTTTGAAAAGGATAGAGAGGAAGTACCAAGAAACTGAAACTTCATATGTCATTCCTCTCTTATCACATATTCTGCATCCACCATGTTTCAAATACAAAAGATAAAGATGAAGTGTGTGGCAGGAATGTGGCAGAAAGGCAAGAGGATAGTGGTGGTGGGATCAGTGGATTAGAGTTCAAGAGAGCCAGGGTCTAGACCTGATCCTGCTCTTAATTAGCCATGTGATACTGGACAAGTCACTTGAGTTTTTGGCTCCGTAAAAGTATTGGAAAAGCACATTAGAAAACATTTTATAGAAGTCATAAATAAAAGAACAAAAATAATTAAAAATTAAACTTTTATGACAAATGATACCAGTAAATTGAAATACATGTAACAGATTGGAAAAATATTTGCAGCATATGGAAAGAACAATGGATAAAGATCCATAAAATATAAAGAGATGTTACAAATAAAAAAGAATCAGACAAATAGACCAATAGAAAATGGATGAGGGAGTTATGAATAGACACTCTATTGCTAGCTTCATACTTTGGGACAATTTTACATGTAGAAATGTCCAATGGGGATTTTGTATTTGTCAATAACCATCCTCCTTCTTTTGGATCTAAGTTCAATTCACCTTATAGTATACAAAACTCTATTAACTATGGTATTTTTATTCAAGGAGCTTCACTTCCTTGGTGGAGTTCACTCCTGGTGTTGCATAATAAACAATGGGAGTAGGACCAAGAGGCATGGGTCACAACTCCTCTTGCTCTGTGATTTTAGACGATCCATTGACTTCTACCTCCTCACCTAGAAAGTAGAAATACTACTTCCTCAATTTTCCTGACCAAAGACAATGATGAATAAGAAAATGCTTTATGAAGTATTTTACAGACACAAAATGCTACTATTATTGAAGTATTTTATGTTGCCTGTGATTTTAGAGATAGATTTTTATTTCTATAGTGATTATGATTACATATTTTGTGATTATATTAAAACATAATTGTTTAATTTTTTTTATATATATATTTTGTATAAAGTTTGCTGGTTTCATTGCTGTACTAGCCAGTATATCTCCTGGGAATAGCATTCTGTGATCTTAGCAGTTCTCCATCAATTATGTCACACAAAATAATGCAATATAGGAATTATACTTTGGAGTAAAACTAGAACTGAGTCTTTTAGTCTTCAATTTCTTGGTATCATTATAATTATTATTATTATTATCTGGTTTACTACGACTGCTGTTTTCAGCGATGAGTCAGTGATGATTGCTTTAATTTAGTATATTAGAATTAATATACTAAAATACAAATTTTACTTCCCTTATTTAACTAATAATAATTAACTATACATTTAAAAATAGGCTTGATTAAAAATTAAAATAGTTATAAAATGACAAATTTTAAAAATAAATACTTGCTTTCATTTTTCACAAATGTTTCTATGCCTTTGGGGTTCAGTTAACAAACTAACACTAAAATGCCAAATGTTGTCACATGTCATACCACATGTGATTTATCATTCAATTTTAGCAACCCAGCTAGCCTGTACACTGTTCAAGGAGATTTGTTGCCTGATCATGGTCTTGGACGTAGCAGAAAGGTCGAATTGTTTCTAAATTCTTACTCTCACTTTCTGTACTTGTTGAGATCCAGTAACAATGAGTTTTTAGACTGGCACCAGACTGAGGGCCAATGTTCTGTTAGTACTGTTCTAGGTCACCTCTTTAAATTGTGGAGTCAAGATTCTAACCCAGGTGTATGAGACTGTTCTCTTGTTTTCTCAGATGGATACATTTGGACTCCTTGGAATTCCATACTCTGCGATGACCAGCTATTGCCCTAGCTCTTTCCAAACACGCAGACTTGGAATAGACCATCTATGAAAGGCTCAGTCCTGTTGAAATCTTCTAAGCGAGGGTCATCAGACCCCGTAGGTGATCATTTTGAGACTTATTTCCTAGATCATTGTTAGCTGATGGCAAATACTCATTTCCCTTTCCCCAGAGTCTAAAGCCAAAGATAATCCCCAGCTACTTTTTTTTTTTTGCTAAAACTGGGTTCTTGTTCCTCAAGTCACCCTGGAGGAGATGTCAGAGAGATTCCAGCAGAGAGCAGAAAGCATTACCAGTGACAGTCAACTAGGCCTCTTGTTATCAATTTCTTAGTGAAAGAACCATAAAAAACGACAGGCATTCCTCTCTTTATTCAACACCCATCTATAGCTGATTATCTCCCCCAACCCAGGATTCTTCCCCTCCCCTATTACACAGACTATTAGAAACTATGACCCTTCTGCAAAAATTTTTGTAAAAGCAGATTCACTGCAAATAACTATAATTAAAAACTCTAAATTTTGATTATGCTTCCTGTTTGGCAGGAACTGTTCATTATTTCTCTTATAATATCTAATAAATATTTATTTTATCTGATAAAATTCCAAATATGTATTTAGGAGAGAAAATGAAATGCTGCTGACCAAAATAGAGTCTTTTAGGGTATTTAATTCAGAACGACTTATTTCAAAGCAGTGGCCATCAGAAGCAAGAGCCTGTAGACAAATATTGAATGTCTTCAAAAATAAGTGTGTGTCTCCTCCTCTTTTTAATCATAGAAGTAATAAATATTATTGACAAAGTAGAAATTATTTTACTGAGAAGTAAAAGGAAAATAAGTTAGTTTGCTCTAAATCTACCACCCAGAGGAAAACATTTACTGTATATCATGCCAGAAGTTGTGTGCAAATTTACCCATAAATATATTGGTGAAAAGTGTGTGCGTATTTGTAACTTGCATTTTTCACCTCATTTTCCCATGTCAGTAAATACAGACCTGCCTGATAATGGACACATGGTATTCCATTGTGCCAGTGATTACAGTTTATATAGTCATACTCCTGCTATTGGGCATTTACATTGTTTCTAATTTTTTACAACCTTAAACATGCTGTGACAAAAATAATTGAAACACTTCCCTTTAAATATTTGGTGCCAATTATATAATGGATCTATGTGAAAGGAGTATATAGGCTTTTATGAGCTCTGAATCATGAGGTCAGTTGATGTCACTCATTTTACTTTATGCTTCAGAACTTCCATTTTTATAAGACAAAACGACAAATGAACAATTCCCAAGGTTATAACAACTCACTCCCTGTATCTGTAACCTGAAAGTGAGTTTGAAGTTGGGCAAACCTGTGCCCCAGCTGCTTTCACCCCCAATTGTCCACCTCACATTCTCTTATCTGTTATTGTCTGGCCTGAATTTTTATATCAAATTTTGTCTCCTCATCAGCTAAGAGGTAAAAAAATTCAAATCAGGGGTTTTATATACAGGCATAGCTTGTCTTACTGCACTGTGCTGTACCATATTTCACAGATATTGCATTTTTTGCGAATTGAAGGTTTGTGGCAACCCTGTGTTGAGCAGGTCTATCAGTGCCATTTTGCCAACAGCGTCTACTTACTTCCTGTCTCCGTGTTACAGCTGGGTAGTTCTCACAATATTTCAAATGTTTTCATTATTATATTATATTATAGTGATCTGTGATTGGTGATCTTTAATGTTACTATTGTAATTGTGTTGGAGTGCCACCAACTGTACCCAGAAAAGATGGCAAATGTATTTGATAAATGCTGTGTGTGTTCTGACTGCTCAGCCCAGCAGTTCTTCATCCCTCTCCCTCTCCTCAAACCTTCCTATTCTCTGAGACACAACAATATTGACATTAGGCCAATTAATAACCCTACAATGGCATCCAAGTGTTCAAGTGAAAGGAAAAGTTACATTTCTTTCACTTTAAGTCAAAACCTCCAAATGAGTAAGCTTAGTGGCGAAGGCAAGTCAAAATCCAAGATTTTGCCAACAGTTGGCTGAGTTGTGAATGCAAAGGAAAAGTTTTTGAAAAAACATTAAAAGTGCTACTCTAGTGAACACATGAATGATGAGAAAGCAAAACAGACTATTACTGCTAATGTAGAAAGTTTTAGTGGTCTGGATAGAAAATCAAACCAGCCACATTCCCTTAACTCAAAGCCCAATCCAGAGCAGGGCTCTAACTTTCTTCAGTTCTATGAAGGCTGAGAGAGGTGAGGAAGCTGCAGAAGAAAAGCTTGAAGCTAGTAGTGGTTAGTTCATAATGTTTAAGGAAAGGAGCTGTCTCCAAAACATAAAAGTGCAAGGTGAGGCGGCAAGTGCTGATGTAGGAGCTTTAGCTAGTTATCTAGAAGATTGAGCTAAGATAAAAGACGAAGCTGTCTACACTAAGCAACAGATTTTCCTTGTAGATGAAACAGCCTTCTTTAGAAAGAAGGTGCCATCTTCTAGGGTTGTCATACCTAGAGAATAGAAGTCAATGCCTAGTTTCAAAGCTTCAAAGGACAGGCTGACTCTCTTGTTAGGGGCTAATGTAGCTAGTGATTTACCATTCTGAAAGTCCTAAGGTCCTTAAGAATTATTCTAAAGCTATACTGCCTGTGCTCTCTATAAATGGTACAAAAAAGCCTACAGGGCAGCACATCTGTTTATAGCATGGTTTACTGAATATTTTAAGCCCACTGTTGAGACCTGCTTAGCTCAGAGAAAAGATTCCTTTCAGAATATGACTGCTCTTTGACAATGCACCTAATCACCTAAGAGCTCTGATAGAGATGTACAAGGAGATTAATATTGTTTTCATGCCTGCTAACAAAACATAGATTTTGTAGCCCATGAATCAAGGCATAATTTCAACTTCAAGTCTTATTATTTAAGATACATTTTATAAGACTACAGCTGCCATAGATAGTGATTTCCTTTGTTGGATCTGGGCAAAGTAAATGAAAAACCTGGAAAGTATTCACCATTCTAAAAGTCATTAAGAACATTTGTGGTTAATTGGTGGGGGTCGAATATCAATATTAATAGGAGTTTGGAAGAAGTTGATGTCAACTCTCATGGATGACTGATGGGCTCAGTACTTCAGTGGAGGAAGTCACTGCAGATGTGGTGAAAATAGCAAGAGAATTAGAATTAGAAGTGGAATCTGAAGATGTCACTGAATTGCTGTAATCTCATGATAAAGCTTGAGTGGACGAAGAGTTGCTTCTTATGGATGAGCAAAGAAAGTGGTTCCTTGAGATGTAACTTACTCCTGTGGAGATGCTGTGAACATTGTTGCAATAGCAACAAAAGATTTAGAATATTACATAAACTTAGTTGATAAAGCAGCAGCAGGAGTTGAGAAGATTACTCTAGTTTTGGAAGAAGTTCTGCTGTGGGTAAATTGCTATCAAACAGCATCGCATGCTACAGAGAACTCTCTCACGAAAGAAAGAGGCCGTCAATGCAGAAAACTTCATTGTCTTATTTTAAGAAATTGCCACAGCCACTCAACCTTCAGCAATAATCCCTTGATTACTTGGCAGCCATCAACATTGAGGCAAGACCCTCCACCAGCAGAAAGATTATAACTCACTAAAGTCTCAGATTATCATTAGCACTATTTGGCAATACGATATTTTTAATGAAGCCATGCACATTGATGTTTTGGGTATAATGCTATTGCACACTTCATAGACTACAGTATAGTGTGAACATACCTTTTACTTGCACTAGAAAACCAAAACGTTTGTGGGATTCGCTTTATTGCAATATTCGCTTCATTGCAGAGATCTGGAAACAAACCTGCAATATCTCCAAAGTATGTCTTTACTCATAGCAATGTAGCAAACAAATAATTGAGTGCTCACCTTCTGGGAATACTGAGATGAATAATGGGACAGGAAGCTAATATTTATCGAATGCTTTCTCTGTGCCAGATTTTAAAAATATTCATTATTTTACTCAGTTGTTACAATAGCTCTGCAAAGCTGATGTTCCAGATGAGAAAATTGATTTTGGGAAAGTTATGTGACTTAGCCAAGATAAAACCTAGTAAGTGACAGGGTCAGGATGGGCCAAGGGTGTCATGGCTTCACTACACCTCCTTCTTATGGATAAGCACAGTCCCTACCCTCAAAGAATTCACTAAATAGTGGCTTATGGAAGAAGTTACGTGTTAACCATAATTCATTTGCCTACACACCTCTGTCACTTGTCTGTTTGCCTTTCTTTAGTTTGTAAAAATCTTTTAAAATACTTTTTTCCTTAATTTATTATTTTCTTTCTCTTTTTTCTTCATCCTCTATTTTGTGGTCAACATATACCTTTCTCTAGTTTTGAGTAGGAAACCCACGTAGTTCTTTACTGCAAAGAAATGCTATTCTGAAGTGGGACTTAAACTGAAATTATAATGAAAATGTGTTTGCATGGACCAAAACTATGTGCAATAGTAAGAGATATATCCCTGGAAGATAGGCTTTTATAAGAATTATAAAAATAACTGAAAAAATCACCCTAACACATGTGGTCAATTGTTCAATGATAAGAATTATTATTTTCCTCCTTTTATTTCATTATATTATGGGGGTACAAATATTGTTGGGGTTACATATATTGCCCCTGCTACCCCTCTTCCCCTCTGTGTCAGCACTTCAAGCGTGTCCAACCCCCAATGATGAGAATTTAAAAAAAACCTACCACCACCACCATCATCAAAGAGAATAATTTACTCACCTCTTTCTGAAGTTGCAAAGGAGTAGGCTCAGATGAGGTTGGAAACTAATCAGCAACCCTAAGATTGTTTAAAAGGCTCAGTGTATTTTAATATGTTGGGAAACACATTTGGTGCATGATGATATTTTCATTTCAGCAACCAAACCTCAGCAAATGTGCTTAGGTATATATATATATATATATATATATATATATATATATATATTTTTTTTTTTTTTTTTTTTTGAGATAGAATCTCGCTTTGTTGCCCAGGCTAGAGTGAATGCCGTGGCATCAGCCTAGCTCACAGCAACCTCAAACTCCTGGGCTCAAGCAATCCTCCTGCCTCAGCCTCCCGAGTAGCTGGGACTACAAGCATGTACCACCATGCCCAGCTAATTTTTTCTCTATATATTAGTTGGCCAATTAATTTCTTTCTATTTATAGTAGAGACGGGGTCTCGCTCTTGCTCAGGCTGGTTTCAAACTCCTGACCTTGAGCAATCCTCCCGCCTCGGCCTCCCAGAGTGCTAGGATTACAGGCTTGAGCCACCGCGCCCAGCTGAGGTGTATATATATTTTTAAAGCAAGACTCTTACTTCAGACTCCCCTTGATGGATTTGCTGCCCAGGAGTCAAAGAGGGGCCCTGCCAAGCCCTCCTGGATGGAGAGTGTCTCAGGAATCCTTTTCCATATCTCTGTTTCTTCACCTCTGCAGACTTTCCCGCTGGAGGGAAATAACAATATTTAGCTGGAGGAAGAGATGCTGTTCAACTAAGGTAACAGCCTGGTCTAGGTCTATTTGAAAAGCAAAACACAAACAAACTAGAATTTTTCCCCCTCTTTAACTCTAGATATCAGAAATAGTACCACCAAAGGAGTGTTGTAGATAGATAACATTTATCTCAAAAGAGAGTGAAAGGTACCCAAGCTCTGGTATGGTGAAAATAAGTCCAAGGTCAAGATCAGAAATTTCAATTTCATTTCCTCTGCTTAATAATCAGGGGAACTTGGGCAAATTTCTTAACCTCTCTGGACCTCGGGTTGTTTATCCAGGCAACAGTGAAGAATACTTGCCCCACCTACCACTCAGGATTGCTAATGATGATAGAATTAAACAATGTATGTGAAAGCCATCTGTGAAGGTTGAGTGGGATACACAATTTGTTATCATTGTTATAGTTGATATTATTATTAGCTTCACAATGCCTGATCCGACTCGGTACTTGGTTACAACTTGTTTTGTTGTTTTAGTAACATTCCCATAGCCAAGAGCTGTAGATTTGGAGCTCTGTGCGTTCAGGCTGGCACGTTACGTGAACCTGTTGAAAAATGATGGCTGATAACCAAAAAGAGGAATGTGAGAAATTTGTGGGCTGCCCACCTTCAGCCTGGATTTATCATTCCCACCCTGCTGGCTAGATTCTCTCTGAAGTGGTGACCCTTATATGTCAACAGAAGTCTCTGTGCTCAGAAAAGAAGAAAAGAAAGAAGATTCCTTAAACTCACATTAACATTAAAAGTGGACACCCCCCCTTCCTGAAAAACCCAAAGCAAGGATGAGACAAAGCACCTTTCAGTTGGTCTGCAATTCCCAGAAAACAAAGAACCCAGCTTTTTGGGAGAGAGGATGGTGTTGTGGGGGGTTAGAAAGACCTCTTGTCACAGGTGGATGGGCCAGGAGATGTTGGCTTGACCAGACTGGTCTAGGTTGAAGTCTAGAGAGGAAGGAGAAGTACAGGTTCTTTGGCCTTATGCATCTTCTGGGTTTTCATGTGTTCCAGAGTATTCTGCCCAACAATTGGTCAACACTTGATCCAGAATTCTTTCCCTGAAGCTGTTTCTGAAATTCCACAGAATAAGAAAGCAACCTGTCCAGGCAGCAGATGAGCTTCTGGGCTTGGGCTTAGGAAAGGTCCCTGTACTCAGAGAAGGACATGGCAGGTATGTATAGTCCCACTGCTACGTGAGCTTCGCAGCTGAGTGTCTGGGAAACATTTGTATTGGCAATCTTTCCTTTTAAATTAACTTCTTGGACTACACTGCCTGTCTTTCTTTTTCTTTCCTCTCTACATTCCTTTCCCCCTCATTCTTACATATTTTCACTCTTCAGAATCTCACTTTTCTTTCTTTCCTTTTCTTTCTGTTATTTAGTGGAGATACACCTTCTGCAAGTGTATTAGGCTTTGTGTCCCATTTTCCTTATCGGTAAAATGAGAATAAGAATCCTCACTTACGCCCGGGCGCCGTGGCTCATGCCTGTAATCCTAGCACTCTGGGAGGCCAAGGCGGGTGGATTGCTCCAGGTCAGGAGTTTGAAACCAGCCTGAGCAAGAGCGAGACCCTGTCTCTACTATAAATAGAAAGAAATTAATTTGCCAGCTAATATATATATAAAAAAAAAAAATCAGCCGGGCATGGTGGCGCATGCCTGTAGTCCCAGCTACTCGGGAGGCGGAGGCAGGAGGATCGCTTGAGCCCAGGAGTTTGAGGTTGCTGTGAGCTAGGCTGAAGCCACGGCACTCACTCTAGCCTGGGCAACAAAGTGAGACTCTGTCTCAAAAAAAAAAAAAAAAAAAAAAAAAAGAATCCTCACTTACTAGAGGATTTAGGAGGATTATAACTTATTGGTTCTCTTTCCTTCCTTTTCTTGTCCTTTTCTTGTTAGCTTATCTTTAAAATCTCTTCCATTTTTTCTCCTCTATTTTTCTTTCCCTTTTATCTTCTTTTCCTCTCTGCCTCTCCCTCTCTTCCTGATTTGCAAAGCTGTCTCTCAACCACTCAGCTTTAAGCTGACAGTAAGCCACCTTGGCACATTCCATGGTATCATCTAGCCCCCCCCCTCCTCTGGTGCTGTGGCAAGTGACGTGTCTGTCCTGAGCAGGCCTTTCAGAATTGAGGGTGGACCTTCATTTACCTATGTTCCCATAGAGTTCAGAGTTGCTGAACCCTAGGCAATTACAGATGCAGAGTGTGATTTAATGGTCTAAATCTCCTCCTATGCTCAGCTGCAACTGGTGGCATTTTCTTTTTCAGTGCAAACTAACCAAAGAGGAGGTACACTGGAAATCTTAAAAACCGCTAGAATTATTTGGTTCTTAACATATTCAAAAGGTCTCTCCCCTTTTTTTTTTTTTGAGACAGAGTCTCGCTTTGTTGCCCAGGCTAGAGTGAGTGCCATGGCATCAGCCTAGCTCACAGCAACTTCAAACTCCTGGGCTCAAGCAATCCTCCTGCCTCAGCCTCCCGAGTAGCTGGGACTATAGGCATGCGCCACCATCCCTGGCTACTTTTTTCTATATATATTAGTTGGCCAATTAATTTCTTTCTATTTATAGTAGAGACGGGGTCTCGTTCTTGCTCAGGTTGGTCTCGAACTCCTGAGCTCAAACGATCTGCCCGCCTCGGCCTCCCAGAGAGCTAGGATTGCAGGCGTGAGCCACCGCGCCCGGCCAGGTCTCTCCCTTTTGAGGATGTGGCTTGCAAGACCTTTTGATTCCCAACAACAAATCTAACTCCAGCCCTCTCATAGATACTTCTCAGTGTCCAATTCCTTGGAGGTACAAAACCTTACCATTTTTTTGTACCCTAGGAAAAAATGGGATAGATTTTTAATTGAAATGATTCAAACATTCAGGGAGGTATTCTCTGTCAGGAATAATATAACCTATTGAATTGGAAAGGGAGTCTTCGTGGTTAGAGCTGGCTTGGACCACTCAGCTTTTGTTCATCTTGTGCTCCTACACATGCCAGGTGCTGAACTGGGTACTGAAGGAACAAGGATGGGCAAGGAGTTTTTTTCTGCTCCTAAGCAGTCACAGTCTAGTAGGAGAGAAAGCAGGTAAATGGACATTGTCCCTACGTGTGTCATAGGTAAACCCAACATCTGGGGGAGGTAGTGCTAGTGGTCGTGGGCATCTTCTCTACCTGTACGTGAGGTAAATCTAGGATTTGTGGGCCATACTCATCGTGGTGACGACTGTCCCAGCCTGGAGCTGTTGAAGGGGAGAGACTTCCCAAAGAGAAACACCTGACTTGAATCCAAAGGGGGATGTGGAGAGATTAGATTTGAAAAAGTACTGGGCAGGGGACAGAGAATTTTTCAGCAGGAATGAGCAGTGTGTTTCCAGACCAGGAGATGTGACAGAGAATGGTGCAAGGAGGGGTTCAGCTGAACAGGCTCCACATGACAGGACCATTGAGTGTGGAGGCAGGGATGGGTAGGGAGCTAGAGAGGGAAACAGAGGCCAGGGAGCCTTGACTGTCTGGAAAGGTGTTCGAACATTTCCTGAAGGCACGAAGGAACCCTTAAGGACTGTTAAACACAGAGAGAACATGACCATGCCTGTTACTTTAGGAATTTCACTCCTAGTGTCAATAGAATCATCGATTGCAAGAGAGCATGACTGGACGCAGCAGTCACAGGACGGTGACTCTCAGCCTGGCTGCACCTGGCATCGCCCAGGCAGCTGTAAAAAGTACGGATGCCTCCATTCCACCCACAGAGACTCTGATATAATTGGTCTGGGATGTAGTCTGGGCTTTGGAATTTTTAAAATCTTCCCAGGGGATTCTCATGTGCAGCCAAGTCTGGGAACCACTGATTTAAGAGACGCAGAAATGGTGGTACTGGAAGACTGTTAGGCCGGTTGGGCTTGGGCAGGACCGCCCTCCAGCATTTCTTGAAAAACATTTTTTTTCCTTCTAGCAGTAGTTAGGAGATCAAGTCTTGAACTTGATGTCCAACTATAGGTGGGGTCTCAAGTGACTGTACAAAGCCTGAGTCTTTCCTTGATGAGGAGTGGAGAATGTCAAGGATGAATTGATCAGTGACAATTGGGGTAGGTGAGGTGGGGAAGGAATGACATAATGTACTTAAAATATAAGTTATATATTTCTGGATTAGCATACCTATATAACCACTTAGCACACCCCTCCCCCACTCACACAGACCATTTTGTCTAAATTTGGCCTTCATTTTCTTCCTTAAATTGACTTAATTTTCTTCCTTAAATTGACTGGGACTGGAAATAAACCACATAGCAAGTTTTATACATAGCCTGCCCAAACTATGGCTAATTTGTGAACAACCAAAACAACAACAACAACCAAAAAGCAGCTTTTATTTTAAACTTCAAAAAGGATTTATTCAGTTTCTCTCTTTTGTTTCTCTATGCATTGTTTTTCCGAGGAGAGCACAATGCCATACCGCACACTCCACATTTCCCCCGTTTCTATTTAGCCCTTCTAAGAATTACTCAGCCTGAGAACACTGAGAACATTTGGGCACGTCCAAATACCATGGAGTTAACCCCTCCACGCACAGAAGGGCTCCCCCGGCTTCGCAGCTGTGGCTTTGCTGGGAGCCACGGTGTTTCAAAAGCCCGTAGTTGTGGGCTGAGATGATGTGACTTAGGGGTTAAACGCAGTTTTTGCAATTTAAAAAAAAAAAAAAAAAGCATGATTTGTTGAAAGAGGCTCCTGAAGAAGAACATGTGAGTCTGAAACGGTTTGCAACATCTGAGAAGGTGGGAGTTGCAAGCTCAGAGGCCCTCCAAAAACTCGGATTTCGGCCTGGAATCAGGAGAAAGACTCTATTGGGGTTTCTATGACTCTCGTCAACGTATAAGCCTTCCTGTTGAAATCCCTGACAGTACCTTTGACAGCATGTTATTATCTTACAATAAAACCTGTCCCCAACCCCCCAGTCCTGCTGCCTCCTCTAGTTTCTAAGAAGGTGTCAAACAGTTAACCGTGGGGGGATGGATAGTTAAAAAGCAGATTCTAAAAAGTTCCCGGTGACTTGACTCTTTCAGGGGGCTAGGTTGAGATCAAACTCCCTAATTTTATTTTTTTTTCATTTTCACTGGAGTTGAATTAACAACAGCAAGAGAACGCCTCCAGGTTTACAGTTGTATGGCTTATTGTGTATATATCCTATAAAACGAAAAACCATATGGAGAATTCTGCTTTCTTGGCTTTTTGTGTGTGTGTACCAGGAAGTAGTAAAATGTTTTGAGATGCTATTAAGTCCTTAAGTTACAAAATCAAGATTCCACCTTAAAAATTTTCCATACTGTACGTTGTTGCATGGCCTGGGGTGCTGACTGCCTGCCAAATATCTATCAGAGAGTGATTTATGATATATGATATGGTCCCCAGCCCAGTGGAGACTGCGTAGTTGAAACACGAGAAAGGGGAGGCCTTGCTTTCTCGAAACCACGATGACTGGTTTCTGTTTGGCTTTCCTGAGAGAACATACAGTACAAAATGTGCCACATTTTACAGCACCAAAAACTTATGTAAGAAACAAAACACAATTCAGCTAAAAACACTTAATTTCTCTTTGCCCTGTGTTAACGAACGATCGAGTGGCTGTTTTCTCTTCCCTCCCCTCCCGGTCCCCACCGCCAGCCCCCTCCTTGCAGCACATCCACTGAGCTCTGAAATAGCATTGAACAGCTCTGTTCTGGCAATTAAAATATTTTAAAATGAAATCTCAACTCCGTGTTTTCAATATTTCATGTGCTTTCCATTCTACTATGACTAAGAATGTATTGTGATTTCTGGGCTTTTCTGTTCTGCAAATGTTTCCTTTGCAGCTGCGAAGAAGTACATCTCCCATATGGCTTTTAGGACACTCTGCAGTATGCTCAGATAAGGCAATATGGACCGAAAAAGCAAAAGGAAAAAAAAAATGCAACCATTTTTTCTTCATATCAAAACTTCTGTGGCTTATAACTCGGCATTCGGGGTGACTGCCACTCAAAGGACAGCATGATTATTTTGCTTTCAAAAATACTGTTTGTAGTGATATTGCTACAGGTTGCTTTAATAGCCTATCGGTGAGTGCTGAGGGTTGTTTTTATTGGTGCAAACATTTACTGCTTTTTTTTTTTTTTACATATAAAAGAGGTCTATGCTCACTGAAGAAAACTGGCTAAGTACAGAGCAGCACATTAAAGACAATTACAATAACCCAGCTGGTTTTCCAAGTTACCTTATTTCATTTTTTTTTCAATGTCATTACATATTCTTTGAAAATGTGATTTTGAATGGTTCCATAATTTACCATAATATCACCATATATTTAACTGTTTCCTTATATAAGACATTTATAGTATTTATATTTTTAATGGAAATATTATAAACAAGCAATGTGATAACTCTGCATATAGAACTTTGGCCATATTTTCGTTTACTTCATTTGGATAGCTATTCCATAACTGGCATTACTAGGTCAAAACATTATGAAGCTATTTTAGTAATCTTGCTACATAGTTTGTATTAGTTTGGAAAATCTGTACTGTATGTTACTGCCATCACTATATGTATTTCAGTACTCTGGTGGTTGGTAGTTTTTTAAATCGTTGCCAATTCAATACATATAAAATTAAAAAATTAGTTTTAATCAGCATTATCTTAATTATTAAAATAACATGATTTTCCCTTGTATGTAGTCCATTAATTCTGATATTTTACTGGCCTGGTTTAATAAGCTTTCCCAAAACCCACATTCAGTATAACAGAAATTTCTTCTGAAAACTCTCAGGATATACATTTCCTTGTAATAATGTAGAAATTAATTTTCTATTAGGGCAGCTGAGTCCTGTATGGAAATCTGGCCAGGACTTGAAATGGTGGTTCCAAAACTTGGGGTGTCTTAAACTCACATGTCAATGTAACTGAGGATCTAGCCAGTGTTCCCAGCACAAGCTGTTCTGTAAGGACTAGGCAAGTGCTGCCTCCCTGGTAGCTTTCCCTGACAGCGTGTGGACGTTCCAGAGATATACTGGGGTGTGCTGCTTTTTGTTCTTCATTCTGCTCACAAGCTTGTAACACATTTCACAAATGAATGTCTTGAAATTAGCATGCTTTCAATAAGGCATTTTTGGATCATGTTTACCTGTCTAATCTCAAAATTGTTCCTACAGAAGGCCTCTATGGCTTGCTTTCATGTACCAGAGTTATTGCTAGTCTGTCCCTAATACTTTGTTGAGAGGGTAAAAGTGGCCATCAGAGTCACTTTAAAGCCAGTCCTGGAAATGCCTCTCAAGTTTCTCCTGGTTTTCTATTTTCTAAGTTACGATTTAGTGAGCACCTATTACATGCCAGGTACATTTCACACTTGATCTCGTTTAAACTTCTTTACAATCCAGTAGGGTACAGATAGTGATGCATTGTCACAGGTAAAAAATTGCCTCTGAGAGATTAGGTCATTGGCCCAGGGACATAGAGATGATAAACAATACTTAATAAACACACACAGATTCAAAATTCCCATTTAGTAATTATATAGAGGCTGTAGGAATAGACATATCAAGAGCTCTTAAGGTAACTATCGAGTGACTCAAAAAGACAATTGGGGATCTTTTAATTATTTACATGCAGGAAAACTCTTTTACCTACTCCCTGAAGGACATATATCATAGTGTTTATTTTTTAAACTTTTTGTTTCAGATTAATCATTAGTGAGAGTCTCCAACATTTCTCAGATCCTATGCAAACCCTGAAAGAATTATAGAAATTTACCCAGTGACCTCAGACTATTGGATTTATTCTATAGCTTTGGTTGAGCACCTTGAATTTCTATCCGTGTATGTTGTGCAAATTCTTTTGCTTTACGGCTTAATAGCAAGGCATTTACCCTCTGAGCAGTCCAGTCCAGGTGTGCCCATAAAAACAGGGGTTGATCATTTATGAAAGCTGACCATGCTAAAGGTGCTTTGAGGACATGCTTCTAGTATCCACTCTTAGAAACCTGTATTTCAACTTCCCTAGGGCTTGTGATTTTAAAGATCAGGCTTCCTAGCCTCTTCAGGCTCTGCAAGCTCAGATAACTTGTTGCTATTTTTGAATATAAATGGACCTTATTAGGCATTAAAAGAACTGCCCAAAGGTTTTTTCCCCTTTCTCATTTTGGTGTTTGGATTGTCAGCGGAAGTCTTGAGCTTTGAGACTTGGCAAGGCAATGCCTTCAAACAAACATCCTGTGGACAAAATTGTCAGGCCCAGCACTCGGTGTTCCAGGATGATTGACAGGAAGCAGCATGTGCTGTGAGGAGGGAGGATGGACGCTGTGAGCAGGGGGGCTTCCAGTTCCCCCAAACAATAGCTAGGCTCTCAGGGAGCCTCACACCTTCTTTTTTCCATCTGCTGGAGTGGAAACTTAAATGCTTGGTCGTGATGGGAGTTAGGGAAGATGTGGGCTGGGCAAGAGGTGAAAAGAACTCTGCTACTCAACCCAGCAATTACAAACAACCTTTTGGGATTGGAACATGTAGATATGTAGATATCTGGGATGGCAGCTTGAATCAGACAGGGCCAAAAAGGAGCCATCCAGAGAAATTGTGACCAGCCAAAGCTAACACTGGTCACTCTGGGGAACAAGGCTTGATGAGCTGAGCAGAAATGAGAAGAGATCTGAAGAGTGAACAGAAGTGAAATGAAATTTACATGTAAAAGAAGATGGGCATTCAAAAAATTTCAGCTATGTGCCAGGATTTTGCATGTTTTTGCATTTGGTCCTATTGCAGGTTTTGAAGGCAGGTACTATATTAATACTTTCAGATGATGAAACTGAGGCTCTGAGAGGTTAAATAAAGTTGTCCAATGTGACAAAGTTAGACCATGGCACAACTGGTATTTGAGTTCCAGTTTTTGGGCCCCCCAAACCCATGCATTTTTTTCTATAGCATTCCTTCCCTGAACTTGTCCAAGTCCTGTCTTCTTTCTCTGCTTCAGTCCTGGCAGGAAATATGTAGAAGAGAATTTATCTCTCTAGCTTAATTGCCTACAACTTTTAATTTATATCATCCATTCCTGTCTTCCCAAACCTTTCACCATTGTGTGAATCATCTGGTGCTTTCATATCTCTGGGGCTTTACCGTGTCATTTCTTCCACTATAATGACTTTCTCTTCCTTCATCCTCATACAATCTACCACTCACCCTTCAAGGTACAGATCAAATGCCAACTTCTTCAAGTGGCTCATGTATCTCACTCTCTTGTTTTCCCAAATAGGATCAGTACCTTCCTAACACTAGCCTTACAGTAATTTGCATCTACTTCTGTTATAATTATCACATTACTTGGAATCTGAGTATCCCTAATTGTTACCAAACCATAAGTCACCACAACAAAAAGTCACCTTAAAATTTAGGCATGTCTTTTGAATGACTTGATAATGCTCCATTTAGATAACTATTAGGCTTCAATCCTAATATTCATAGAGGGACATCTCTTTCTCTTTCTATCTCTAAGAATTCCTAATAGTGTTGTTACCAGATTTCATGAATTAATACAAAAAGAAAGAGTGGGCAGAGACATTGGAGGAGGCAGAGGGAAGGGACTCCCTGGCCAATGCCTGTCTGCCTTCCTTTCTCCCTCCCTCCCTCCCACCTTCCCTTGGCCTCCCCTTCCCTTCCCTTCCCTTGGCCTCCCCTTCCCTTCCCTTCCCTTGGCCTCCCCTTCCCTTCCTTTCCCTTCCCTTCCCTTCCCTTCCCTTCCCTTCCCTTCCCTTCCCTTCCCTCCCTTCCCTTCCCTTCCCTTCCCTTCCCTTCCCTTCCCTTCCCTTCCCTTCCCTTCCCTTCCCTTCCCTTCCCTTCCCTTCCCTTCCCTTCCCTTCCCTTCCCTTCCCTTCCCTTCCTTCCATAGTTATCAAGTATCAGATATGAATTTTGTGCCAGGATAGATACTGAGGATACAAAATTGTGGTCAGAATCTATACTTTTTCTGCCCCTAGGAGGCTAGAGTCCATTAAGGAAGACAAACATTGCAAATACAAGACATAAATACACAATTGTAAACAGTACTATGACATTGTGAAGAAAAGGCCAAGGGACTACATAAACACAGTTCAGGTGGACCTGACTTGGTCAGAGGAACAGGTGCGTGGTGGCTGACACTCTAAAGTGAACTTTCAGAGAAAGGAGCTAAATCAATCTGAAAGGTGACCAGGGGGCCACTGGGCCTCTAAAGGCAAAGTCGCTGCTGTTGCTGATAGAAGACAAGGTGTGAAGGGAACTCCTCTCCCACCAGGGAGAAGAGAGATGACAGTTTCATAAGTGAACGCTCTATTTTTGCCACTTGCAAGATTTTGATCATATGGTGGAAACTCAGAACAGGAAAAAAATAGAAAAGTGCCCACCTCATATTCTCAGAATAGGAAGAATAGCAAGGTGCCTGCCTCCTATTCTTGCACGCTCAGTCAGAAAAACAGTAGAACATTGAAAGCTGGATGTTTTTTCAGCTTGCATTCACCTGAAAATTCCCCAGAGCTATATAAAAGTCTGCTTTTGTGATATATACGTTATATATGAATACACACATATAACATATACATTATATACCATTTTCTGTTTATTAAACCTCTCCCCTTAACTTCATAGTGAGATTTACTGTTGTTTCATATATTCTTAGAATTGCTGAATTGAGGGAAAATGGGGAGGGGGCAGTGGCGGAGATAGTAGTGGTGGCAGAATAGGCCACTCAAAATTATCCCATGAACCAAAATACTTAGAGGTAATTCTTGAGCGGTTTCATGGACTATAGTCCTACGCACAAACATGCCATGCCCTTCTCTGGGTGTGCGCGCCTTGCAAGGAACTTACAATTTGGAGAAGCCCAGTGGCTAGAGTGCCAGAGGCCAACACTGGAGCAGAGATGACATCCCCCAAGACACTAACAGCGGGCGTGCTCTTTAGCTGCATGCTTTGGGAAGTCACAGAGACAGGATTAAACCACACAGTCACATGCACGGTGAGACCTTTATGACGCATAGGCTGGCTGCCAGATGCCCATCTCCCTTTCTGCCTCTGAAGTGCTGATTTTGGTGAATCATAGAGACCAAATTGGGGAAGCTATATTGTATTTTCTTTGGTATTTGGAATGGTTGTGACACATCTAGATTTGTAAAAGTTTACATTCTTAATGTTTCTGTTCAGAGAACAAAGTTAAAATTCCATACATTGGCATTCAAAACTTCATACCCCTAGTTCTGACCTACCCTCCTAGCCCCATCTCCTCTGAGTCCCCCTGCGCTAGGCAAGCTGGTCTCCTCCTTGTTCTTGGAACAATACTGCTCCCTTTGTTCCTGTTGTTACATCTACCAGGGCTGACCTACGTACCCCTAGCTCACTCCAAATTATTCACCTACCTCCAGTCTATCATCTTAAAATACCCTACCCAGGTCCTACTGCCTTCCTGGTTTCTGAACTCACAGCACTGTCAGCTTATTTGGCAATGCATCCTGTGTGGATTTGTGGGAAAGCTTGTTTTGTCACATTGTATTGTGGAACTCATGATATTATTTTACTTTTCCACTCTATATTCTCCACTGTCTCCTGATTTCCATAAGAGCCCAGGACCTTGTCTTATGTTTTTATATAAAACAGATAATGCTTTTTGAAACCCTGCATTATCTGAGCAAATCATATGTCTTTAATAAATCACTTGTTTATTTATTGAAGAGATCATTTTCCTTACTTAAACTATCAGATGAGGGGGGTCAAGGAGGAGAGAACTGATATCTATGGATAAGAAACATTGTTAGGCACAAGACTAAAACTTTTATGATACGATCTTACTTAATTCTTTCCCAGACCAGGAAAGTCAATTATTTTTATATTGATTTTACAGATAAAGGCATTTCACTTAGAATTTTGTGCGATTTGCCTAGAATCATACAGAGTTTGTGTCGAAACTTGGTTATCTTTTTTCCCCACAAAAACGTATTCATTGAAATATTTATGGAATAATGTTCATTGAGTACCTTTATGTGTCAGGGAGTAGAGAAACAATGATGCGTAAAAATCTACCCAGCCCCTAATTAGGTGAGTGGGAAAATACATACAATGACCCAAATAAATGCAAAGTTGCAAGTGCGGAAAGTGCTAGGATACAGAGATCCATCTATTAAGAGAGTGTACATTAGGGTATTTGATCTGTTTGAGGGAAGGAAGGAAAGATTTCCTTGTGGAAATCATACTTCAGTTGAATATGTAGGATGAGTAAGAGTTAACTGAATGAAGAGGGGAGGAAGACCATATCCAGAGAGACCAGCAAATGCAAAGACCCTGTGGTAGGAAGAAGCATGGTAAGTAAGAAAGATCAAAAGATTCTTGTGTGGCTGGATTCTGTGTGTGTGTGTGTGTGTGTGTGTGTGTGTGTGAGAGAGAGAGAGAGAGAGAGAGAGAGAGAGAGAGAGAGAGAGATGAATGAGGTGTGAAGCTAGAGATATAAGGCTTTCTATTTCTTTTTGCCTTTATTTCAAAAACAGTGAATCCATTGGAGAGTTTTCAGTTGTGAATGACATGACTACTTAGGCTGCAGTGTGAAGAGCAGATGGGAGGAGGGCAAGAGTGGATGAGGGTGAGCCAGGCAGGAGGCTATGTGGTAGTCCTGGTCACCAACAAAAATAGGTGGTCTAGTTCAGGAAGGGTGGTGGGAGGGCAATGGGGAAAAGGGCATGGATTAGAAAGCTGTTCAGGTGGTCCAGTTGAAAGGACTTGTTGATAGATTGGATTAGAGAGTGAGGAAGAAGTTGACACAGATGATGCTGGAATTGTTGCCTGCAAAGCTTGATAAATGGTAGGGCCATTATTTGTATGGAGAACTGAAAGGGGATCAGATTTGAGGTGATAGTTTATCATATTGGATTTGGATGCATTGTGAGATATCTCTTAGACATTTAAAATGAGATGCTAATTTTAATATCTATGTCTGGAGTTTAAATGAGAGGTCTGTCCTGGAGATAGAAATGTATGAGAATCTACACAGAGGTCATTATGAAAGTCATGGACATGTATAAGGTGGTCAGAGGAGAAGTGCCCCATGGAGTAGTGGTGCTGAGTGAGGAACTGCTGGAACACTGAGGACATGACATCAATGATACTCAGTCCCCGGATTAAAGTGGCTCTCAGTTTAGTGGTCTGAACTTGGATTTGTCAGACTCCAAAGCCCACGGTGTTTCAGTGACATCATCCTTTGAGAAAGCAAAGGCTAAAATGAGTGGGAGTCCATGCTGTAATTCTTGACCTTTAAGGTTTGTTTTTGTTTTTGGTTTTTTTTTTTTTGCTTTGTGGTTTCCTGCCACTGTTTTGGCACATTTGTTATTGAGATTGAGAAATAGTAGTGCATATAATTTTGGCAATTATACTCAGTATATTACAGTGTTTGTGTGAGTTTAGGAAGTATAAACTTTTTACTTTGCAAACAAGAAAACGCCCAGGCAGGGCTGGGGAGGTTTTGAGTGAGATTACCAGAGACCCAAAATAAAAATTAGAATCCCTAACATCTCAACTCCCAAAGTACTTTCTGTGCCTCTGAAACTTGCCGTCTTGAGTTACTTGTGCTTTGATTTTTTTTTTTGCTATAAGGCTAAGAAGAGTGACTAGAAAGGAAGTTGGCATTGCTGCCCCAGAGGGACTCTTAATCTGCCCAGGTGCTGTAGACTGAATCTTGATTATCATGGTAATTATTTATAGCAAAACCATCAGGATCCATCATCACATTTGCAAACTAAAAATAGTGAAGGTGAAAATAATAAATTGCTTCCATTCCAATAGCATGCCATTCATGGTAACAGAAATAAACCACAACGGGACTAGTTTTATAGACATTGAGAGAAACTTTCAGGAGTTAGTGACTTTCCAAAATCATTTGCATTCAAGGGAGGTGTGATATTTTTAAAGTTATTGCATTGAATAAGTAGCATTTCCATTAGTAAAAGACTCCACCAGCACAGGAGGGTACATAGGCAGAAGGAGGCTGCCTCCCAGAGATCAGCTCCTACCCCCCACCCCGAGGTAACAACTGTCACTACTATTTTTATTTATTTATTTCTCCAAAGATATTTTATTAAATATATGTTTATGCCTTATTAATACAAATGGTAGCTTGTGATGCTTGGTACTTTTTGCCTTGCTTGTTCACTAGGATATAATTCCATGTCTGTGCATAGAGATCTGATTTATTCTCTTTAATGCCTTTAGGATATGCTGTTGCAAGTGTCTCCTAACTTTTTGAACCAATCCCTTACCAATGGATACTTAGGCTATTTCCAATCTTTGGCTATTAAAACAGTGATGAAAAGAATATCCATGTATAATCTTCTTGATACATATGTGAATATATCTGTATGAGAAATGTCTAGATGTGTGATGGATGGGTCATAGGGCATAGATACATTTACATTTTTGATAGATATTATAAATAGCCCTTTAACGATGTCGAACCAATTATTATTCTCATGAAAAATGAATGAGAGTGCATGTTTCCTCCAACCACTTGTCAAATTATCATTTTGTCATATCACTAAAATATGAAATATTTTTTTTATTTCGGCATATTATGGGGGTACAAATTTTGAGGTTTCAAAAAATGCCCTTCCCCTCCCCCCAAATCTATCTGATTTGTCCCAAGGTTTTGCTTGCTCAGGAATCAAAAGGCTTCTATATTCTGGGAGGCTATTCAGTGAGATTTAAGAATTTTGCAGAGCTCTCTTTGACTTCATGTGGCAACAAAGGGAATTAACATTTATCCTGTGTTAAACCATGTTATCAAATGCTTTTTATTCATCCAGCTGATATTGATTGAACACCTACTCTGTGCTCTATTCTAGGAGTTTGGGGTTCATCAGGGAACAATGAAGACCTAGACTCCTGACCTCTAGGAGCTAACATTGTAGTAGGGGAAAAAGATATTAAGAAAAATACGATGAATGCTTGAACTAGAAGGTGATAAATATAGAAAGACAAGAAAACTCAAACAAAGTAATGTGGATTAAAAGGATGGAGGCAGAGAAGCTTTAGGGTATTAGGTAGGATAGTCAGAGTGGTTCTCATTGGGAAGGTGGTATTTGATTGGACATGTGATGGTGTTGGGAAATGAGCCCAGCAATATCTGGGAGAAGAACTTTCCAAGCAGAAGCTACATGCGGAGTGAAAGCCTTAAGGTAAGAATGTGCTTGGGACTTCCAGTGTGGCTGGAATGAGTGGGGGATGGGGAAGAGAAAAGAGAGAGATGCAGATTTTAAAAAGCCTTGTAGGTCATTCATTTGCTGAGAGTGAAATGGGGAAGTGTTGCAAAGTTTTGAGCAGAAGAAGAACATGATGTACTGTTAATGTACATTTTTTAAAGTGTGACTCTGAATGCTGTGTTGAATAATAAAGATGACAGGATTCCTTGAAGGATTATCGCAGAGGATGTCAGAGGAAAAGAGGAGTTAAGAATGACTCCAAGATTTTTGGCATGAGTTATCACCAATGACATGGTGAGGCTCACAATTTTGGGAGAAGACTGGAAGTTCACTTTTACTATGTTTTTTAGAAATATCTATTGGATATCTAAGTGGTATGTCAAGTATGAAAACACATAAATGAGCCTGGAGCTAGAGAGAGAGAGAAAGAGAGAGAGAGAAAGAGAGAGAGAGAGAGAGAGAGAGAGAGAGAGATCAGGATTGATGGAGGAACAGCAAGAGTTACATATTATATCTCACTTAATAATCACAGTAACAGGCAATATTACCTTCAGTTTACAGATGGAGCCACATGGCTTCTACGTTCCAGGATTTGTTGAGACCTGCTGGTTACACTTGGGACACCACTGATGTTGGTGAGAATATAGACAGAATCTATGTTATGGCTACAAGACCCCCAAGACCTGTGGACTCTCCTGGGATGATAGTTTCACTTGCAGAAGGCTCAAGGAGAAGTCTGTGTCACAACAGATTACTCCTGTGCTGGTCTATTTGGTAGTATCTAATTTTTTTCTCCCCCACCTATGCTCTGTTGTCATAATAAAGGGGGATTCTCAGCTTATTTCTGATGTCTTCAGATACTTTATCACTTCAGTGCTTACATTATTGGTTATTCCATAGATAAACTCAGATCCCCTGCCATCCAAGTGTGAGAAGATTTGGTTCTACAGCCCCTCTGTCTGTCAGACCACCCCAGCCAAGGGACCCGAGAAAGAGGGACCTTGTGCCTTTAAAATGTAACTCACAGTGCTTGAGAAAGTGCCAGTATTTTCTAAAGTGACTCAGTATCACATGTCTTGTATTCTTAATTTGGTGTTTGGACTTAGTTTTTGACTTTTTCACTTATCCCTCATGAATTAGGTTTTGAGAAACCATTGAGAAAACTCTACAGTGGTTAAGGATTCAAGTTTTGAAGTCTGGTTAACTCCATCAATTCTTCCTTGCCTGATTTGGGTCAAGTTCCTTAAGGTTTGGTTTTCTCAAATGTTTTAATGTAAATAACAACAGCATTTGCCTCACAGTGTTGAGAGAAGTATTAAAGGAAATATTAAGTGTAAATTCTTAGTACTGCTTCTTGCACAGAGAAGGAAGCAAGGAATAGTTATTATTAGTTTTAAGTTAAAATGTATTAATAAAGCATTTATAAACAATTTATATAAGAATATTTTGCTAAAATATTGTTTTTATACTGAAAAATTTTATATCATATAGAACAATAGCTTGTAAAGATTTTAGCAATACCATTTTTTTTCAAGGGAAATTTCAAACCAATTCAATTTATAACATATGTAAGTAACATTAAAATGCTTTTTTTTTTTTTTTTTTTTTTTTTTTTTTTTTTTTTGAGACAGAGTCTCGCTTTGTTGTCCAGGCTAGAGTGAGTGCCGTGGCGTCAGCCTAGCTCACAGCAACCTCAAACTCCTGGGCTCCAGTGATCCTTCTGCCTCAGCCTCCCGAGTAGCTGGGACTACAGGCATGCGCCACCATGCCCGGCTAATTTTTTATATATATATCAGTTGGCCAATTAATTTCTTTCTATTTATAGTAGAGACGGGGTCTCGCTCTTGCTCAGGCTGGTTTTGAACTCCTGACCTTGAGCAATCCGCCCGCCTCGGCCTCCCAAGAGCTAGGATTACAGGCGTGAGCCACAGCGCCCGGCCTAAAATGCTTTTTAAATAGGAAAGTATTATAAAAGTTTATTCCATATAATTGTTAAGAAGTCAACTGATGAAAAGTATGGACTTGTAGTGAACATAAATGTTTTAATCAGGAATTAGATGACAGTGCTAGTCTTATACCCACTTCAGCATCCAGCTTATATCTGCATTTTATTTTGGGTGCAACATATAAGGAAATTCTGATTCACACAGATAAATAGTTGCAGATGGTAACTTATTTAAAAAAAAATAAAACTCACCTTGCATTGCTTAAGATATGCTTCCAATAAACTGAGCTAGAAGCCTAAAAGAAGAGTAGCAAGAAAATTTTTATTTTAATGTTGAATCATGAATAATTTGAGTAGAGGAGTTACTCATATTCATTGTTGATTTAAAAAAGACCCAGACTTTCAATAGACTCTAAACTATTTATACATAGCATACGTGAGACTTGCCATATAATCAGAGGTATAAAAAATATAACTTTGTTTTTCTCTAACTGGACTTATTTTGTATTTCAAGCCTCCTGTTACCCACAGGCTCGAAGTAAATTCCAAGCAATTCAGGGTCTTCTTTTTCTTCCATGGGTTGTGTGTGTGCCTGTGGGTGCCGTGTAGTGCTCAGACGGGGCGGGGAGAGGAACGTCTGGTCCCCCATTGTCACCCCTTCAGGCTGGTTGCCCTGAGATATGGATATCCTCATCTGACTGGTGGTTTCTTGTTCACTCAGAACACTCATTCAAGTGCTGCCTGTAAGGCCACTTTAGGCTCAACTTTTTTTTTTTCTATTTTCTCTCCTCCCCCTGCCCCTTTTCTTTATGTCATCATATCCTTCTGTGGCACATAAGACACAATTTGCTCAATTTCCCACTGCAGCATCATGATAAAGCTGTGTGGGCATTCCTAGGCCTTTCTGCCAGTTTGTTTGTAGCTTACCTTCCTGCTCCTGCCCTTGCTGGGTGCTAGAGCCAGGTGGGTCCTTCAGTGTTCTGGGCACCACTCAGGAAAGGGACCACAAGCGTCCCCTGCTGTCCAAGACCCTAAACCTATCTGGGGTTTCTAGCTACATAGGCTCTCCGGGACCCAGTCTGGAGGTTAGTATATGGATCCTAGCCACCCACACTGGCATCTAACTCATAACCTTATCTCTGACATTTCTCTTATTCTCTTGTTCTGGGTTCCTTAATGTGAGTGCACCCTGGGCAGGTAAGTAAGCTCAAAGCCTAGATGCTCTTAGAGTATACCTATCCCTGTAAGTAGATATGCAGAAAAATTAGAGCAATTCAAGTATATGCACAAAGATGGAAAGAGAAACTTTATCTCAAGATCTGGACAAAAGAACTCCAAATCTGTTATCACATGCTTATGATATATGTTCTTGGTATTCACAGGGTTAAAATTGGTAGAGGAATTTACAAAAGAGGTCTTGGTCCAGCCCCAAATACCTGCTTCTGCCCTGGTGTCCACATCTGAGTATTGTTACCACCATTCTCCCAGTTTCTCAGGCCCCAAATTTTGTGCTATCCTTACTTTCTCTCTGCCCCTCACTATTTGAGTCCATTCGCAAATGTAGTTCCACTGCCAATGCATGCCCTGAATCCAAACACTGGGGCTTTCAGAGTTGTAGACAACTGCAGAAGAAATGAATGTATAAGACAGGGGTGGGAAAGAACTTGATTTGGACACATTATGGTTAAGATGGATATTATGTAGGCAGCTGGATACTAAGTCTGGAGTTCAGCATGGATGTTTGTGTGTGTCTATGCATGTGTGTACATGTGTGTGAATGTAGGAATTTGAATATGCTTTTAATTAATTTCAATGTCAACCTAATTTAGTTTTAATTGAATTTTAATTAATTTTATTTAAATTTGGAATTTATTTAATTTTGAATATGTATTAAAATAAGTCAGATAATTAAATGATTAATTAAATAAAATTAAATTAATAAGCAATTAAAATTAGTATTAAAATAATTTCCAAAATATATTCAAAAATAAATTTGGTTCATATCTTTGTGAAATTCCTGAAGTATAGTTGTAGAACTTGCATGGAGCTCAGTTGTAAAAAACTTGGCATACTGTTGTAAAAAGTACTATGTGATACAACTATCACAACCAATTTGTTGGAGTGTGATATGGGCAAAAAACCCAATAGGATTTGCCAATATATGCCCTAAAGGAACTTATCTAAGTATTATTATTTGTATTCTCTGTGGTTGAATCCACTTCTCAGAAAAGTATCTGAATTTTTCTTACATTGTTCAATAAGCTGATGTGAACCATCAATTGGTGACAGGTACTCTTGTGGGAATGTGTACAGAGGGACAGATCACTCACTCCCTTTCAGGGTCATATTGGCACAGCCCAAAGAAGGGATTTTGTGTGATGTGCAAGTTGTCATGATGTACCTTTTAAAAATAGTGTCACTGACACATATCCACTAAAATAAATTAACCTTCCTATCTTGACTGACTCACGTTTTGGAAACAGCAACTTCACATGCCAGTGGTGGTATGAGCAGGGCTGGGTAGGGGTGGGAATGCACCAGCAAGGAGAAGGCAGTATCACGGGCTTTTCAGTAGTTACTAGCAGAGTAGTGCAGAGGTTATGAGTATAAGCCCAGAGTTTTACCAGGCTGGGATGTAATTCAAACTCTGTTGCTTTCTAGATGGGCAGGACTTAACCTGTCCAAACTCAAGTACGGAGACAAAAGATATAATAGAGAAGAATTATAACTGTCTGTTGTCAAGAACTAATGAGCTAATGGTTGCAAAATATTTAGAATAACACCTTGCGCATAGCCAGCTTTTAATGAATGATAGTTATCATTATTGATAACTCTTCTAAAACTAAAAAGTTTGGTCTTTTGCAATATCTGATGAGGGCAATGGAGAAACTCAGCGATCTCTCTCTCGCATCTTTTTTACATCCAATTCTTTTAAATTAGACATGATTTTTCTCCAGAGCATGTTCTGAGGACATGGTTTTACAAGTTGTGGGCTGGACTCAGCACATCCAGAAGAGGCTTCTTGTGACAGTGAGCCCGAGTCTAGACACAGGGACACGCTTTTGAGCAGAGATGATTTCAGATTGTCAACTGCTCTTAATTGGTTAGCAGGGCAGCCACCTCACTCCAGATTTAAGCTGGCACAGACAGCCCTAGTGAAAATGAGCCTCCAAATCATTAAATCTTGCAGTTGAAACACTTCCACTGCACACTTGAACACATACATTTCATCTTTCTTGGCTGTCACGTGGCCTTATTAGGCATTTCTATAATACGTTTCCCCCCAAGTCGGCTGTTTTTCATTAGTGGTTCCTCACATCACCCAATGTGAAAGGTGAACACAACAGTCCATATTTTATAGACAAGGAAACCAAGGTACAAGTCAGCCTAGTGTGGTTTGGCCAACGGCACCAGAAAATGAAGCCCTGGAACTCGTAACTGAACCAGAATGTCTCAGTGTTGAGTCATGGTTGACTTGATCAAGGAGAATGTTCTCCACAGAGGATTCAGAGCATTCAAATAATACGCAAAAATGATGTCCTCTTCTCTGCCTTAGAGTAAAAAATACTTCATGGGGTCATAAGGTGGTAGCCAGAGAGATCACTTTAAAATCGAATCTGATCAAGTCACTTTTCTATGTAATACCTTGTTCTGGTTCTTCAATATCCCAGGATAAAGTCCACCTTCTTAATAGGACACATGCGGCCTTCTCTGTGCTCCTCTGCCTCCCGCTGCCAGCCTCGTCACTCACTTCTTCCATCGTCACACCGGCCACACTGAAGACTTCTCGGTGTCTTAAAGTTCCTTTGCACATAAAATATAGAAAAGAACCTTGCTCGATCTCGTTTCCTCTCCTTTAGTTATAAGTCACATTTTCCAAGAAATGTCCCTAGATTTCTCAAGGCTGGATTAGTTGGCTCTTCTGTGCACTTCTATACTACATGCAATTTATACCATTGATCTCGCTAAAACCATATCTTAGTATCTCTTAATATCTTTTTTTTTCCTTTGAAGTGTGGTGGGTTTATTTTTATTTTTATTTTAGTGTATTATGGGGGTATAGGTGTTAAGGTTACATGTATTGCCCATGCCCCCTCTCCCCCCTCGAGTAAGAGCTTCAAGTGTGTCCATCCCCCAAACGTTGCACATCTCACTCATTGTGTTTGTATATACCCTGTTAATATCTTAATATCACATCTCCCATGAGCCTGTTATATCCTTGAGGACAGTAATTACATCTGCCTCATTGTCGATCCCCAGTTCCTAGCATAGTGCCTGCAAACAGTAGAGATATTGTAAATGTTTTTTTAATGTATGAATGAGCAATATCCCTTGTGATTTAACATTTTCCATAATTATAAAATTAATGCCCTTACTGTCAGACTCTGTGATAAATACTAGAAGTGTAATAGGTTATGGTTTGATACTTTGACAGTGGAATTGCTGGCAACTGCCAGGAGGGAGGTAAGGTGAGCTATGAAGCTTACTAGCATGCGTGATGTGGCTTAAGATATGCCTCATCTTGGTTTCTTGATCTTTAATAGGTCTTACAGGGTGACCACATAGTTATCTAAACTGGTACAACTTTGATACTGGAAGTGGGGCACTGACGATAATTATCCTTTGACCATCCCAGCAGTGTGGTCACTCTAGGCATATGGATTACCCTAAGGTGCTGTTAGTCCTGAGCTAAATCCCTACTTTAGCTGATCCATCTAATGGGCTCAAAGCTGCTGCTGGGTGAGAAATCACACAGTTGCACTGACTGAAACAGCTAAGGGACATGTAGCAGTCACTTTGCAACATATGGCTTGACAATCCTCTTCCTGAAGTAGCTCTAAACATAGTGGTGGCTGTATGTCAGTGACAGTAGCAGGTGAGAGAGGCAGTTAAGCAGTAGTTCACTCACCCAGTAAAAGTTTTGGCACCTGGATTTGAACATGAAGGATGCTAACCGGGGAACTGAAAGATTTCCAGATCAGCCGAATTGCTCAAAGCTGCCAAGTTGGCCTGAGAACCTTCCTTTGTGAGAGAGATATGGATGATAGTTGAAACCACTCCTTAGCTGGAAAATGCAATTTAAGCATATGTTTAAAAAAGCAATGATTAAAATATTACTTTTTCAGAGCTCTTCAGTGCTCCTGAATCCACAGCTGTGTCAAATGCTTAGCTGTGCAGAGGGTGATTATCTTTCAAGACCAGGATAGTAGCTTCCCAGTCACTGCAGTGTAGGTCTCAGCCTTGGCAAGAGTTTAGGAGGTGAAAGAGGAGGACTCACATATTAGTAATAAAGGTGAAAAGCCTTAACACCTAGAAGGTGTTGAAATTCCAGTTAGCTTGCTTATCTTGCTTTGGCAAATGTCCTATATTAAATGGAAGATGGCATGTTCCCATTATTAAATTTCTCTTTGCTTTTATGATACGATTTCTCTAAATTTATGTCTATCATCCATGCCCAGAGAAAGTAATGATTCGTGGCACACCACTTGTTGTATTATTCATAGAGACAAAATTTAATACAATGTAATGATTCCTACAATTCATTGGAAGCATACAGTATTAATTGCTAATGTAATGATGTTGGATTGGAATTATGAATCCTTTTGTATTAATAAAGGCTTAGGAAATGTATTAGCATTTAAATATGCCATACAAATGAACATACATGGAGATAGCAATATGAAAAAAGCAAAACAAAACAAAACTTCATGATTCTGGTTGAAAATGATCAATCCCTGATCATTTTTAGCCTGCTATCCCATCTTGTCCTCTATTTATATAAAATGTCTGTTTTATATAAATGTGTCTATATTTTTCAGTGCTCAGTTTATATCAGGTACATTTGTAAAATGGTATTTTTAATTCCCTAATTGAAACTTCTAGGTCAGAGGTACAATAATCCTTTTGAACTAGATTCCTTCAGAAAGAAAACAGTAACCAAACAAAGCAAGACAAAATATATGAAAAAGTAGTTGCTATACAAGTCAGTTGTACCAGCTATATGTCATGTACTATTTGGGAAAAAAAATAGTGTACTGTGTGCAGAAAAGAAAGTGACCCATTACCTGGTGTAAATAACTCTAATTGGTAGAATGTCTATGTGTATAATATAATTAGGAAGCAAATTGTTTATACCCTTAATGGCTTTATGGCCAAGCAACAGCAGGTATTTCATGCCCAGAAGGACTTTTGGGGTTAAGAACAGGAATTAGGGGAATAGGTCACCCTTCCAAAGACATAAAAACAAAAACAAAAAACCAAAAACAAGCCAGCACCATTTATGAATGTGTCTTTACTGTTAAACTGCCTGGGTTCATATCATAGCTTCCTTATCTTTTTTTTTTTTTTTTTTTGAGACAGAGTCTTGCTTTGTTGCCCAGGCTACAGTGAGTGCCGTGGTGTCAGCCTCGTTCACAGCAACCTCAAACTCCTAGGCTCAGGTGATCCTCCTGCCTCAGCCTCACAAGTAGCTGGGACTATAGGCATGCGCCACCATGCCCGGCTATATTTTTCTATATATATGTTAGTTGGCCAATTAATTTGTTTCTATTTATAGTAGAGACGGGGTCTCGCTCTTGCTCAGGCTGGTTTCGAACTCCTGACCTCGTGCAATCCACCCGCCTCGGCCTCCCAGAGTGCTAGGATTACAGGCGTGAGCCACTGCGCCCGGCCGCATAGCTCCCTTATATACTAGGTGTGTGACTTGGGCAGGGCACTTAACCTCTTAGCTTCAATTTCCCATCATTAAAATGGGAATAGTAAAAATAATTACCATATATGGTTTTGGTGAAGACTGAATGAGATTATACAGAAAAGCCCTTAATAAAGTGTTTGATAAATAGTAAACTCAATAAATATTAATTATAATTGTTAAAAACCTAGTTTTTTGACAATTGGGCTACAATTTTTATTTCAGGCTATGCTTGAGTAAGTATATGGTTAAATTGCCCATGAATGTTTGCACTTCAGCTTTATGGTTCACTAGGAACATTCAGGCCTCTCCCATTGCATTGTGCCTAGGTCAAGTAGCTCCTGAAACAAGGTGCATCCAGAAAGCCTCATTCTCCCAAGGTACCCTGGTGAATCCAGTCCTCCTTGGCTTGTGCCCACCACAGCTCGCTCAGGGGAGCTAAGGGGACTGCAGCACCAAACCCAGCCCAGAGGCCACAGATGATCATATTTCTCAGGAATGCCTTTTAAATCTTGTATACTCTCTGTTGCTATATTGTTGTTGTTGTTTTTTCAAAATAATTTTTCTTTCTCTGTATTTTTATTCTAAGGCAAAAATCAATAAAGAGGCAGGGTTAAATGTCACAAGATGCGGGTATTAGGTTTCCCTGAGAAACCATATATTTGGATGGTGAATTGGCACCACGACCTCTCACCAGACTCTAAGAACATCTTGTCCTCCCATTCTGTCTCATTCTTCTCTTCTCCTTCCAATACTTTAACCACAAGAATACTCATCACTTTCTGCTTATATTGCTTCTCCCCTATTTTGCTTCTCCAGCCCTTCCAATATGTCTGTAGCCAATTCCTTGTATTAAAGTCTGTCTATGTGAAATACAGCAAGTGGTGTGCTGGAGAAAGAAAAAAGGAGCCATGAATAGGAATTTTGACTCTTCTGATAGCTTGCTGTTATCTTTGTCCTATTATTAATCTCCAAGAGTCCCATTTGTATAAAGATGGAGGAATAATAAGCTGTTTCATAGGATTGTTCTGAGGACAAAATAAAACATTAGGTGTGCAAGTACTTTTCATATGTTGTTATTGTTTTTGAAGGTATCTCTTTATTGTTAAATGCATTTATACATTATTTCATTTTGTTTCAAAACTAAAAAAGAAGGTACATTCAAGTTATATTTTCCTTCTGAAAAATATGCCCAAACTGACTCAGTTCTCTTCTATTTTTTAGTAGCCTGTTTTTCATAACAATTTTAGGTTCACAGTGAATTTAATGAAAGGTACAGAAATTCTTCTGTTTTTAACATTAAACTAAAATATGACAAAAGTATTTTCTGATTTATCCACCCTTAAGAAAAAAACTAATGTTCTTCCATTGCTAGCCTATTCTTTTATTGGATTGTTTTTGTTGTTTTTGTTGTTGCTGTTTGTTTTTAGTAAGTGGAATAGTAAATAGCTGGTCTATAGACCTCTCACCCTCCTCTCTCAGCAATCTAGAATCTAGATCTACTCGTGTGCTTAAATGTTATTGCATAGCTGTGGCTCTGGCCTATGTCTAACCTCTACAACGCTTCTGATGACCATGAGAAAATTTTACTTATCATGTGTTGGTGAGGAGCTGGATAGATATTGTTCAATAACTGCAAATCCCTTTACTAGAAAATAAGGGTCAAACTGAAGACTATTTGTCACTGGAACAAATCATTAGTAAGTTACTGGAGTTTCCTTCCTTCCTTCCTTCCTTCCTTCCTTCCTTCCTTCCTTCCTTCCTTCCTTCCTTCCTTCCTTCCTTCCTTCCTTCCTTCCTTCCTTCCTTCCCCCCCCTTATCCTAAACAAGAGTTTCTTCAATACCATTCTGATATAATGAGATCATTAGAGAGTGATTTAAAAAGCCAAGAACAGACCAGGCACAGTGGCTCATACCTGTAATCCTAACACTTTGGGAGGCTGAGATGGTAGGATCACTTGAGGTTAGAAGTTTGAGACCAGCCTGGGCAACATAGCAAGACCTCATCTCTACATATTAAAAAAAAAGTAGCCAGGTATGGTAGCACGTACCTGTAGTCTTAGCTACTTGAGAGGCTGAAGTGGGAGGATTGCTCAAGCACAGGAATTGCAGGCTTCAGTGAGCTATGATTGTACCACTGCACTCTAGCCTAAGACACAGAATGAGATCCCATCTCTAAGAGAAAGAGAGAAAGAAAAAAGCCAAGGACAGTCATAGTAAAGCTCCTTATTTGAGCCAGGGACTGCACTATTTGCTTTATATTTGCTAACTCATTGTAATGCCATGGACACCCTATGAGGTAGGTCTTAGTAGCCCCATTTTATTGAGAAAGAAACTAAGGCTCAGAGAGATTAAGTAATTTCTGGACACAGTGAAGCATCCTGGATGAACAACTAGGGTTTATCCTCATATTTTCTCTTAGCAAGTTGTGAGAAAATCAAGTAGCCTCTTCCTCTACTCAGAGTCCATGAGATACTTGAGTATTATACAGAAATGGCATACATCTTTTGCCAAGAACAGAGAATTTCTTGGCAAATCCTCCTCCTCACTGATAATAATTAAAATTATGTTCTTAGGCATCAAGGTAAATATTCCTCACATATTATCACTTTTAAATCTTGCAATACTCCACTGAGGTAGGGTTATTAATTCATACAACATGTGTGTCTCTGACTCCATAGCCTGTGGCCTTTTCTGTGTATCACACAGATGTTGACCTACCTTTTCCTTGAAAGAGTAGTCACCTCCAAAATTTGAATCACTGGTGATGCAAGCAATACCTGCCCACTGCAGCATCCTATTATCTTGAACTTCACTATGCTGGGGTGCTGTGGGATGTTGAAAACCTTTGGCTGGAATCCATCTTGCCTCTTGGTCGTGTTTGAGACCTTTTCCAAAGACTCTGTCAGGACAGCCTCTTAGAAATATTGTCCTTTATTTCTGATTTATGCCAGAGAAGTAGAGAATTTCCAAATAAACAAGCAGAAAGTACATTGGAATGACTTCATGCCCGAGTTCCTGATTGCTCTTGCAGATGACATCCTAGGTCTGTCTCACCACACATTATTTTTTGAATCATTTTCCCTAACTCAAATATCTCTGGTAACCAAATTTTAGTAACTTCCCCAAGGCAACCTGAGGTTTGGAAACCAAGTGGGCAGCTCCAAGCCTTTTGTGGACCATTCCAAGGCATGCAACCACAGAGCTCAGGTCAGACCCCATTAGACAGGGATTTGGGAGAGAGGAGGAGTGGAGAGAGGCTCATGTCTTTCCATTGTACTGGAATTTAACTAGAATGACTGAAGGCAATTTCTTTTTAAAATCTTTCCCCCCTGTCACCTCATTAACACCTCCAATGAAAGGCAGCTGTGAGACTGTTAACTCTTTGCTTGCACATTCTTGAAAGTGCTATTGGCTGGGATCTCTGGTCCTTGTGAGAAGATACCCTGCTGTCACCAATCTGGGTATCTGTAGCTTGAAATAAGGGTTTTTCCAAGACCCATATTTATACCCCAATAGTGTGCCATTCCATAGAGTGAGACGTGCATTTCTGCCAGGTTTTGCATATTTTGAGCTACTACTCCATAAGCTGCAGTATGTTGGTTTTTTTGGAACTTGGCTGCCTCGGATTCCTTTTGGAAATAAAATGAGAACGTATGTGAACATTCATTAATGTATTCACTCATTCATTTACCCACTCACACATTTAATAAATCACGTTGGATGCGTGCCTGTTATATGCCAGGCAACATGTCAACATCAGGGATATAAAAGAGAGTAAGACATTGTCCCTTCCCTCAAGGAGTTTACTATTTAAAGTGGGTTTAAATAATTATTCCAATATAATGTGATAAAATGACAATAAAAGTTACTGTGGGAGCAAAAAGGAGAGGCAGTAAAGCAGAGTAGACTAAAGGAGGTAAGTGAAGACAGGAAAGAAAGATTTGTGTAACTGTGAAGAGTAAGTAGGAGTTAGCTACGCAGAGAAGAGTGGAGATGGGAAAGCAATATGTGCCAAGTCAGAAGAGAATGATTTTGGCATTAGATATTAAAAATCAGCTGTGTGTGCAGTGTAGAAAATACTGGTAATGTGGATGCTGCGATATATGACCCAGCCCACCACTTGGGGATTTAAACTTATATTCTTCATGTTGCTGAGAGTGTTGATGGCTGCAAGATCTCAGCTGGACCCCTTTTGGGAATTGCCCTTGACCAGTGGGAGGGGAGCTAGCTACCTTGTCTAAGTTCACATGCTTATCTCTGGTACAATATGCATTCAAAATACAAAGGTATAAAGACCTGTTTCCCTTATTTCAAGGTAGACAATTCTGAATATCCATCCCATTTCAAGAGCCACCAGTGAGATCTTTTGATGCCTCTGCTGTCACTGTACCACACAGTTCATCTTCTCCCTCTGTCTATTCTTGCCTCCCAAACCTTTCATCGCTGATGTGCCCTGGAAGAAGGTACAAGAAGGGATCACAAAGCTTAGAAAGGTGGCTGTGCTCAAATGAAAATACTCTGTAAGTCTGGAAAAAAATCTTTCAGCCAACTATGTTCGTCAGGAGGGTGTGATGGACACCCCACTCACTTAGGTGATCAGGGACTTGCTGGTGAGATGGGCTCTAGCATCACTGAAAAACTCAGTAGTGGCTGATAGTGGGGGATGCTGTGAGAAAACTGGGTTGACTGATAACAGTGAGAATAACAGAATTCCAGGAAATAGATGTCAAGTGGTGACGCTTGACTATTAGAAGAAAGGATGTTTTTATAATGAGTGACAAGGTTGGAGTGTCAGCTTTCTTTGGGAGCTTTGGAGATGGTTAATAGAGTGGAGTGGCACTAAGGGCAAAATAGACTGGGGGGAGGTGACAAGAATACTCCCCAATCTACACAATCAAACAAAATCAAGGAAGGATGATCAAAAGGCTGAATGCAGCTAAACTGCTTGCCCGGTCTCCAGACCTGAGATAGTTTTGGCACCTGGAACCCTGAAAGAGAAGTCAGGTCTCCAACAGAAGCTGAAGGAGGAGCAAAAGGTCAGTCTTGATTCATGTATGGGTGCATGACAAAAATGTACTGCAGCTGCCTTCCAGTCCCATTCAGGGATGACCTTTTTGGGGCAGTAGTAAGAAGAAATCTTCACCATGGGCAGAGCTTCTCATGGTCTATCTGGTCAACCACTTTGTATAGAACTAAAGGTGGTTGAAGATAAAAATACATAAAAACTCATGGGTAGTGGTGAATGGCTTCACTAATTGGTCAAGAGTCTAGAAGAGGAAATATTAGAAGATTTGATACAAAATGATCTGGAGAAGAGGCATATGTTCAGACCTATGAGAGTGAGCAACAAGGATAAATATCTTTATTTCATGTGTTAAAGCCCCCAGAAAGCATCCACTAAGGAAGAAGCAATAAACAACTAGACATAAGGACTTGGTTAGTTGACATCAGCCAACTTTCTCATTAGTCATCCAGATCTGGCATAATGGATATATAAATGGAGTAGTTATATTGGTAAGGAAGAGGCTCGTCATGGACCCAGTGTCATGAACTCTTACTCAACAAGGCTCCTGGCTACTTCTGCTGGCTAATATTCAATGTGTCAGCAACATAGATCAATGCTCAGATGCTGACATAGTACCATCCTTTAAGGGGGTTGGTTACTGTGTGGTGGCAAGTTGATTACATTGGAACCCTTCCACCCTGGAAGAAGTAACCATTCATCTTGACTGGAATCATCATAGATTTAGATATAAGTTTGACTTAGGCAAGGACTTTGTCATCAGTAGAGTATCTAGTACACCAACAAAGAGTCTCAAATAATAGAAAGGGACATTTTTCAGCAAAGGAAGTGTAGCAGTTAGCATATGACTGTGGAATCCACTGGTCTTCTCACTTACCACACCCAGAAGCTGCCGACCTGATAGACCTATGACTTGGTCCAGTGCAACTAAGCACTAATGTGGTGATGATAGCTAGTGAGAATGGGGCACCATCCTCTAGGATGTGATATCTACCCTACATTAATGATGATTAAACGTTTCATTCACAATAAGAAGAATACATTGGACCAGGAATGGATGAGTAGAAGCAGAAGTGGATTCTCTTATCATCACTCCTAGTGACCTACTTGGAAAATTTGCTCTTTCTTCCTGTACAACTCTGGGATCAGTGAGTTTAGAATTTCTGGTTTTCAAGGGGGAACACTTCCACTGGAAGACATAGCAAAAGTTTCATTATTAGGCTAAAGTTGCCATCTGGTCACCTAGGGCTACTTGTGCCAAGAGACCAGCAGGCAAAAAAATAAGTCACCATGCTGCCAGGGATAATTGACCCTGATCATCTGGTGGAGGCAGGGTTGCTGTTGCATCAGGGGTGCAGAGAATTGCATGTTTTATACCCAGGTGATCCATGGAGCATCTCTTCATACTCTTCTGCCCAGGGATAAGTGCTTCAGCCAAAGCCCAAGAAAAGCTAAAGACCAGGGGCTCATACCTTTTAGGATTAAAATTAAATCCTCCCTTCATGTGAGCTATCTAGATGAACAGAAGTGCTGGCTGAGAGTGAGAAGAATTTAGAAAAATGGACAGAGGATGGGATGATGAGAATCAGTTTCAACACTGAGATCAGCTGCAGTGGTGGGGGCTAAAGTTTCTCTGTCTCCCCTTGGAAATTTCCCCAGGGAAAGAGACCAGAGTTTTTACCATTTGCTATTTCAAGAACTTATTATATGAAGCCAGTGGATTTGAGAAGTGCAAGGAGTGGGCTGCAATGGATGCTGCTGTGGTGTGTTACCCAGACCCCCCTTTAGTCCTGAGGTATTCATTCCCAGCTACTGCACATGTTGGTGGCTTTAGGCTCCCAGCTAGACCCAGCTAGATATTTCCCTCAGCCAAAGACAGCATCCTCATTCATATTCCTCTCTCCTCCCCAGGGACAAGCTGCATGTAATGACTGGTCAGTGTGGAGGTGTGAGTGTCTAGCCTTCTTGCCTCAACAACTCTGAGGGCCCTTTGAAATTCAGGGCTTCCACCAGGATTGTCTGTGGTCTCTGCTACCACTTCATGTGGTTCAAATGCTCCCTGTACCAAATACTGCTGCCCTTATCCATGTTACTGTTGAGAGAACTCTGTAATAAACCTCCTGATTTTCAGGAAACCCAACCTATGACAGAAGGGTATGTATTAGTGAGGGCAAAGGCTACGCTATTGTATCAAAGAGACCTAAACATTAAGCAGCATCAGTAAGAGAGAATGTCATTTCTCTCTGAAGTGACAGTCCAGACAGTTTAGGTGGGCAGGTAACTCTGCTCCAAGTGGTTATTCAAAGACCCAGGTTCCTTCTATCTCACTGATCTACTGATCCCTTGAGTGTTGGCTCATTGGATTGGTTGAAGATGTTTCCTCACTATATTCCTGCTCATGGAAAAGAGAAAGAGCATGGAGGAGCACATATTTATTGACTTAAAGCTCAGACTGGGAAGGGTCTCACCCTTAGCTATAGAGAAAATGTAGTCTCTAACTTATGTGCCTAGTCTCAACTCTGTTATTATAGAAGGAGGGCAGATTTTGATGGACAACACTTCCAATGCAGGGTGGAAAGCAGTGTATAAACAGAGTGCTAAGCTAAGGTGTTAGAATGCTCTTCGGAAAATTGGGGGAGCCATTGAGTAGGGTAGGGATTGGGTGGTGAATAATTTATGAGAGAATTTTACTGTGAAGTGAGCCAAGCAACAACATGACTGTTCGTGTGGAAATACTGTTTTGTCACGGTATCTTTTATAACAGATGTGATCTCTAGTCTGAAAATAGGCAATGTTTCTGTTCCCTGCTTTCTCCTCACAAGGAGAAAAGACCTGAGGTAAAAAAAAAAAAAAAAAAAAAAAGGCTGTTACTCTGTCAGAACAACTATGGATAAATTGTTTTAACCCTTATGTGAAAGAAGAGTTAACAGAGCAGTCTCCTTCTCTTCACTCCCCCAAACACAGGGGCAGGGCCTCAGGGTGAGATTTAGTGCATTATAAAAAGCGGAATGCTATCCAGTAATAGATGGGGTAGTGTGGAAGACAGAGTGCTGGACTCACTTGGCTCTAGTCAGGAGACCTGAGCCTGGCTTAGCCTTGGTTCTGCCTCTAGATTTACGACTTTTCTCAAATCACTTGGCTTCCCTGGCATTCACCTCTACATTAGGATATTTGACAAAATAATCTAGAAGTTTTTCTTCAGCTTAAGAATTTAACTCAATCTGAATAGGTCTTAAAACTGAAGTTTGGAAGCAGCTAGCATTAGAGCTGAAGAAATGTTTGTTGAATTTAATTCAATTTTTGATTTTTATTTGAAAAAATTAAATCATTGTTTGACCTTCAGCCCATGTGAAGAAACCACCCCCTAACATTATAACAGCAGCAGCAACAACAAACAGCCCAGTGAGCTCACCAGGGTCTCTAATACATAGCCTGAGTGAGTAGATGAGTTTTGCTTTTTTTTTTTTATCTGCCTGTTTCAGATGCAGATTCCACTGAATGATGAGTGAGGGGAAATTCCAGGAGAAGGCCCCTGAACAGCCGATGGCCTCCTGGAGTCTATCTCATATATCACAAAGGCTGAGAGATAAAGAACACACAATGGAACATCTAACGTGCTCTTTTCCTCATGATATTTTGATGTCTATGGGAAAAGAATTATGAGAGATTGCCCATTTAAACTAGAGCAAGCCAAATCTCTCTGGGTCGGCATTCAGTTTGGGCAGCGAAGCACAGTCTCAGTTTCACGCAGCTGCCTGGGGAGTGACAGACACATTTCCACTCTCCCGGGCCCGGTTCAGGGAGGAAGAACAGTGGTTACTGTCTGTGACCGCAGTGGCTTAGGAAGCCAACGAGGACAGGGGCTGGGGGCTGAGGCAGGGTGCAATTAACAGAGCTGGAAACCCACCAGAACACCAGGGCTCATACTGGCAAAAAGAACCACGTGACCTCCCGTGACCATCCGTGACCTCAACCGTTCATTTTCTACATCTTAAAAAAAAATAAAGTAGCACCTGCTGGAGGCTCAGTCTTGAGTGACTTTAATAAACCCGAGCTGTTGGCTGAAGGGCAAGAATTATATATTTGTGATTAGAATCAACCAGCAGCAAGGTGTGCACAAACTGGCCATACTTTGATGGCAAATCCTTCCTTTTTAGATATTTTTGAAAGACCGATTTACTTATAAAGTTTAATTTCCTTCAGATTAGTGGTCACGTCAGCACTTAAAATGCTAGCAGGGGGAAAGAATCAGTATCATGTTTGTCTTTAAAATGGGAGACACAGGACACCTGGCCCTCGGTTAATACCGGGACACCATACAAGAGCAAACTGGGGCACAATACAGTTCTTATTCTGAATCGGGATCCATCTGTACTCTACACTGGGAAGACAAAAGAGGATTGTGAGCACTTAAAGGCACCTTGACACAGTCATACCGTTTGACTCTTTTATTAATTGCCCCATCTGCTAAGTGAGAGCTCTCTGACACAGGTTGGTGCAGAACTCTTAAAGCCCTTAGTCTGCTTCCTATTGGTTCCACATGTGTTTGTATTTGTTCTCAGTAGGCAGAGATTCCAGAGAGAAAATGAACCGCTGCAGATCGATTGCAGTATCAGTCATGCAGAAGACATGGTGAAGCGTGCCATTTGATTTTGATCTAGTTTTAACCCTTGGGAGGCTGTTGCCCTGGCTGTCTTGGCTTTTGTTTGCCTGGGTTTTTGTTTGAAGTCTCAGACGCTAGCAGCAGGGGGGGGGGGGGAGGCAGTATGATGCCCTCACTTTAGGAAATACAGCATTTCCCCTTTAAGTCATTCAGTCCTCTAAACTTACCATCTCCGTCTGGGACAGAGCAGTAGAAAAGCCAGAAAGCATTAACGTGGAGTGCGTGTGTGTGCACAAGCACACCAGTGTGTTATTGCCGCTGTGAAAAGATATGCCTTGTCTGTGTAGCCCAGGATAATTCCCAACAGAAGTACGTTGACAGTGCAGGCAGTCTGGGCCTAAAACTGACAAAAGACAGACCAAGCAAACGCGAAGGTTTACTTAGGCAATCATTCTCCCCAGCGTGATTTGTCTTTGTCTTTTCCTTTTATATTTTGTTTTAAGGAGATTCAGTGAGATTGAGTTAAGGATGTGGTGTCTATTTCAGCCTCGGCTTTGCCATTTCCGCATTTAGCCTGGATTATGTTACAGCCAACGCGATGCTGAGATATTTTTCTATGTACAATTTGGAGATAGAAGAGAGAAACAGGAAAGGCGTGGCATCCCCTCTTGAAGTTCCTTTATCGTGGACTTTGGGGCTGGAGGTTGCATGGGTGTGTGTGTATGTGACAGAGAGACAGAGACAGAGAAAGGAGAGGGCAAAGAGCAAAAGCACTGAGCAGCCAAAGTTCTGCCTCCTAATACGTCCATTACCTTCTCGGGAAGGGTAGAGCTCTCTGCTGTGTTTTCTGGAACCCCAAGAACCTAAAAGTGGAGATCAGGCGGAGCGAGTTGAGCCCTGGTCTCACTCTACATTGAAGAGCCCAAGGTTTAGCAATGACTTAGTACAACTTTCCTGTCGGCTCTGCAATCTCATTTTCTGCCCTACACCCCTAGGTAAGATTCTGAGCCCTGCTCTGCTGAGTTAAGCAGGCCTGTCTCTCCTATCCTGTCTTCCCTGGCAAGGAGAAGTACTGTATCCCTTGAAGTCTTGCTGTTGGAGGCAATAGAAAACATAGTCCAAATTGGCTTACATAAAATGTGTTTTATGAGTTCACATAAATGTGTGGGGCAGGGGTAGACCTGGCTTTGGACATGGCTGAATTCAAGGACTCTGAATTTTCTCTGCTTTTTTAAGTCTGGCTTCATTTTCAGGCTCCATATGGTGGCATGATGGCTGCATTAATCCCTTCCAATCTCATGTCCCAATGGAAAGAGAACCTCTGTTTCTCCTAGTAGCCCCAGAAAACATCTCCCTGGCTTAGATGAATTCACATGTACAACCATGAACCAATCTCTGTGGCAGAGGCAACGAAATTCTTTGGCCAAGGCTAAAACCATCCTATTCCTGAAACTGGAGTAGCAGTCAGCCTGAAGTTCAGAGGCTAACATTTGGATGAAGGTTGTTTCTAAGAGAAAAATCTTGGTCCTATTATCAAAGAAAGATGGAGTGGAGGCTACCTTTCCAAATAATGGTCCAAAAATTATCCATTGCAAGAGTCTTAGAAGTTCAAAGGAAACAAACGGTAACTTGGTCAATCGACTTCATAAAGTGTGTGTGTGTGTGTGTGTGTGTGTATGTGTGTGTGTGAGTGTGTGTATGAGTGTGTGTGAGTGTGCATGTGTGTATGTGTGAGTGTGTGTGAGTGTGCGTGTGTGTGTGTGTGTGTATGTGTATGTGTGAAAGTGTGTGAGAGTGTGTGTGTGTGTGTGTGTGTTGTTAAGGACTCTGGTCAAACACACCGTTTTCAGAGTCAGATGTCCTGGGATCAAATCCTAATTCCAGCAGTTACTAGTTCTTTGACTTTTTGACAAGTTCTTTAAAATATTAGATTGGTTCAGATTTATGCTACGAAGATTTGGGGTTGGGATAGCATAATTTCTGAAGAAATATGTCAGCACTTTGTTAACAACCTCATTTGTTTATTCTTGCTCACTCCTGCCGTAAATAAAAATAATATTTCATGATAATTAAATAATCACTTAAAAACATCTGATGTACTCTCAGCTAGTATCTTGAGAGTTGTCCAAGATTTTCCTTCCTTAAGTTACCCTCTGTGTTTCAGAAGAACTGATTTTCCTTATTGGGTATATATTCTAGACTGTCAAAGACCCTTCTTGGGAGAATAAGTTTTGCTTGAGTGTACCCAGAATGACTGTGTCTATATGAAGGATGAGATTGATTTGTCTTTTCAGTGAAAACATCTTTTGCTGCATTAAGCTATGCCTTGCCACAGGAATCTATTAGTCCACAAAACTTTCACCTTCCCACAAATGTTTCAACAGCTGGGAAGCAAAGTCCCATTCAGAGACAAATGTGTGCACCACATTTACAGTCTGAAATTCAATATTCAACCATCACTTGATTAGAATGAACATTAAGTGCATTGTAATTCTTTTCATTCAAATAGCAGCCAATAAATTTATATCATAGCCCATTCCCCATCCTAGTTGAGTATTCAAAAAAGTTACAGTTAATCTCATTTTAACCAGTTGCATATAATTATTTACCAAAATTTGTAGGTGCCTAGGGCATATAGAGTACCCCAGTATTTACAAGGCTGGTACACACACACACACACACACACACACACACACACACACACACACACACACAGACAGTCATACATTGTGGCAATTAGGAACACATTTTTTTCCTCAAATTTTTTTTTTATTTTGGCATATTATGGGGGTACGAATTTTAAGGTTTCAATAAATGCCCTTTCCTTCCCTCCCCCCACAAGTCTGAGTTTCCAGCACGACCATCCCCCAGATGGTGCACATCTCACTTATTTCTGTTGCTATTCTTAACAAAGTGCTTTAATAGGAGTCTTTCTACCTCAAGTACTATCTCCTTTGAGAGATCATCTCTGTTAAGCAATTTCCACAGTGCTTGGCATGTAGTAAAAGCTCAATAAATGTGAACCATATTAAAATGATTATAGCTATTAGAAGACTTTATTAAGCAGTACCCTTGATAATGTTTGTTCTATTGGGCTTTTTATTTTTCTAAACTGGGAAGTACATGGGGCTTACCCACATTTTAATCAATCTCCCTGGCTATCTCATCCACCCAAAGGGATTGAATGCATTCATTATTATTCCTGCAAATTTTTTTCTGGAGTAAATTCATCTCTTTTGTGGATGTTTACAGTCTTCTTTTCCCTGAAAGTTCCAACTACTCCAACTAATTTGCTTTCCAACAAAGTATGGATCTCACTAAATGGACATTGCTCCCTGCCCACCCCTGCCGAGTATACTCCTGGTCCTCCTAACCTGCTCTTGTCCTCTTTTCACAGAGAATATTTCACTGTGCAACATATCATATCATTTACTTTACTGATTATAGTTCTTCTTCCTTTTGGCCTCCTCCTGGCAGAATGCAAGCTTCATGAAGGCAGGAGTCTTTTCTTTATATCTTTTGTTAGCTGATATATCCTAGGTATCTTGGGTATTGTTTTTTTCTATCCCAAATGACAATTTTTTTTTCTGAAAAAATGGTACAGGTTTATAGATTTCTGGGCTAAGAAAAACTCTGTTCTGAGTAAGAGAGGGACTACAATGTTGACCTTGGCCAACCTTTCCTTATGGCCATCCTGTGTATACTATGAAACTTTTTTCTATCTTGCTGCATTTGGGAATGGGCAACTGTTCTGAACTGGTACTCAGGGGGGTTCAGACTACAGGATGAGAAGACTGACCACACAAATTCCTATGATTCAAAAACTCCCTAATGTATTGGGTAGGGGTCGGGGTAGAAACTAACTTAATACATACAAGGAAAAATGCTATAGTGTCTTTAATCATCCAGCCTCAAGACTTCTTTCATTTTTGAATATCATCACCATCTCCTATAGCTAGGCAGACACCAAATCCTCTGATGCTTCCTTTCCTGCATTTTCCCTGCACCAATTATCAATGTATTAGCAGAGTTGAATGTAATAAAAACTCCAAAACAATGGTAGCTTAATCAAGATAATAGTTCACTTTTCTGACATAAAAATAATGCCAAGGTAGGAGGATTGGTATGGTGGCACCATGGGGTCAGGAGGGATGCAGGCATCTTTCAGCTCTACTATATCTGATGTGTGGCCCATATCTTCATGATGCGTGATGATGGCTAAGTATGAGCCTCCATACCTGTGTTCCAGGATGGAAGGGCCGTGAAAGGAGAAGGAAAAGAGGAGGCAAAAGCTGTATAAGACCTTTGCTGTGATTCAATTGCCAGAACCTGGTCTCGTAGCCATAACTACCTACAAGGGAGGTCTGGAAATGTAGTTTTTATTCTGGATGGCCATGTGATCAGAAAATTTGGGGGCTTTTATTACTAAGAAAGAAGGGGAGAATGACTACTAGGCAGGCAATTTGTCTTCTCAGGTCAAACCTCCTTTAGGATACTCAGTAACTAAAACCTAGATTATTACAATCACTAAGTGCCTTGACTTCCTTCTCTACAAGTTTAGACTGTTACCTTAATTGTTTAAAAATAATATTCTCTTCATTTCTCCATAGCTCAAATATTATAAATAGCTCCAATTAATAACTGGAAAAATTTCAATCTCATTAGCTTGGAATTTTGAGAAGAGGCTTTGTATGATAGAAAGAATCAGGCTTAGAAACCCCCATAAATAAGAATTATTACTTCTTGTGATCCTGCGTGTTGCTTGGATCCTGCCATTTTCACCTGGTCTTATTCATGCAGCTGCAATCAGGGATGGTTGACTGGGAAGTCCCAGATGGCTTTACTTCTATCTGGTGGTATCTGCTGGCTCTTGGCTGGGGCTCCGTGGTGCTCCTCCATGTGGCCTCTCATCTTCCAGGGCACTAGGCCAGGTACTCCATATTGTGGTCTCAGGGTGGCATTCCAAGTTGACAAAAACCGAAGCTGCAAGGTCCTTTAGGTCCCAGCCTTCGGAGTCATATTATAACCACTTCTGCCACATTGCTTTCACAAGTCCAATCTTGATTCAAGGGTTGGAGAAATAGTACATTTCCTTTTGGGAGGAGAGGCAAAGGCATATTGAAAATGTGAATGCTTTCCAGGATAGGAGGAATCGGTGGCCATTTCTCACAAGTCACTGAAGTAGCTGTGTGATCTTGGACAAACCATTGAACATGGCCAAAATCTTCGTTTCCTCATCTGGAAAACAGGGATAGTGACCACTTTGAGGGTACTTGAGAAATAAATCACATCAGTGTTATAAAGTGCTGAGAACAAAAAGACAGTTAGTAAATATTAATTCTATCCCCCTTCAAGGTTCTCCCAGATCCTCCCATAAATTGCACTGACTCGGCGTGGACCCTGCTTTCTTACTAGTCCCTTCATGGTCCCCTGAACCCACCACTGAGGTTCCAACTCAGTGTTTCTGCCATTTCCTTTTCCTGAAATATTTTTTCCTTCACTTCTTAGTCTGAAAAACTTTACCCTTACTTCGGTATATCCCATTTCCTCAATCAATCTTTGACTTCTCTGGTCACCATGATTTCCTGGTTGTCTAAATTCTAGAAGCCCTTGTAATTTATGCCACAACTTAGCTATTTGGTTTTGTGGGTTCCTATTACTTTTACATTGCCCTATGGAGTTATTTGATATTAGTACTTGTTACCTTTTTAACTGCATGCCACCAACTGTACTGTAAACTCCTAAAGGATGGATAATATAGGGAAGAATGGTGAAATGGAAAGAGACTTGAAAGATTAGTCATAAGACTCCAATTTTAGTCTTTAATGCTTACTATGTGAGTAAACATGAGACAGTCACTTAACTTTCCTGAACCTTAGTGTTAGAATTATTGAAACTGTAACATTCTGAGCCTGTTTAGTGATGTTTTTGTAAGGATTAACTAGAGTACAAACAGAAAGGTTCTGTGAGTATTGTAAATTATCACATAAATATTTGAACGGTTGTGTATGTTTAAAGAATAATCATTGAATGTGTATTAAATTAATATGAAATATAGGAAACTAGATCTATTACATTTATTTGTGCAGGAACATGGATGTTCTTTTAATTTATTCTAAAAAAGGAGACCATAATACTATAGTTTTGACAACGTCAATTTGATGGGTTCAAATTGAATGATTTCACCAAGTCCAATGATAATTCCAGTTCTCAGTATAGTTTAGCAAGAGAGAAAACATGAGTGGAGATCCAATATTATTCTAAAATCCATTATGTTGCAAAGTTTCTTTTTGAGGAAATACTTTGGAGGAGCCTAAATTTTGGTCGACTGTTTCGTAAGTTAGATGTTAGTGTGCTTTACAATTGAGTTAACTTAAATACACCAGGAAGAAACTTTGTGTTGTAGGGAGGTCTCCAATCCTGGCTCTACTAGATGAAGTGAATTGGATCAGACTGAGGTTAGACTTGAAAAAATGTAATTTTTCCAGGCTCTGTGCAAAACACTATGTAGACACTCAAAGAGTTGCCTGTTTGTGTTAGTTTTAGGTATTTCCAGGGATAGAGAGCTATGAACTTTAAGTGTCTGTCACATTTATCTTCAAGAAGGTCATCTTACTGTTGAACAACAAACTTTCATTGTGATGTAAGACATTTCTTTCTTGTTTTGTCCTACATGGGGCTAGTGAACAGCTGGTCTGTATCATTTTTATGACAATTTTCATACACTTGAATTCAGTTGATAAGTTGTCCCTCTTTGTTGTTCTTTTTTTTTTTTCATCCCAGCTTTCTTAACCTTCTAAGAGAGGTCCTGTTTTTCTTTCCAAAAATCATTTTTATTGTGACTTTCAAGGCTCATAGAATTCAGGCCTCAAAGTACACAGAAATCTCAAATAACCACTGATCATGTTCATAATGACATTATTTCTTGTTTTTCCTTTGTGATATTGATTATAATGTATTCTGGCATCAAATACTTTATTGTTAATTTAAATTCATGTCATGGACTGTAACATAGTTCTTTCTCTAAAAAACGGCTCCCTAATGCCTTTCTTTACTTATTTTAGAAGTAATTTATGTTCATTATTTGATATTTGGAATATATAAATGAGCCCACAAGAAAAAAATAAAATCACACACAAGCTCTCTATGCAGGGATAGCCCTGATTAAGGTTCTTGCCTCAAGTCTTAGGGCTGGACAGGTTGGCCTTTTCTTTCTTTTGGCCAGAGACATCTGTCTCTTTCTTTCCCACAAGAGACTTTCTATGATCTGAGTTAGGCAGCCATCACTCTTAGAAGAGTAGATTGACAAGGAATTTGAAACTATTAAGAACAGAAATATATTAAATTCAATTCTGCACATGTTGGAAAACTATTGTCTCTACTGAGGGATCTCATAAGTATTAAATGAAGATGTATATATATGGAAATACATATAGCACATAATTCTTAAAATGTGTGTGGGTCATGGTAAGAACTGAGTAAATGTTAACTGTTATTATTCCAGATGCACCAGCTATCATTATTCTTATTGCTGTTATCATCTTTGTCGTCATCATCATCATTATTAAATGCATCCTGTAGGCTGGGCCTGGCTCTGGACCCTGGGTCATTATAGTGGATCATTGCTCTCCAGGACCTCTTGCTTTGGTAGGAGTGATAGACATATAATTACATAATTGTAGTCTCCATTAGATGGAAAACTAAATGAAACAAAAGCTTAAACAAATAGCTCTATGAGCTCCTTAGCTTCCCTGAAATATCTACCTCTAGGCTCAGCTAATTAGAGCATATCAAGGTTTTTTTTTTTGTTGTTGTTGTTTTTACTATCCTTTGGTCATTTTTTTACCCTTCTACAATACTTTATACACTTTATATCTCATTTTCTTACCCATTATCTCATCACCATTGAAGGTAAAGGTAAAGAGGCTATTCAGGGCTCCATGTTGTAAGTGATATCTGTTACCACCTTTTTCTCTCACTCATTCAAGGAGGTGCTTGCCTCATTTACTCACTTTTGATGGCTATAATTAGGAGATGGTCCCATGACTCTCATGGCATTTGTCAGCTAGGATTTGTTTTTACATGACATCAAAACAAATAGTCAACCTTGTCAAAGCAATAAGAAAAAGTTAATCAAGCTGGTTGTCTACTTTAAGACATAATTAGCATTGTCCTCTTTGATTTGGTAGCCCCCAAGTTTCCACTATGTGACTTCATAGATCTCTTTAGAGATTTTTCTTCAATTTAAACCATTTCAATTCTTACAGACATTTGAAAACTTATACAGTTTGTTGGAAATGTGGCATGGTCTACTTTTTATCCTTCCTCCAATTCAATTATGTCGGCTATTACACAGTGAAAATGAGATTTCATTAAAGGAGGAAGGTTCTTGATTTTAAGGGAAGAAGTTGAAGATTTGAAATGAAGTCTACATAGTGACAAACTATCTTCTCTTGCTTTTGTTCTCCCTCATTCTCTTTTTCTCCTGGTGCACGTGTGTTTGCATGTGTATGAAGAAAAACGTGGCTGGTGCAGGGAGTCGGGGTGGGGAGTCAAGGGATGGATGAGCAAGGAATAGATGAGACTTAAGTACATTCAATTCACTTTCTATGTATGGTTATTTATATACATATGTATGCACATTTATTGTCTTATGGGTCTCCACCAATTTATAGCAGATAATATCTTGATCCCACTTAGCAAATGAGAAAATTTAGGCGGAAGAGAATGATTAACTTGCCAAGGTCACACAGCTATTGAGTGGAAGACCCAAGGTCAAAGCCACATTTGTCTTACTCTTAAGCATGGAGTCTGTTTACTACAGAAGGCTCCTTCTCCAGGAAGCAAAGCCCAAATCGCACAGGGGATCCCATCTCTTGCATTTCCTAGTGTGGTGGCTCGTGCATAAAAGATGTTAAGAAAATGTACATGAACTAGCATTGAAGAAAGAACAGGGGCAAAAATGTTTTAAAAGATATCCCTTGATGAAGAGTCCTGGGAATTGAGAAATCCAATACCACGGGTGGGAAAGTCCAAAGCAATTACATCTGCAAGTGTTAAAAATGTGTTGTGTGCTTGCTTTCTTTGCAGAAGGAGAAGGTTGTTTACATTATGGGAGATTGTTCCGGTCTGTACCAAAGAGCTTGTTAAGGGTGACAGACAGGTTTGTTGCACAAATGTGCACTCCAAATTAGATGAATGGTGAAATTATGAAGCAATCAAACGGCAAAGCTTTTAGCAGACTACAGTACATTGCCCTTTTTTGCTACCCCTAGGCCTGTTAGCATAAAAGAGGCTATAAAGATAAAGTGCACAGTATTATTCAAGTCTCGGAGTTCAACAAACATGGGCAGACGGCATTTTACGGCAAACGTCATCAGGATTGCTTAAAGCCACTTGCCTCCCCTGTATGCTGGGTTAGCCCTGCTTCTTTTTCCCTTTGCCAGGACAATATATTAGGCATACCAGCACAAGTCAGGAAGAGGAGGGAGAAACACCTGGCTCGTTCTGAACTTCCCTCCTTCTCCCCTTCTTCACAGCCCTGGGGCAAGGGAAAGAAGTGGGCAAGAAAAACTTCACCTTGGCGCTAGAGAAGTGAGTGACAGAAAAAAGGTTTTTCAAGTCAGTCAGGTTGGAGAGGCTTGTTATCCTAAGAGAAGCTGGAGTTTCCAATAAGCAAAAGGAAGAGACGGAGTGATTTGTGCGGGAATCTAACGTATTCACCAGGAAGGAGAATGGCTTTTCTCCACTGGGATGGGAAAGGAACCGTCCTGGGGTCTTATGCTGGAGGCTGTGCCTTAAAAGGAGGTGGGAGGGGGCTGGAGGGAAGGTTGTCAGCACAAAAAGGGGAGTTGTTGATTCATACCTCTCACTTTAGAGATAAGGTACACAAGGTTCAGAGATGGTAAGTGACCTGCCTGAGGCTGCCCAGCTATTTTATATTCTGTTCTGCGCTGTTCTCACCAAGAGCATTTTGAGTAGGGCTGGGAGGATAATGGATACATGCATACGCATACATATTCTGCACTGGGATGTAGCTCAGGAGTGCAACATGTAAAAGAGAAAGATGCAAAGCTTCTCTCTCGTTGAAGGTGGGAATAGGTGTAGGGTGGGACGATCCTGGAATCCCACCCTCTCAGTCTCTCTGTGCCCCCATGGGTCCTAGACGATGGGTTCTAGAAGCACCAGGAATCTGAAGAATACTTTAGCATCAGCATATTTGCTATTTTTTGTGCCGACCCACTAAAAGTTATTTGTTTTTTCCTGAGTCTTCTCAACTTACCTAACTCAAAGACTCTTCTTGTTACTAACGCTGCCTGTGCAAGGGCTAGCGCCACATGTAGGGATGAGCAGCCTTTGTTGACCTTGATCTTGTTCTCTTGACCTGACAAGCAAAGAAACTGAGACTCTGAGTGGGGAAGTAGTGGCGAGAAGTGGCAGAGCTGGGATGCCGAATCTGTCTTGATACAAAACCCACGCTCACCTCTTCACCCTTATACTCCACTCCCAGAATAGAGGGTTGGTCTGCAGTGTTGGAAGACGACTGCTCTGCATCTTTGGACATTTTTCCTCATAAGAGGAAATGAGGGTATTAGTCAAGATGGGGGTCCGAGTGCCCTTTTCACTCTAATGTTTTGCAGGATGGCATAGTACATAGTTCAAGCTAACAGCTTAACTTAAAAAGAAGGGAGATTGTTCTCCCCAAAATATGCACATGTAGTTTAGATGTTCACATTCTAGAGGCCGTGGCCCACAGATAGGATTTGGTGCATTATTGTTCTTTTTACAGATCACTTATAATCCAAAACCATGTGGAAGATCTTTTGTTCTTTCATGATCTGTCTGTATCCTACTATATCTCCCCCACCCAGAACCACCTTATAAATCTGCTCTGTGGCTGTTTGAGGTCTGTTTTATGGGGCTTATTAGGAATAACAGTCAAACACCTCTATGTGGAGCCAAGTCTTGGTCATATGGGGAGCCTGCCAATTTGTAGTAGCATAGTGCACGGATACCAATCGAGGCCGTCCCGACTGCCGCATCTGGACAGGAGGGATGGGTGGTTCCCAACACCAGACTATCTCAGGACAAAGTGAGTCAGTCAATCCATCATACACATGTTTGGTCCACTTAATAGCCAACTCCAGGATAGTCAGTAACATCTGCTAGTTTGTAAAGTCTCCTCCCCCCATTCTATTGTCTCTGTTTCATAAATCCACACTCAGAACATGCTTTGGAATTTGATAGGCACCATCGATGTGTGGGAGACCATCTCTGAGATGCTGGAGTTACAGGTCCAGGAACTGCCCCCACCCCACCATGGATGGAGGGTAAAAACACTGATTACTGTTCAACCTAGCTGTTTGCTCCCACGAAACAGTGATTTGTTGATAAAACTGTGTGGTTTCTCCTGCAGGAGAAAAACAAAACCCAAACCCAACTGCTATTTTTAGAGAAATTTTTAAAATGAAAGGGCTACGAAAGTAAACCTCCCCAGCCAGGAAGGCTCTACGTGAGCTTTCCAAATCTGTCCACTAAAGCAGGAATTTGAAAGCCCCACCACAAATTGCTTTTCACTCCAAGCAGGATGCTTATTACGCTCCCCTGGCTCCGTGCTGCTCTCCTATTACTTACACATGAATTTAGTTACCCTGTATTTTAATTATATGTGTAGAGTGAGTTTTATGTTCTCTTCTCTGACTACTCATAAACTTCACAGAGATCACCAAAAACCATATCGTTCTTAAAATAGCCTTTGCCTCCTATCCTTGTAGAGATACCAGTGACACTGTCCTGACCCAGCCCTGGCTTGTATTAAGTCCATTAGACTCCTGGCAGACTCGTCCTTCCAAACCTCAGAGTCGTTTGGGTTAAGCTCGTTCCTGGTCATGGAGTTCTATGCCTCAAACATACCAGTAGGGAAACACGAACAGCAACAGGCACAAGTGGGATTTCAGTATCATTCTCTGAACCCACACATTACCCGCTGCGTTTGAGTCAAAACCATGGGCGCCGGGGTGGTGTTTATTTTGTTTGTGAGCTACGATGAAAAAAAGATTTCACACGCTCCCATCCCCCAGGTATGTTTTCTCTTCTGTTCCGTTCGTTTGACACCATCATCTTGTGGCTTGAGAGCCACAGGATGTACCTTTTGTAATTACGTGAGAATTGTGATTTCAGCTGACGTGAAAGTCCGGCCACAGTATTAAATGTCACACAAAACTCCACAGTGAGAAACTATGTGTAAAGAGAATGCTCTATGTTTTACAGCGAGGTTGTGCTGTTACAATTACCCTTTTCCCCCCTTTCTGCTCAAGATTATTTGACGGCAAGGGGAAGCAATATAAATCAGTCGCTGGCCACATAATAACTGCTCAAGTCTTCCTTTTGCTCTCTTAAAAATACAGAAGAAGAATATCATCCCTCGAGCAGATTGTTGATAAATCAGACACTAACCATAATATTTCGGGTGACATGGCCATAAAATATGAGCGCTGAATGCTTTCCTTCCTGAAATTTCACTAATTGTAACATAATTCACCAACATAATGTTTTCTTAAAAATTCACATAAACAGACCAGCTCAAAAGGCTGTTTTAATAAAGGAGTAATATCACATCCCTGTATTTTTTTAGAAAGCAAGAATTATTGACCCAGCTGAGTGTCATTGGTGAGGAAGGGGCTGGAGTTGTGGATTCCAGGGTTCTAATGTGTTTGTCTAATTCATTGTGGCTCTCTGGAGGATGAACATAATTGTGGATGCCTCAGACAACCCAGGGGTTATAATGAAATGATCTTAAACTAGTGGTGAATCTTGGAATGTATCTCTATGTTATGACACAATTGGGTAGAGGAGAAAAACTTCTTTTCCATTTCGCTTGTTTCTAAAACTAGATCGCCAATATGACTTGTTTGGAGCCTCTCCTTCACCCCCAAATCCATGACTTTGACAACTTATTTGGTTTTTGTGTATGAGTTTGTGAAATTGTCTCAAATTCCTGAGTCTTCAAATAGTAATTCTTACTTCTTTGGGTAAAAGGAATTCAGAATGAAAACAGATGTTATCAAATTCATGCGTTGGACAACATTTTTTTCTTTAAAATAACAATAAAATCCATAGCTCAATATTGGGGGAAACTCCTATCAGTGGTTTTGATGGAAAACACCTGCACATTTCTCTGACACACATCATGGCAGAAGTGTTGATGATACCCTACGATGAAATGAGTTATAGTCCTTAGCTCAGTAACTGGTTATCTAGTTTTCTTTTTCCTCTAAGATTTGTTGAAAAGTCTCGATTAAGTGAGCATGAAGGTTTCTAGGTATGCGCGTGAGGAATGTGGAGATTGCCCAGTGTTCAGAGAGCTCAGGCTGGAGACCATGTGCAGAGCGAAGCGTGGCCTCCCGCAGTGTCCTTGGCTGGAAATGCTGGGCCAGGGCCTAGAATTGTTCCAGAGCCTTTCCTCTTGTGGTCGCTTGGTTTCTAATTTTGGTTTCTGACTGTACCAGCCATATCACCACAAGACCACAACTGTAAGGTGGCACTGGGAAGAAAGGAAATAAGCCTGTCATTTTTCTCCCCTTCCTGTTAGATAGATTAAATGCCTATGCTAGAGATTAATCATAGATTTTTAACTTGGTAAAGAGTTTACAGAACGTGTGTCTAATTTCCCCTGATGCCTCTTCACGTTGCCCACCAACTTAAACACTCAGATTTCATAGATGAGAAAAACAATTCAAAGAATCAAAATCACCTGCCCAAGTTAAAGCAAGTAGCTTTTTCTTTTATTTTTTTTTTTTAATATTTTTTCTGCAAGGGATGTCAAGCTTGATTCATCCTAAAAAGGATTAGGAGCTAGAAAATGCAGTTCATGTGATTTCTCAGGGCCTTGCTTTCCTCATCTGTAGAAGGAAGACTAGAAAATTTGTGCGATCCTTCTGGCTCTACGATGCTGTGGTTCTTTGGTTGGGGCCTGAGAAAATGAAACTGAATTTGGGAAGAAAGGCAAAATAAAAAAAAAATGTGAGCAAGAGGAACAGCTAATTTGGAGGAAGAAATTTTAATGGATGGGAATGAAAAGAAAACCAGAACAATAGCTGAGTTGAACTTTTTATAAAGACCTGAAACTGGCTGGAAGCGGGCTCATGCCTGCAATCCCAGCACTTTGGGAGGCTGATGGGGGGGGGGATCACTTGAGGCCAAGAGTTCAAGACCAGCCTGAGCAACATATAAATAGTACCTGGTGGCTGCGGTTCCGTATCCCAAAGCTGGCTAAGAGGAACCTGAGGACACAGTACGTAGGGAAATGTGAAACGTGACTAATGTCCAAAGGCATTCTGTTGTATATTAGGGGGCTGAGCTTTCACTAAGATGGCTCCTCCGGTTGCTGATAAACTCAAGAAAGGGGAAGAAACACACATATTCTCCATCTGGGTTCACAGCGCGACTTAGAGCCATAAGCAGTTGCAGCGAGAAGGTATTCTTTCAGCCAACTCTCTTATTTTAGGGATAAGGCCTGGAAAGGTATACCAACTTTTCCAAAGCAATACAGTCAGTTAATGAAAGAGCTGAGAGTAGAAGCCACAACTACTGAAGCCTAAGTCCAGGGCTCATTCGGATGAATGCGGTGGTAGGAATCCAAGGAAGAGGAAGCCTGGGGAAGGAGTGAGAGCAGCCTGTGATTTGAAGGGCGATCTAAAACAGATGCAACTGAACTAACAAATTTATAACAAGTTTCAGTGCAGCTAAATTAGAAGGGGCGAAGTCATTAACCTTGCGAAGAGAAATTTATAAGCATTGACCTTAAGCCAATCACGTCTTTCCATTTCCCAGCGTCCCAAGAACAGGCTCCCAGATGCGTGCACACATGCACGCACAGCGCCACTTTAGACTTCTCTCTGGGAAAACATGACTTAGAAATACACTGCAGGAAGTGCTGATGATAAAATTTCCTGATAAATCCTGTGGGTTTTTTTTTTTAAATAAAAAATAATTTGTTGTAATCACTCATTGCAGAAAAAAATAATCTTAAATGATTCATAAATAAAAGGGTCTGCTTGCAGATTAGAACTCTGTCACAGGTTAATTGCCTCTTGTAGCTTGGAAATCCAAACCCTCTATTTGCAGTGAGGAAGGCATTAGTGCTGCTTCCTGATGCTCCCAGAGCAACTCTCTTCCTAGACACATGGGAGGACTGTGCTTCTTTTCCCTTCTGAAGTTCGTCTTGGCCATATGACTTGCCTTGGACAGTGAACTGAAAGAGGGAAAGATGTAGGCCACTTCTGGGCCACGTCAGAGCCAGTGTGTGTGTTGCTATGTTTGCCCCTGCCTGCTGCAGGTAGCAGCGGCTGCCCTGTGAGCTCAGGACGCACCATCAAATTGAGATGACACAGAGCAGAGCTTCAGTTGACCTGGAATGGACATAGAGTATGACAGAGAAATAAGGCTTTGGTGTTTTAAGCAGCTCAGATTTAGGGCTTGCTTCCATAGCATAATTTAGGTGATCCTGACTAGTGTTGTTGATAGACTCGTGCCTTTAAAAAATAACATGTTATTTTGTGTCTAGTCACTAAGTTTGTACATGTATGTTGTAAGATGGGGAGAGGTCAAGAGTTGCTTCTCTCACTGTTCCTGAGAAAACTACATAATCATAATATCTTCTTTCATTTGGATGGTACTATTATTTTTATAGCTCTTGGTCAGAAATAATTTTTTATCCTCATTATACAACTATGAGACAGGTAAAGGTTGGGTGATATCACCATTTGTTTTTTTCAGATGGGGAAACTAAGATTTGGAAAGTGAAAATGACACGGTTATTTAATGTTTAAAGTTTAAATGGGACACAGTTCTCTTGGGAAGATGGCAAGAGAACTGTGTCCTAGTCATTTAGATATTCTGTATCTGGTCTTCAAATAAGTTGAGAACATTTTTTGCCCCCGGTTAATTTTCCTGGTGGGGTGATGGAGGTTTGGGGGAACTAGCCAATAACAAATATACTGTATCCTGGGGAAAGCAACTGAATTTTATGTAACCCTGTTGTGAAGCAAGTTCACCATGTACTTGTTACTCTATCACTTACATGGGTCTGTTGAGACAGAACACTCATATAACAACTTAAGCGAAGCAACTTTATAACTAACAGACAAGCAGCAAGGGACGATAGAAGCCTTGGATTCACAGCAAGCTGAGGAAAGCTGGCCAGGGCACATGGAGGGTCATCCGTGTGTGCTCTGCGTCACCCTGCAGCTGAGGGATCCCCAAAGCCTTCCTCTCTGGGTTTTTATACTCACAGGGGACACTTGGATCACTGGGCCAAAGTGTTGCAGGACATCCTGTTCTAGGAGGGACAGGAACAGAGCTGTTCTAGACAGTTCCTTTTTATTTCAGGATGTTACATTTCTAGCATATTCTGTGGTCATTCTGAGAACTACACGAGATGGGGGGAAAGCTGGGTCAGCCAAGGCCACCTAGGGATCTGTCCTGCACTGGTCTCCTAGGTGCCCACCATAGTGATTGGCTTGTGCTAGGACTCAATAAATATGGCTATGGTTTCACTTTTAATGTGACTCAGGCCCTTTCTCTTCCCATTCCACCTTATTTCTTCCTTCACTACCTAACTTCTGCCCCATAGCTAATATGCTTAAAATTCTCAGAGGGTGGAGAGAGACTGCTATCCCACAAGCAAAATGGACACCTCCTGATTAACCTCAACACTGAAATGTATACTAGTGTGTAAGTGATGGCTGTGGTAGGCAGTCTCTGAGATGGCCCAGTGGTCCTTGCCCACCTGGTATTCCCTTGTGCAATCTCCTTGTCTTGACTGTCAGCTGGGTTTATGACCCAATTCTAACAAATAGAATATAGCAGAAATGATGGAATGCCATTTTCAGGATTATTTATGTAATGAATGTGGCGTCCATCTTGGGCATTTTCTGACTCTCCTCTCTCAAACCACCAGCTGCCGTGTCATGAGGACATTCAGGCAGTCTATGGAGAGGTCCACATAGTAAGAAACTGAGGTTTGGCAGCAGCCCCATGAGTGAGCTTGGAAGTGGATTCTTCAGCCACAGTTCAACCTTGACATGACTGCAACCCTGGCTGACATCTTGGTCAACAACCTCATGGGAGATTCTAAGCCAGACGCACCCAGTTAAGTTGTGCCCAAATTCTTGGCCCATAGAAACTGTGAAATTACAAGTGTTTGTTATTTTTAGCCACTAAGTTTTGGGGGAAGTTTGTTATGCAGCAGTTGATAACTAACATAAAACCAAAGAGCAGATTTTAATGGGCAAGGATCTCAGGTGGGCGGGGAAGCGCCAGAAGAAAAAACCCTTAAAGAGATGGAGGTGCACACAAGACAACGTTTGCCAATCATCCACTTTCACCAAACATTTTTGATCCTGAATTTTCAGGTTATACAATATAAACATTATGTTATTTTGAAATGCACAGACAGTGGAAGCTGTATATTAGCCTAGTCTAGTTCTTTGCACTTTATAAAAGAGAAAAACAAGTCCTGAAGAGGATTTCTTAATGTGTTCCATATCACAGAATAACCCAATCATAGGGTTTGGCACCTGGTTTTCAAAAATCGAGTCCAATGTTCTTTCAGTTGTACCATGCTACTTCTCTTAACCATTGCAATTCCACAAAGATTCTTAAAAGCTTACCATGTTTCTCATTTCAATAAATGTCAAAAACTGACTTTAAAAGACTTTTTCAATAGTGTGTATAGAACATATTCATTCACTCAACAACTATTTATTGAGCATCTACCATGTGCTAGGGGTTGTCCTAGACGCTAGGGTTATTAGGATGGTAAATACATTTGTTGGAGATGCCAAATGAAGCAGCATATGAATCTTGTCTTTAAGTGGTGTCTTCTTTTGTCATTATCAGTAAATATATTTGTTCCCATAGACAGAAATCAATTAAAGGCTCAATTATTCAATCTCAATATTGATCCAAAGCTTTTAATGCTCCTTTAGAGAGCTGATTGCAGTTTCACACTAAGAGTGGGCAAGGAAGGCTTTTGACAGTGATTCCAGACAAGGCAATGTCCACATTTCCAGGTACTCCTTCCTGGAGTAGGAGAATGCCCTGGACTACTGAGCCTCTCATAACTGGGGATAAAGAAAACTCTCTGCATAACTGCTATGACTTTACTTGAATGATTAGAAGCTAGGTAAATTTTTTAAAGGAAAAAAAGTGAGATACTCTCTGAACATTTTGTGAGCCTCAATGTGCTAGAAGTGAAAGAGCATGGGTTTCTGGAGTCAAAAATCCTGGGAAAAGTGTTGGCTTGATGCACTCTAGGTAAGTGACATTGGGCAAGGCATTTAATGTTGAGTCCCTATTATTAATTTTTTAAAAATAGGGTAATAATTATACCACTTACCATGGGAAGTGCTTTGTAAACTAATAGTCTTCAACAGTTCCCTTATTCCCCAATTATAAGATCTCTGAAAGCAAAGAAGAGGTGGTGGTTAATTTTTTAGTATTTTATTGTCCCTAGGACTATGCCTAACACTTAGTAGGCACTCACTAATTGTTTGTTGAAAAGCTACTACTGCTTAATAATAGTGATAATCTCTGAGCATCTTTCACGTGCCAGGTGAGTTCTTAAACACTTATTTGTATAAGCTATTGATTCTTCATAGTGACTCCATAAGGTTAATACTATTATTGTCCCTATTATAAGAATCAGGAAACTGAGGCACAGAGAAATTGAATAATTCCTGCAGTCATGTATAAAGAGCTGAAATTTAAACTCACATGGTCTGGTTAAATGCCAAGATTTAGTTCCTCTCCATAAGAACTCTGTGTCAATTTTCTGTTTCTTGTTAGAAGAAATTTGTTAGAAGAAACAAAACATAATCCCAAACAAGTCAATCCAGTCAAAATCATATTGAGCCATTTTTAGTTGAGTCTTCCAGCTGGACAAGCCCTGGGTAATTGGCCATTTAGTGTGTTGAGATGAACCTGAGGGCTTTTCATCTGGGGAATTATCTGAGAGGCAAGAAGAACCAGGCTGTGAGTTGCTAGCTGTGCTTAAAAATTATTCATGTAAACTGATGGGTCTTGGTCGAGTCTTTGGACTGTAGCCTGCGTATCTTTGTCATAGCAAAGGAATGACAGGAGAAGAATCAACAGAAAAACAAGGAAAGATCTATCAAACAGGCAAATGGCAAAACAATTGTCGAAAATGCGAAGAGAAAAGGGAGATGAAGAAGAAACTAGCATTTCTTGAATGCAATTTATGCTGGATATATGCGGTCTTGTTTAATCTTCATCCCAATGAGTTAGGTAATGCTAACCACAGCTTCCAGATAAGAAAGCTGAGGCTCAAAGAGGTTCAGTTATGCTATTGTGAAGCACTCTTAGCTAAGCTATAAAACTATCCTCCTCTACTTACTCCTAAGCCTGTGGACCGTCCACTCTGCTGGTAGTATATTCCACCTCTACTGCTGGTTAGCCTTCCTTGACTGTCTGTTCTTACTAAACTGCAGACTTGTAAGGAACTATTGGTAAGCCAGAAGTCTACTACGAAATGACCAAGAAAGCCTTGGTATTAATAATACGTTGGAGGCTTGGGGGAGAAGAACAAAAGAAGGAAAGACCAACAGAAATCACAAAAGACTGTGAGTCAGAGAAAAGCCTTTACACTTTTGAGAAAGTGTAGAAAGAAGAAAATGGTACTCCTAAGGTGTGGATTTTCCAGAGGATGGGTTTCTTATTCTGATAATCCTATTAAAAAGCAGAGGAAAACTCCGGGAAACCTCACGCACCCTTTTTTCAAAGAAGATTACTTTCTATTCACCTTTTGTCATTCCTCTCAACTCTCTTTCTTTTGCTTAGGATCACTGGTTTTGGACCTTCTTGTTTTTGCTGAACCATAAGTTAGTCTTTGGGTTTTTTTCCCCCCCATTGTTTAAGAAGATGTCTTGCCAAGATCAAATTGCCCAAGATGTTTAGGTCAGCGGTCACCAAATGATGATCCACAGACTGGATGTGGCCCATGATTAGGTCCTTGGCGCTCTCTGGTAAAGTGAGAGAAACTGGAATGACCGAGCCATCTTTCCATACTGCTAAACGCATTCAATACTGACTGTCTTTTACAATTCTCAGATTATGTTCTTCTTGCTTGTTTGGTGTTTAAGTGTTTCTCACTTTATGAAATGGTGGTGAGAGGAGATGATTTCCCTTAAATACTTTTTAAAAAATTTAAATGATCTGTAAAATCACCAATTTGAGAGACATGCCTAGTCCATTGGAAAGAGTTTGGTGATGGTCCCTAGTTAAGACCCAGACAAATATCTCAGTTGGGGAGCTCTTGATATTTTTGATGAAAGAGTTCATAGGTTGTTTTAAAGATTAAATTAGGTTATATGTATGAATTCCCTACTGAAGCATCCAGTATACTGTTGGTATTTAAGCAATGTATGAGTTTTCTTCTTCCTTGACCTCCCTTGACTCTCCTTCTTCCTTGATATGTGGGACAGGTCTGTGCATCACATGAATTTTGACCTTCTTGGCCCTGGCCTACTAAATGCCAAATAGTAACTTTAATTTTGATGACTAAAAAACCCCAGCACTTTTACCAACCTTCCCAATGGGGTGGAATCAACATCTGAATGAGAAATACTGAAGGCCCACATGGGATTTCCTAGAATGTCTCATAATGCTCTATCACCATGCCCCACTCCCACCATAGAGACACAAACACATGCAGAGGCAGATGATATTGCCCCTTTTGGTCATAAAATGTTTACTACAGTACTATACCTTAACCAGATAGCACCCATGACACCATTAAAATAAGAATGAGCATGTGAATTGGGCAGTGTCATTTTTCTCATAAAATTTATAGACACTAATCCAAGTTTTGTCAACTTTGAATGTTATGACTCTTAGGATTTGCTTCTGCTTCAAGTCCTACCTTGACAGAATCTACCATTTTTCTCCCTTGTGCCCTATAGTGTCATATATGTACTGATATGCACTAAACAATGTAAAAGACTTGGTACAGTGTCTAGCACACGGTAGTTGCTCAATGTACGTTACTGGATGACTAGATGTAGACACATACACATTCTCAATAAGTTTGCTTCAAAGGGCTTAGACCACGTAGGAGCACAAAAAAAATGGATGTGAAATGGCACAGAGTTTGAGTAATGTCAAGAGTCCAGCTGCAGAGTAGCTCAGCAATCTGAGGCAAAAGAAAAGGAGTTGATGTTCATTGTGCAAGGAACTGTGCTATGTACTTTTAAGAACACCTCATTCTTTCTCCAGGGAATTCTGTAGTATTGTAATGGCAGAGTGGAGGAGAGGAAAGATGAAGACCAGCCTTTGTTAAACACGACACAATTAGCCATCGTCCAGCATTTCTCTAGATGTTTTAAAATAATTTCACAACTCTCTCAGGCAATTATATTATTCTCATTTCACAAATGTGGAAACTGAAGTTCAGCAAAGTCAAATCACTCACTCCAGACCCCATAGTGGGGAGTGAAGAAGGCTGGATTTTGAACTTTAGTTACTGGCTTGTGCACTTCTACTGTGTATTATGCATGTTTATGTCTTGTTCATTTTTCAGAACCTTGATCAGTTTTTTATGTGCAGCTGTTTTATTTTCATTATATGGTGTTCTTATATTTATCAGTGTACATTTTATATTCTTTTAGATTCCATTTACTGGCCTGGTTTGGCAAATAACAGCTTTTGTGCTTTGCAATGTGCTATTTGTAACTGGTTTACTGCAGTCTCAACTACTTGGTATAAATCTAAAAGAGTGTTTTATTTTTCCCCCAGTTCTCCAACTGTGTTGACTTGAAAATCTTTCCCTATGGATAGCAGCTCCCTTAACACCATCTTGGACAGATCCTATCAATTTCAGCCACTTTTGTCATTAGGGCAATCTTATTCCTACACTTCAGGTTCAGTTCTGTTCACTTTTAAACTTGTCTCAAATTTGCATTAAAACTTATCCTCTCCTCTTTCCCCAGGATAGGTGAGGCCTATTTATGTATTTATGGTTGAGTAGATGAAATTGTAGTAAAGATGGTAGGGGATGCATGGAGACCAGAGTTGCTCTTTATACACCCCTCCCAAAGTGATCATATATTTTAGTGTTACAGGGACAGTTCCAGTTTATGCCTCTTGTCCTGGCATAATTATTAATAGCAACTCCCTCCATTCTCAAATTTGTCCTGACTTGCATAACGAATTATAAGATCATCTTACCTCTTCCTCTTTTCTGTTCTTCCCATCTGCTGTCTAAGTAGGATGTGGGAAGGGGAAGGCAGACATCTCCAGGGTGAGTTTGGATTATCATGGCATCCATCGATGGCCCTTCTGTGTCACAGATACACAAATGTCTCTTCTCTTGTGGGCTGAGTATGTGGCTCTTCAGAAGGCAGACAAAGCTTCTTACTTCACAGTTCCCTGACTTGGGAATTCTGATTCCAGCTTATTGCCCTCCACACCCTGTCAGCTCTTGCCCCTCAGAGGTCCACTGCCTTACAGCTTCCTCTGGGGGTTCCTTTCCCATTAGAAAGAGGCACCGTACAACCCTTTTGCAGTGAAGAAGGGAGGAACAGCTACACTCCCATAGAACTCCAACTCCTCACACTTCTCAGTCTCCTTCCCATAGGAACTGGAGTAGGAGGAGGGAGGTGGTTGCTGGTAGGGCTGACTCTGCCCTTGTGTCTCCTCAGCAAGTCTTAGGGAAGTGGTTGGCCCACATCTCCTCAAAATTAGAGTGTGAGAAAATTTACTGTCCAGCGCTCAGATTGAGTCTTAGCTAAACCCTGGGGCAACAAGAAAAGTTCTACTTGACATTGTGTTACATATTGATAACAAATACCAACTTCCACCCACGGGGCAGCATCATCCATATTAATGACGGCATCAGCCATCTTGTCACAGTGAAGTTCAACAGGAACTGACAGTCTACCAGTGTTTAGTTTCCGTTTTGACTCACCTTTATACATTTGTTTTTTTCTGCATTTAAAAATTTTAGTTACTATTTGAAAATGGAGTGGATGCCTTCCTTCCTAATTATCTTGTCCACTAAAAGACACTTTCTTTTCTTGAAAAGCCACCTCAATCAGTTAACAGTATTTCTCAAGATAAATAATAGAAAAAATATAGTAGATCTGAGAACTTCTTATTCCTAAACACCATCAGTCTGCATGGCCAATTTTCTTTTGCCTACTGCTACTCTAAAACTAGATAAAAAATTCCTCAGTGGGTTGGAGCTATGTGTTACTGAGCTGTGCATTTCTGGCAGCTAACTCAATGTCTGGCACCGTGTAGGTATTTTAAAATAATTTGTTCAATGGTTACATTTCCCTTTATACTATTCACATTGTGCCTAGCACAATGTTGTGCACCTATTAAGTGTTTAAATATTTTATTATTGTTGAAATGCCATATAGTTTCTTTGCTTCATTTTTTAGGTTGCTTCAAGAAAGGGTTCATTTAGAGAATGTACCGTTTAGTTTGAACCACATTTCTCCAAACTTTGCTTTCTTTGCAACGACGCCAGAGCAGGTTATCATGCGAAGAGTCTGAATAGGGCTCAGAAAATGATCTTCACACCTCAGTCCCTTTTAGAGACCCCTTGGATGCCAATGTTTCTGTCTAGGCAGTCATTAGAACATTTATTTTTATTAACTTCCCTGCACATGATCCTTCCTTTGTTCAGTGCCATTTTCCTCCCCAGCTTTGCAACACTCCCAGGTGGGGGATGGCCCGGTCAGGAGTCAGGCGCAGGGCTTCAGCTTGACTCATAAATGTGGAAATAACAAAATGTGTTCCCTGAAGCTTTGCAGCATTGTCAGGAAATGGGCTGCTTGCGTGCCGCACTTCCATGGATCTGGAAATTCTGCCGAGCTTGGGTCGACTCCAGAAGTAGAGTTTAAAAGTGTTCGGGGAAGAGAGGAATGAAAGCGGGCCATTAGTTGGAGACGCCAGCGCCCCTGCGGAGCCTGTGTCTTGGCCGGCCACTTGGCAGTGGGCGACGCTGGGCCGTGTGCTGTGTACTGTGTACTGTGGCGGCGCAGTTTGCCTTTCTGAGGATCAGGGCTTTGCAGAAACTTTCCTTCCCACATTTTTCATGTCTCAGAAATCCAAGTGGCACCCTTGGGAAGGAGTAGGGGATCGTTATTGTTTCCGGCTGGAAGAAAACAAGGCTCAGAGTCGTCTAAACTCAGACTCCTCAAGGATGAGTATTGCACCTTGACCATCTTAGTACCAGGGCTAGCCTAGACTGTTAATCACTATGTGCAGGATTTTAAGTGAGTGGGGAAAAGCGATTTTTACTTATGTGTCAGTAAAGACAGGACCTGAGCTCAGCATCAGGCGTTTCTGGATGCCCTGAGCTGTGCAAATGATCTCTGGGGCTGCGAAAGATGGAATTCAGGGCCAGCGTTCCTTGGTTGTGTTGCTGACGCCATACCTTTCTCATTCTAAACTCCGGAACAAATTTTCCAGCATGTGAAAGGGTCAAAATTGAGTAGAGAAAGTCCAAATTGAGATTTTGGGCTATACAATTGAGCTATCGTACTAGGGAGATGGAAGATGGAGTTCTGGCTGGAGGAACGTAAAGTTCACAGGTTTTTTTCCTCCTTATGGTTTTCTCTCTCTGTGTTCCTAGACCACCAAGGTGGGGGCATGAGGGCATTTACTGGGAAGCCAGATAGCCTCAAGTCCTTACCCTAATTTAGGCCTGAAGACGGCAACGTAAAAACGCTAACTTGTTCCCGGAAAGAAACACAGGTGATTGTGGGTAGTTGGTAGTGTTTGTGTTATAGCTTCTCAGGAACCTCCCTAGAAGACTAGAAGAGTATTTGATCAAGTAAACGAGAAGTAACTAGAACTTTAAGCTTACCTTAAATGTATTTGATTTTTTTTTTATCTGATGCAATTTGGGGAGATTTTTTGTGGTCCTTTTCCTCACTGTCCCAAGAGGCTTCCATGGTGAGAGTCTCTTGACCTACAATGCTTGTCTTCCTCTCTTGGCTCTATCACTCACATGCTTTGTGATCTTGGGCAAGTTACTTAACATCTCTGAGTCTCAGCTTCCTCAACTGGAAAATGGGGTTGGTAAGAGTACTTAAGTCACAGGTTTATCATGAGGCTTCAATGAATTAACCCGTGTAAAAGTCTTAAAATAGTATATATGTGCTAACTATGATTGCTATCATTTTGCTTAAACACCATCCCCCAGACAATTTGATACAGGGGCCAAAAAGGATATTTTTGAAATTGGTACATTTTGATAGAGTTGTCTGGAGGCTGGAAAATGAACAACTTGAACTCTCAAGGTTTTCTTACCAATTATAAGCTCTCGTGAAAATTCTGATTTCAATCTGTGTTACTTTCACAATTGTTTATTGAACAGTTCTCTAATTTCTGAAGTTTTCTTTCTTTCTTTTCTTTTCTTTCTTTCTTTCTTTCTTTTTTTTTTTTTAGGAGCATAGTGTATTAGTTCTCCATATGAATTTGAAGGGAATTTGAGTATGTTGGTTAATGTTTTTGAAATCTCAAAATGAAAGGCTATAAATGTCTTTTCAAGTGCATACCTCTATGCGTTTCTTCTATTTTGAACACCAGTTATGAAATTGAAGCTGGGATTAAACTGTAAAATGTCAGCGAATGGTTTCGAGTCTTCTGGAGTAAATTCTTGCACTGTAAGCACTACGTTACTTGCTTCTAAATTATAAAAAAAAAAGGACGGGGTGCTGGCTCCGATCACCTAGGCAAAGCAATTTTCCATGCACACTGCTCTCCCAATGCACAACAGGAAACTTATTGAAAACCTAGTGGGTTGGAGAAAAACAGCAGCTAGCTCAACAAAGAGCATCAAGAGAAGATAGGGAAAGAATGAAATGGCCACAAAATTACCCAAAGAGCACTGAACTTAGCTCTCTGGAAGGAAAACATTCTATAAATTCATGCCTGGGAGTGTCTCTGTCTCTCTAGGGGAAGTTCGTGCTCACATACAATGAGCGCTTGCTCTCTCACACACACACACACACACACACACACACACACACACACGCACACGCACACGCACACACCTGACACTGGAATTGCAGATAACCTAACCTGACACTAACCTTGGCACGGCTACAGAATTAATATTTTTACCAGGATGAACTGTGTTGAACAATTTCTTCAATGCCTTAGTCATGCTTTAACTTTGGACATACAGAGTTTCTTTCCTTTTAACCCATTTTAATGCACACAACTTTCTGATTTCATCAAGAAAAGGAGAATGTTATCATTTCTCAATGGTAGAGTTACTCATGCACTCACGTAACATAAAATCAGTCAAATATCATCTATATCAAGGGACTATATTTAGCAAACAGAGGGACCTATCTTTTAATTGTTCCATTGAGTCACCAGAATTGGGAAATTACATAACTACCCATAGAAACAGAAAAAGAAAATAATGGTGAAGTCAATATAGTGCTTTGGACAGGTAATAACTTCTTCGTCTACTAAATCATTTATTGAATAAAATAGAGACTGAAGTAAATCTGATATTGCTATTTTATCTTTACTTTTATTAGAATTCCTTTTGAAGACCTATAAGTCATTTTACGTTTTCAATAGGATGGCAATAAATAATGACATGCTGATGACTTTTTTGAGGGCCTACCTTGCCAGGCCCTCAATCAATGCTTGGTGATTTAGCAATTATATCATTTAGGGCAGTAGTTCTCCCAAGTATGTTCCCTGGATGTATAGACATCACCAAGGAACTTGTTAGAAATCCAAATTTCCAGGCCTTATTCCAGATCTACTGGAATCAGAAATTCTGGAGATGGGACCTAATAACCTGTGTTCTAATAAGCCCTCTAGGTGATTCTGATGCGTGATCAAGTTTGAGAACTAGTGAGTTAATAGTAGTAGTAGGTAATAACTACTCTAACTGCCATCTTCGGATAAAGTTAGTTAATGCAACAAAGAGCTTTGACAAGTATATTATCTTTTTAAAGTCTTGCCACAATTAATGAGGAAGGATTGTCACATGCATTTTATAGCCGAGAATAACTGAGGCTTAGAAGATTTCATTCACACCGCCTGTGTTTTTTCTATTAGTCCATGGGACCAACAGTCATAACCCTTCTGAGTAGACAAATTTACGTTAACATGGTTTATGAAGAGTTTTAGATCCAGAAGTAACGAAGATCAAGATCTAGACACATGATTAACGTTTAAGCCAGAGAATCTGTCTCCCCCAATAATTTGCCATATGAGCTCAGCAAATGACTTAGAATCTTAATCTTCTCATTTGAAATAAGAGAATAATAGTGTATTGCATATGTCTGGTGAGGAAAAAAAAGATATGGTTTCCAGGGAACTTGGAGTTCCTCAGATAGTGCTACGTCATTCAGTTGTACTTTACTAAGTACATAATAACCTGAAGAGTTATGGAAAAACACAATTTTCTCAATGAGGCATACTTTGAATGTACCAGGGAAATCTTAATATAAAATATTATGATCCTTAGTTGGAGTAAAAATAACATTTTTGCGATGTAAATCATATTCTCCAATACAGTATGTTTTGCCAAGGAACAACAGGAGAACTCTCTGGAAAGCATACATCATAGAACAATTCTTTCAATGGGAAAAAAAGGGATTGGCAATTATATATTTCAGATGCACCACAACAAAGTTATTATTATTTTTAGTCCAGGAATTTCAATAATAGAGGTGTTTTATAGCTATAAGTGTATAGCTACAAAACCTTAACATCACTGACAATATCCAACATTTTATTATAATACATTGAGTTTTTCCTAAAAATAATAACCTTCATTTTCCAAACATAGCCAGCACTATCAATAATATAGCCTTTCCCTTACATATTTTTAGTGAATGTTTTTACTTTTTGTTACACACACAAAAAGCACAACAGTCTTCAACCTAGATACTAAGCTATATGTGCAATGTTGTTTTCTAATCCAATGTGAGTTTTCCAAAAGAGATTCATTTTAAACAATTATACTACTTTTTAAAGCAATTGGATTAAAATAAATTAAGTAGATAAAGACTTGTGTTGTAAAGACAGAAAGCCTAAATATGTTTATGATTAGACTCTGTGATGTTAAATTGCCACACATCTGTATTTTAAGGCTTACAGTTCTATATAGGGATACCTTTTTGAGTTTCTAGAAGCATAGCAAGTAAAAATGGGGGCTCAGATTTCCTGAGGTTCTCTGATAGACGTAGGTTAGCTTTTAGTGCATCCAAAGAGAAGGTGCTTTCAGAAGACACAGAAGAGTGGAAAAACGGAGGGCAGAAATTGCAAACCCAAACTCCTGGAAGCAAGGCAAATGTGTTCTGTGGGCTGGGTGAAAGTTAATGGAGAGGCCGGGTGTGATGGCTCACGCCTGTAATCCTAGCACTCTGGGAGGCTAGGCGGGCGATGGACAGCTCAAGGTCAGGAGTTCGAAACCAGCCTGAGCAAGAGTGAGACCTCGTCTCTACCAAAAAGAGAAAGACATTAATTGGCCAATTAACATATACATATAGAAAAAATTAGCCGGGCATGGTGGTGCATGCCTGTAGTCCCAGCTACTCGGGAGGCTGAGGCGGAAGGATCACTTGAGTCTAGGAGTTTGAGGTTGCTGTGAGCTAGGCTGATGCCATGGCACTCTAGCTTGGGCAACACAGTGAGACTCTGTCTCAAAAAAAGAAAAAAAAAAAAAAGGTAATGGAGAATGGTGGGGACTGCAGCAAAGCTGAGAGAGCTCATATCCTAACCATTATCGCTCCAGCTGATAATGGCCCTGTGAAATTTCAGCCTAGTGTTGCCAGACATTTTTTTTTTCAAGACAAACTAGAAGTGTGAATTTCAATGTGAAATCTAATTTTCAAATGTCAATGCAAAGACTTTTATAACAATACAATCTCTAACATGCAAACCAAATAAACCTCATCTGCGGGCTAGGTTTGGCTTATCTGCTGCCAATTTGCATCCTCTGAGAAATAGAGGTGGAGCATGTGTGTGTAGGCAAGATAGGGCAGTAATAGTGATGGGGTTATATTTACTGAATTAATTAAATACATGTTTTCATAGCTTTAGATAACTGGGAGCAAATATGACACAGCCTTGGCCCCCATTCTTATTTTAGGAAGAGTGGACACATCTAAGTTCCAACTCAATACTCTCATGGTGGGATATTTTCATGGAATCATGAAAAAGATGAATAAGGCCATTCCTCATTATTTAGGCTCATTAATTAGAGTCATATCAATTGTCAGCATCTAACCACACATGTACCCCCCAAAAGCTTCACTGAAGTTTAATACATTTAAATTAGTTTTAAGTTGTGTTGGTAGCATAAGCAACTGTAGGTGCAACCACAACTTCATCCTCATAATTGAATTGTGTGGTAGACATCCTTAGGGCATGACTTCACCATAAGAAGTGAAGGGAGGGACAAAATGCCCTTTTAATTTTCACTCCACTGGGGAGACCTACATAATTCAGTCGTGGCAGTATTCTGCTACTTGTGGTTGGTGCGGTTCCTTTTGCTCATAAAAATAAAAACCATCTCACATCATCTCTCTCCAATTGTCTCATAAATGTAAATCAAAGAGGAGAAAAAGCTATTAAAAAAAAAACACAAATGCCCACTAGATAGGGTAGGATTTAATGGACTGGAATTATTCCTTGAGGTACTTAAGTACAGTACTTTGCATAACAGACATACCTTTCCTTAGTCAATATAGATGGATTCCTGAAAAGTTACTTGTAAATCAATTTTGCAAAGCTAAATCATATTTTAAATGCATTAGACGAGTCTGCTATTTAAAAGAATGCTAGTATGAATCTTTTGAAAAGCAAAAGAAAAAAATCTTTCTTAAAAAATGAAATCTCAATTCTAATATATCTTTGCTCCAAGTTCGCAGAGCTATTGAGTAAATTTGCTTCAACTGTGGTACTACTCATCTTCTTTATCTCCCTAGCACATTACATTCAAAGACCACAAAAGTCTTTGTGAGTAATGTGTTTGGAGTATTGCTTTTAGATTTAACTTAGATTTACATATCCAAAAATGAATTTGTGAGCAGAGGAGGGGCTACGTCTGAGTCAAGGTTCTTGGGGTTGCACTTGTCATGCAGGGTTAAGTGGGACTTACGGTTTTCGAAGGGAGAAGGAACTACCTTTTCTTTACATCTTAGGTCCATGGCTCAGGCCCCTATAAGAAAAGACAGATTAATAAGAGAATAGCATACAAACTTGTTTAATACAAACTTTATGTGACATGGGAGCCTTCATAAGAAAAATGAAGACTCAAAGAAACCTACGTACTTTTGTGCAAAGTTTGATGAAGTGGCTAGTTGTGGGGAAGTATGATTTGATGAATGAGGATGATCTAATGGTAACAAACTGGTGGGAACTTAGCAAGGCCTGCTTGTTCAGATTCTTCCCTGTGTCTCTGTGTCTTCAGAGAAGAGGACATTCCTTTTTTTGAGGTATAAGATGAGCACCTCTTCCACAAGGGTCTTAGGACTTGCTCCAGGGGAAAGTCAGAGAATTCTTTCTTTCTAACTTTTATGGCCTGCTTCTGGGGAGAAGGGCAGAAGGTCAGAGAGACATTCCTCCTTCTGTGGTTTTCCCAAAGGCCAATGAGCCATATTTTGGGGTAGCACGTCCTGAACCACATCAGTGCCTTGAGTTCTAATAAGAGTGTCTTTAATCCTTATTTCATACTATATATAAATTAAAAGATCAGACCAAAATGTCAGGTTTACCTCTACATCTGGGCCCCTGCTCTCTCATATGCTATCCTAATCTATACCACAATAAACAGATATGAAATTCAGCTTATGGCTCAATTTCTACAAAAATTCACATGCAAACAAAGCACACATTGGTGCAGAGGATAGGGGGGTGGGATGTAGAAAAATGGAGCATTTCCACTGCAGCAACAAAGAATTCCAAATATAACATTAGACATCGCCATCCTTAAAATGGCCTAACAACTCCAGCACCAGGGCATTTTTATTGTCCATATTCTGTGAAGCTGTTCGGCCCTCAAGCCATTTATTAGCTATTTTTATTCTTTCCTCTGCTTGCTGCCTCTCTTTATCCCCTCTCTTTCAGAAGGAAAAACAATCTTGTTTACGCAGAGGAGTTCAGGTTCTCCTTTGTTGCCTTAGCACCTGCTATGTCTTTGGATTGCACCTTCTAGTTGAAGCAGGTCCTCAAGATACTTTTCAAACCAAAGACAATGTCCTCTCTGGAAATTGTCAAATAATAAAACTTCCGCCTCCCTGTCACAAGAAGCAAGAGTATCCCACTCAATTAACTTAAGTAGAATTAATAAAACCTTAGAAATTACTATTAGATCAGAGGGGAATCTCCCAGAATTCCTAAGAGTAGGGAGAATGGTTGACCCTGAAGGACTGGAATGAGGAATGAGGAATGCAGTTCCAAGAGCCGAGTCAGCCGTCCTCTTGGTCTTTTCCTGCTTTTCTGGGGCCACGTGTCTCTTGCATCATATTCTGTCTTCACACTTCATCATTCCTCTCAGTACACGGGCTCTTCCTGCATCTTTACGTGCATGGCTGTCTCACAGCTTCCAAATGCACATAAGCCAGGCTCCGTCTCAGATTTCTGAGCATCCTCAGTTCTCTTCCAAATTCCCTGGAGAGTCCGATTGATTAGCCTGGGGTCCAGTGCCCCTCTGGCACGAAGGGCAGATTGTCAGTAGCAAAAACAGAGGTTGTTGTGAGCCTACCACTGAGGGTGGAGGACCACAGTTTTTAGAGAAAGAGGCTGACCTGGGTTCATTCTCAAAATAGGAGTCAATTGCAGTCTAAAGTCCAAAAGAATTACAATGCATTTGATCCTTAGGTATTATCACATTGTGGCATTGCTACAAGGTATCCAATAAAGTCCAGGGTATGACAACAAGACGGGGGACTTCTGAAAGTAAAATAAGGCAAAACAAGAGGTGGGAGGGGGTGGGGAAGAGGGGAATAACCTTGATTTCTACTTGTAGGCTATAAAATGATGGAGCGTCATTAAAGGAAACAAATTAAAAATAAGTCCAATATATAATACGATTTAGGGCAGAAAGAGAGCTGCGGTGCAGACGTGAATTAATTGAATTTTAACTGTGAGGAACCGAGGTCTTCTTCCATGCGCTGAGCGTCCTAGGAGACCACAGCTCCAGGCAGAATTATTGTACCGTGTGTCAGAAGAATAAAAAGTCATGGGGGGAGGGGCTGAGGGGAAGCAGAAAGCTTAAGGAAGCTTCCTGAAGATCTTCACGTTTTTCCTATCACTTCCGTGTATAGCCAGAAGAAGAAACAAACATTGGTTGAGGATAAAGAAACTTTTCTTGAAGGCATTTAACTATTTATCAAAATAGCCGAAATGACAGTATTTCCTCTTTTTTTTAAAAAAAAATGGGAGAGATTCTTCTGTTTGTGGGTAAATGGAAGGCAGAAGAGGCTTAGCGTGCTTCGTGAACTCTTACCCAGATTCCACCCTCTAGTCCACCTCCTAGCAGCCGGCGTTAAATCCCTCTTTTCACAAATGAAGTCACAAATTTCGAATCTCAAATTTTGGGGAAAAAATGGAGGGAACAAGAATTCACAAATCTCTCCTAAGAGCTCTACTTTTTATGACTGCCTTTTTAGTAATATTTAAAAGTTCCTAAAAAAACATATTTAATTTTTATGGCAGATAGACCAGTGAACACTAAGAAAATAAGATGGTTCTTATTTTATTCCATCAGGGTTTCTGCCTGGCCTATTTGAGCTTGAATGTCCTTTGGGCCCGGGTCACATGAAGACATTATCATCACCTCATTGTTCAAAGCACCTGGCTACAGAACCTGGAGTGTGAACAATTGCTGAATGACAAATGCTGTAAGTACTGGCCTGCCTTGACTAATTATATAGCTGTCATGGTGCACTGGGCAATTTTTCTTTCCGAAGTCTCCTCCCCTCTGCCCAGCTTCAAACCACATTGTAAAGAAAAGAATCCACAGACCTCTGCATTAGGGCTTTTTAGAGCAACCACAATGCAATCAAAGTATCAGGCTGCAGGAGAGGCAGAAACCATTTCTAGAGTGTGGTTGACCCATATGTTGCACTTTGGTTGTCATATGGGTCAGATGAGGTGCCACTCATGGGGGCCACATGTGAAAATGGTGATGACTCATGCTCCATTTCTAGCTTATTTGGATGTCTCAGTTCCTAATTTTATTCCTTAGCTCCTTAAGTTGGTGGAAAAAAGATTGTGGATCTCTCAGGTCCATCATGGAGTTGTAGTGGTGGTGTTCACGTAGGAAGCTCGAGCCCTGGGTCATTAGGATGTTGTTTGGGCCAGTGAAAAGCTAGATAATATGATGAGAGTATAAGAAAGTGTGAATCAAGGGAAGGAGAATACATTTTGAAGGATAAAATTAACCTGTGCTATGAAACGTTATCTTTGAGAACCGCTATAGACATCTTATGATTCTAAATGCATAATCAAAGGCCACATCAATCATCCTACAACTGGGTACTACATAAAAAGGTCATCATCACAGATACGTTATGCTATGAAGTTAATCATAAACTATGACTCTGATTAAAATGACTAGAAGTTAGTAAACAGACTTTACATTTTCTGGTACCTTCTGCATTTCCATTGAATTATATAACATATTCATTATAATCCAAGTACAACATGGCTTGACAGCTGGCTGTTGGTAACTGTCTCAGAGATTTGGTGATAGAAGGGAAGGCTGGCGATAATATTTTCTTCTTGAATTTGAAGTATTCCACAGATGACCTGTTTTTAAGGTACAGGATAGCATAATCTATGTATTCTATTTTCTTGTATTTTGTTACTACCCATTACTATATTCTGGATACAACAAAAGCTTCATGAATACTTGGTAACTAGTGCATAGCAATGTATTGTGTTAAAGTCATGATATGGACAGATGCATATCCACTTATTGAACTGTCTATTTAATATAAATTCACCAGGCTTCTTTTGTTCCACGATTTTTGCTCAGGCCTGGGAGGTATTAAGTTGTTAAATTATTCCAATATTAGGAATTGAACTTAACAGAAATTATGGAATATATATGTAAATAGATAGAATGGAATGGCATGGCACAGAGAATAGAAGCTTCTTTCTTCATCTATTCTCCTACATGGGACACAGATTTGATGGGTAGAGTCCCAACAGCCATTTTAGATCATGAGTACAAGCATCATTTCCTAAGGATGGCAGAGCAATAATATAAAAGGTGCCACCATATCAGCTCTGGATGCTCAACTCCTTATTTCTTCGTGTGAAGGAGGAGAAAACTTTTATCTCATTTAGGTAACCCTGTTGAGAGTTTCTGTAACATGCAACTGAGCCTAATTCTAACTGCTATTTACTGTCTGCTGACTTATGCTGACAATATTTAGATATTTAGATACCCCTCTGCAAAAAAGACCTATAAAATTTTAAAATCCATAGGAAAAAAATGTTTATTAGTACTGACAGCTGGGATATAGAGTTATTCAAATGTCAGAAACTCTGAGGAAATTTTACTAGATTCAATGGAGGTCAAAACCAAGGACTTCCCACCCCAAGTTGGAATTCTGTAAGGAAATTTTGTGACTTTGTGACAAGCAAGTGGAAAAAAATCCCGGGCCTTATGGACAACTTTAAAACTTGGAGAAACCCAGACTGAAGACAGAAAAGCATTTAGGATGACAGAGAAAGCAGCAGTTGGAGCCTCTTCCCGCCTACTGTCCACAGAATTGAGGTCAGGGTTTTTTTTAGGTGGCTGGAGGCACCGTGGCAGTGGCTCTGGAAAAGTCATTTCCTGAGACCGAAATGATCTTAATTGCTGCAGCAGGGAACTGGCTAGAGAAATCTGACCTGCAGATGTGGGAAGTCATACCAGAAAGCCAGCGTCTGCAGTGGCGGTGGTTAGAGGAGCAGCTTTCTGAAAGGGAACATTTCTGTACTGATAAGGGGAGGAGCTGCTCGTGAGACCTGAGCCTGGGGACTTCAGAGCACTGGAAGCAAAGGGCCAACAGAGACAGTAAAGGGACCCTTCTTTGAACCATCAGGGGGATCATTCCTACTCGGGAAAGGAAGCTACCGCATAATTAGTCAAACCCTGAAGGAGCAGCTTTACTAGAAATGTAGAAGAAATCCCCACCCCTCTAGGATGGCCAGGCCCCGTCTCTGTTCCTATGTCCTTCAAGGTTCTGAGTCAGTGATCTTGCCCCGGGCCCGTCCTCTTGAAATCTGAAAGATGTCCTCTACCTGGGAGCCAAGGAAAATCTCTCACCCTGTTTCTAAGCGAAACACCAGTACTGAATAGACTTTTTACTATTAATATTTCAGAATGAGAAACTAGGGGGAAAAAAGATCCTGTGAATAATTTTTGAATCATAAAGAAAGAAGCACATAGTTTAAATAATCTGAAAAACATATTTTGTGTTCTTATGAATTTCAATTTTTATTTTTATCGAAGTAATATATTTAGTCCTTATTTTAAAAATTGACTGAAAAACTTATATTTACACTCTCCTTTCCCTTATCCCCATTCTTATCCCTCCAAGGCAACCACTTACAACTCTTACAGCTACTTCCATATATCACTGACACATTACACTGCTAATATTTTAAGTTTAGACATTATTTCCTATTATAGGAAATAGGTTCTTTCCATCATGTTATGGACTGAATATCTGCGTGCTCCCAAAATTCATATGTTGAAATTCTACCCCAAGGTGAAGGTGTTAGGACATGAGGCCTTTGGGAGATAATTAGGTCATGAGGTCAGAGCCCTTGTAAGAAGAGCGATGAGAGCTCTCTGTTCTTTGCCATGTGACAATCCAGGAAGACAGCTGTTTGCAAGTTAGGAAGAGGATCTTCAACAGACACCAGATCTGCTGACACCCTGATCTTGGACTTCCCAGCCTCTCGAACTGTAGTAAGAAATAAGTATGTGTTGTTTAAGCTACCAGGCCTATGGCTATTTGTTACAGCACCCCCAAACTAAGCCACCCATCCATGTCGCTCAGTACAATCATATCAACACTTTTTCTTGTTAATAATCAGTATTTATATCATTATGATTATGCAAATAATGCTCACAGTTGAGCCACATTTGTATCATTTCCTTTCTATCATTCGTAACATTTTCTTTCTTGTAAAACGTTTTCTTTTTTGGCTGAAGCTAATAATTGCCTTTTTTTTTCTATTTGTTTGCTTAGTTTTTATGTACTTATAACTAATTTATTGCTAAATTCTCCAAATGAAATGTAAATCTTCTCATTCCATTCAAGTAGTGCTCGCATCCAGCTCCCAAAGCCCTGCATTCTCTTGCCTCCCATCTGCACTCTGTTACCTGCTGGCCTCTGCACAGCTGTCAGCCGGGGCTCTCCCTGCACCATTTTTCTAGAATTCCTTTAGTCTCTAAATATGTGAGACCTCCAGGTTCCTGATTCCCATGTCTTCCTCTTATGTGATTTACTCCTTTGTTTCTATGGAGCACACTTACATGTCTTTTTGTAAAGAGGAGCATGCCAGGAAAACTGTTTGTGACCTTGACTGCCTGAAATGCTCTTTATTCTAGTTTGACCTTAGATTTGGAATTCGGCTGGAATCATTTTTCTGGCTTGAAAATCACTGCTGACAGAATTTAGGCCTTGCTCCTTTATCATTTAACCTCCAACGTTGCTACTTCAAGTACCATTTCCTTCTTCATCCTTTCTAAGTGACCTGCTATTTCTCCTTGGAGACCTTTAAGCTCTTCTCCTTATCCATAGTATTTTGACATTTCAGAATTTCCTTGTGTGTCTATTCATCATGCTGGGCACTTGGGCCTTCATGACCTGGAAACCCATTTCCTTTAAGATGTAGCCAATTTTCTAACATTGTTCTTTTGATAATTTCTTATTCTTTGTTAATTTTAGATTGTCCTCTTTCTAGAATTCTTATTACTTAGATTTTTAGGTCTCCTGGACCCCTTTTCTGATTTCATTAACTTTTTCCCTCCTGTTTTCTATCCTTTCTTGTGTGTTTGCTTTACTTTTTGGGGAATTCCTCAAATTATCTTCCTTTCTTTTATAGCATTTTTATTTAATTGTTGTTAAAAATAGCAACATGCTATTCTTTCATGATAACAAAAATCTTTTCTGATTACTTCCAGACTATTAATACCATATATTTTTTTAATTTTTAAAACTTCTTTTTTTTTTTTTTTTTTTTTTTTGCTCACTACATTGTCTTTGTTTCCTCCAAGTGTATCTTATTTGTTTATTTTGGCCAGTCTTTCCTGTCCGAGGCTTTTCTCAAATGTGTGGATAGCCTTGGCTGTATATTCATATTTAAAATGAAGATTGGAATTCCCGTGTGCTGGGGGAGGGCCTGTAGGCTGGCGGCCTCTCAGTGTCATGATCTAAAAGTCTTGGGGGAAGCCATTTTCCAGAGGGGAAACTTCTGGTCTCTGGCATGGGTAATGCAGGTCAATATGTTTTCTTAGCTTGGAGCCCCAACTGCATTTCCAGGTAACCCCTGACACCTCTCCTTTACCCTCAGCTATACCTGAGGCTTCTGCCTCTGGATTCTCACTAGTTTTGTCTCTCCAGGGAGTAAATCTTTCTGAGGAAGATCCTCTAGGTTAGGGTGTGGTTCTTGCATGGATCAACGGGGTGTCAGGGGAAATTCTTGCAAAGATTTTCAATCATTTCTTCTGTTTGTGACCTTATCTCGCAACTCTTCTTTCAGACATACTTGGAATAATCCACCTTTTACTTGCTAGACTTGTATTGCACACAGTATCTTGCTGGCTGATTTTGTTCTTATCCTCTGGTCTTAGGATTGAGTTTTTTGATACACATATAGGCACACACACATATACAACTAGGACCATACTATTCACAGATAAAACTATATTTTTAAAAAAAAATTATTAAAGGAAACAGAAACATCATTTATACACCATTTTGTGGTCTTGTGAATATTGGAAAAACATGGGTTCTATAAAATAAAACCAGTAAGATGAGATGATAATACAATAAATGGATTTGAAATTGGAACTGGCTGGAGAGACAGGCAGAAATTTAAAATGAGTTATAAGGGAAAAACAGTTTTTAAAGTAAACATTTAAGAATAGAGTTTAAAAATTCAACGGGAGCAGAAATAACACCATAGTAAATCAAGGGTATAGATTGTATGCTTGATAAAAATCTCCCAGAATTCAGAGGTAAATGACAAAGAAATAAGGACGATTAAAGCCAAATGTGTGTCATTTGGAGGATATATTAGTGAGATTGTGAGAGTGAGTGTTACTTAAGGGGATGTCAGAATAAATAGAAGATAAACAATATTTGAAAAAATTAAATGGCACTTGGCTGGGTCAGTAAATAAAGTTCTGGCTTCACAAACTGAATGAGCTCAACAAATCCCAGAAAATATTAATTAAAATAACTCAAAAAATAGATGTATGCTGATGAAAGTCTTAAAGTTCAAGGGCAAAAAACAATCTGACATGTATCTAGATAGACAAGATTGATCATCTATGAAAGAAACAAAACAAAATGAAACAAAACATCCAGCTTTAGTTTTTTCCCCTGTAATAAGAAACATCAGAAGACTATGAAGTGATTTCCTTGGAGTTTTAAATGCGGAAAAAGATTGTCACCAAAGATTTGTATACTATAGTTAGGTTTTATTCACATACAAAGGTAAGAGAAACACTTTATTGAATAAACAATGATTCCCAAAGCATAAATTACATATACACTGTATTTTAAAACATTATGCTGAAGTTTTCTACCAAGAAATAAGTACACATACATACACTCTCAAGAATAGGGAAGTAATAAAATATAGAAAGTTAAGGGCTATTAACTGTAAAAGCAAACATCTTAACAATCATAAATTAAGGAAAAATAAAACCTTAATATTCAAAAAATACACATGTAAAAATTATTATTTTAAAACAAGCAACTAGACCTCAAATCATGGACTATACTGGGAGGAAGGTGTAGAAGTTATAATTCCTTCTTCTAAGGAGTCTATTTCTATCTAAAGTTAATAATTAGAGGAAAATAAATTGAAAAAAATGAAACCATTGAAACAGTTGAAAAAAATGTAACCATTTGTAAGAGTCTAATTTCTTATGAATAACTAGAAGAGAGTAAGGGGGAAATATAACGTGAATAAAATTAAAAAAATATATATAAGGGAAAGACTGAAAGAGCAGAAGCATAAAAAACGACAGAAGAAAACTATCAGGAAGCATGAGCTTTAATGGAAAACTACCATTGTCTCCATACAGCACAGCCTTCTAGGTTATCTAATTCTAGCTGCTAGTTGTCTTTGAGTTAGTTCACAACTGTAAGTTGCAGGTAAACTGATAGCAGTGCTAAGTAATTCTTGTCCATAAACACACAAATTCTGTCCTGATCCAGTCAATTGACTTATCTCCAACTTCCCCTCAATAAACCAGTTTGCTCCCATTTGCACGTTCATGTCAATATGCCTGATCTTTAAATGTGTCTGTTCTTCAAATTCTCTTTTAAACTGGTTATGACATCTCTCTGGTTCCCTCAGGAGTTAAATGAAATCTTTAACATGTGTTCATTTTTGTATCTCTTGTGAGAATCATGACTAAACTTTTTGGGGAATTTTTCTTTTAACAAAACCAATCAGTTCTGATTAGTATAAATTAGTTAAACTCTGAGCAGAAGAAAAATATAAGGAGATTGGACAGAGTTAGAACAGCATATGATCTTTTGCCATATTAAAGGAACTCATAAGGTAAAAAAATGAAAGTTTGGGCAAAATTTAGCATGGGCAAGCTCAAACACAAAAAACAGGATTAGCAATATTAGTATATAGCTGAATAGAATTTATATCAAGTAATAATAAATAAATAAAGAAAGGCAATGCAATTATTTAATATTTTAATCCACAATGAATTTATACTGTAATTCTGAATATATCATTAAAATAGATAATGAAGAAAATGTCAGGAAAATAAGGAGAAATGGTGAGGTCCAATAGTGGTAAGAATCTCAGTTAGGATTCTCATCTGTACTTGACACATGGAGTAGCCTCAATAAATAAATATCCAAGTAGTAAAGTTGACAATATTGATTTATTGGCCATATATTGAACTTTATACTCTATAAACAGGTAGAGGACATAGTCATGGAGGTTTTCCTTGTGCAGAATAGGTTTGCAGTCTCAGAAAGTTTGATGTGGCCAGGACAGACCATTAAGTTTATTAAGAAGAGAGTAATCAGCCATAAAAAGGATGAATTAATGCCTTTTGCAACAATTTGGATGGAACTGGAGACCATTATCCTAAGTGCAGTATCTCAAGAATGGAAAAACAAACACCACATGTACTCGCTATTAAATTGGAACTAACTGATGAGCACACATGTGCACAGAGGGAAGTAAAACTCAGTGGAAATCAAGCTGGAGGTAGGGGAAATAGGGAAGGGGGGAGGAGAGGAAGGGCAAAAACCTACCTAATGGGTATAATGAACACTATTTGGGTGACGGGCACCTATAGCCGTGACTCAAGCTTTAGTAAAGCAATCCGTGTAACCAAAAACATTCGCACCCCCTTATTATTTTGAAATTTTAAAAACTTAAAAATTAAAAGAATTAAAAAGAAGAGAGTAGTAATATACTCAATAGACACTCTCATCATGCCCTGAATCTTACTATGTCCTTGACATTTATCTTTAACTCACTCTGCTCACCATTGAAGCCTGCCTAAATGATTGATTGATAAATAAATCCAAGAAGGGGTTCTTTGAAACCCTTTTTTGTTTTTTTGAAAAACAAAAAAGAAAATAGACAATTCCCTAGATAATAGAATAAAAATAATGAACTTATTTCTTTTTAAATTAAAAGTGAGGAAAAACAATATGTACAATGATTTATGCAAAAGAAGCTATGTTAGAGTACCAGTTATATTATACAATCAAAGTAATCTAAATGTTCAAAGATGGGCTACTGAAATATATTGCATTTGATGTTTATTTAACCAAATTCTATGCTGCCATTAAGAAGCATATTGTAGAGTAACACTTAATGGAAAATGTTCACAGTTTGTTAGAAAGGGGAAAAAGACCGCAAACAAAATGCAGAATATCATTTTGCATTTTTTAAAAATGTAAATATGTGTATAAAATGTATACCAACATATTAAAAATCAATTTTCCTCTTAGGAGCAAGATTAGAGTTTTTTTTCTTTATGCTTAGGTATATGTTCTAACTTTAAATTATAAAAACATAATTAAATTATAAAACATAATTAAAAAGTTTAAAATTTTGATATCTGCATTAGGAATGCCTTCTGTTTTTTCGTGTCCCTTTCCCCTTTCCCCAGGAGTTGGCTCAGGCAGCCCATGAACGAGTGAGCGAGCCTCATGTCATCTCTGGGCAGAACAGCAGCTGATGGGACCAGAGGTACACACATGCCCCAAGCTGGGCTCATTAGATCCTCTCTCCTGAGAATTTCAAATTGGGCTTCAGAATCACTAGTCAGTTAACTGTGAGAATCACACAAACAAACCTGGGGAGGAGGAGCTGTCCTTTGAGTGTGGCCATTCAAAAGTCATTTGCAATGCTGAGCAGGCAGGAGAGCTGGTCTGCAAAGAGAATGACCAATAGTAATAGCAACAATAGGTGCCATTTATTGCATGCTCACTATGTGCGAGCAGTCTCCTAAGCACTCTATATGAAGTAACTCATTGATAGGCACATCTAACCTTTAAGGTGATTCTAGCAGAGAGATTCAGTGAATTAGAGAACAGTGCAGAGGAGAGAGATGAAGGACCATGTGGTCTCAGAGAAGCAGAGACCAGAAAGTGGCTCCCCTGTGCCTCAGGGCATTGCAGGTCCTACTGCTAGTCCCTTATGGAGCCTGTTTGTATTTCCTGCCATCTGCTTCCAAGATATTACTCTGACTCTTTAGGCTATACTCCTTGTTCTTCGCAAGCTTGAGTGGATAAGTTTCTTGCAGTCTAAGAACCCATGGCTAAGAGGGAGTGTATGCTAGGGGTGACTACATATAAAGTGCCTTTGATATCTTTGAATTCTTTTCATGTTATCTTTGAATCCAGTCCAAGAGAGGAAATAAAATATGGCTGGAATTCATCATAAACAACCCTGCACAATGAGTGGCATCCATTCTCCCAACTCACAAATAATTTTAGAAAGTATTAAAAATATTCCCATTAAGGAGAAGGTGCTCATTGAAAAACACCCCTTGGGAGATTGAGGAAATCTCTAGGTTCTCTCCACCCTCTTCACAAAAGGCATATTTATGTCAATGTTTATATACAATTTCAGGAAGGGGATCACATAATTTAGTGTGACTACCAATTTCTGGATAAAAGGCTGTTGCTTAAAAAATTTGTGTTTTTCGTTTATATTTGTACAGTTTTGAGTTAGCTTCATTTAACCAGAGTGTTGAATATTTTAATAGCTTCTAGTTGAGCTTTGTTAATCTCTGGATGGAACATAAGTGGAGGTGGCCAAACAAGCATTTCTGGGAAAGGATTACAGTGACTACAGCTTCAAAAAATGACTATTAAGTGGCAACAAAAATACTTACTGTAGGGTGTAAAAACTGGGTAATTAACTTTTTTTCTCTGAGACCTGACACTTAAACTCTTTTCTTCCTGGCTTTTAGGGTATATAGTATCTCCCCCTTATTTTGGGGGGATACATTCCAAGATCCTCAGTGGATGCCTGAAATCATGGTCAGTACCAAACCCTCTATATACTACATTTTTTTCCTATACATTCCTATGATAAAGGAATCATAGGAATGTTTAATGTGTCTATAAGGTGCAGTAAGAGATTAACAACAATAATGTGGTAAAATAGAACAATTATAACAATATGGTAACATCACTGCTGTTGTGCTTTGGGGCCACGATTAAGTAAAATAAGGGTGACTTGAACACAAGCACCGTGACACTGCGACAGCCAATTTGATAACAGAGCCGGCTACTAAGTGACTCACAAGTAGAGTAGACAGCCTGGATACCCTGGACCAAGGGATGATTCATGTCCTGGGTGGGATGGAGTGGGATGGTGCAAGATTTTCATCTCCCTACTCAGAATGGCAAGTCATTTAAAACTTAACAAATGTTTACTTCTGGAATTTTCCATTTATAATTTTCAGACCGTAGTTGACTATAGGTAACTGAAATCACAGAAATCAAAACTGTGGATAAAAGGAGACTACTGTACTGGGACACAGAGGTTTTTTTTTTCTAAATGAAATATTATTCCTTCTGGAGGTAATTTGTTTTTCAGTGTGGTGTTTGACAAAATTACTGACAACTAGATAGAATCGCCTTGGAGCAATAGGACATGTTTTTTCCTCTGTGTTTCTTATTTTGGTGTAGTAATGGCTATGCAAAACAGCTGGATGGATAGTCTTACATAGGGGACTCAAAGAAAATTCAGTGGCCAAATATCCCGATGAAAAGACAAGCATTCAGTTAATCATCTGGATGTTTTGTCTACGTGAGGGAAAATCTGTGGATGTTTCCAAATATTTGAGGAAATATTTGGGAACATCCAGATGTTTGGCCTTATGCAGCTCAAACACTCAGATGTTTGACCAAATTTCCCCTTTTCCCAAAATGGATGTTTCAGCGTCAAGTAAACCCAGCCTTGGTTATAGTAATTACAAATTGTTAACTAGTGTCACACAAAATTAGTTGGGGCAAAAACATGGCACATCAAAGTGTGAAGGTTATAGATGATCATAAACATTAACAGTGGGGAAAGAAGGAGGGAATTACGCTGGCGACCAATCAGGTTGAGTCATCACTAACAAAGTGTCAGCGCTAATGTTCTCTTGCGGAGGGTCTAATAATTAGGGATAATAAACATAAGCTGGCCCTCACTGAGTCAAAGGAAGCCAGTAGCACTTGCTGTGTTTACAAAACTTGAAATATGTGGAAGGGGACATTCTCTGCTTTGAAATGAGTTGAAAATTCTAAACTTCATGGAAAGGGGTTGAATGAGAGTTCAGTTTCCTCCTCTTGTTTTATTGAGCTCGGTCTAATGTGACCCTACAGTGTCTCCCATTACAATGTTCTTAAACTTGTGGGAATCAGCCTAATAAAAATACTGTAAAGAAATACAGCTCATCCCTCAGCTGTGGGCCGGCTGTGTGGATTACCACGGTGTGGGAGCCAGGATCTGCCTCCAGAAAGCAGACTCCGTTTTCTACATAGCGGTAACATGAACTTTAATGGAGGCGTTAAATGAGAAGACAATGTTTTGATTCTAATTAAGATTCTGAAATCTGATTTTTAGCCAACTTGTTGTTGGTGAAAAACAGCAATGCCATAAATAAAATAGCCGCAGATGGACCTGGGTATCTGTTATGAACAACCATCAAGAAAATGCTTTTATTTTAATTGATTGATACTGAACAAAAGTAGTATTCAGCCAAACCTTATTGCTAGCCCTATTATAATTATTATTTTTTAACCAGTTCACCACTGCATTCCAGGGGAATGTCAAGACATCCTACTGAGATGCCTGGTACAATATCTGCACCTGATACATGTTTGACTCTGCATACCAAACCTGAAATTGTTCAAGAAATTAATCTCATTGTTAATTGCAAAAATCTTGTTGAAAAGTAACCTAGATGCAGTCTGGGATTCTTTTTTAAAGTCAACAATCTTCAGAGAAGATAGGATAGCGTTGTACTTAGGAATAATATGGTCTGTCATTATTTGTAGGATGGGAATAACTGTTGCAAAGCCAGTGCTGATTTTTCAAGGAAATTATCTGGAGAATGCAGCAAGAAGAAACAGACCTTAAACTCTAAAGAAGCATTTAATATTTTAATTGCATCCTGAAGAATTAAACTCTGGTTTAATTTGAGAAAGCATCTCAAAAAATTTTTATATCAGAGCAAAAGTTGCCCAAGTATGAACCAATTAAAAGACATATATTTTTAATACTTATGATATATTCAACTTTGTTTTTGTTTGAAAAGAAACAGAAAACATGACTTTGGTTCTGAAAATGCGTTCATAGTAGATGGAAGAGGAAATATAATTACTATATAAATTGTGTGGCTCCAAAGGAGGAACCAGCCACGATTTCTTTCTCTGATGAGAATGATACTTTTCACCTTCACATGCCAACCAACTGGAAAAAATCCCCTACAATGGCACATCCAGAAGTGTAATGGGAGAATTAGAAATGATCAATGTCAATTAGAGAGACCTTGGGCATCATTGGGAATGCACATTATAGTGGGTAAGAACATGTTAGAAACAGATGGCTTGAGTGAGAGTCCTGGCTGTCCCTTCTCTCTGTCTGACCTCATGGAGATACATAACCTCTCTGTGCCTCAATTTCCTCATCTGAAAAATGGGGATAACCATAGTACATAGTTCATAGGGCTGCAGCCAGGGTTACATGGGGAGTATATGTAAAGCTCTTAGATCAATGCCTGCCATGTAGGCATTGATGCCTTTGAACCCAAAGTACATGAATGTAAATGTATTAAATAAAATGTCATGTGAAGATTTGAGATGAGAATGGGCACTGAATAAGCCATATCATAAGAGGCTGTGATCACAAATAAAATGAGGTATATTTTTGACACTTAATGACATTTTAAAAGATTGGGCAGCAGCAAGATGTACACACATGTCCACAGAAAATGTGGTGAGGAGGTGGGGGGGTGTTGGACAAGGGAGATCAATCTCGCAGCTTTCAATTAGGATTCTGTGGGCGGGGAAGAAAACCAGAATTCACAGGGAAGGAGCTGGCTGATATTATTATTATTTTTTTTTATGCAGCATTCCAGAAAACATAATCAATGGCACTCGTCCAGTTCCCATTTAGTAACCAAAGAACTAGCTGCAGCTGTTTTTTATGCCTGGTGGTGCCAGTTTGATAGTGTATAATCATATTTGCATAAAGATAAAAAGGAAGGTGTTATAGAACACAGTTAAGCCTATGGTTTCACCATGAATTAAAGGTAATTTCAGACTAATTAGGTATAATTTGTTAAGGAATTCTTCCCAGCAATGATGACTCTGATTTTGTAATTACAGGACAATGCTTACTGTGGCTTTCAAGGCAGGAGAAAGCACACCCGAGGGGGTCGTGTCCCACACTAGGCAGATCTAATGGTGCCACAAAAGACAGGTGTTTTGTCAGATTTCAGCCACACACTTTCACACCTGCAACGCATTAACTACGGCAGCAATGTTAATGAAGACCAGGTGCCTGTTCCCCAGCCTAAATGAGGAACCGGCATGAGCTTTGCTGTTTGCTACCTGACGTCTACCCCTGCCTCTCTCAACGCCACCCTTCTGGTTGAAGGGGACCCTAGGTTGGGTGAGTAGGCTTTGGAGTGGCTTTACCTTGGTCCTTTTGAGTTGGGGGGTGGAGGTTTCAAAATACTGGCTTTCGAATTACGGTAGTGACCTTTTACCCACCCGTTGAATTCCCGTCAGTTCCCGCCCTAGAAGAGTGGAAAAGATTCTTCCAGCACCAAGTATCTATAGGCTTTCTATGTTGCCGTTCCTTTTGTGCAGAGTTCAGCCTCTCAGAGTCCTGAAAATAGCTGATCTGCACAATCTACAAAATGGATTTCTGGAAAGTGCTGTGTTATCAGCTGCTACCAGGGAAAGTTTGATTGTAGCTACTTGAGCCTTTTCAAACTTGAAGTTTTGCCATTCCATCCGGAAATGAGTAATGGAGGCCTTGAGCAAGCTTTTCACTTTAATAAAACACAAGGTTCTCATTGTGTGGGGCTACATCGTTTTAATGCGCTCTGTTATGAAATACAAAATCTTTCTCTCCCTCCCTTAAAAGAAAAAAAAGAAAACTTCAGCAGCAAAGCCTTCCCCCCCCTTTTTTCCTTTGTTTCTCCACTTTGAGCTGGAGTTGTCTGCTCCCTGAAATTTCCAGCCGTTAAGTGAAAAGTTAATATTGTCTTAAAATAAAAAAAAAAGAAAGAAAGAAAAGAAAAGAACCCCCCCACACACACACACTGAAATTGAAAGTGAGAAAAATGAGCAGGTCTAGGTTCTCAGCAGCAGGGGTATAATTATCTAACTCATTAGCAGTGACTTCTGGCCCATGACAAAACAGCCTATTTATCCTGGGAGATGGAAAGATGGACAAATATCAAAATGTTTGATGCTATTTAAATTTCAGGTCCTGATTAAGTTGGAAAAGAATGGAATCACAGACTTTTAAAGTAGCAGATCTAGGAGTGGAAAAGACCCTTCAAATCCAGAGTTTTTTTTAACTCTTAAATCCCTGACGTGAATGCATTGGCACTCCCAACCAAACCTGCAGAAACCGCGAGTCGCACTCTTGAGGCGATTGGCTAGTAACATAGATCCCAATCATTCCTCCCAGGTCATTGTGCAGTGTTTTTCAAGGTATGCTTGCACTGGGCTTGAGACGGATTTTTTCATATGAAGAATGGTTGTAGCTGATGCAGGATAGCCCATCTTATGGCAGAAAACACTTGTGCCTTTACCAAGTGCTCAAGTATTTGAGCGAATCCAAATGCTTCTTGTTGTTGACCATGTGTGCAAAGACGCTGAGGCCTTTTGACTGAGCAAGAAATCAAGTCATGTGTTCAGTGTTTCTAGCAAGCTTAGCGTCTAAAGCAAATAAATTACACCAAAGAACTCTATTTCGTATCCACAGCTCCCGACCTTATCAAAAGCCCAGCTGAGATAATTGAAAGATTGTCTCAGGCCTTGCTACTCAATGTGTGGTCTTTGGTTGAGCAGCGATAACGTAATCTAGGAGCTTGTGTTAAAAATGCCAAATCTCTTGCTCCAAGTCAGAATCAGATTCTATGTTTGTAGAAGTTTCTCTGTTGAGTCAAAACATTGCCTCATGTGCATATTAAATTTTGAGTAGCATTGTAATCATGTATTCCTCTAGACCAGAAATTCTTAATTTGGAATCCTTTGAGTCCACAAATATGCCTCAGGTTTATCAACTCATGGCAATTAAATGAAAAATTGAATCTGCATGAAGGTGTAGCTATATTTATGTTTTCACTCGTAGATTTATTTTTGTTTTGTGTGTGTGAAGAGGGTTCACAATTTTTCAGCTTTTCAAAAATGTTGCAAACTATAAAAATAAAGAACTACTTCTTTACGTCAGCCAAGCGCAACCCTGAGTAGAATGCTGGGTCAGAATTCCAGACATAAAATGCTATCATAAAACTATAATTGAATTTTCTCAGCTTCTGTTGAGTGTAGGTAAAACTAAATTGTTTTTGCAGCTTCTGCAAACAGCTGTTCAAGTTTGTCCACAGTGTTGACTAATATCACTTATTACAGTTTTAGGGCGCTAAAAAAGGCTCACATAGACCATAATACTTTTTGTCAAACAATGATCACTATGTACTTCCTTGTCTCACCCTTGCCTCTCCCTTTTTTTCTTAATGTTCAGTTTCAAGAATGCTCAGAACTAATTAAATACAGCACAAAAGTATGAAACTCTCCAAAGACAAAATTTCTGGGACAGCCCCATGAAATAGTTAATGAATACTGCACAGAGGGTGTAACGATTGAAGTGTGCTGGAAAAATAAGAAGGATCATTAATGATGGAAAAGTATTGGGAAGTGGAGGATAGGTATATTCATACCTACTGGGTGTGGTGTGTACTGTCTGGGGCTGTGCAAAGGCAATATATGTAACCTAAATGTTTGTAGCCCCATAATATTCTGAGATAAAAAAAAATGATGGAAAAGTGAAAGGAGGGCATTTAACCCAGAGAAGTAAGAACTAAACTACACATCCAGTGGGGGATGGACTCTATATCTTTCTCTCTCTCACATTAAATATCGTGCCAGGCTATAGCTACTTGGTAAATATAACTTGCCAAAAAGACAAATCGATTTAACAAATATATACTGAATGCCAACTCTGTGGTAATGTGGAATTGTAATTAAGAGAAGTCTTAAATTAGTTGGCCTGGGTTCCAATTCCAGCTCTACCATTCAAAACTACATGACCTTTGGCCAATTTCTTATCCTCCCTGTGCCTAGGTGTTTTTCAAATATAAAATGAAGGTGAGAATAACTTCTAACTCATAGACTTGTGATGAGGGTCATATTAGCTAATGCACATAAGTTCTTAAAACAGTGCCTGGCATGTACTAAACAATAGTGACTGTTACTAGATACCTGGCACTTTTCTAGACTCTGGGGAAATGAGGATACAACAAAACTCCATCCCAGCCCTAACAGGCCTTTTATCTTACCAGGGGAAAGTAGATATTCAATAATTAATTTTATGAGTAATTACTTTAAATTGTGACACATGCTTTGGATAGAGAAGTACATGCTGCTTTTAGGAAGACTTTGATCAGGGTTGGAAGGTGAAGAAGTCCTCCCTGAGGAAGTGAGTTTAGGTGACAGGGAATAGGGAATTGGAAAGAGATTCAGGTTTGGAGGCTAGCCCAGCAGGTGGTAGGCACGGTGAGTGAGATGAAGCTGCTGGAGTAGACAGAGCTTGGGGTGTGCAGTGCCTTGTGGAGGGGTTTGGCCTTTAAGAGGTGCACAACAAAGAGTTTTAATCAAGGGAATGACATGAGCAGGTTTGAATTTTTAATGTATCCCTCCAACAGGCATGTGGAAAATGGGTTGTAAGTGAAATAAGAGCGAATGTGGAGACACCAGTTAGAAAGCATTTATGATATGAAAGAATCGATTGTAGCTTTTTGGAGGATGTTGGCAGTGAAAGATAAAGAGAACTGGATAAATTGGAGAAATACTTTGTAGATAAAGTAAGGAGGGCTGGGTGCTTGAGGGATTCCCGATTGTATTGTGCTTTTCTTTCAACACAAGAGAAATTCGAAAGTGACTTTATATCCAGGTTTCTCCTTCAATCTATAGACACAGACCTATGTACTCTCACAGGCTTTTCTTAGCCCCCTATGTGACCCTTCATGAGTCCCACAGCTCCACATATAATTCACATTGCGTGTGTCTTCCCCTCGTAAGACTGTTCCTGTTTATTGCAGAAGGAAATTCATTTCTGCTTAGAAGACAAAGCCTCTATTCTTCTCTGTTGACAGTTTTTAAAAGCTTTTGAAGTCCTTTGAGGTGTCTGGCGTAGGACTGGATAAAATCTTACCTTTGCTTTCCTTAGTCAAAAGGAATACAGCAAGCAGTACATTCTCACGGCTGTGACACCCAAACTTCCTGGGTTGTTTTCTGCCCCTTCAACACTAGGCAGGTGGTGATGGATAATAACTGACGCTCTGTGTGTAAAATCTCTGCCCTTGTTTTCCTCTGGGAAGCAGGCAGTGACGAGCCTGGGGATCCAGAATTCCTAGTTCTTTCTACAAAGATGTGGGCATATTTAATCTTAATCTAGGCCTTCCTCTTCCTTAATTCATTCTGGAGGGGATGACATGATAACAATTATTATTTTTCTCCAACAAAAAAGATTGTAGGCTGGGCGCGGTGGCTCACGCCTGTAATCCTAGCACTCCGGGAGGCCGAGGCAGGCAGATTGCCCGAGGTCAGGAGTTCAAAACCAGCCTGAGCAAGACCCCGTCTCTACTAAAAATAGAAAGAAATTAATTGGACAACTAAAAATATATATACAAAAAAAATTAGCCGGGCATGGTGGCACATGCCTGTAGTCCCAGCTACTCGGGAGGCTGAGACAGGAGGATCACCTGAGCCTAGGAGTTTGAGGTTGCTGTGAGCTAGGCTGACGCCATGGCACTCACTCTAGCCTGGGCAACAAAGTGAGACTCTGTCTCAAAAAAGAAAAAGATTGTAGTTACAAGAGGGAGTCAAAACAAACTTATCAAGCAGGTTATAATATTAAGAGTAATAGATGGTAATTATAGATGACTATTAGAGAGGCTACCACCTATCTGGTACCTGCAGCCACCTTCTAAGTACTATTATTCCCAGTTTCTTTGAAAACCAAGTCAATATATTAGGTTTATGTTGGCTCTGATCCTAAAGCAGCACCCACCCCCTGCCTTTGTAGGATTCTCCTGGCTCCGTTTGACCCTATGCTCCATAACCCTGTGCGTCTCGTGTTTCTACCTAAAACTGTCATTAAATACTGTTTTCCACTCTTTCTTCTCCAGAGCACTTTCTTCTGTTCTTTATCCCATTCTCTTAGGCCCTTCTCCTTAAGCTGGTGGCCAAGAAATCACAGAAAGGAATACATTAATGGATGGGAATTACTTTCTTTTCTTTTGCATCAACATTGTCTGAGAACATAGTCCAGCACTTTGGGAAGCAAAGGAGGGCAAAAATATTTTTCAGACCCCATTAGATCATGTCCTCTTGGTGACACCCAAGGCTCAACAATCTGTTGGTTTTTTTTTTTTCCCCCCCCTTCCTTAAGTAAATAAAGGGAGGACCTTGGACTCCTGGCCCTTATCCAGACCTGGTTTGCACAGCCCTGAAGTCTGAGCTGAATCCTGCCATCTCTCCAGCAACACTTAATTGTTTTTAATTATCCCTCCACTGAAGCTGAACCATCCCTCACCCAGGTCATACCACAGAACATGGCTCATAAGTTTTACGAGCCACCTTGTGTATCCCATGCATGTGTGCAGCCACCTTTTCCGACCGTGAATAATCCATCAGCCCACTATCCTTGTCCCTGACAGGGGCTGGATGCTCAGGCTAGGGACAGGCTGTACTTGGCACCACTGTGTTGACTGCCATTGTACCTGGAAGCCGGGAGCTGGGCTTGAGGCTTGAATTCTAAATCTGAAGATTACATGTGGAATGAACTTTGCAATGGTCTTCCTTTCTTTCTCCCATGAAGGTCATCAAATTAGACAACTCTAAAGGGATTCAGTAAGCCCGATTTACCTGCTAAACTGTGAGTTCTCTGAATCTCTAGTGAGATCTCAGGCACCAGGTCTGAGTTCTCATTTGAACTCAGTAAATACTTGCAAAATAAAGGAAAAGCCCAATATTTATGGACAGGTTGTGTAGCAAAGGTTTTATAAGTGGATTAGGCAGAAACCTATGAGACCGCAAATGGCCCTTCTCACCCTGCTCAGCATCTGAGAGGTTTTCATTCATTTATTCATTCACTCCTTAGTCTTCAGAGTGAAGTTTAGAGAAGGGAGGTGGAGAGTTTCCAGTCAAAAGAACTCAGTGGTTTAATTCTGACAATTTTGACTTTTTTTCTTCTCTGGATTGACCAAGAAGGTATCCAGGAATATGAATCTGGTATCTGGACAGATAGGTAAAGATATAACTAATGAAGACATCTTACCTCAAATTGATTAGATTAGCTCGTTGTCTCAAGTATACCTAGATAAAATCATTGCTTCCCAAAGAGGAGTATGCGTACCATAAGATGCCTTTCAGGGGTTCCTGAATGAATACTTTTCATTGCTCTACTCTAGTATTCACTTTAAATATTCTCTTCTGTTGTTTGCAAATGATACTGGTTCCCATTTAGTAGTGATGAAAAGGTTCCATTAAAAATGCATATATTTGGCTGGGCGAGGTGGCTCACGCCTGTAATCCTAGCATTCTAGGAGGCTGAGGTGGGTGGATTGCTGAAGGTCAGGAGTTCGAAACCAGCCTGAGCAAGAGCGAGACCCTGTTTCTACAATAAATAGAAAGAAATTCATTGGCCAACTAATATATATAGAAAAAATTAGCCGGGCATGGTGGTGCATGCCTGTAGTCACAGCTACTTGGGAGGCTGAGGCAGAAGGATTGCTTGAGCCCAGGAATTTGAGGTTGCTGTGAGCGAGGCTGATGTCATGGCACTCACTCTAGCCTGGGCAACAAAGTGAGACTCTGTCTCAAAAAAAAAAAAAAAATGCATATATTTTAGTTAAGAAAAGCAAGTCCTTAGAAGAAAAATTTTAAGTCAAGAATGATACCAGTCAGTGATAACTGGAAATATCAGTTATGAAGGATAAAACACAAATGATTGATTGAATTTTGGGAATCATTAGGATGGAAGATGGGGAAATTCAAATAGGGGCTATAGGGGTGGGGCACCCAGGGGTAGGGATGAGGATAAGGAGGAGCAGAGCTGTGTCCACACCTGCCAGCACGAGGGTGTCCATAGGGGCCGACAGGAGGCTGATGTCTGCAAGTGTGTTTTCATGTGGAGCAGCATTGGTTCAGAGTGGAAGCATGGCGAGGTAGCCTGGTGCGTTGAGAGAGATCTCCACTCCTCTAAATCTCTAGCTCCCCAGAGAGGGTAGGCACCGGCCCTAATGGCATAGAGCCCTGGGAGTTTTCTAGCTGGCTGTTTCTCCACCCTCTCCCCCACTCCACCATCATTTTTCCTTTGTTGTTTCCACCAGAAGTAGAGATTCCTCAAGGCATCGAGCACTTCAGATGAAATGATTTTGACGCCAAAATTGCTCTATGCTCAGCAGTGGATGTCCTAGCCGCTGGATATAAGGCCTATTTTAATTTGCCCCCTTTGTCCTTCCAAATGTCACTGGAAGAGGGAGGGGACTTGGCAGAGGAATATAGTCAGTTTTGGCAGCAGCGTCTGAAGTCTCAGATCCCCTGATACACAAGCCACAGAAATGTCCCCTGTCTTCGAGTCCATGTGCCTCTGTGGGAGTGTGTGTGAGGGTGTGGGTGCATGTTTGTGTAAAGTGTGAAAGAGAATCTTTGCTGGAATAAAGAAAGGCATGCAACAGGGATCAGTTAGACAGCCAACCCTGAGGGAGTGAGAGAAAGGGAAGACTGTAGCCCACTCCAAATCAAAAAATGCAAATTGCAGCAGGAGGCTGACCTTTTACTGTAACTGTTGTCAGCTGCAAGTTGTAACCTCATGCCATTAATTATAACCCAGCATACCTCTGGTGGGCTCTCCTATTGGCCTTGGTCTCCCTCTCCCTCCCTCCCCACCACTTCACTCCTCGGTCCCCACCCCACTGAAAGGCTCATGTTGCAGGTTGCGCTCAGATGAAATGCTTTTAAAAATAATGGGTCTTATAAGGCTGGAGTCAATTCTATGCATTTGACTTTTTTGAAAAACAAATTTTCTTGTGTTGGACACTTAGATGATCTGAGAATCTTTTTGTTTTTTTTTTCTTTTTTCTTTTTTTAGCTAAAACTTAAATGGACAGAGTCCATAACCAAAAAAGTAAACTATTCATCAACAGAGATTGGAATGTAATAAAGCACCCCCTACTCTTCTTTTGGAAAAAGTTTGCAAGCATTTTGTTGCATGACCAGCAACCTGGAAAAAAATAATTTAAAAGGAGACCTGAAAAGGAAATATATTCCAGAGGATTCTGTGCACAGGACAAGAAAGAAGCTTGGGTAAGAGGTCTGAGAAGAATTTTAAAATTCTGGGCTCTTCGTTCTTTCTCTTCCATTTCTTTGAGAGTTTAATAGGAAATCAGTATTCACTTTGTGTGAGAATCTGTGGTTTTTACCTCCATGGAAAAAATGAAAATCTGCAGACATTTTTTACAGGCACCATTTGACACACGTAGTGCTTAGAAGGGCTCTGTTGTCACCATCCTGATGCTCTTCATAATTTTAAACAAGAGGCCCCACACTTTCATTTCACATGTTATGGAGCTCTTCCTGTGCAGAGGCATTGGAAAGTAAAGAATATAGGTGGTTGGTGGAGCCAATACAAAGCTTTGGAGAGGTTGATGTCTCCTGTGCCAATATCGATTCTGGAAGTAGTTAAAATTTGGAATAAAATGAATATATGCTGAGGCTTGTCTTCCCCTTAAAACTCAAAGTTGCACAATTATCTCAGCCATGTTTTTGTACTCTGAATAATTAACTTATGCATAGTACACCAGATTTCCCATAATTTGTTTCGTTTGCCTTGTTCTCTAAAGCCTTTTGATATTTTCCTATTTTTGCTCATCAGTTTATTCATTACACAAACATTTAACATGATCAAGATACTATTTTAAAATTGAACAGAAATAGCAAAGACTAAAACATAGCCATGCCCTCAAGAAGTTTTCTCTGTGGGAAATAATATAACTTAAAAATGCAAAAACAAGCCACTAGCATGAAAGAAAAAAAATGCATTAATTGAGATACAACAAAGTGTTTTAGGAGAGCAGAGGAAGGAAAAAAGAATTCTGATTGGGAGGATGAGGGAAGGCAATGAAGGAGATCATATATATGTATATATATTCAACATAGCCTGGGAGAAAGGAATGCCTTGAAGATATGGAGATGGGAGATCAAATGGCCCATGGAGGCAACCGTAGGTAGAGCAGAGTGATGGGTGTCTTAGATACAGACAGGAGGAAGGTGATATTGAAAAGGAAGCTGAAGCCAGATTGTGGTGTGGGCAGGTTGTTTAGTTACAAGTGCTAACAGAACCAGGGTTAATGGAATAGGAGAGATGTTCAGCTAGGTTTACTGGCTTTCTATAGGAAGAAAAGGTTTATCATAGAAAATTTAACTCTAGTCTTATCAGGTAATTGAGATTTTGAGTCAAGAAACATCATGCAGACAATGTGAATGTCCTACTACAAATAGAGCCATGGTGCATTCCCCAATAGTGAGGATCAGTGCAATATGTGGTCTTACTGAGAGGAAAAGGAAGAAGAACTTCATTTCTATGAGGTTTTAACATTGATGTTCAATTTAGTATTTTCCCACAGGTGAACAAACCTTGAGAAATATTTTTAAACATCTCCACCATCAGTTGGCGGTTTTCCTGTGTCTTGGAAATATTGTTCCACCTTCTGTAACACCATTTGAATTGTTATTACATGAATATGTTAAAAAAAACACAAGAAAATGCTTAAAGTTGGAAAACAACAATGTACAAAGTATTACAATGTACTTATTTTGTATATAAAAATAAATGGATGGCTGGAACCATGTATACATGTATGCTGGTATGAAACATACCAAAATTTTAAGAGTGATGTTATCTTTGCAGGCTGAGATGATGGGCGATTTTTATTTTTGTCATTATTTTGTTTAGGTTTTGAAGATTTTAGTAAAAATAATGCATTGCTACTGTAATGATTAAAATCACCCCCCTTTTTTGCATGTGTACGTTTAGCATTAAAGCCATCTGCAAAATGAATTATCACTTCAGAAAGTATTTTATGATGTTGCAGTGTCTCCATCCTGAACCTTTAATGCTATGTGGTGCAGTATTCTAGGATCCAGTTTATTATGAAGACCAATATGAAGTACAATGCTGAGTAATCTGATGTTGCTTAACTAGTGTGGGTATATACTCAGAATAGGTTTCAATTTTTTTTAACATTGTTCTACCTTGAGTTTTATGAAAATATTTCACAGGCTATATTTTGACAATGGGATTTCAAGTTGTAAAATGTGCCTTTAAAATTTTGGATGCAGAATTTACTATTGCCCCAGGATTTCTTGGAAAAAAATTAGAAGAGTTCTGTTTTTCTTATGAAACATATTCAAGGAAGATAAATTACTTTTCCATGCTATGAACTCAAAGAGTGAGATGCAATATCAGTGATGACGTGACTGCTCATTTGGGGATGTCCCACTCGACTGGCTCAAATAATTTCCTGTGTTGTGTCTTAGGCCAAAAAGCTATTGAAAGAATATGATTTCAAAAATGCAGTGTCTGCTGTGAGAATGTCAACTATTGACAATGTATTTAGCATGCTTATATATTGATTTGAATTTCATCCAGGTTCACATACTCTATCTTGGTGCTTTTAATTGTGATTACTTTAGTAAATTGTTTCTAGCTCCTAAGTAGTTTTTAGTCGATTGTATATGTTGATAAACATGTAAATATTAGATGGAGCCATATGATATTGTGGCTAGTTTAACTTTTAAAAACTTCTTTGTGACTTATAATGATGAATAATCATGAAATGTTTGCATTTTGCCCCAAATACTTTATCATTTCTGTATGTATTTATATGTATTCATATATTTTCTGAACTGTATGAGATTAATTTGGGACATTGTACCCTCTTCTAAATGCTATAGTTTGTATTTCTTAAGTACAAAGATATTCTCTTATACCCTAGTACTACTACAAAATCAGAAAATTTAACATCAATACAATGTTATTATTTAATTCATAGGCCAGCTCCATATGTTCTCAATTGTCTCAATAACATCCTTTATAACAATTTTTTTCCTGGCCCAGGATCCAACCTAAGGTCAGGCTCTATATTTATGTCTCTGTAGTCTCCGTTAATTTAGAGTGGTTCCTTGGCCTTTCTTCGTCTCTCTTAACCTTGTTATTTTTTAAGAGTTCAGGCTAGTTAGTTTGTAGAATGACTCTCAATATGGATTTGCCTGATGTTTCCTTATGACTAGATTCAGGCTGTACTTTTTTTTTTTTTTAATTTCAGAATTCTGCAGGGGTACAGACATTTTGGTTACATAATTTGCTTTTGTGTAGTTTGAGTTAAAGTTATAAATGTGCCCTTCACTCAGCGTGCATTATACCCGTTAGGTGTGAATTTACCCATCCCCTTCTGCCCCCCAACCTACTTGATTTCCCTTGAGTTTAAGCTCTGAATGTGCACATAAGTGTTGATCAGTTCCAATTTAGTATTAAGTACATGTGGTGTTTGTTTTTCCATTCCTGTGATACTTCTCTAAGAAGAATGCCCTCTGGTTCTATCCATGTTGTTACAGAAGATACTAGATCATCATCTTTTTTTTTTTTATGGCTGAGTAGTGCTCCATGGTATACATATACCACATTTTATTAATCCACTCATGTATTGATGGGCATTTGGGTTGATTCCACATCTTTGTGATTGTGAATTGTGCTGTTATAAACATTTGAGTGTGAGTGTCTTTTCTATAAAATATTTTTTTTTTCCTTTGAGTGAACACTAAGTAGTGGGATTGCTGGATCAAATGGTAGGTCTACTTTTAGTTTTTTGAGGAATCTCCATACTGCTTTCCATAGAGGCACTACTTTGCAGTCCTACCAACAATGTGTAAGTGTTCCTTTCTCTCCACATCCATGCCAGCATCTGTTGTTTTGAGACTTTTTGATAAAAGCCATTCTCACTGGAGTTAGGTGATATCTCATTGTGGTTTTGATTTGCAATTCCTTGATGATTAGAGCCATAGAGCATTTTTTCATGTGTTTGTTGCCCATTAGACTATCTTCTTTTGAAAAATTTCTGTTCATGTCTTTTGCCCACTTATTAATGGGGTTCTTTGATTTTTTTTTTCTTGCTGATGTGCTTGAGTTCTTTATAGATTCCAATTATCAGAATTATGCCATTATTGGATGTATAGCATGCAAATATTTTCTCCCATTCTATGGGTTCTCTATTTGCTCTATTGATTGTTTCCTTGGCTGTGCAGAAGCTTCTTAATTTGATCCGGTCACATTTATTTATTTTTGTTGATGCTATGATTACTTTTGGGGTTTTCCTCATAAATTCTTTACCTAGGCTAATGTCTACAAGTGTTTTTCCGACACTTTCTTCTAGAATTCTTGAATTCATAAATTAGAAACTTAATGTATGACCTAGCTTTAAGTCTGTTAACCATCATGAATTTTTGTGAGAGGTGAGAGGTACGGATCTTGCTTCAGTCCTCTACATGTGACTCTCCAGTTTTTCCAGCACCATTTACTGAATACGGATTCTTTTCCCCGGTGTGTGCTTTTGCCTGCTTTGTTAAAGGTCATATTCATATCTGAGTTCTCTGTCCTGTTCTATTGGTCTATGTCTCTGTTCTTATGCCAATTGCATGCTGTGTTGGTTACTATAGCCTTGTAGTATAACTTGAAGTGATGCCTCCCAATTTGTGTTTATTAAGATTGCATTAGCTATTCAGGGTCTTTCTGGTTCCACGTAAAATGTAGAACTATATTTTTGAGGTCTACAAAAATAATGTTTCTATTTGAAACAAAAATATGGAATGCTTCACAAATTTGCATGTCATGCTTACACAGGGCCATGATAACCTCTGTATTGTTCCAGTTTTCGTATATATGCTGCCAAAGCGAGCACAGGCTATGCTTTCTATATAAAAAATTCACAAAACTGATGAGTGGTGTTTTGTCTTTCTGAGACCCACCCTATCACAATGTACAATATGTTAGATAGTCCTAATTTTGGTGTATTAGATTTCATTACTAATTAAAGTGGTATCTACCAAGTTTCTCCACTCTAAATGCACCATTATAAAGTCATACTTTATAACTAATAAGGAATTTATGGAGGAATATTTTGAAATTATGTGAATATCCCAGTCCTTATCAAACATTCACCTATCCAATGGGGATTTTCTAACTCCCTCATTCTGTATACCTTTATTGGTTGGCATTGTACAATAAAGAAGATGTTTTTCCTTCTCTCTGTCTCTTTATCTGTTCATTAATTTATTTATGTAAATATGATATTCAATAAGTTTTGATCTTTAAAAATGGCAATTCTTTGTGGTTTAGCCTCATACTTCATGCTATGCTTTTAGATTGGGGGCATACCATGTATGTATCTTCATATCCAATTATATTTGCAGTAACTTTTTAAAAATGTATTCTATATAAGACTGTGGCATGTTCTCCCTCACCTGGTGACTATGTCAGTCTCAATTTTGCTTATCAGTAGAAAAACTTTTAGCCATACTCCTCATCCACGGTAACACATTTCACTCAACCTATATTGAAACAGCTGTAAGGTGAGTCCTTAGTTTAGTCTGTATTAAAGGAAGTGTGAGTTACAGAAGTATAAATATGAGCATTTTTAATGCTTATTCAAATATTTTGTTTTCATAAAGTCCCTGTTCTGTTTTCAAAACTTAAAGTCAGTAACGAAAATTCTAAGGAGGATAGAAATAATTTGAATTTACCTGGTAATAAATGCAGAATACAAACTTCTTCAACCAGTTTACCTGCACATTTAGGATAGATAGTCATTTTTCGTGGCAGTGGAAATAAAGTATTACACATAATCGTTCAGAAGGATTGTCTTCAAATTGAATGAATATATTTAAATGCCATTACCATTTGTTCTCATTTCTACAATCTAATTTATTTGAAATTTTAGAAGTATATAAAACACTCTTTGAAGATTCTACATGTGGTCTTGTGAGATTCTGCATATAATCTTTAAAGTAATCTTATCAGAGTTACATCTCTTTGATAGTCAGGTTTATGTATTTAAATTAAGAAAATAAAGTCAAGGCAAAAATATACCCATTCAAAAATATGAAGATAATATAATCATGGACTGAATAATGGCATTTTAGTCAATGACAGACTGGATATCCTAGAGTGGTCCCATAAGATTATAATATGTTATTTTTACTGTAACTTTTCTATGTTTAGATACACAAATATTTACCATCATGTTACTACAGTCTGCAGTATTAAGTATAGTAACTTGCTGTATAGGTTTATAGCCTCAGAGAAATAGGCTACACCATATAGTCTAGGTGTGTAGTAGGCTACACCATCCAGGTTTGTGTAACTACATTCTATCATGTTCCCATAAGGATGAAATTGCCTGACACATTTCTCAGAGTGTCATTAAGTGACACAGGACTATAGTACCTACCTCATAATTTTTATGAGGATTAAGTGAGATATTTATAAAGCACATACCTCAGAGCTTGATATTCATCATATAAAATGTTAGCTATTTATTATTATTCTCATTCTTAGCATAGTAATTGCTACAGTTCTCAATATCTTCTTATAAACTCCCCAAAGGTGATTTCTGTAATAATATAAAAAGGAACTGATGTTAATAACTGTTGCATAGAGTAGTTGAAAGAATATGAAGCTTTGGTGTTAGATCGTGTGTTCCATTGGTCCCGATAGGTTTTAATTCCAACATTTATTAGCTCACAGAGAGTCAGTTTCATGACTTCTTAGCTAACCTATCTTCGAAAAGGTGGGGCGTGAACAATGGTATCTTTCTCCTGTGAAAGAATGTTTAATGTGGTCTAGCCAGAAAAGGCTAATAGACAAAAGAGCCTGTGGTGAGTATCTGCAGTGGAGGTCAGAGGACCAGTAAAGGAGAGAGGAGGAGGAGGATGGGAAGGGTGTCCTTGTGGATGGCAGAAAATGGTCCTGACTAACTTTGCTTGTGGAGACCTTAACCCTAAACTGAAATGCTGTGCAACTCTTGTATAATTTTCAGTGGTGGGCTAACCCTGTTTAAAGAGATTGACTTAAATTGGACACACCAAGGACCTCTGGGCCTCAGTTTCCTCAACTGTAAGATACAGAAAATATCTATTTACAGAGTTGTTTTCTAAACTAGGCACTCAAAAACATTCCTCTCAACCACCTACTTTAAGTCAATACCCAACATTGTTTTCTGACTCACTGCATTTCCTGATGTGGCTGATATCTTAGCTCTCCAAACAGACACACACTTGGGTTTGTCCAGTTGTTGCTCATCCAGGCTAAAGGAAGTTTGCATGGAAAGCAGTGGCTTGTGTCCAGGGAAGAATTGTGAAGGGATGACAGTGGTACCAAGCAGGAACCTGGATGAGCAGCCTCCCCACAAAAGAGGGAGATTTGATTATTGGAAAGGGTCCTTGGAAGATTGAAAGATTCTTTGTAAGTATGTTTGCAGCAATAGAATGGGAAGAAAAGGAGGTAGAAAACTAGGGAGCTGTAGGATAGAGAAAAATCTTAGAACTGGGGGAGGGAGTTATGGGAGGTAATAAACTAAAGAACAGAACCAGGGGAGAGGACTAGAAATGGAAACCTCCTGAGAAGAAAGCTTTAATGATGGAAATAAAGTACAGTATATTCCATCAACCGCTCCAGTTAGTTCTTGGATGAATTCTAGTTAAAAGCAGATATTTTAGGATTAAGAGACATTTTATGTAAACATCCACGTTTATAACTTTTCTATGTAAGGTCCAAGACTTCAGCCTCAGCCTGAGAAATGGAGCCAGATATCATCCATCAGATTAGACTTTTATGTTAACCTTTTCTAAAATGTGGAAATGTATTTTGCAAAAAAAAAAAAAAAATTGTACTTGATATTCTCAGTTTTTCTAGGAAATCAAATTTTTCTGAAAATTTGCCTGTAGTGAAAAATATTGCCCAAGAATTCATGATATATTTTTTAAAAATAAGAGATTGAAGTGTCTTGGGAGAAGGCTGAATCTGTCTTGGGAGGCAGATCTATATTTTAATGCTTTGTCTGTTACTAATTAGCTGTGAAGTTGTGAATGTTCTCTCCTTTGTAAAATAAGGGTGATAACTATGGTGTTGAAGAGTTTTTCAGATCTGATAGTGGAAGATACTGTGTCTGGGATCCACTTTAGTGAAGATTCACAGGCAAAGGTGATAATAATACTTATATTGGGTAGCAAGGTATTAAGTCACTGCAGTACTCTGCTCTTTGATATCTCCTGGGCAACTTCAAATTTTTATTTTTTTAAAATAATATTTGGGCATAACAATTATTCTCCAGAAAGTCTTATTTTCCTTTTCAAGTGAATTTACTACTGTAACAGGTATTATTAAATATCTGAAAATGCATTGTGCAGAGTTTAGAGGTCACACACACACACAGTCACACATTCCTTTGTTCACTCATATCATTTCTCCATACTGTTTAAATGCCTTAGGAAAATTGGGAAATTTAATTAGAATAAGTGAAAAATAGGTGCCTTGGATTGTCTACTAATTTGTAGCTGTTCTAATTATATAGTTTTAAATAAAAATGATTTCTTTTGATTGTATGTTTATAATAAATGTTACTAAAATGTAAAAATCTGAATCCTTGACATTAAAGAGTTCGTGTTTTTCTTTCCAACTGAAGAGGAAAGTTGTTTTTTGAGACAGAGTCTTGCTTTCTCACATGGGCTAGGCTGCAGTGGCACCATCATAACTCACTGCAACCTCAAACTCCTGGGCTCAAGCAATCCTCATGCCTCAGCCTCCTGAGTAACTGGGACTACAGGCATGAACCACTGTATCCAGCTAATTTTTTCTATTTTTAGTAGCAATGAGGTCTCGCTCTTGCTCAGGCTGATCTTGAATTCCTGAGCTCAAGTGATCTTCCCACCTCAGCCTCCTAGAGTGCTAGGATTACAGGTGTAAGCCACCCTGCCAAGCCTCTAATTGATTTTTAAAGCAAAGATATAGGTTTTTGCCCCTTCCCTTATCCTCTGTTCCCCATGCTTGATTTCCACTGAGTTTTACTTCCTTCTCATCATTTAGTTCCAATTTAATAGTAAGTGCATGTGGTGTTTGTTTTTCTATTCTTTTTTTTTTTTTTTTTTTTTTTGAGACAGAGTCTCGCTTTGTTGTCCAGGCTAGAGTGAGTGCCGTGGCGTCAGCCTAGCTCACAGCAACCTCAAACTCCTGGGCTCGAGTGATCCTTCTGCCTCAGCCTCCCGAGTAGCTGGGACTACAGGCATGCGCCACCATGCCCGGCTAATTTTTTTTTATATATATATCAGTTGGCCAATTAATTTCTTTCTATTTATAGTAGAGACGGGGTCTCGCTCTTGCTCAGGCTGGTTTTGAACTCCTGACCTTGAGCAATCCGCCCGCCTCGGCCTCCCAAGAGCTAGGATTACAGGCGTGAGCCACAGCGCCCGGCCTGTTTTTCTATTCTTGATACACTTCACTTAGGAGAATGATCTCCACTTCCAGCCAGATTGTCCCAAAAGGTATTAATTCATCTTTTTAATGGCCGAGTATACTCTGTTGTATACATACCATATTTTATTAACCCACTAATGAATTGATGGGCACTTGGGTTGAATCCACATCTTTGCAATTATGAATTGTGCTGCAATAAATGTTCAAGAACAGGTGTCTTTTTGATGAAAATTCTTTTTTTCCCTTTGGGTAGATACCCAGTGGTGGGATTGCTGGATAGAATGGTAGGTCTATTTTTAGTTCTTTGAAGAATCTCCATACTGCTTTCTATAGGGGTTGTACTAATTTGCAGTCCCACCAACAGTGTATATGTGTTCCATTCTCTCTGCATCTGTGCCAGCACCTATGATTTTTGGACTTTTTACTAAAAGCCATTCTAACGGCTACAGTAATGTCTCATTATGGTTTTAATTTGCATTTCCCTGATGATTAATGATGTTGAAGATTTTTTTCATGTGTTTATTGGCCATTTGTCTTCTTTTGAGAAAGTTCTGTTCATGTCTTTGCCCACTTTTTATTAATAATAGGTTTTTTTTTTGTTGTTGCTGATTTGCTTGAGTTATTTGTAAATTCTGGATATTGGCCCTTTATTGGATGTATAGCTTGCAAATATTCTCTCCCATTCTGTAGGTTGTCTATTGCTCTGTTGATTGTTTCCTTAGCTGTGCAGAAGCTTTTTAGTTTAATCAAATCCCATTTATTAACTTTTATAGTTGCCATGATTGCCACTGGGGTCTTAGTCATAAATTCTTTTCCTAGGCTGATATCTAAGAGAATTTTTCCTATATTTTTCTCTAGAATTCTTATAGTTTCATGCCTTGGAGTTAAGTATTTTATCCATATTGAATTAATTTTTGTGAGTGGTGAGAGGTTGGGGTACTGTTTCATTCTTTTGCATGTACCTATCCAATTTTCCCAGTACCATTTATTGAATAGGGCTTCATTTCCCCAGTGTACATCATTGTCTGTTTTGTTGAAGATCAATTGGTTATAGATAGTTTTATATCTGTGTTAACTGTTCTGTTCCATTGTTCTATGTCTCTATTTTTATGCCAACACCATGCTGTTTTGGTTACTATGGACTTGTAGTATAGTTTGAAGTCTGGTAATGTGATGCCTCTAGATTTGTTCCTTTTGCTTAGTCTGCTTTGGCTATGTGGGCTCTTTTCTGGTTCCAAAGGAAGCATAGAATTATCTTTTCTAAATCTGTTGGTAATTTGATGGGGATTGCTTGAATTTGTAATCATTTTGAGTAATATGGACATTCTAACAATATTGCTTCTACTTATCCATGACCATGATATGTTTTGCCATTTGTATCCTCTGTGATTTCTTTTCTCAGAGTTTTATAGTTCTTTGTAGAGATCTTTCACCTCCTTGGTTAACTATATTCCTAGATAGTTTATTTTCTTTGTAGCTATTGTGAATGGTATTGAGTTTTTGATTTGAGTCTCAGCTTGACTGTTGTTGGTATATAGAAATGCTACTGATGATTTATGTACATTGATTTTGTATCCTGAGACTTTGCTGAATTTATTTATCAATTCCAGGAGATTCTTGGTGGAATCTTTGGGGTTTATTAGATTGAAGATCTTATTGTCAGTAAAATCAATAGTTTGACCTCTTCTTTCCTGATTTGGATGCCCTTTATTTCTTTCTCTTGCCTGATTGCTCTGGTTAGAACTTTTAGCACTACAACCTATCTAATGGGTACAATGAACACTATTTGGTTATGGGCATACCTATAGTTGGTACTCAAGCATTACAAAAGCAATCCATGTAACCTAAAACATTTTTACCCTTTTAATATTTTGAAATAAAAAAAGAAAAGCATATAAACTATCAGTAAATGTAGAAAAATGAATTCTCAAAGTGTCTGTGTTTAGAGATTAGCAGTTTTAAAACACACTCAGCCTTATGGCCTGTCTTTTTGGTGGCATTATAATACTTTTGAAAACTTTGCATTAAATGTATTTAACATAATGATTTCTAAATAATAACTAAATAAATGAAGTAACCACATTCTCCTTTTGTTTCACAACATCATTTTCATTCTCCCAATATTAATAGTTTTTCCTGCTAAGCAATTAATTAATATTGTATAATGTGGATAGAAATAGCTAGAAGGTTCAAAGATTTGGGTTCTAGTTGAACTCTATTCTACATCTTTAAGCAAATCATTTAAGTTCCCTGACTCTCAGCTCTCTTATCTCCAAAATGGTGTTAGTGAATAAGTGATCTGCATGGTTTCCTCTCTTCTGGCATCCAATGATTTGATTAGCATTTGATTATAGACAAACTGATCAGTTTCATACTTGCTAAAGTGATTTAATCAATATAAAAGACAATCTGGATAATTTATCTCAACATTGCCTTTATTTTTTAATAGTATGGTGAAAATTGTTTTTCTTTTTGGTTATGCTGAATAGTTGCTTGCGTTCTATCCAGGACCATTTTGCAGCAGAATTTCAACTTTTAATTTCTATATTATCTCATTGCCATTACACTCCATTGACTACTAACCCTGGTCTGAGAGCCTTTTCCCTTTTGAATCTAACAAGTGTTCTGAATCCATAAACTCATATGGAATTGACAATAACTGTAAAAATGAATGTGCCCACTCCACCATGAGGGTTTGCATGATTCTGTGCCTGTTTGTATTGCATCTTAACTGTGTGGGCTAAAAGAAATAGTCATGAAAGTAAACAGACAACCTACAGAATGGGAGAAAATTTTTGCATCGTATGCATCCAATAAGGGACTGATAACTAGAATATACTTAGAACTCACGAAAATTAGGAAGAAAAAATCAAATAACCCCATTAAAAAGTGGGCAAAGGACTTGAACAGAAATTTGTCTAAAGAAGACAGAAGAATGGCCAACAAACATATGAAGAAATGCTCAACATCTCTAATCATCAGGGAAATGCAAATCAAAACCACAATGAGATATCACTTAACCCCAGTGAGAATGGCTTTTATCAAAAAATCTCCAAACAATAAATGCTGGCGTGGTTGCGGAGAGAGAGGAACACTCCTACACTGCTGGTGGGACTGCAAACTAGTTCAACCTCTGTGGAAAGCAACATGGAGATACCTTAAAGCAATCCAAGTGAATCTACCATTTGATCCAGCAATCCCATTGCTGGGCATCTACCCAAATGATCCAATGACACTCTACGAAAAAGACACCTGCACTCGAATGTTTATAGCAGCACAATTCATAATTGCAAGGCTGTGGAAACAGCCCAAGTGCCCATCAATCCAAGAATGGATTAATAAAATGTGGTATATGTATACCATGGAGTACTATTCAGCTCTAAGAAACAATGGTGATATAGCACATCTTATATTTTCCTGGTTAGAGCTGGAACCCATACTACTAAGTGAAGTATCCCAAGAATGGAAAAACAAGCACCAGATATATTCTCCAGCAAACTGGTATTAACTGAGTAGCACCTAAGTGGACACATAGGTACTACAGTAATAGGGTATTGGGCAGGTGGGAGGGGGGAGGGGGGCGGGTATATACATACATAATGAGTGAGATGTGCACCATCTGGGGGATGGTCATGATGGAGACTCAGACTTTTGGGGGGAGGGGGGAAATGGGCATATATTGAAACCTTAAAATCTGTACCCTCATAATATGCCGAAATAAAAAAAAATTAAATTAAATTAAATGTGTGGGCTGTCAGAATTTATAGAATCACGTGTGGAGGATTCTATGACTGTGTTTAAAACAGCTGTTTCTTTTCCTTCATCTCTTTTTAAAACCACGGGGGAATTGCTTGGAACATCAAATTTATTTCCCGGCAATTCCTGGCTTGGGGCAACATTGAAATAGAGCATGTATTCAATTTTTCCAGATGAGAGGAATATAAATCAATAATAAGAAAACTCTGATACCTCTGTGGATATTTTTTATTGTGGTAAAATACACAAAACATAAAATTTACCATTTTAACCATTTTTAGGTATATAGTTCCATGGCATTAAGTACATACATCCACGTTGTATAACTACTACCACTATCCATCTCCAGAACTTTTCCATCTTCCAAACTAAAACTTTATACCCATTAAACAATATCTTTCCATTTCATGGTCCCTCCAACTCCTGGCAATCACCATTCTGTTTTCTGTCTCTATGAATTTGACTACTTTAGGTAACTCATATAAGTGGAATTATATAGTATTTATCTTTTTTGTGACTGGTATATTTTACTTAGCATAATACTTTCAAAATTCGTTCATGATGTAGCATGTATCAGAATTTCATTTCTTTTTAAGACTGAATAAAATTTCCTTGTATGTATATAACATATTTTGTTTGTCCATTCATTTATTAATGGACATTTAGCTGGTTTCCACCTTTTGGCTATTGCAAATAATGCTGCTATGAATGTTGTTGTACAGATATCTGTTAGAATCCCTACTTTCAATTCCGTGGATGTATATCCAGAAATGGAATTGCTGAATCATATGATAATTCTATGTTTAAGTTTTCGAGGAACTGCCAAACTGTTTCCCACAAAGGCTGTACTATTTTATATTCCCACCAGCAATGTATAAAGATGTAATTATTTTAATTGTCCTTTTTTTCCTCTTCTTCCTCCCCTTCCTCCCTTTCCTCCTCTTTTACTTTCAGCCAAAGATTACTAAACTAGCCCTGACTTTAGGAGATTGAGTTTGTCTATAATTCAGTTTTACTAAAAAGTATTTATGAAGATGATTAGGAAGGTAAGGTGAACCCCAGAATCTGAGAAAACAATGGCCTCAATCCACCTCCACTATTTACTCTCATGTGGCCACACACTTAGCTAGATGTCAGATTGTCATTAGTTGTGCAGATCCAGAAAGGGGGGAAGACTTTATAGTTTTATGAAGACTATAACACAGTTTGTTTTACAACTTGAATTTTAAATGAAGGTTATATCTCCAACTGCATTTCAAAATCAGGTATCAAAAAATTGTGAAATATCAATTGTTCTATATATGCTATATCTCTTCATTCCCCCAACAAGTGATGGGACTTAACTATACAGGGAAAGAAAGTTCTTTGAAACTGGGGGGTTCAAGGGAGGGGTTTGTGATCACCTACTTCTAAAAAAAAAAAAGCATTCCATCTCATTAAAAGTCATAAATTATCTCAGCATATTGGACTTGGAGGGAATTTCAGAGACATCTGCTTCAACCTACTCACTTAAAATATGTAGAAATTGGGGCCCAGAATGGGTCTGTTAGTGAAAAGAGCTCGAATTGAAGGCTGTAGACACTAAATTCAGGTCTTTTCTGCCAAAATATGTAAGTTTAATTCTTAAGAATTCTTATATAATTTATTTTCTCAATAGTATTTCATACATGATGCCTGAAATGTACAGTTCAAGGGAAACTTCAGTGTCTTCCATTTTTAAAAGTGTAAATGAAGAAATCAAATTGGAAAAACTTAACTTGTAAAAACATATGCAAAAATATATGTAATTTTCTTGAAAAATATATCAGTATTAATCTTTATCAGATATATTTGCTGATGAAATTGTATTGAGGGGGAACTTTTCTCTTGGAACTCTCCAAGTACCAATGTAGTGGTAATGACTCTTTGGAGTTTTCTTTGCATGAAAATAGCATTGGGTGCCAGCCTACAGGCAGAACCTGGGTCATTGGGTTAGATTTCTGGAAGTTTTTGGGAAAGTTGCCAGGGTATGAGAATAGTTTTAGAATGAATGATTGAGACAATTAAGTTGAAGGTTATCAGGTAACATTGCTGCATTAAATCTGATCAATTCCAACAAGCTAGCCATAATGAGCTTTTCCCTACAGATTGTGGTTTTAATTCTTGCTTATTTGGGGGGAAGCATGATACCCTATTCAATGACTATATTGAATTAGCAGTAGCTAGAGCAAGTGGAGAAAGGAAGTGCTTATCCAACTAAACATTTAAAGCAAGAGTGAAATACATTATTGAAAATATTGACAGCTTAATTTAAAAGTCTGTAAGTGATTATAATAAAGCTAGTAATTTTCCATTCAAATTCAGCCTCCTCAAGACATAGAAATTACTAATGTTTGCTCAGCAATGCTAAAAAGAATCACAGAAATCAAGAAAGAATGCCTGATATCTTTAATAATACTAGCTTCAAATATTATCTAGATTTGTTCTTAGATCAAAGAGTATTTTGAAGAAAAAAAATGTACAGAGCATTTGCCTGATCCTGGCAATAAAAAGGTAAATCAAACATGTTTATATGATCATTTAATAAAAAAATACTATCTCAGGCTGAGACCAACTTTTTAGGATTTCCTTGCTTTGTTTTTTTTTTTTCTTCTTTAGACCTAGGTCTGGGGAGATGCTCAGAGCAATTCCCATATGTAAGTTTCTTCTGTTATGAAAGATGAATGACAATATTCAACAAATAATTTTTTCATAAGAACATATGGGTGATTAAATCTAATTTCTTATTTTTGGTATAATAAAAGATACTAAACCCCACAATAAAATAATTAGTCAAGATTATAACCTATTTAGCTATTGGAAATATACTAGCCTTCCAAATCACCTCTCTGCAGGAATTTTCTCAGTTTGTTCCTATTTTTTATTCTTCTTTTGTATTCCTATTTTCCGTATTATTTTTCCCAGCTTTTACTACTATTAACCCAAGAGATATAGCCCAGGTTAATTTTTTGCTAGTAACAAAGAGGATTACACATAAAATGGGTCTAGTCTCATTTGTCCATATGTTGTTGACATTTATTTATAATAGCCATGTTAAATTTCTCTTGGTTGTCCTAGATTTAAACCATACTAAATAGCTCTGATTATTTTTTGGATTATTCTGTTGAAAGTATTGATAATAGATTGTGAACTTCAGTTATTTAATATAAAAACATGTTTCAGTTTTATAATTTGCATAATTCATGTAGTCAGGCATGATTAGTGTGGCTATGTGGAAATTTGTGTTTAGTTTAGGGCCACCATTTGAAACATGTTTGGTTAACATTGTTGATGTGAACATAAAGCAATCAACCTCTACTAATTCATGTACACATAGAAATAAATAATTACATGCTTGGTAAGGCAGGACCATGGATTATTATTGACTCTCTATTAAATATTAAGGGGGGAATTAGAGCAATCAAACATTATCCTTACAATATTTTTTTCAAAATACTCAAAAGGTCAACAAGCATAGAAATGTGAACATGTCACTTAACATATTTGGCTTATTTTATCTGTCATATATACAGTTGATATTATAGTTTGATAAATGCTTCAGCTTTAGAGCCGAAATTATCTTCTTTCTGTATTCATAGCTACACCGGACATTTTAAAATTTTATTTTGAAATTTATACTATGAACTTTTCTGATGTAATCCCTCCAGATATTGCTGAGAATGACTTTACTTCCAAAATTATATAATTGAGAAAAAATAAGTAAATTTTCTCTAACGTGCTTTTAAAAATTCTACAAAAATTTTAATATGGGGAGGCAACAACAAATACTTATTTTTTTTCTCTCTTTGCTTTTACTGGATGTTACATTTCCCTGGCAGTCTCTTATCTTTACTTGGCTAACATTTCTGAACTTTTTTTTTTTGAGACAGAGTCTCACTTTGTTGCCCAGGCTAGAGTGAGTGCCGTGGCATCAGCCTAGCTCACAGCAACCTCAATCTCCTGGGCTCAGGTGATCCTCCTGCCTCAGCCTCCCGAGTAGCTGGGACTACAAATATGCGCCACCATGCCCGGCTAATTTTTTCTATATATATTAGTTGGCCAATTAATTTCTTTCTATTTATAGTAGAGACGGGGTCTCGCTCTTGCTCAGGCTGATTCCTGATCTTGAGCAATCCGCCTGCCTCGGCCTCCCATAGAGCTAGGATTACAGTCTGAACTTTCTCAACTGTCAAATTTGAATCTGCAAGCAGCTTATTCATTATACTCTATTCTTTGTTTTTAATGTTGGGTTTTTATTTTACTCTGAACCTACTTTACCTGCACTGAGCTAGAAGCAATTCATTCTTCTTATTGTACAATTTTTCTTGGGTTCATAACCTTAGTGTCCCGTATGCCTTATTCTATAGTGTTCCTGTCACATTTTTATGTTTCCTTTGGTGTCAGTGTTCACTGTATTCAGAAAGTGCTGACTTTCGAAAATGAGTTGTATGTAAAGTAGGAGAGAATCTACTGTTTCTCTTATAAAGCACCTCAAGACCCTATTGAGGCTTGTTTTACTAAGAGTTGATTTTAGATTCTTTGGGGAACCTTGTTTAACCTCATATCATTTCTTCTACTCTTCTCCAAGTGGGAAACCTTATAGGAGGAGCACACATAGGAGCAGCTGCAATTCTGAAATGTTTAATGTGGCAAGATGGGATGATTTTCTTTATTCAAAGATGGTATATTTCAGCAAGTAGTTTTTTTTTCTTTTTTGCATTTTTCCTTACACTCAGTATACTTGGTACCAAATCGGGGATTTTAGGCTAGTATGTGATAAGTACATATCATGTCTCTTATTTGGAGTCAAAACTTCTCATATCTTGAGGAAAGGGAAAGTAATAATGTATAATATTTAATATTAGGACATCTTTTCAGCACTGCTATAAAGTTGAACATTCATCCATCCATTCAATAGACATATATTGGGTTTCTAGTCTTGGGCTCTATCATAGACATGGTGATATAAAGATATTTAAGGCATTGTTCCTGTTCTTAAGAATCTCCGTGACAAATAGAAAATATAGACATGTATAAATGCAATGCAGTGCACACCAAAAATGAGGTGTACAAGTTTTTTGGCATCCCATATTCCTGCCTACACGTTTTGGTGAAAGGTTCCAGAGTGTTCTCAACTCATGAGTTCATCTAGGAATTGCCCCGCTCAACTTCCAGTCTGAGGAAGATGATTTATGATCTTTCAAATCCATTATTTCAGGGCTCAGAGAAAGCCAGGTGGACTTGGGGGTTTGGGCATGGGGTCTGTGGTCATTGGGTACTTGTTAGACAGTAGATGTCCTTACTCCTGCTCATGCCTGTGGCCATCACAGTTACTAGCCTTATGTTGACATTGGCAAGAGTTCTGGGTCTGTGGCCCTTAGGCAAACCCCAACTTGGTTAGCCTTATTTTCAGAGTTTGAGATGATCACAAAGGTGATGATTTGTCATTGAAGAGGCTGTCATGGTAGCCGGCTTTCCCCTATTGCTAAGTCCGTAACTTTCACTTTCCTGCCACCATGTAGTTGGGGTGATTACTTTCCCCTTGTACCTGCAGAGGGACAAGGATCCTTGTCCTCCCTACAATGGTTTTCACTCTGAGCAAAAACTTTTCATCAATAGTCCTCTAGAAGTGGGCTGAGATTTTATAGATGCACCAACCCATGGGTGTTTTGGAGAAAAGCAGCACCAATGAAAACAGATTTCTCTGAGCCATCGTGATGGCCCTTTTCAAATATCAAGCTACCTAACTTCAAGGAGGCAGAACTGTCATTGCTGGCTCCTTCGTCTAAGAGGTTGAATGTTGACAAAAAGGTTTCACTTCACTTTGCTGAATGATAAGAATGATCAAGTTTGATTTTTTAAATTGTGTAAAGATCACTTACGAAAACTCTACCCCCATATCAAGGCCAGCTGGTCATCTCTCCTCCCTTTTTATAAAGTCCAGTGCCAAATAAGAATGAGAGAACAGTCTGATCCTGTGGGAACACTTAAGTTCCAGAGAACACTGAAGAGAGACAATATTTGACTATTTATTTTGGTCAGTAGAGATATACTTGCACTTGCCTGACTCTATTTCTTCTCACCATTAGGGATTATAAGCCTCGAGTGTTTGGGAGGGTGAGGGCTCTCGTATTTAAACTGAGCTACTTCTGTTTATATCATTCCACATTCCACATTGACTCAAAATATATGGATTTCAATGTTTATGAAGACTATGGTGATAGTTTGGGGGAAAAAAAATTTCACTATATAATAAGACATTCAAAATTACATTGGGCATGAGTCTTCCTGTGGTCCATGGGAATCCTCTGATCATGAAACTCTTTCAGGGAAGGTGTTTCATGGGTGCACCCCAACTGCTAGAGTAGATCTCTGTTTCTCTGCAACAAAACCACCTTTTCCCTAATTACTAGGATCTATCCTTTGGGAGATCCTCTCCCTTATTCAGTGGAATTGATCTCACTCCAGGATTTGTCTACATTATCTCAGCAGTATATGCAATTGAACCATATAAAAGGGCTGGTAGTTAACAAGTTTTGACTTATGGAAATGGCAATTTCATGCTTAAAGCTAATACTTCCTAAACTCTGCTCCAGTGTGTCTAGAGTAGTGCTCCAGATGTTATGTGGAGCAGTTCAATGTAACTGTTGGCACTCCAAGTCCTCCCAAAGGGTGCAGGTGATTGTGGCTTCTCTAAGCATGCGTCTTTTCAGGTATCCCCACCAGTGTGAGTTGCAGACGCGCTCGCTTGCTTGCCTGTCTGTTTATTTATGTGCAGCCAACAGCTGTAGGCACGCACACACATATTTTGAGGGCAAATGTTAATTTGGTTAGCAATGGGAAGCAAGAGAAATGTTTTTCTAACTGCCTATAATTTGAAAGGCAGATTCTTTCACAAATAATCCAGTACCTTACATTTTTATGTGTTATCATGCTTCTTTTATTCATCTCCCTGCTTTCTTGACCATTCCCTTCGCTACACAACAGCCCTGCCAAATATTGAAATTAATGCATCTAAAGAGGGCCCGTTGTTAGGGCCCATTTACCACTTCAGTTCCTGTTTTCGGGAGGATGACAAGAGAGCATGGTTATGCCTTCATTAATTCAGTATGAGTAACTGTTGCTAGCAATTGCAGTTCAACAAATAAATTTGTCCAGGGTATCTTAGGAAAGAAACGAGAGTGCTGTGCACTTGCTCTCTCCATTTATTTTATCTGTTTTTTTCTGTATTATGAGCAAGTAGGTTGAAGTTTTAGCTTTTTGTCACTAATGACATTTGGCCACATGTGGATGGCCATTCAGCTACTGGGTGAAGATAAATATCCAAGTCCCCGTCTTGCCTGTAAAGCAATAAAAGGAAGTTTCAGATTATTTGCAAAGCACCAACTTAATAGGTTACTGAGCTCTTCCTTTTACATCACACAATTTTCATGTAACAGAAACAGCATGGTAAGGTAGAAGATGACTAGACTTGGAGCCATAAATTCTGCCTTTGCATTTGAATCTCTCTGATTATTAGCTGGGGAAAACTTGGATAAGCCACTTAACTATCTTCAGTCTCAGTTTCCTGACTGATTGTAAAGATGAAATGAGATAATGAGCACAGCTAATATCTGTTGAGCACCTTCTGCTTACATGTGTTAATTCTCTGAGTCCTCACTCACCCCACAGCTACTCTTCTTATCTCCATTGTATGGATGAGGAAACCAGGGCACAGAGAGTGAGGTAACTTGCCCCAAATCAGAGAACTGGAAGTGAAGGCACTTCTAGTTCCTTCCATAATTTGAGATAATATTTGAATATTAATTCCAAATTCCATAATTTGAATCCTGCATGTCTGGCTTCAGAGTCAAGAACTTCATCACTAAATTTTGAGTGGATGTACTATAAGGCATAAAACAAATATCATCACCTCTAGGTATGAACTCTAGCTTGACTGCTAACACTGAGAGGGGGATGAAGTGAGCTCGCCTTCAGGCTTCCGTTGGTGTCTTTCCTTGATTACATACTTGACTTTCTTTCATAGTTTTCTCCTCTATCAATTTGAAAAAATTGGGATGCTTTTAGAAGTAGGTCCAGGTCAGAGTAACAACTGTGTAACTCTTAAGTTTCTTTTAGAGCTGCTGCAAATTAGGTGAAGTGTGCTTTTAATACTACCCTGCCCATTTGGGGGCACAATTCTCAAATGTTCCCAGTGTCCATAACCAGCGGCCCTGGACAGTCAAGATCCCTTGTGGCCCTTTTGTTCTCTCTTCCCTTTTGAGCCATACTTTCTTGGAAACTTGTCTTCTGACTCATTCTCTCCAGCTCTAAAGCCTTACCTACTTACTCACATCATTTCAGGGCTGCGTATTTGGTTCCTAAGTTGGATACTCTAAAATTGTGGTGGCAGAACTTTTGTGCTAATTCTCCTAGGCAACTTGTATGAACATTTGAAGAGCCTCTTAGAAATACTAGTGGAAAGAACACAAGCTTCAGAATCATAGTTAGGTTCAGATATTATCTCTCCCACTTCCTAGTTCTGTGCCCTGAGCCAAATCATTTAACTTCTCTGACTCAATTTGCTTCTCTCTAAAATGGGGATGATCATGATAGTGGCTCACACATACTGAGTCTTTGTCAGGAGGCAGGCACTGGGCTAGTCACATAGATTATCTCATTTGATCATCACAGCATCCTAGGATGTAGGTGCAGTAAACAACATAGCTCCGGAACTTGAGCCTTTGAGAGGATAAACAAATTAGCTAAGGTCTCACAGCCAGTAAACGTTGGAGCTGGAATTCAAATTTAGGTCTGTCTGACTGTAGGGCTTATGTTCTCATTTTTTACTGAATATTAATTGCTCTCTTTATGTTATACATACTAATAACCTCTGAAGATACTTGTAAAATTTAAATGAAATAATGTATAGGATGTATCCAACATAGAGCCAAGCACATTTTAATAAGACATATTAATATTAGTTGCCTTTCCTCTGCCCCCTTTCCCAAAGGCCCTCCAATGATGGGAAAATTGTCGTTGGCAGGCAAGATAGGGGAGCTATTTTTGGCTGGGTGAGTGGGGCTGGAGAAAAGGAGAACCAGCAGCTTTTCTGCATCTCAAATCAAACCCAGGCTGGCAGCTTTCAACTCTGTCTATACATAGGCCTGGCTGGCCTTGTTGATTATGTCTTTATTTAGACGCTCATGTCCCTTTTTGAACTTTGTAACCTGAGAAAGAGTGAACAACTGAAGGAAGAATGAAAAAGATTAATGGATTAAAATATATTTGCAAAAAATTCCTATAGGAATTGGAACTACTTAGCTTGGTGAAGGGAAGACAGGGGATAGAATTCTTTGACTATGTCAAGAATTACATTATTGATGATGGCAATATTTTTCTCTAGAGGTGAGAGGTTGGACATGTTGACATCCAAGTCCTTTCAAAATCTAAAATTTCACATGTCTATGAAAATGAAGAACGGAAGAGTTAGGATAAGAATAGAAATTTCAGAACCATAAGGACTTAGAGACAGTGAAAACCTGACATTAAGTTTTTTGTTCTTTGGATACTTTAGACATATTATAGGCTTTCCCTTCTTCCTGTGCTTGCATTCAGTCTATTTAGGTGGGAGGCAGTCATCCAATATCATATGTCTCAAAGTATAGCTCTTTGAACACTTCATTGATGTGAAAAATTTTGTGATTCTTTTTCATATTAAGCCATACATTTTCTTTTTAAACATATGAATATATATTTTGCACTCTATGAATAATGGTCACCCAATAAACCATTTATAGCCATTTACACCTTAGCATAAAATAACTGCTCTATTCAGCTGAATAAGCATAGGTTTTAGAGAAAATGAAATAAAAGTAATGTTCCAAGAATATTATTTAGGTAAGACTGGAAGTGTTAATACAATTCAAAAACTTGGGCAGCTATGTGATATCAGGAGGGCAGTGGTAACATACAGGAGAGAAGATAAAAGCAGCTCGATGGAAGTCTACAAAACAGCCATGATACATTCTTTTAGTTTTAGTCCTTTACTTACCAACAATTATGTGCCAAGCACTGAGACAAATGCTAGAAGCATGAATATTAATAAGATATAATCCTATCTTTAACTGTATTGATTAGGGTAGTATTGAATGCTATAGCAGACAATGTGTATCTCTTTCTCTCTGTATATCTATATATATGTTCAAATGCAAGAGAATTATAATTACAGCTCTTTTAATAGTCTAAGGTGAATGCTCCTGGTTAGTGAGCAGCTCTTCTATATGCAGTCCTTGAGGCACCATGGTTCCTTCAGTCTTATAGCTCCACCATCAGTGGGGCCACATCTTCAAAGACACCCAGCTGGTGGAAGGGAGAAGAAGGCATGGAGGAGGGCTGCTCTCTTAAAAGCGATGCATTTCACTTGAGCTCACATTCCATTGTGACAACTAGTTACTTGGCCACAGCTTACTGCGAGGGAGCCTGGAAAATGTATCCCACTTGCTTGACCAAGAAAAAATGGAAACGGTTTTGATGAACAGAATTCTCAGCTATATAAATTTAGGACTGATTTGAACTTTGCCTGTCATGTCAGTTATGCACATATGAAAGTCCCATAAACACTGGGCAAAGGCATGATACAATTTAACTTCTTAGCAGATTTAAATATTGTACCTTCCTATCCATCACTCTTCCTTTCACCCTTCCGCTTCCCACCTTGCCTGCATCTCTATTGTTTGGGACCACATTCTACCCTGCATATCCTCTAGGCGAGGAGCCATAGGCCAAATCTAGCCTGATGCCTGTTTTTGTATGGCCCATGAGTTCGGAATGGTTTCTGCATTTTTAAATGGTTGAAAAATATCAAAAGAGACATGTTTTATGATATGTTAAAAATTATGCGAAGTTCACATTTTTGTATCTGTAAATAAAGTTTTATTGGAACATAGCAGTGCTCCTTTGCTTATGCATTGTCTGTTGCTGCTTCTGCTTATAACTAAAGAGTTAAGCAATTGCAACAGACTGTATGGCACATAAAGACTGAAATATTAACTGTCCGCCCTTTGCAGAGAAAGTTTTCAGACCACTGGTGTAGGTCACAAGACAGCAGAGACCTGCTATTGTGGGACAAAAGTATGATAATTAAGTTGTACTGTAAAGATGTGGTGTGTGTTGTAATGATGGCGACAAACAAGAAAAGGGTAAATTGAAACCAGGTTCTTAATCGTCACTATCAATAATTATGAGAGAGAGAGAGAAGAAGGGAATCAAGTTAGAAAAGAGTTGTATTATGTTCAAGCCAGGAAAGAAAAAGAGATGTAGAACAGGTGAAAATAAAGGAGCCTACCAGAAGGAATTGTCAGAGATGGGACTCAGAATATAGAGCCCAGGCCAATATTTCATATGGGCTTCTTTTACCCTTTTTAAAGTTGTACTCATGTGTGGTGCCTAATCTCAGTAGGCTGCATTGTTTCATCTTTTTTTTTTTTTTTTTTTTAACTCTTTAAATAGAACAGTACCTTTCCCTCATGGGTACTCAGTCAACACTAATTGAGTGAGAGTGAATGAAAGGAATCTGGGCTCCTGGTCATTGCTATGCAAATTTGGAGGAATTGACTTATTTTGGCATATGCAGCCCCTTGGGCAAATGCCTTGACAAGAAGAGTGTGATCAAATTTCATTCTCTTCTTGTCCTCTAGTCTAGTACCCTTGTGTAGGGAAGAGCCAGCAATGAAAGATGCAATAACCCTGAATGAAAGAACATGAGCATTTTTGTTGAACAAGACCTTGAGCACACACGTAGCTTAGCAAATGTGATGGTTAATTTTGTGTGTCAACTTCATTGGGCTAAGGGTTGCTCTGATAGCTGGTAAAACATTATTTCTGGGTATGTCTGTGAATAGGGATGTTTCTGAAACAGAATTTGATCCTATAGACTGGGTAAAGAAGATCATTCTCATCAATGTAGGTGGCCAGCATCCAATCTACTGAGAGCCTAAATAGACCAAAAGGGCAAAGAAAGAGTAAATTTGTCCTCTATACTTGAGCTTGGAACATACATCATCTTCTGCCCTTGGACATCAGCATGTCTTATTCTTAAGCCTTCAGGTTTGGACTGGAGCTACACCACCAGCTTTCCTGAGTCTCTAGCGTATAGACTGCAGATCATGGGATGTCTTAGCTGCCATGATTGTGTGAAACAATCTATAATAAATCTCTACTTATATGGCTGTATCTATTCTATTGGTTCTGTTTCTCTGGAGAACTCTAATACAGCAAGATTCTTGCTTATACTCACCTGTGTACCTGACAACTCTCCAATCTCCTAAATTTGCCCAAAGCAAGAACAATGCAAAATAATTGTCAGGCCATTTGCTTTCAGATGTACATTGCTTGGTACAATTATCCTTCCTCATATATTCAGACACTGATCAATTTTCAGCTTAAAGGATGACCAAATGCTAGTTCAGAGGGAAAGGTTATATACCATGAAAATACTTCATGCCCAATATTGGAGTAGTGTAGAAATTGGAGCCTATATAAATACTTTGGTGCTATTCAATTTGGATATATGCCACAAAAAATAACTTAGAGTAGTTCTGAAAAAGTGTCAATAAATCATCTATTCAGCTTGACACTGCAATGTATGAATTTATTTCTTTTATAAGCTTAAGTGCTCTTCAAAGCCAGAAAACTTTAAAGCTCTAGTTTGAAACTTACTCTCACATAGGCCTAAAGGATGACCAAAAACTAGTTTAGAAGGAAGATTAGGGAGGAGACTCAACTTCTGCTAGACTAAAATAAATGACATTTCAATGGCTCCAAGGTAGTATCTCTGGCCCTCATAGGATTTTGAATTAAGAGACTCATATGATTGCTTCCAATATACTAATTCTTCCCAGGTATGTTCTAGCTGTTTGATTAATTCCACTGTCTTTTATTTCTCCTCTTCTTTCTTTCTCACCTCCTCTATAAACTTATCTCTGCCTTTGTCTATACCCCTGTTGTTCTAACTAGTGAGTTAGCATCTTGGGTGTATTACTGAGTCATTTGAGAGTGACACCGGAATGAACAGGTTCATGGTTAGTTTACTGGATCATTGTGGAGGTGGGTGGGCATTCCATGATGTGGAATAAATTTGAAATATATAAGCTTAAACAAAAATTTTCTTCCCCAAAGGACTTCACTATAGTCGTGATTGCTGTGATTCTCTAGGATAAGACAACACATGTAGCATATGGTGTCAAAAACTTTGGACACTTTTTTGACTTCAGAACCCCATTTGGTAGAAAAGATAATGTCCTAGAACTCTAACTTCCTGATAATATGCTCAGTGTGATAGCTCTGTTTCCAAAGCTGGGACAAAATGGGTCTGCCATACAATGTTGCGAAGACAAAACTAAGTTTGAGACAAAACTGACAAAAACTAGTTATTCATAAACTTGAATGGAGAGCTCATCTGTGGTCACTTTAGTTTCAGCAAATGTACAAAGGAATTACAAAGGAGAGTATATTTTATAGAGTAAAAAGAGGAAATATTGAAATAGCCTCTGACTGACAAGCATGGTATTCGGGAAATGGAGACATTCTAATTGGTCTTCAGGTGTGTTTGGCCTTCGTTGGTTGGTTACAAGGGTGCAAGTGAGCAGTGTAGGGACATTTAAAAGGAAGAACAGGTGAAGGTAGATGGGGTGCCTTGTCATTAAATTATTCCTTATGGAAGGCAGCTGTGTCACAGGCAGCTTCTCAAATGTGACAGTTGATATTTCATATTGGGTCAAAGTGTAAAAGTTACACTTCTGTGTGCCAAGCATTGTACTAAGTTTCTTACATTAACTTTCCATATGCTATTTTACCAAAACATGTATACCAAACATTGAGGGAGGCATTATCATTTCTATTTTACAGATGAAGAGATATTACATATCCAAGTTTATGGCAGGGAAGTCATGGCATTCAGTCTCCATTCTGTCTTTCCCAAAACTTCTTCCCGATAAAGCAACCTTTTTCTGTTACTGAACACTAGTAAATTTAGAACCTACAAGGATTTGACATTAGACCTTCCATGAGTCAAAAAACCATAAACTCCAAGGGAAGGGCACATTTTGGTTATGCTGAAATATTATTGAATTAGGAATTACTTTTAACAAATTGGATTTCTATCCAGTTTTTGCCACATTAGAGTCTTTTTGGGAAAAGATGTATGTGTTTGTTTTTGTTCTAATGATATTTGCTGTTATAGTATTTGATCCAAATTGTTTCTTAGGCCTTTGAAGGTTCTCAATAAATATTTCAATGATGGATTTAGGTGAAGTTTAGAATAAGGATAAAGAAGTCTTATTGTTGTTTGCTCAGCTTTTAAGATTCTTAATAATTGAATTTAACCCAACATTTCCAAACTTACTTTATATCTTTTCTTCTCTTCCACAACTCATATCCTTTTCTTTAAAATATCATCTACCTTCACCGCATAGGAAAGCTGGTCTCATTTCTGTTCTGTTTCTAACATTTTCTGTCCTCCCTTTCTTTCTGTCTCATCAAACTTTCCCCATTATTCAAATCTCAGCTTAAGGCTTTATGTAGGCAACAGAATAGTGGACAGAACAGAAATCTGGTCCTTTTATAAAGTGGATCTATTTATTTATTTTATTTTTTATTTCAGCATATTATGTAGGTACAAATGTTTGGGTTACATATATTGTCTTTGCCCCACTTGAGTCAGAACTTCAAGTGTGTCCATCCCCCAGATGGTGCACACTGCACCCATTAGGTGTGAATATACCCATCCCCTCCTCCCCCCTCCCATCTGCCCGGCACCTGATGGATGTTATTCCTATATGTGCACATAAGTGTTGGTCGGTTAATAGAAATTTGATGGTGAGTACATGTGCTACTTGTTTTTCCATTCTTGTGATACTTCGCTTAGCAGAATGGGCTCCAGCTCTATCCAGGATAATACAAGAGGTGCTAGATTGCCATTGTTTTTTGTGGCTGAGTAGAACTCCGTGGTATACATATGTCACATTTTATTAATCCACTCATGTATTGATGGGCACTTGGGTTGTTTCCACATCTTTGCAATTGTGCTGCTATAAACATTCTAGTGCAGATGTCTTTTTTATAGAATGTCTTTTGTTTCTTTGAGTAGATGCCTAGTAATGGAATTGCTGGGTCAAATGGTAGTTCTACTTGTAACTCATTGAGGCATCTCCATTTTGCTTTCTATAGAGGTTTTAATAGTTTGCAGTCCCACCAGCAGTGTTTGAGTGTTCCTATCTCTCCACTTTCATGCCAACACTTATTGTTTTAGGACTTTTTGATAAAGGCCATTCTCACTGGAGATCAGTGATATCTCATTGTGGTTTTGATTTGCATTTCCCTGATGATTAAAGATGTTGGGCATTTTTTATATATTTTTTGGCCATTAGTCTATCTTCTTTTGAAAAATTTCTGTTCATGTCCTTTGCCCATAAAGTGGATTCTTTATGCCATTTTTTAAATTATGGACAATTTTATACATAAAAATAGAGTGAACAGCAATGAATGGTAATCAAAAATGGTCACCCAGCATTAGCATTTATAAACATTTTACAGATCTTGATTCATCTATTTGCCCCTACCACCATACGCTCCCCTTTCCCCTACACTGGAGTGTTTAAAAGCTAACCAAGATACCATATTATTTCACCTTTATATCCATCAGATAGAATTTTGCATTGAAATTCTAATTGACTTTGCTATTCATGAGCTGTGTGATTGTGGAGAAGTTTTTAGAAATCTTTCTGGGTCTATATTTCCTCTTCTGTAAAGTGGTGATGATGGATGGTAACAGTAGTAACACATGCATTCATTCCTTGTAGTCTTCCTATAAGGCGTAAATAAGATTATACATATAAAGAATTCTAGTACACAGTAGGAGCTCAAAAAAATTTTAGTTTTCTAACCTACTCATGATATTTACTCAAGATGTATTATTTAGTTCTTTCCTCTTAAACCTAGTTATCCCAACTTTCATAGTCCTACTCCTTTAACTTCTAACAATTAAAAAATACAGTTTCACCATTCAAAATATATGTAAAGCCAAAGGGGAGATAGAGAAATAACCTAATAAGCATGAGCCAAAGAGAAAATATGAATTTGAAAAAAAGTAGTGAGTTTAATGCAAAGTAATGTACAATATGCTATGTGATCCAATATAATTGTTAGAGGCAGACTGAAATTCAGATATTCAAAAGCACAAAGATATAAGTACATATATTTGTAAACTGTGTTAGTTTTACATTTGTACCTAGGTTGTTAGTTGCAGCACAAGGGTCTTTATCTTCATTGTCTTCTTTCTCTTGCATAATATCTAGTGTAGACAGAGGTAGCAGGTTCTCAATGGAAACAACTGTTCAGAGAGAATGTTGAAAAATGATTGTTTTAAGATGTCATATTTGATGATTTCTCCTGATTTCAACAACTGAAATGATTATAATTTATTGAAGTATAAAATATGTTGGAATGTTAACTATTTAAGACCCAACTTCTTAATTGTAGAAACTAAGGCCCATGCTGGAATAGAAACAGTTTTACTTCTTTCTTTCCAAAGGTTGTCTTTTAATTCTTTCCCTTGCCTTATTTTCTAGTTAGAACATCCAGTAAAATGTTGAATAGAAGCAGTTGGAGGGAACTTTCTTGCCTTTTTCTCAACTTTAGAGAAAAATTATTCAATATTTTACCATCAGTTATATTAGCTGTAGTTTTTTGCCTTTTTCAGATTGAGAAAGTTCTTTTCTATTCTTAGTTTTCTGAGTTTTTTTTTTAAATCTTGAATGGCTATTAAATTATGTAAAATGCTTTTTGTATATCTATTAGTGATCATATAGTTTTTCCCTTTTAGTTTGTTAATTTGTATATTATATGGATTAATTTTTGATGTTAAACTAACCCTACTAGGGCATAATGCATTATTCTTTTTATATAATCCTGGGTTTGGTGTTCTAATATTTTGTGAAGGAATTTTGTATATATTCCATTGGTCTTTAATACTGTCATCTTAACAATGTTTTAGTTAGGTTTTGGTATCAGGGTAATGTTGTGGGTAATAAAATGAGTTAGGAAGTATTCCAAACAACTTTATTTTCTAAAAGAGTTTGTGTAAGATTGGTATTATTTCTTCCTCAAATATTTGATATGATTCACTGCAAAACTATCATGACTTAGAGTTTTCTTTGTGGGATCTAAAAAAAAATATTACTAATTCAATTTCCTTGCTAGATATGTCTTTCATATATATGAATATATACATATATAAATTTTCCTGATTTCTCCTTTTAGTTTTAGGATACTATGATTATCAGAATTTTTAAAATTATATCTATATTATCAAATTTATTGGCATAAAGTTGTTTTCTTGTTTTCACAAAGCTTGTAATTGATGAAGAGTAAAGCAACCCAAGTCTTCTGATCTCATGTCTAGTTCTTTATCTACTACCCTATCCTATTACACAAATCATGACTAACTAACTGGGCAAATGTTTGTTGTTTTCCTACCATGTACCAAAATTTTTGCTATGCTGTGGAGATGCAGATGAGTAAGATATCTTTGGCTTTAAGGATCCTATCGTCTAGTCAAGGAGATAAACTTACAGATAAATTCTGGAGGTTTTTCTTTTCCCCCTATATAAACTAATGACAGCTACCATACACTGAATATCACAGAAGATGAAGTGATTAATTACCTCTGGAAGTGGAGGGATTACAGAAGGGTTTATAGAGGGGGCAGTGTTTATACTGGGCTTTCAAGGAACTATAGGAATATCTCAGGTAGAAAATAATTCAAGGTAGTGAAGAGTACGTGTATAAGGGAACTAAGATGCGCAAAAGGAGATTGTACTCTAGGAGAAATGCCAAATCTGTCCCAGTGGAGGAATGTTCAGAAGAAGAGTTTAAGATGTAAGTAGGGATCAGATTTTGAAAAATTTATCCATACAGAAGAAGTCTAGGAATACTCCCAGTAGCATTGATGGGTTAGGTTCGTAGGCGCTATATTTGTGTATCTTTTACACTTTTTGACTCCTGTCAACTCAACAATAATAGAAGAAGTCACTAAATATAAACTGTAAGATTCTCACATATTTTCAAGTTGGCAGTTTACTCACCATGAGCCATTTGCTTAGAGGGTTAATCCTTAAACTGATCCGTTATCATGCAGCATTACCACCTCTCACTAAAAGGAACCTAGATTTGCTTTAAAAACAAATGTCTCTCTAATCTAGAGAATGGGTAGGCATGAGCTGGAACATTATGTTGTTATAATGATTCATTGCCAGAAATTCTCCTCTTTTCTGGGACAGTGAGCCAAATTTACTGCTCTATTCTTGAGCAGAAAGAATTCATAATCAAAATAAAATAACAAAAAAACCCTTTAGAGTTCAAAATAAATAATTTTAAAATCTTGGAAAGGAGACTGTTTTCATGATCTTAAAATCTTTTTGGTTTGTTTGCCTTTTATTTTTAAAACAAGTTTAATAGTTGGCTTAATTTTTGCCCACTGACCAAAATATAAAGCAGGTTAGACCCTTATTGTTTTGGTTCACTCATTGCTGAGAGATTCTCCAACAGTATCAATTGGTTAAAAACAGCATAACAATGACTTGCACTGCTAGGATGCAAAAAAGATGCAACCCTTTCCGAAAACAGACAAGCTGTGTATCTGTTAACATGTTTGAAGTAGAAGAAACAAAACACACAGTTTTCCTGATTAAATTAAGTAGATGGGCTTATTTTTTGGAAAGCAACTTCTAGGGAGAATGGCAAAAACATGCTATGCCATTAAAATCTTTGTGACAGATGAAAAGAAATATTAAATAAAAGTCTGTTATATTCTATATATCCTATAAATACCCTAAACAGTACCATCAATTAAATCTATTATGAAAATATGACTTAGTTCATATACCAAAAAGGTAGTAATGAGATACCCTTTATTCTTTCACATTAAATAAAATATACTAATTATTTAAGTCTCTAAATACAGGAAAAATTAGGAAATTAAATGTTAGCACATCACAGAATCAAGGTTTAGACCTGTGGCCTTCTGATTTCAAGATTTTTCTTTTTTAAGCACCAAAGGAGGCATGAAAAGCTTCATCTTTTTCTGCTTTACCCCTTTTAATAAAAGGACTTTTTCTATAAAATTTAGATTCAGTCAAAAGGCCACACTTAAGGCCACTTGTGGCTTTCTAGGTCCTTAAGGCCACAGGTTCCCCACCCCTACTTTAGACACTGAGCTCACTTCAGATATTCATTCAGAAAAGGATTAAGATACAACTTTACTGTTTTTTAGAGATGTGATCTTGGAATTTTATTGGCTTTTAGTTTCTAATCTGTAAAATGAACCCATCACACCCTTTTAAGAACAAAGACATTGTATAAATTATATAAGAGCCTGTACAACATTCAACAATTTTTTTGTATGTTTATTAATGTTAATTAGACTCTGAATGGCCAAAGATTGGTGACCTAGAAGTTGAATATAAAGGTTTTTATTCTTGTTCCGGTCTGAGGACAGATTCAGCTCTTTCTTATGAAGTCATATTTCCCCACATGTACACTTTTTGTAGTTTTTTGGTTCTTCTATGTAATTTATTGAAAGCTGAATTAGAACAATAATGATTGCCAACAATCGTAAGAGCTTCACAGTCTATAAAGCACTTCCATAGACCTTGTCTTTTTGGATCCTTCCATAACACTTTATGGGATAATTCTATTTCCCAGTTTATAACATGGACACTGAGGCTCAACGTGGTGATAAATTATATAAGATCATGTAACTAGTACTGATTCCAAGGTACTCATATTTTCTGCAATATAGGCTCTGTTTCCTCTATACATACATATTGATATAAGTTCTAAGTAGCCATGAAATTTATCATCCAAATTGGAACATGTTTGAGAGTGAAAGGAGGTTGTATTCATAATTATGCCAGAACCATAGAGGTAAACTGTGGCTGTCTTCGGTAAATGGAAATATCTTGATAAAATCCCTCGTGATAAAATCCAAGTTTCATGAGACTGGATGGTCTATGTGAGGTCTCCCAGTCAGTCTTATTTTTAGAACACCCTTGACAGATAAAAATAGTATTTTTAAACTGAACCTTAGAGAAAAGGTTTCCAGGAAGGGAACATAAACAGAAAAAAAGAATATTGACTTTTTGACAGAGGGCAAGAGAGCACAAAATAATTTTTGATTTTCTAATTGCATTCCGTCTCCTTATATAGGAGATATCTTGTCATTTACTCCTCAGTCAGATTCCCTGTGACACAATTTGGGTCAATACTGAAAATGCCCACAAAAGGAAAGAGCCATTGTATGCTAGCAAGATGACTAAGAAACATATTTAAAGACTTTATCAAAATTTACCAAACAGCAGTTTCAAGGCAGGCTGGGGTCATTTAACCAAAACACAAAGGTTCAGAGAACTTAAAGTGATTTTTTTAAAGATTAAAAGCTAACCGTTGTCTTTTGTTTTCTGTGTTCATTGACAACAGGCCAAACAAATATGTAAACCTATCATATCGCAACAGAATTCATAAGGACAATGAAGAATTTCCTAAGAATTACTTTCAATGAGAAGAGTAGTGATGAGCTGAAAAGGGATTTCAACCGCCTATGAATGCTTCTAAAGGGTTTTTCTTTCTTCCCTTCCCTCCTTTCCTTCTATCCTTCTCACATTTTTCTTTCTTTCTCTCTCCCTTATTTCTTCCTTTATGCCTGTCTTAATATTTTTTTCTTTTCTCTTCTAAAGCCTAGTACTGTACTTTGTACTTAGTAGGATTCTAATAACACAGTAGTTCCCCCTTATCCATGGGGGGTATGTTCCAAGGTCCCTAGTGGATGCCTGAAACCACAGATAGTACTGAACCATATATATACTATGTTTTTTCTTATACATACATATCTATGATAAAATTTAATTTATAAATTAGGCGCAGTAAGAGAGTAAATAATTATATGAGTAAATAATTATAATAATATACTGTTACAAAAGGTATGTGAATATGGTCTCTTTCTCTCTCAAAATATCTTATTGTACTGTACTCACCTATTTTTAGACAGTGGATGGCTGCAGGTAACTGTGGATTGAGGAGACCACTGTACTTATTGATTTCTTTGTTTTTGAAAAAAGTGATTGACTAGTTGGCCAACCTTTCCAAAACTGCCCTATAAGGCCTCAAATTTTTACCAACCTCCCTAGCAAGATGGATGGAAGGACATTGTCCACCACTTCTGTCCTCATACGAATGTTACGAACAGACGTTGCGTGATGAAGTGTTACTTGACAATTACTTTGCATCTTATCAAGGGAGATCCTAGGCAAATATAACCTATTGTTATTATTTCTCGGCTATTGGGCCATTTCCAGTCTTCATAAAATCAAAATGTAAATAATGTCAATAAATGTTATCCAAGACATTCTACGCCATTGAAGGGGGAGGAAAAAGGGAGAGTCTGTTTCTAACTTTAAAAAAGAGAGAAAAATGGGAGATAAATCAGAAAGCTTCATACCACATTCAGATATTTCCTTCCTCCTTTAGTGAGTCAGTTTAACAGTGAGTGAAAGGGGTCAAACAGATAATACATCCAGCACGGCATCCCCTGTACTTTTGTTTTTGGATCCTCGCTCCGCCACCAAGACTTGTGTAACTTCGGCTGATCGCTCAAGCCATTTGTAAGCTGAGAATGACAAGAGTCCTCCTCTTGAGTTGTTATTACTGGAATTAAACAAGATAATACTCAACAGTTACATTACTATTCAATTTATTATGAGAAAATTTTTCCTTCGATGGTGTTCATGCTGTTCCTGATAATCTCATCTTGTACCCAGGCAGACTGTGTCGCTGCCTGGGTAATGTTCTTTCAGAGGTTCTGCCAAGGAATCCCAAGCCCCAAATACTCCATGTGCTCAGCAATGCCCAGAAGAACTCTAAAAAGGAACAAAACCTCTCACTCCTCAAATGCCTAAGAAGCAGCACTTCAGACTCTGGTCTAAGTCCATAAAAGACTTAAAAAATTTTTTTTTGACACTGAAAAGACCAGAGCGTTTAAGTGTTTCCAAGGCATGACTGCAAAGGCAGAAAAAAAGGAAGGAGGTAAAAAGAAAAAACACAACCGTATCCACTATACCCAAACAATATGAACCTCCTCAAAACTTCACTAACTCCCTGACCCTCAGTTATTTCATTTATCTAAGCTTTGAATAAAGAACAAGAAAGTAACAGAGCCCACAGGGTGTTTTTCAGTATAAAGAAGATTCCCAGGGCTGCAAATTTCCTAAGTAACACCTGGGGATGAGTTGGTACACATGAATGAATATCCCATTGTTGTTTTGAGGATTTCTTTGTAAGTATCTTGCTTTAAGAATGAAGGGTGATGTCAATCCGGAAAAAAAAACTCCTGTGAATCCTAGGACTTATTGCTCCAATTAAGCAAGAAGACACGTTAGAGCATGAAAGATTGGGTAATAATTCATACCTGTTGTGTTTCAACGTTAACTGTGAGCCTAAACATAGGCTACCCTCTCCTAAGCATGAATTCTTTTTACACAATAGCTCAAGGCCTTGAATATTTAATTGCATTTTTTTTCTTTAAGAAAATTACTTATAAGGAAATGTTGAAAAAATAATCTCCCTGGAAATAAAAGTACACAGCTCATGAAAAATAAATCTGGGTAAATTGAGTTATGAAAGATCTATTCCAGTAGGAGCAAAACCTTTGAAGTCCTTTTCCTGTTCAAAAACAAAAACTTCAGCTTCCCAGATGATAAATTGCCAGCACAATGGGCTTTCAGATGTCACAGAAGCTTACAGTCTATCTGGGCTTCCAGGTCATCCTGGGTTTAAGCCTGACTTACTGTCACTCTCCCTTCAAGTGTCTTCTCACTTTTGGTGAGAGGCAGCATTTCAAGCCTTTACAGAACTTGTTTCTTTTGGGGAAGAATTATCTCGCCTTTTGAGACCATAGCAGCTGGCTGGCTTTCATATAAGCTGTGCCTGAGTTCTTTCTAATAAATGATTCTTGGAATAAGGAAGAATTATTCCTTACTCTGGAAGCCCTTACTCTGCTGACTGGGAGGTAGGACCAGACACTGGCTACGAGTGTGGAATTTGGATTCAAGGGGTCTGAGTTCAAACTCAATTTTGAAAATTCCCTACCAGGGTGAGCTTGAACAAGTTACTTCATTCCTTAAGCCTCAATTTCCTCAACTGTAAAGGGGAGAGAGAGAGTTCCAGTGAGGGTTAAAAAGGAAAAATACAAGTTAAGGTGCTTAGCATATTGCAAGGCATAAGATGAGCCCTCAAGGAGTGTTAACCTAATGGTTAACTCTAAACAGCTTTGGATGTAATATATTGGTGGGAATGCCCTTTTGACCAATAGTTTAATTCTGAACTACAACCAGAATTGATTTACTCAGATAGAAATGAACAAAAATTCTGAGGGCCTTCTATGGGCAAGAAGTAAGGCATTCTGAAGCATTTGCAGGAGATATTGTCATTAAGAAGCTTGACTCAGGTTGAGGAGATCAAACATGCACCTAAATAACAATAACAGCGAGTAGAAAGTAGCAAAGCTGTAAGAGAACACAGCTAACGTGCTACAGGAGTTCAGGAGAGGAAGAGCTTATAATCTAGTCCAGGAAAATCAGAAGACTTTGCAGATGAGGGCTGTGGTATGATCTTAATATTTTGACAATAGAACTCATAATTATATCGACTTGAAAATTTCAGGTTGAAAAGACCCACATTCCATAGTGTAAAGATTTGGACATGTCTGAGAGAGTCGAAGTTCAGTGTATATTCTCTGATTATAGTAACCTCGGGCCATAAAAATCAGTATCCATTTAAAATGAGAATCAGGTTTGGCTTTCCCAAGAGAACAGTTGGCCATTTGCCCAGTGGTCTGTGTAGCACTTAACTTCCCTAGTTTGAAAAGAGGAGGAGGGTAGAAGGAGAAGAAAAAATAGGGTTACAATGCAGATCTTTTGTCTGTAAAAATTCTGCCTTATGACCAGGTGTCAAGCGGACTGACTTGTATTCTCGGAGAAAGTTGTCTTGGTCTAGGTTGGAATAATGGAATTATGTCCTTTTTTTTTTTCTCCCCTTCTGTTCTAACTCTCCTTCCATCTTCTTTCATGTTGTTTGCCATGCTAATCAGTATTTTTTCCATTCATTCATTGAACATTCATTAAGTTTCTAGTCTTGGAATGTAAGTGCTGTTGGAGGTAAGAAGATGAATAAATCTGCTTCCTTGTTCCAACCACCTTCTTAAGAAAGGCCAGCAGTGCCCAGGAATTGGTATAACCCAACACATAAGGAATAGAGTCTTACTGAAATGCCAGAGAGGCTGGCTTTTCTATATTTCTTCTATTTCTATGTATGCTTTAAATAATATTAGGAGCTAAGTTTGCCTACCCTTTGATTTTTGTATGCTGCTACTTCATCCTTCTAACTCTCCTTCCTAAGTAAGCAGCTTAGCTATTATTTAAAAGCATTTTCAAATTTTAGCATAAAGACATTGATTTTTCTCTTATTAGCTTGAGCTGTGGGTGTGAAAAAGAAATGATGGCAGAGCTGGGAAAAATTGGTTGGAAACATATCCTGAAATAATAACACAGTAAAATTTGGTTGGGTTGTAGAGAATTTTTTTTTGTTATCTACTTCTAGAGGCATCTAATCACGGCTAATTTTATGGGTGGGCTGCTATTCGCATGATATGTTTTGAGTGAATTTTAAGAGTAGGAGAAAAGCTCTAGTCCAAAAATATTAGTATTTCTCCCTTTGATTCCTAAAATCTTTAGATAAGCAATTTAATTCTTTGTCTTAATTACTGTCTTCTTTGTTCTTCCCTCTGTCCCCCCAAATGCTCCTTACCTGGGCAGGATTATATATCCAACTCTTAAGACAACGCTCTCTTAAAAATCACTTTTCTCTATAACTGGGAGACATGGGCAAATCAGAGTTTTCCATTCTTTGTGAATAAAATCTAATGCCATTCATTTGACTCTGTTTAACTAGGACAGTGCAGACTGTTGCATTCATTTTACTTCTTTTTGTGGACCTCTGGGCCATCATATCCATGATGAACAGTAAATAGAAAAAGAAACATTTAATGTATACAGAATCTAAAGATGTTCACCAAAAATATCTAGACTATTGAGGTGCCAGTTTATTTTCTGGCCTCTGAAGATCAGGATAAAGGTCCTGTTTGTTCCCTTCACTCTACATGTGAGGAGATGGCACTGAATTATAACAAACATTGTTATGGTCTTCAAACCACTAATAGAGAGCTTATCCAGTGTTGCAAGTTGGATTAGTTGACACGAGGCAGAAAACTAGAATACATTTGCATTCATTGGTTCAGTGGAGTTTCTCACTGAAGTATGTTGTGCCACATTATCTCGTCACTGCTTTGTAACTGACATATGCCCAATTGCCTTACATACTTTAGAAGCAACTGTCATTTTATCTTGAAGAACAATTAAGTCTTCTGAAGGCTAAATGTTTCTAAGGAAGGAGAAAAAAAGCGAGACTACCGTTTAATTTATTGAAAGTTATTTATAATTTAGTACTTACTGTCCTGAAAATGCCTGTCCCCTTGGAAATATGATTCAGATGCCCTGAACTGAAGAAACATTTTCCTTTTTCCTGTGTAAAATGTGAAACAAAAGACAACTGAAAAACACTTCATTAAAACAGTTCCTTTGTCCTTTTGACAATGAAAATTGGAAAGAGGCATGCCAGTTTGGCTATGTGGGTGGTCCTCTTTCTATGCTAACCTTAACATGACCTCACAAAATCACTAGAAGTTATTTAATGGTTCTGGAGACTTTAAAAATATATATATTGAGAGCCAATAGTCCTGTTCACTAAGGGACTTCAGAAATGCCATATATTCAAAATGAGTTTCCAAGAGCCAAAAGATCTGCCAAGAACTTGTTCTCCACTCTTGTACCTAGAACCTAACCTGTTTTCCCACCTGGACACACTTTTCTCTAGTCAGGTCATTTGTACCCATTCTTTCAACGTCTCCTACAAACCAATTTTGCCACGTGCATCAAATAAATTTAAAGTATGTTCCCCATGGGAATATCTCTGACATTTCTTTTTTGGTTCAGTAATTCTAGAACATTCTTAATTTCATAATGTCCTGAACTTCTTCAGAGTGTAGCAAAATGGGGGGTTTGATTATCTGATAAAAAATGAAAATTAGATACTGTGTTTCTAGCTTTTTAAAAAAAATAATATCTTTTTCTTATAGTTAGTTTTTAATTTCCTAAGATTGTCTGAGAAACGTCAGTCTAGTTACCAGAAAAACTACTTTTTGATTAATCTAGTTTGCCAGTCTGACAATTCAGTCTAATAGCTTTGAGAAATGAAAAATGAACCATGTACTTTTTGCCTTTGGTTAACATTTCTCTGTTAAATGAAATTTGATATTTTACCTTTAACTCTATTAAAATGATGTTGTCCAAAACTATCATATGGTAAAAGTGATTCGTTTTTTTGTGCTATTATAAAGTAGCTTTGTCTAGTTTGTAGAAAAACCAAAAATAATAAGCAAAAGGGCTTTTGTTTAAGTGATACATCCCTGCTAAGTGGCATATAGGCAACCTTCAGGGATATTGCCATAAAGCCTGAGGAAATGTATCTTCTTCCTCTGAACTATTACAAAATTTAAAAATAAAAAATAGCTACTCCACAACTTCCTATAAGATGGAGTCACTGCAAGTTGTATTTTTTTAGTACACACCTTTTGTTATTCATTTCGACATGAATCATGCTTACAGAATGTTTGGCAGGACTTCGAATTTAAGCTCCCAAAAGACTATTCAACATAGATTAATTAAGACTGTTATTTCATGGAGTATAAATACAACTGCTTATTAAAACATATTTATTGAAGATAAACAATTATGTAATAGAAACCAGCTACAGAATATAATATGACTAATGAAAAGGCAATTGATTATAAATGACATAATTACTGAGAGTTAAGAGCTATGCAATTGATATTACTATATGACTTGTTATTCACTATGTAGGCTTTAACAAGCATTATGATCATTATTTAATGTGCAATAACTCACTTATTATATCCAAACAAAGAGTTACTTTCCAACTTGGTACACATGGCTTGAACAGTGCTTAGGGGAGCTGAGAAGCTTATAGCTCTTAGGGTTGAGGAAAGACATTGACAAAGAATGTTAATTAAGTGTTACTGATTGTATTTTATTTGGGGAAATGGAAAGAAAAAAACAAGGTCTTTGATTGGAAGCTTCTGCCAACTCTCTGACAAATGAGGAATGTGACACCCTGACAGAGGCCACTCAGTTTCCACAGAGAGAGCTTAAGACCACCATTTGAATTTTTGTGACTTCCTCTTTCCTAAGGAATTCCCTGAGAAATAATTTCATTACCATTGTCACCCCTGAGGAGATTTACCAGGAATTAGTAGCTTTGTTTTGACTCTGGCATTACAATGAATATTTTCCCCCAACTTCTCTGTACTTCCTTAGTTTCTACGCTAATTTGATATGCTCAGTGGTACTGAGACAGGCGTGAGACTTAAAGAGGTATAATCAGTAATTTATGACATTAGTTCTAGGCTAGGAAAATAAGGAACATGTTATGAAGTTAGAGTAGCATGTATGGAATTAAGCCCCTTTCCCAGGGGCCTAGAGATTGGAGTTGGAGTGAGGAAGGATAGAATATGCTAAAGACAGTTTTCAGCATATTTGGTGAGTTAGAACCTACTATTGATAATTATTTTCAAGGCGTACAGTCATTCATGTCCTTTAGCAAAATGTCTCAAATCTAGCTGTGAAAATTATTCTCCAAAATTCTGGAGTTTCTGGATCATATCCTAACAGAGGACTCTGCTACCTGTTCTTAAATATTATACACCAATCTTATTTCTCTAAAGAATATATAGGAAGGTTTGGCTTGTGTCCAATGGTGAAGGGAAACTGTACATGTGCTTATGTGTATTCACATTCTAGAGGGCATTTGGAAAATAATTTCATTTAAAAGTTGTATCTTTTTTTTCTGATACTCCAAATATGTTTTTCTTTTCTTTTTTTTTAATTTCAGCATATTATTGGGGTACAAATGTTAAGGTTATGTATATTGCCCATGCCACCCCTCCCCCCTTGAGTCAGAGCTTCAAGCGTGACCATCCCCCAAATGCTGCACATCTCACTCATTATGTTTGTATACACCCATCCCTTCCTCCCCCCTCCCACCTGCAGATGGTCACGATACCTCTGCTGTAGTTTGATGATGTGAATAGAATGGCTTCGATCTTATAGTTGACCAAGAACTTCAGGGGAGCCTCAAAAATGACCTTTCTCATGAATGTTAGGCTGGCCACAGCTTTTAGTTTTTGGAAGGGGTAGCATTAGGCACAGTTGTGGAGCTTTTGAAGTGTGTGTGTATGTGTGAGAGTGTGTGTGGGGTGGGTAGCATCTCTGTGTTCCTTTTCCCTCTTCTTATTGGCTCTCCTCACCTTCAGATGTTACCAGATGCCTGTGGCACCGATGTTCAGAGCACCATGATCTTCCATCTCTCCTGCTTACACACTCTCGAGTGCAGATACACACACACGCAAATGCATGCACCGCGCAGGTAACTCTCATATGTCTAGATTCTCCTCCTCCTCACCTCATTCTTAATTTTAAAAAAGTATCTGTTTGATGTTGTATTCTCTCTGGGCTGTGCTAAGTTAGGGTAGAAAAATATTATAGAGGAGAAGTTGAGAGTGCTGACTTTGGATCATACTGCTTTGGCTTTGAACCCTCATTCTTACACTTGTCTCTTTACTGCTTTTGAAAACCTTTTAAAATTCTCTAAGCTACAGTTTGTCTTTCTGTAAACTTAGAGAACTTTTTTAAAATACTCATGTCTGCTACTCAGTAGTTGTTTACTGTTGTTGCAAACAATGAATGAGATGATTCATGTAAAGCATTTACTCAGCACGATGCCATCGTATAGTAAGTGTCCCATAAATTATAGAACAGTTGTTTCTGCAGTTATTGAAGAAGAATAAGCTACCCCCACATAATAAGATCTATATCTAAGTGTGACAAGTCAGATTAATTTTCTCTTGTTCATCATGGCTTGTAGGAGCTAGTATCTTTCCTGAGTTCTGTACACACTTCTCACTCCCAGGTCCAGCGGAATCAATTTTTTCAGCTCTCTCCGTGGAAACTTGCTAGGCACAGTGGGTTACAGGACGATGAGTAAAAACTCTTCCTTGTCTCAATCCACGTGTCAGATTCCTTTTTTGCCTCCAAGATGGCCTTTGCTTCATTTGACATAAATTTGACAGATTTCTTTATTTGAAAGTTGTAGGAGAGGGGAACAAGATGGGCAAAAAGGTGGAGGAGGGAAGGGGCCGACAGTGAAGTTTATTCAGGGGCTGTCTTATTCATATTTGAATCCTCCATAGATTGCCTAAGACCTGGTGCATAAGGTGCTGAGTAAGCACCAGTTGATCTGTGGAAATGAATGAATGAATATTCCTCCAGATGTGCCAGGTAATCTCTTAAGGAGTAGAGATCATTGCCGTCTGAATTGGTCTGTAAGGCTTCCGGCATAGAAGAGTATTTATTCAGGTCCTCAGTGTGACTGTTGTGATAGCTAACAGTACAGTCATTTTCATAAAATTTTAATTTATAAGTGACTCCTTAAAAAACTATAAGTCTCTGAGTTGTCAGCATAAGAAGGAGAATGGGAACAACTTATTTTGTCCTAGTTTGTATTTTAAAGCAAGAAATCTTAACCTGGGATTGGAAACTTTAGTGGTTCTATGATATTATGAAAGTATTGCCAAAAATTTGGGTGCATGTGCATTTTTTTCTGGAGAATGGAATTATAGTTTTCATCAGATTCTTAAGGGACCCAACAACCTTTAAAATGTCACCACTGAATTTATAAACCATTTATTTGAGGGCATGGAAAGATAGAGGCCCCTAATTCCATTGACATTCAAAGGACCCCTGTCAATGAGAGTCCAGCTCAGCTTCTCAGATTTAAATTTCACGTCTGAGAAGCTACTGCATTATTCTATCAACTTATGTATATATTTGAAATATGGCACATAGTTAAATGTTAAATCCTAGATTGTATTGGGAGGATTTGGTGTGAATTAAATGTATTATAATATGGGGTGGAGTTTCAACGAAAGTCTCTAGGGGGAAAAAAACTAAGTTTTGGCAAGAAAGAAATGCTGGAACAAGAAGAAACCAAATGTGTCTTATGGATTGATGAGATAAACAACCAGTGTCAACTTAAGGACATTTTTGCATCAATGACTCTGTACAGTCCCTTCTGGAGACATATCTAAGAACGTTTCCTTTAAAAATATAATACACTGTTAAGAAATGTTGGGATATTAAAAGCTATTAGAGGTGGGATGGGGAGACAATGGCAATAGCACATCAATGAATGATGATAGGAATAATTTTTGTATTTTTCATTTCTCATATTTGGGTCTCTGGTTATCACTCTAGCATTGACAGATGATGAAACCTGTATTTTATTCAGACAATTTTCACAGATATAGCACAGGTCTATGTTCAGAATTGTTTTATAGAAAATATTACTATTTGTTTTGAAAATGAGCTTTATAAGCACCTGTAAAACATATTTCCCATGAATGAAAAGAAATATGGCAACTGTGGTTCGATGGAAGCTAGATTGTCTTTGAAATGAGAAAGAGCTGGGTTTGGATATCAACTTTGTTGCTCAGTAGGTGGGTAGTGCTGGAAAAGAGGAATTCTCACTGAGTCTCAGTTGTTCCACCTATAAATTGGGGTATTAATGCTCAATTTGGGTATTTCTGTAAGGCTTGAAGGTTAATGTCTAACTTCCTCAATAGTAGACAACTAATAAATGGTAACTATTATTAATATGAAAATAGATGTAATTCATTTATATGATGTTAGGCAATAAAGAGGCTCATGTAGTGAATCTCAAGGAACAGATTTCCTTCTGAAATGCTAAATTTTTAATCTTTAACTACCTAATGGGGGTGAGGTAGTATGTCATCATAATTTGGATTTGCAATTTCCTAATGACTAGTGATGTTGAGCATCATTTTTATGTCTGATCTTAGTAATTTGAGTCTTCTCTTTCTTATTCTTGGTCTATCTAGCTGAGGGTTTATCAATTTTATTGATTTTTTTTCAAGGAACCAACTTTTGGTTTCATTGATTTTTCTCAATTCTCTTTGTTCTTTATTTAATTGATCTCTGCTATAGTCTTTAATCTTTATTATCTATTCCTTTTGCTAGCTTTCATTTTAGTTATTTTTATAGTTCCTTAAGTTGTAAAATTAGGTTGTTTATTTGAGATCTTTTTTTCTTCGTCTTTTAATGTTAAGCATATATAACTATAAATTTCCTCCTTAGCATTGTGGTTGTTGTTTCCCATAAGTTTTGGTATGTTTTGTTTTCAATTTCATTTGTCTCTAAGAATTTTCTAACCTCACTTGTGATTTTTTTCTTTGATCCATTGGTTGATTAATAGTGCAGTGTTTAATTTCCATAAATTTCTGAAATTTCCAGTTTTATTTCTGTTATTGATTTTTAATTTGACACTGTTGTGGTCAGAGAAGACACTTTGTGTGATATTTGTCTTTTTGAATCTATTAATACTTACTTTCATATGCTCTATCTTAGAATATGTACCATATACACTTGAGGAAAATCTGTATACTGTTGTTGAGTAGAATGTTCTATACATAATGTTAAATCTAGTAGGTTTACTATGCTTAAATCCTCTATTTCTTCTGTCTGATTGTTCTATCCATTATTGAGTGTCAAAATCTCCAACAATTATGGCACAGTTATCTCTCTCTCCCTGTAGTCCTGTCAGATTTTGCTTCATATATCTTGATGGTCTGTTATTAGGTACTTAAATGTTTTTATTTATTATATCTTCTTGCTGTATTAAAATTTTTATTAACATATAATGTCTTTCTTTGTCTCTTGTAAACTTTTTTGATTTAATGTCTATTTTGTCTGATATGAGGATAAGCACTATTGCTCTCTTGGTTAATTTTTCTAAGGGATATATTTTTCCATTCTTTCACTTTTGATCTATTTATGTTTTTGGATTTAAAGTGAGTCTCTTGTAGATGGCATATAGTTGAATCTTGTGTTTTATTCATTCTGCCACCTTCTCTTTTGATTGAAGGGTTTAACTATTTACATTTAAATTAATTTCTGATAAACAATGATTTCTGGCTTTTTGCTATGTGTATTCTATGTGCCATACAATACTTTCATCCTTTAATTTCTGCATTACTATCTTTTGTGTTTAGTTGATATTTTATAGTGAAATGTTTAAGTTTCTTTTTCATTCCTTTTGTGTGTATTCTATTGGTATTGTCTTTCTGATTATTGTGGAGATTAGATTTCATTTCCTTAAGCTATAACATTATACCAACTTAACCTCAATTACATAAAAAACAATGATAATTTAATAGTTCCATCTCATTGATCTCAGTTGCTGTTGTTACAAAATTACATCTTCATAGATTGTGTGCCCCAAAATATATACTAATAATTCTTTTAAATGCATTAGTCTCTTAAATTGTGCATAAAACAAAATGTGAAGTTACAAACCCAAGTCGCAACAATGCTAGCTCCTAGACTAATGATTTTTTAAATATGTCCATCTCTTAAGTCATACAGAAAATGAATTATAGTTACAAAACATTGTTATGAAAATAATAGCTTTTATGATTGCCCATGTATTTACCTTTATTGAAATCTTATTGCTTCATATGGCTTTGAGTTACTGCCTTGGGTCCTTTCATTTCACCCTGTTAGGGCTTCCTTGAATATATTTTGTAGTATAGGTCTAATGGTGAAGGACTCCCTCAACTTTGTTTATCTAGGAATGTCTTAATTTCTCCCTCGCTTTTGAAGGACAGTATTTCTGGGTATAGGATTTTTGGTTGACATTTTTTTCCTTTTAGGACTTATTAAATATATTGGTTCACTGCCTTCTGGCCTCAAATTTCTGATGAAAAATTTGATAATCTTATTGAGGATCCCTTATATGTGACAAGTCATTTCTCTCTTGTTGCTTTCAAGATCCTCTTTGTCTTTGAATGTTTGATTATGATGTGTCTCAGTGTGAATCTCTTTACATCCATCTTACTTGGAGATTGATGATATACTTAAATGTTTATATTCATATCTTTCATCAAATACGGCACATTTTCAGTCATTATTTCTCCAAATTTTCTCTCTTCTTTTTCTTTCTCATTTCCTTCTGAGACCCCACAATGCATATGTTAGTCCACTAGATGGTGTCTTACAGGTCCCTTAGGCTCTGTTCACTCTTCTTCAGTCTTTTTCTTTCTGTTCCTCAGACTTGATAATTTCCACAGTCTTGTCTTCAATTTATTGTTCTTTCTTCCACCTGCTCAAATCTACCTCTGAACCCCTCTAATAAATTTTTCATTTCAGTTATTGTACTTTTCACTTCCAGATTTTTTTTAGGTTTTCTGTTTATTGACATTTAGGTCTTTTCTTACCATATGCTTTTCCCTGGTTGTACATGTTCACTTTCTAATTTTTCCCATATATGCAGTTGCCTTTGAATGTCCTAGGCTTTGGTGTATGGCAGGTGTCCTCAAACTACGGCCCATAGGCTACATGTGGGTGTTTTTGCCTGTTTGTTTTTTTACTTCAAAATAAGATATGCACAGTGTGCATAGAAATTTGTTCATAGTTTTTTAAAACTATAGTTTGGCTCTCCAACAGTCTGAAGGACAGTGAACTTTGCCCCCTGTTTAAAAAGTGTGAGGACCCCTAGTTTATGGCTTTCAAAAGGGAAAAAGAAAAATGTAGTAGGAAAAAAAAGGTCACTTGACCTTAAAATTCCTTGGAGTCACTTCAGCTAAAGGGGCAGGGGTTTGCAACAACAGGGGAAAGTGAAACAGCAATGGCCTCTTTCCCCTTTGCACCTCTGTGATCAAAAGCAGCATTCAGAGACTAATGCACAAATCCCCAATATTTGGAGGACAAGGTCTTTTTTAACCACTGTGGCTTCCTCAGGCTGTGTGCAGGTTGCTCCAGGATGACGTGCACAACTGCCTGCCACAGAACTGATAGTGGGGGATGGACTGATCAGTAATTAAGCAATTTACTATCCAAGGCTTTCCCTGCAAATCGTGAGACTCCAGAGTTCCAAATAGTAATATTAGACAGATTCTGTCAGTGTAGTTGTTGTCTAGATGGGGAGATTGATTCCTGGTGTTTCCTACTCTACCATCTTCTCAGAAGTCTCTCCAGACTGGCTACTTTTGAGGCAATTTTAACTTCATTTTGAAATAATCATTCTCATAGGGAAGAACTATGCAGAACTTTAGCTCTAAAAAGTGAATGTATATACTAGAGAAATGGACAGATTGGGTAACCTAAATGTGTTACTTCTGTTGATGGGATTGTTCAAGGATGGTCTATCCTGGGTAACTGTATTGGCTTCTTACTCGAACCCAGAGTTTGCTGCTTTATAATCTATTGCACACTGTGGTCCCCTGTGTAGAACTACAGCAGGCCTGTCAGGCCTGTCAGATCTGAGTGGATTCTGATACAGTGGTGCTCAAACTGTTTCTCGGCATGTGAGAGTTCCATAGGCATGATCCAGGGGGATGCGGTTAGTAAGAAAGTGGCCAAGAAGGCAGAACTTCCAGAGCCCTGTCCTTACTTTAATAAGGGTAACTCCACTAGTATCTGTTTAAATATCAGGATTTTATATGAAATTTGATTTGAAAAGAGGGGTTGTTGGCTTAACAACATCTGAGATGTTAAATGGAAAATGCTTTATCCAGTAAATGTTTGGTCTGGAGAAGCTGGGAAAATTACCACAATAAAATCTGAAACCAGTAACTACATTCACCATCTGTCCTCCTCCCTCATTTCTGCTTAACTAAATGAACTCAAATACTAACTCCGGAGAAAACCACCTCTGATCAATCATTCCCACACACAAAGAATTTTCTTCTCTTTCTGATCACTTCTCTCCATCATTGTATTGGTCAGGATAGGCTGATGGCAGTAATAAGCAACCTCCAGTCTCAGTGGCTTATCACGTTATAAAGATTATGTTCCCTTTAGGCAAGTTCTAGAACCAACATTCTTGGCCGGGTGGCTCTGTTAGTTACACTCCTCATTGAGAAGCTAGGACCCTTCTACCATGGTATCCCATAGGCCAAGCTCAGAGGCCTCTGATGGACTCCCTGTAGTCTGTAGAGCAAGAAGTGACAGTGTGAGAACTTCACTTGGCATTTGTGGAGCCAGACTTGGAACTGACATATAAAATTTCCTTCCACATCCTATTGGCCATAAATAGTCATAAGGTCTCAGAGAGATACAAAGAGGACTAAGCAAGGTAGAATTACTTGGTGGTCAAAGGGAAAATGTAATTATTTGTTGAATATATAGAATTAATTGTCTTTTCCATATCACCAGCTCACCCTCGTCCATATACTGTCTTGGGGTACAATTTCCTACATATTTATCTTAAATCCTCAAGTAGATTTCAAGTTCCTAAAGATAGGAGTTATGTGCTATATTGTACTGCTTGTAACCCTTGATTTTCCCAGATATGTTAGTTAGGGTAGGCTAAGCTATTATAAAAACAGACTCAGTGATAATTTAATACCTAAGGAATATAGACTTTTTTTTGCCTCAAAATAGTCTTGGGGGAAGGTGTTATGGTTCAGTAGCAGCCCTAATCACTAGGCTCTTTTTCTGGTGAGCTAACTGTAACTTTTTCATCCGCAGGGTTGCTTTGGGCATTGCCATTCCAACCGGCAGAAAGAATGAACAGTGTGGTGGAGTGTGTATGTGAGTTTCTATGGATCAAGCTGGGAAGAAGCACACACCATTTCCATTTACATTGCAGTGGCAAAAACTCAATGAGATGGCCACACTTCACTGCAAGGGGGGGATTGGAAATGTAGCTGTTAGCTGGATAGCTATTTTCCAACTACAAATCAGCTACTGTGGAAGAAAAGGATATTGGTGAAAACTTTCAAATTTCCTCTCATAGGGAAAGGGAAATTTCTCTCCATTCTGACAATTCTTCAATTCCTCAAATTGTCATTCCGTATTTCTTAAGTTGGAACTGATATTCAGGGGTAAACTAATATGCCCAATGAGACACAACTACTAGCCTTAGGATTTGCACCTAGGTCTTGTTGGCTTCTGTACTATGCTGTATCTTAGACATAGTAGAATCTCAATAAATATATCATGGTAATACCTTATCAATGTTTTATTGCATTTTTTTCTTAATTCTTCTTTAACCTCCCTCATTCTGCCTCCCCTGCCCTTTTCAGGTGCAGTGATATATGAAGAGTGATTTCTGTTGGACATTCAACACAATACTCCAATGCACTTTGAACATATCATATAGTGTGAAGATAGAAATGAAAGAAATTCAAAGCCGACTCTTGACTTTTGACACATTCCATTTGTATTTTGTCATAGCCATTTTTTTTTCTCATTATGGTTGCCTAGAATGGTAAACTATTATCTACTGAACATCCATTTCTCTGGAATAAGTGGTGAGGAGGACAGAAAACTCAGTTCTTACTCCCAGTGAGGAATGTGAAGTTCACAGCGGGTACTTTGGGAATGCTAAGAAGGGAACACCAAGGTAGCAATGTTACCTTCTTGATTCTGCTGTCTCCCTCTGGGGGAGGATACCCTTTACTCTTATAAAGAGGTTTTTCTTCTTCTTGATTCCATTCTACCGTGACGGTTTTATGGAAAATGCTATCATAAACCCTAACATGATACTACATAGAGGCTGAAGTTGTGTTTTTTGTTTTTTTTGAGACAAGGTCTTGCTCTGTCACCTAAGCTAGAGTGCCATTGCGTCAGCCCAGCTCACAGCAACCTCAAACTCCTGGGCTGAATTTTTCCATTTTTAGTAGAGACAGGGTCTCACTCTTGCTCAGGCTGGTCTTGAACTCCTGACCTAAAGCAATGCTCCTGCCTTGGCCTCTCAGAGTGCTAGGATTACAGGTAAGAGCCACCACGCCTGGCCAAGGCTGAAGCTTCCTTAAGCAATGTTGGGAGGAGTTTGCAAGCCCAAGGTTCTAATCCCTCAAAGAGTTAATGTTTTATATTATAGATAGCAGTAATAAGGAATCAAAAAAGGGCAAAGGAGAGTCTCTCAACCCCTCCCTTTCTCTCTTTCATGTGCACACGTGCCCCACGTACACTCACCTACATACACACTTTCTAGGTCACTATGTTCAGAGTCTAAATAGGCATAAAGATAGCCTTGATTCAGAGATAACGCTGTCATTTACTAACTGTCAGTCTTTGACTGATTCATTCAACCTCTCTAAACCTCAGTGTCTGTCCTCATGTGTAAAGGGGTATACCATCTACACTTACTTCATAGTGTTGTTTTAATAAAGTTTTGGTAATGTATGTAAATTAATATATTTTAACTATTATGTTTGTCCATTAAGTCCAAAGTGTCTAAAATCTTCTCCAACTTATACCACTTCAGACTAGTAAAGAACTTACATGGTTTTTTGCTTTGTTTGTTTTTAATGTCCACAGATGTGAGAGGAAAAGAGGAGGTATGTGACTACTAGTTTCATTTTTTTTTCCTTGTCTGTCTTTACATTATGGCTTTAGGGTCATCATATTCCTTGATTAAACCCACATTTAATGTGAATTCATCAGAATGTAACTGTAACAATTGTCTTTCTATTGTTCCTGCAGTTTGCCAATTAGATACTATTGCATACATAACTGTCTGGTAATGCAGTGGTTTTGCTAAATTCCACAATGTTGGAATAATATTGCCAATGTTTTGATTCTGGCTTAAATAAGAAGAGGGGCCTATAGGCTTCCCATAGAGGAGGTCTTTGTTGGAATCCAGATACCACCATTAATTAGGCACAATATAGGAGAAAAATGCCAAAACCCCAAAATGATTTTAGAAATTAGCCATATGTAAGTCCCTATGTCTGCTGGAAATAATAGAGGTTTATTCTGTTTGAAATCAGATTTCCCCTAATGCAATGTTGTACACAGTTGGAGAATATTGGTAGGTTTACAATTCGTAACAGTGTTCTTCTTTCTGGAAGACTGAAGGGTGTTGACAATGGAAAGTTTTTGAGGGTGACTAATGTTCTCTATGAATAAGCCTAGATCCTTAAGTCTTCCTCTGAATGCTGGAAACCGTAACAAAACCCTCTTGTAGGAAAACTGATAGAAGTTTTTCTTAAGTAAGTTCCACTTAAAAACCCAGATTTTTAAGTTCAGATCTGAGATACAGATTCAACTAAACTATATTAGGCCTTTTCTATTTGCTGAATTCTTTCCTAGGGCCTTTCAGATCACTCATGAGTCATCACTAGTTGTATCCTCTAATCAGATGGCTACATGGGTGTATCATTTACTTTGCAAACTGAACCCCTTTTTCTTTGGTTGTCTCTCTTTATGTACCTGTTTGAAAAAATCACAGATTATTTTGCTGACCTAGACCTTATCAGAGAAAGATCAACTCAACAATGTTTGAAGACCATTTCAATCCACAAAGTTCACTGGTTTGCTGTGAGCTTCAGGCTACTTCAGGACTTACTGTGCTGAGGTTCTAGGTCCAACTTTCAAGGGAGGTAATACTCCAAGACTAGAAGGAGGAATTAACAGTGAAGAAGATTATAAACTTGGCTTATTTTTCCTTTTTACATATTTTGAAATGTTCCTTTAGCGACGTAAAAGGGAAAAACATGAAAGCCAGCCAAGGATCCAAGCTCTGTTGTTATTTCAGCGGAGAGGAAAGCATGGAGACTTTACTGCTCTACCGGTTTAGCAGAAATACTGGAAGTCTGTCGATCAATTAACCAGAGGATCCTTTCTTGTCTTGGCTTGTTTGGGAGCTGGTACAAGAGCTGATAGTCTTAGCCCTGTTTAATTTATGTAGCTTCAGAAACAAAGGTTGTCAGGGCCCACGCAATGAAGACAGAGGAAGAAAAGCAAATGAGACTGGGAGCAGGTCTAAACCTCCTCCTGTACCACTGTCACCTTGCTCATCAGGTAAGAAGAAAAACAGATTAAAGCAAGTCCTTTGTTTCTAAATTCCAGGCTTGCAAAGGATGTATTATGATACTCATTTCAAAATATGGTTACATCTTGAAAGCATTTTTGTTAGAAAGGCATATTATCGCTAACAATGAAGCAAGGAAAAAAGCTGGGTGCATTACTGGTAGACTCTTAAAATACCTTAGCAGATTTGACTTTATATATATCTTTTTACATTAGCATTCAAAAATCCTTGGCAGGAACAATAGGAATGGTTCAAAGTTCAATTCATAATCATAAGCAGACTTCTCCCCGACTCCCCCCACCACGGCTTTAGTTTTTATGAGTGTATTTGGAGGGAGTGGAAAGAAGAGAAAGGGGTCATGTTTAAGCATTTTTTTCCCCTCTTCCCCAGATGAGCTCTAATTTCATAATAGGATAGTTTTATTCAGAGTTAACTACTTTGGTTTTGGTTCTGAATGATAATCGTAGAAAATATAAAGTAACGTTTTAAAAACTCAGACTGTGAAAGAAAGGAATAGTGCCGCTTAGTAAAAGCATATGTTGCTGGTGGGACCTCACAACCACATTCAAATCACGCTCTTGCCAAATCACGTTATGTTTCTAAAGCTCCTTATTTAAATTTCCCAAGCGAGGTTCATATGGCATGTTCTGTGTTTTCGCTCTGTAGCATTGAAGGGAGGTCCTTAGAAATCTTCCCCCTTAAGAACCAACTTTTTCTCTTCTAAATAAAAGTCCAAATTAAACCTAGTTTACGTTTATGCGTGACAGTACTGCATGCCACCGACAACAACAGAAAAAAAACATCTGCTCTTGGCGGTGTTTTTGGGTTGTAATAATGGCCCGTGGAGCTATGGAGCAGCGGCTCGTATAGGCAGAGCGCCCGTCTGCATTTGCTGCGGCTGTACGTGGAGTTAGGCTCCACTGTGGTCCGCATTTGCAGGACTCTGAAACGCCATCTAACCAAGTCCCAGTCTCAAAGAAAAGAATGCATTAAAATCACTCCAGGCTGGTGTTAGGTGTATAGTCTTTTCTATAAAAGAGTAAAAATACAAAGCCCATGTGTTTCGGTGCTTTACAAAACCTGGAGTCAGGAATTCATCCTGAAGTTGAATGTCCCAAGTTTGTGTCTGCTGTCACGTTTGAAAACTATTTCTCTGTTTCCTTCTGTCCTGTTTAGAAAGCCTAATTCTTTTTGCTGCTTTTAAGGCTCTGTCTAATCGTTACTTATGATTTCAGCAGTTCTTTCCTGGCACCTCTGAGTTCTTTACAACTTAATTATCATATCTATCGCTACAATGAAATAAATGATTACAACCCCCTAGTCTTTGATACTGTTTACCCGTCTGAATTTAAAAACAAACCACAATGAATTGTTGGCTTGCATTAAGCTTAGAGCTATTATGATATGGAGATCTTTCTAAGTCACTTTCTAAAACATAGCACAACTAGAGAGAGAGGGATCCATATTACACATGGCACAAAATGTGGTTTACTTAAACATAATCCTAACTAGTACATTGTAAAATATTCTATGAGGTCCTGATATTTATTTCTGTTCTCCCCCATACCTGCCTTATGCCTTATCACCAATGAACTAGGAATTTTTTAAAACCTCTTCTACAAGGTAAGAAGGTAGCTTTGTTTTCCTTCATCCAGATCTCTCTTCTTTGTTTAGGATCTGCTGATCTTCTAAGGGCTGTACCTGTTTTGTGTTTTCTGCATATGTCCACTGGTTTTTCATATTTTGTTCATATTTTATTTAACATATATATTTTTTTCTGATGAGGAGTATAATGTTGTGGTTATGAGCACAGACTATAGAGAACCAAATCTTTGCTCTGAGATTTGGGCAATTTACTTTTCCATATATTAGTGTCTTAATCTATAAAATGGGGACAGAAAGTTATTTCTAGGGTCATTAAAAGGGTTATTCTATTTTAAGCATTTTAAGCACTTAGAATTGTACATGGCCACAGAAAACTCTTGATTTCAATATTACTATTATTATTCAACTGTATCACCTTGCAAAATGTCTGGCTGCTTTTTCTATCTGCACAACCTGAAGTTATTTGTTTTTCTTAAGCAAAAATGCTCTGTCTTCTGCCTTTATATTCTGCCCAAGGGAGAGTTCTGCCCCATGTTACAGCAATCAATGGAGAAATGTACTTGCTTCCTTTTGTTGGGAAGAGTAAGGTCCAGATTTGAATTGAAGGTGAATTCTTCCTTCCCAGTAAGGAAAGACACTGGCACTTTGTCTCTTCCTATAAGTTACTATTATAATACATATTTTCTAGTAATTGTAGCCATATCCCTTTCCTCTGAGGTGGGCTATCCTTGAATAAAATGATTTGCATATGTGCAAATGCCTTTTATTTCAAATATTGAGTTTCTTGATCCTTTGCCTCATAATTGCTTATTTTTCTTTGTTATTTTAAGTCTCCAATAAGATTTTTGTATCACTTTTAGTGTTATAGAAAGTAGGAGGAGAATGTTCTATTAAGTTGCTACATCATAAAGTTCAGGTCAACATGAGGGACAAGAGGTGCCCAACACTCGCCTCCTCCGCAAAGAAAGAGCAAAAAAACAGATAACCACAAGTCTAGACAGTCTTAGAGAGAACACTGTTCAGCAAGGAAGTAACAAAGACCACCTGAGGCACAGAAATTTGAGATGGCAGCACAGAAAGTGAGGTGAAGCAGCTGGCTAGGATTGGCTTGGAGCCAGCCAATGAGTTGCAAGGAAATGGTAAGTGGGAGGTCCCCAGAAGTCCACATTTGTATCACAGATACCTGCAATCCTAGGTATAGGAGAGCCCCAAAGTGCTCATAGGATTTGAGCCTAGCATGGGGAGCTGCCTGTAGTCCATATGACTGCGTTATTCCAGAGAGGAAATTTATACTGCAGCCTCTCCAACCTGCTCAGGGCCAGGGCTACTGCAGCACAGCACCATTTTGAGAGGAGAGCCAACACCAGATTATACCTCGCCCTTGGGCCCAATAGCCCCTGCATCTTCACATACCTGGGGCCCTGCCAGCATTTTCCCACATTTACCCAGAGGGCAGCAGTGTCATGACACCAGCTGGATCTTGTAGTGCAATTGTATCTAGCACTTGAAACCCATGGAGTATACTGTACCCGGGGATACAGATGGTCTGATACATCAGGAAAGCTGCCCCTAAGATATATGGAGCCGAAATACTTGTTACCCAGAGCCTGAGAACGGCCCACCTGGGGGCACCACTGCTGAGAAGGACCTCACCTCCTCCTCCAGTGGTGGGTACACAACATGTCCAAGGGCTTGAGGACTAGCCCACCCAGGACCATTGCTGATACCTGTGCATGTCACTGAGGGGCCCAAGGACTGGTATACCTGGAGTCTACCACTGCTGACACTCATATACACCTAGCTCAGGGGCCTGAAGACCAGTCTGCCCAGGGACTGCTGGCAACATGGGCCACTCTAGCAGCAGGGCTGCCATGTGCTTCCAAGGTGCTTGAAAATCAGCCTAACCAGCCTCATCACCAGCAAACTCATGCCACAGCCTCCATAAACAACCACAGTTTAGGCCACTGAGAAACTTGCAGTTACTGCTGATGTTGATTACAACCAAAGAAATCACTTTAGGGGTTAAGGATGGGGGCTGCTGCTACTACTGACACCACTGATGCCATGCATACTGCCTAGGGTTCTAGAGACCAGCCTGCTCACCCCATTGCTGCCACAGACAACACTCAAGCAAACTGCTGACTGGCCCCATTCAGACCTGCCACCACCTGCACTTGTGTACACCATGCAAGGGCTCAAGACTGGTCTGCTTGGCATCCTCATTCAGAGTAAAGACTTGCCATAGCCTCCACTAACAACTACAGCCTAAACCACTGAGGAATTCACACCACTGATACTGATTGATTACAGTCAGAGAAATCATACAGGAGCTGCACTACTGTGCCCACCTAGAATCAAAGCCAAAGCACCCTACTCAATCAGTACTATGATACACCTATAGGAAAACATCTTTCCCCCAAAAGCCAATCCATAAAATTGGAGGAAGTAGATGTTAAGTTGATATCTGCATATCTGGCATAAGGACACAAGGGACATGGAGAAGCAAGGAAATGTGACACCTCCAAACTAAACAGACCCACCAGAAGAAAATAAAATACCTGAAAAAAATTTTAAATAATGATCCAAAGGAAACTCAGTAAGACATAAGTGAACACAGCCAATTCAAATATATCAGGAAAACAATTCATGGTCTTAATGAGAATGTCAGCAGAGATATCATTTTAAAAAACCAGAAATATTGAAAGAAATAAAAAATATACATGTGAGCTTCAACAATAGACTAGCTCAAGCAGAAGAAAAAATTTTTCAGTTTGAAGACAGGTCTTTCAAAATAACAGAGTCAAGACAGAAAAAAATAATGAAGAAAGCCTATGCAATAAATGAAACACCAATAAGTGAACAAATATTTACATTTTGAGAGTTCAGAAGGGGAGAGGAAAAAAAGGCATAGAAAATCTATTTAATGAAATAACTGAAAACTTCTCAAATCTCAGGAGAAAACATCAACATCCAGAGATAGAAATATCCCCGGATATATTCAACCCAAAAAAGTCCTTTCCAAGTCATATATAGTCATAAGTCAAGGAGAGAATTCTGAAAACAGAGAAATGCATCAAGTCACATATGAGGGAATTTTTATCAGATTTACAGCAGATTTCATAGTGGAAACCTTTCAGGCCAGGGGAGAGTGGCATGATATATTATGCCAAAAGAAAGTGCTAAAAGAAAGAATCTACCAACCAAGAACACTAAACCCAGCAAAGCTACCCTTTAGAAATGAAGGAGAAATCGTCTTTTCTAGACAACCAAAAACCAAGGGAATTCATCATAATTGGACTGGCCCTACAAGAAATACTTAAGAGAGTTCTACATCTGGAAGCAAAAAGATAATAGCACGAACATGATGTAATACATGAAAGTACAAGATAAAAAATCCTCCTTTTAGTGTACTTTATTTTGTTGTGTTTCACAGATAATGCATTTATTACAAATTAAAAGTCTGTGGCAACCCTGAATTGAGCAAGTCTGTTAGTTCCATTTTTCTAACAGTAGATGCTCACTTTGTGTCTCTGTGTCACATTTTGGTATTTCAAAATTTTATTATAACATCTGTTGTGATATGTGATCAGTAATCTTTGATGTTACTACTGTTATTGCAGATGTGGTAGAAGCAGGAAGAGAATTAGAAGTGGAGCCTAAAGATTTGACTGAATTGCTGCAATTTCATGATAAAACTTGAATGGACAAGGAGTTGCTTATGAATGAGCAAAGAAAGTGGTTTCTGGAGATGGAATCTATTGCTGGTGAAAGTGCTATGAACACAGATGAAATGACAAGATAATCTTTAAAATAGTGTATAAACTTAGTGGATAAAGCAGTGACAGGATTTGAGAGGATTGACTCCAATTTTGAACAAAGCTCTACTGTGAGTAAAATGCTATAAAACAGCATCATGTACTACAGAGAAATCTTTTGTGAAAGGAAGTGTGAATCAATGTAGCAAACTTAATTGTTGTCCTATTTTCAGAAATTGCCCCACCCTTCAACAACCAAAACTTTGATCAATCAGTAGCCATCAATATCAAGACCCTCCACCAACAAAAAGATTATGACTTGCTGATAGCTCAGATGATCATTACCATTTTTTGTAATAAAATGTTTCAAAATTATATTTTAGACATAATGTTATTGCAAATTTAATAGACCATAGTATAGTGTAAACATAACTTTTATATATACTAGAAAACCAAAAAAAAAAATCATGTGACTCATTTTATTGTGATATTTGCTTTATTGCAGTGGCCTGGAACAAAACCTGCATCATCTTTGAGGTATGTCTATATAAAACTCAGAGTAGATACACAAATAAGAGCAGAGAAAGGAATCAAACGTTATTACTACAGAAAACCACCAAACCACAAAGATATACAATAAGACAGGAAGAAAGGAATAAAGAATATATAAAATAATCAGAAAACAATAAACAAAATGACAGAAGTAAATCCTTACCTCTCAGAAAAAACCTTGTATGTAAACAGTTTCAATTTCCATATTAAAAGATATAGACTAGTTGAATGGATTTTTAAAAAATGACTGAACTAATATGCTGTCTACAAGAAACTCACTTCACCTGCAAAGACACACACAGACAGAAAGTGAAACTATGGAAAAGATATTACAAATGGAGACCAAGGCATGCAGGAGCCACTTTATTTATATCATACAAAATTGAGTTTAACCTAAAAAGGAAGAAAGAAGATCATTATATAATAATAAAAGATCAATTCAGCAAGAGGATACAAAAATTATAAATATATATACAACAACACCAGAACATCCAGAGCTATAAAGCAAGTATAATTAGATCTGAAGAGAAAGATAGACCCTAATATCATAATGGTTGGGAAATTAAACACCCCATTTTCAGCACTAGATAGATCATCTAGACAGAAAATCAACAAAGAAACACCAGACTTAAATTGCACTGTAGACCAAATGGAACTAATAGACATTTAAAGACCGTTTCATCCAACAACTGCAGAATATACATTGTTCTCATTAACAAAAGAACCTTCTCCAGGATAAGCCATATGTTAGGCCACAAGACAAGTCTCAACAAATTTATAAAAATTGAAATGATATCAAGTATTTTCTTAGACCACAATTTAATAAAACTAGAAATCAATAACAAGAGGAACTGTGGAAAATGTACAAATAAGGGAAATTAAAGAACATACTCCTGAATGACTAACACATCAATGAAAAAATTAAGATGGAAATAAAAAATTCTTGAAACAAAATAGAAACACAAAATACTGAAACCTATGGGATTCAGCAAAAGCACTAAGTCTGAAGTTTAAAGCAGTAAACACATTAAAAAAGTAAAAGGATTTCAAATTAACAACCTAATGATGCACTTCAAGGAATTAGAAATGCAAAAATAGAGCAAATGCAGAATTATTAGAAGGAAAGAAATAATAACAGAGCAAAAATAAATGAAATACAGGCATACCTCAGAGAGATTGCAAGTCTGTTTCCAAACCACTACAATAAAGCAAATATTATAATAAAGTGAGTCACACAAATTTTCTGGTTTCCCAGTGCATATAAAAGTTATGTTTACAATATACTATAGTCTATTAAGTGTGCAATAGCATTATGTCTAAAAAAATGTACCCTAATTTTAAAATACTTTATTGCTAGAAAATGCTGACACAGAGATACAAATTGAGCACATGTTGTTGGAAAAATGACACTAGAAGACTTGCTTTATGCAGGGCTGGCATAAACTTTCAATTTGTAAAAGGACACAATATTTGCAAAGTGTACTAAAATAAGCTTGTAGAGATAAAAATTACAAAAGATCAATGAAATAAAAATTTAGTTTTTTGAAATGATAAATAAAAGTGACAATGCATTAGCTAGACTAAGAAAAGAAGACCAAATAATGAAGTCAGAAATGAAAAAGGAGACATGGCATCTGATACCACAGAAATACAAAGGATCATTAAAGACTATTACAAACAACTATACGACAACAAATTGAAAAGCCTAGAGGAAATGGATAAATTCCTGGACACACACGACCTACGAAGACTGAACCAGAGAGAAATAAAAAACTTGAAACAGACCAATAATGAGTAATAAGATAGAATAAACAATAAAAAGTCTCCCAACAAAGAAAAGCCCAGTATCAGATGACTTTGCTACTGAATTATAACAAACTTTTAAGGAACAGCTAATACCAGTTCTTCTCACACCATTCTAAAAAATTAAACAGGTAGGAATTCTTTCTAACTCATTCTATGAGGCCAGCATTACCCTGATACCAAAACCAGACAAGGACACAGCGAAAGTACAAGTCAATATTCCTGATGTACATATGATATGGTTTAGAATCATTAAAACTCATGTTGAAACTTTATCCTCAATGTGGCAATATTGAGAGGTGGGGGCTTAAGAGCTGATAAGGTCATGAGGGCTCTGTACTTCTGAATAGATAAATTTATTCATGGATTAATGGGCTCATGGATTAAATGGATTATCACAGTAATGGGACTGCTGGCTTTATAAGAAGAGGAAGAGAGATCTGAACTAGCATGCTCTGTTGCCTTACCATGTGATGCCCTGCACTTCTTCAGGACTCTGCAGAGTTCCCACCAGCAAGAAGACTCACATCAGATGTAGCCCCTGAACTGGGATTCTCATTTTCCTTATCTGTAAGAAATAAATTTATTTTCTTTATAAATTACCCATTTTCAGGTATTCTGTTACAAGCAATAGAAAACAGATTAAGAGAACATAGATTCAAAAATTCTCAACAAGTTTTCCTTTCTCTCTGCATCCATGCCAGCATCTATTGTTAAGGGACTTTTTGATAAAAACCATTCTTACTGGAGTTAGTTGATATCTCATTGTGGTTTCATTTGCAATTCTCTGATGATTGCTGATGTTGAACATAATCAACAGAGTAAAGAGACAATCTGTAGAATGGGAGATTATTTTCAAGCCATTCATCCAACAAGGCATCAATATTTAGAATATATAAGAAACTCAACAGCAAAACACAAAATAATTTGATTAAAAAATGAGCAAAGTCTCTGAATAGGTATTTCTCAAAAGAAGACATACAAATGGCCAACACGTACATGAAGTTATGTTCAACATCACTAATCATCAGGGAAATGTAAAGCAAAACTGCAATGATATATCATCTTGTTAAAATGGCAACTATCAAAAAATAACAAATGCTGGCAAGAATTCAGAGAAAAGGGAACCTTTATACACTTTTGGTGCAAATGTAAGTTAGTATAGCTATCATGGAAAACAGTTTGGAAGTTTCTCAAATAACTAAAAATAGAACTACCCTATGATCCAGAAATATCACTACTGGTATTAATCCAAAGGAAAGGATATCAGTATATTGAAGAGACATCTGCATCCCTATGATTATGGCAGCACTATTCACAATAGCCAAGATATGGAATCAACCTAAGTGTCTATCAATGGGTGAATGGACAAAGAAAATGTACATATACACAATGAAATACTATTCAGCCATGAGGATGAAATCCTGTCATTCATGCCAATATGGATGAGTATGGAGGACATGATGTTAAAGTGAAATAAGTCAGGCACAGAAAGATAAATACCACATGTGGCAGCTGAAAATGGTTGAACTCACAGAAGTAGAGAGTAGAATTGTGGTTATTAAAGGCTGGGAAGGGTGGGGGAAAGGTAGAGAGAGGTTGGTTAACATATACAAAATTATAGCTATAAGGGAGAAATAAGTTCTAGTGTTCTATGGCAATGAAGGGTGAATATAGGTAACAATTTATTGTATTTTTTCAAACAGTGAAAAGAGATTATTTTCAGTGTTTCCAATACAGAAATGATAAATTATAGGTTATAGATATGCTAATTGCCCTGATTTGATCATTGCACCTTCTATACATGTATTGAAATTTTTTTACTCTATATTCCATAAACATATATAATATGTATCAACTAAACATAAAGTTGAAAAGTATCAGACCAAGGACCAGCCACTATAGAAATTTATGTGATACTAATCACTCCTTAATAATGGCCTTTTATGAATAATGTACATTTTAAGTAGTGTAATATGTACGTATGATTAGTATATAATCTAAATAAAATGTTACCATATTAATGAACTGTCAAGCACCTCAAAGTTGATATAATCACAGACAACATACCCAATAATAATTGATTTTGCTTGCCTGCAAGAGCAGTCTAGACCATAATAGAAGAGAATAGATTCATTAGAAGGAAATAAATTAATCAGAAAATATAGATCCATTTTCTCCTACATAATATATCTATTTTATGTAGTATCCTGTGATCTTTTAGCTGCTTACAAGTTAGTTTCTCTGTTATATTTTAATAGAGATATTAAATGCTAAAGGCTGAGAGAACAGGCTCTGGAATCAGACAGCTTGGGTATGAATCCTTCCTCTTCTCTTTATCAGCATTGGTTGTTTGTGTAGATTACTTAACCTCTTTAAGCCTCAGTTTTCTTGTCTGTAAAATGGGGGTGATAACAGTACCTACCTCACCAGGTTGCTGTGAAAATTAGATAAAATAACATGTGGTGTTGTGCTTGCTCAACAGATGCGTTGAAGAAGTAATAGCTATTAGTAAACATAAACAACAGTGTACTTTTTTTCTTGGAACACTTAATTTTTTCCTTAGTCTTGAAAATAGTGACTAGTGGTTTGTGCTCTTTCAATAATGTATGCTACTGAAGATTCGAACATAACACACACAAAAAAATTGCTATCTGACTTCTCTTCCTTATACCTATTTCTTTTGTTACCAGATATCAGAATATAAAAAAAATTGATATGTGGCATTTTCAGCATTACCAGTTAAAAAATTTTCTTCTAAATATACATGTTAAATATCTCTTTTTTAGAAACAAGGCTTAAAGAATTCTGAATTCTTGAGAGCAGTGTGTCATTCAGTCACTACTGTAGTCCAAATTCAAAAGCAGTCAACATTTGACTCCCCATTATACAAACTTTGAGGTACTATAAGACAAGACAGTTTGTTAAGACCATAATTCAAGTACAGAACATGGCAAATTAGGAGGGTGAACATATAATTGCCATCCACAGTGAGATACTCTAAAGGGTCAATGAAACTAGCACTAATTAAATTAGGCTGGGCTAACAGGTGTATATTGGGACTATTTTGGGTGAACCTGGATAATAGTCACCCTATGATTCTGTGTTTCTGGTATCTAAGTCTGTTTAACTCATCACCCCAAAATCTTCCATGAAGCAATAACCATTTTAATATAATTTTTTGGGTCAATAATTCAGGAATGGCATAGTTGAATGCTTGTCTCTGTTCCATCATGACTAGAACTTGGCTAGAATGGCTGGAGATGCTAGGATGACTCGGCTCGGGCCATGTGTCTGGGGCCTCGGTTCTGGGTGTCAACTGGGTTCCTCACTTATTCTCCATGTGCCATTTGCTGTGGCTGGAATAGTGTAGCTATAAAGATCTAAACACAAAAGAGCTAAAAAATATTGAGACCGCATAGGAATCCTGGCAAAAGAAAGACCAGGCTTCCGCACAGCAGGAAATACCTAACGCTGTATCTCCTTAAGTGTATAGCACATGTCATTGGTGATTTTTAAGTAGACTTGACATTGAGTAATACTATTATCCAATCACGTTTGAAAAAAAAATTTTTTTTACCTTCAATTGTTTTGATAATTCATGACAAGGAGAAAATTTCATTGCTACTAGTCCTTTACATCAATATAACCCTTGATGAATTCTCTCCTTAGCCAAGAGACTAGATCTCAAGGCCAGAGACTTCAGTGGGCAGCACTATTTAGTAAGAAGTTAATGAATAACACGTTTTTTGTTTTCATTTTTCTACTACTACTTTCTTTTAAAATACATGCACATATATAGTGGTGATCATTGTACAATAGAGTGAATATACAAAAATTACTGAAGTGTTTAAAAAAAGACATGTGATCTGTTAGACAGTGGAGCCTCAGGGATTTGGAAAAGATTGAATTAGAGATGCTTGATGTTTTGCACATAGAGATTCACAACAGCCAGACTACAGAGACAGCCAGTGCCAAGAGGATATCTACAGAACAGGGCCTCAAAAATGGAAAGTGGAGGATGAATCACCCAGCAGATCATGTATCCCTAGCCCAAGGTCAAGGATGAGTAAGAAGAGTAAAAGAGCCAATTTTTCCCTCTTCTTTTTCAAGTCCCTGAAGCCACTATTCTGGGCTGTAGTGGGCAATCAGTATGTTTTAATGGGGTAGAAAAAAATTGTAAGCTGGTTCATAACTAATAACTGAAAATGGAAAATTACAACTTTAATAACCAAAAGTGCCTGAGAGATTTTGAAATCTGCCCAAGATGTGATTCAATAATCTGTCCCTGGGATAGGGAGATTTGACATAGCACAAGGGGCAGTGATTTGAAAAAAATAAAACTGAAACATGTTTTTACCCTACCAACCTGAGATAATTCAACAAACTGCTCAGCTATTTTCTCAAAAAAAAAACCAAAAAAAAAAAACCAAAGAAACAACAAATAAAACCAAATATATGTATCAGTAAAAAGAGGAGTCAATATAAAAATCTTAAATAACACTAAACACGTAGTAGAATGTGGCAAAATCATATTGGTGGTGCAAGGATAATTAAAATTTGGGAAACTCAATGAAGATGATGGCGAAATTTCACCATGATTCCTAAAATGGGTGTCAGTTGAGTTATTTTTCTTGACTGAAGCATTGAAATTTCTGTTGAAAGCTAAACAAATCATCTAGGAGTGAGGAAAAGGAGTTATTCTTTAAGTCCTTGCTAGTCATCACAAATAGAGTTCATTATCAAATTATTAGAGAATTGGTGGTTGTACAGTTGGTTACATTGTGAACTTAGGAAATCTCTGAAGCTTGAGTACCTGGCTGGCAAGTAGCTGGCTAATGTTTCCCAGAGAGAGCATCAAACATTGAAAGGTGAGACAGATTCCTGAGAAAAATTGCCCTTAGCAGCAGGAACGACAAGAAAAAGCACCGTGGCTTTTGTCCTGTATGCTTCCTGTTTATTTTGTTGTTTCTGCCCTACTTTCCCCATCTTTGTTGCCTCTCATACCCCAAAAGTCCTTCTGTTTAATTATAAAGCCCCTGATTTATAGGTGGCCGCTCCTAAGGAATGGCCATTCCCATTTGACCCATGCAAAAATGTCTTTTGACAACAATACTTTTGTATATGCTCAGAAACTGGTCTTAGGAGTTGAAAAGCAATTTTCATATGACAAGGCATTAAAAGGAGAACATTCCTTTTAAGAACAAACTCTGCATGCATATGGGTGCTATGCAACTGTTTTTCTAAGAAATAGGTTTTAGGAGAAAGAGCCTGGGCTTGTTTCTAGACAGATCTGGGTTCAAGTCGTATCTCTCCCATATACTAGGAATTTGACCTTTGTCATATATGTATCCTCTCTGACCTTCAGTATTCTGTTACAAGTGATAATTATTCTTTCTTCTTTGGTTGTTGTAAAGTTACAATGAGACAGCATACACAGAACACACAGCTCAGTGCCTGTAGCATGCTTTATACTCAAGGAATATTAGTAACAGTTCTGTTCCCTCATACCCTTATAAAAATGATTATATTAAGAAAAAAACTATGAGAGTTTACATACATATATGTGTATATATCTATATCTGTAAAACCATATTCTCAAATGTAGACAATCAGATATGCAATGTAAGTTGTAAACACTGGAAATAATGAGAAAACAATCTGCCTAAATTCTTATCAAATTAGAAATAAAAATTTAGTCACCTCCAGAAATTCAGAAATAAAACTTAAATAAGAGCATAAGAACACAACAATATACATGCAGAATTTTTTTTTCAGATGAGTCTAAATCACTATCCCCTTGCTATATACTTTTTAAAGACTCTGTTCCCTTTAAGAGTGTTAAGTGTATTAGCAACTTTAGAGGATTGCACCTCACTGAAATTTTGTCAGAAGATCTTAGTCTTTTTCCTTTTTAAGTCTGCCCTACAAATCTCCTCTTTCTCTTCCTCTTACTTCCTCCCAAACCCTCAGTGACTCCGACAGCTGCAATCCCTCCCTCCCACTCCACCATTCAGTGTGGAACTGTGTTGCCATTGGAGACCTCCCCAGCTCCCAGAAGCCAGCTCTGTCCAAGAACTTAGGTGGTGGACTTAAAGTAGCAGAAAGTAGCCAATAATTAGAAAAACAGATTTTTCAGCCAAACCGAGTAACTAGAGCTTGGAATTTCATATCTGAGATATTGGTTTTGCTCATTAATTAGCACAAAAATAATGGTCTGTGGGGGAACATAGCTTTCTAAACTTTTGGCTGAGACCGTTGTAAATGAACAATATGCACAGAAGAGCGTTAATAGTTGAAGAGAAAGGCATTTTAACAAAGTTTTACAGTATGTGGCTTGGGGTCCTCAGGGCAAACATATGCATTACACATCTAACCCCACACTGAGAAAGTAATCCCTAAGGTTGGTTCCTCTGCTAGTCCTATTAAAAATTCTCCAAAATGTAAAGCCTGCCAATTTCAGACTAAGAATAAATGGCTCATGGTTCCTTTTGAGACGACATCCAAGATTCATGCTCTCAGTGTTGCACATGAAATCACCAGGGGAGGAATATCTCTGGCTGCTGGGGTACCAGAAAAGGCCAATGTGTTGGTCCAACCCCATTTACTTCAGGTAGGGCACCCAAAGGCCACTTTCTGTTGGAGATGGTAAGAGTAGGGTGTTCACATTAAAGGAAGTCAGTCACCATGTTTGCTTTTTGCATAACGTAGTCAGGGTGTGAGGCTTGGAAACCATGGTGGGGAAACTTTGAAATGCTCTGCCTTCCATGGGATGTCACCTCTCAAAGAATTTAACACTGGCATATAGTAAAAGGGGAAGACTCATAACATCGGCCATTTTTGCAGATGACTTCAACGCAGTGTTAGTGGTGTTGGTATTTGGGTGAGTGGATGGTCTGTTCTAGCCTTGAATACTTAAATTATGAAATAGTTAAATTATGTGAAAAGATGTGGGGTGGAGATATAAACAAGAAAAGGCATGGAAAAAATTTAGAATTGCTTCATATAAAATTTTTCTTCTTTGATCGCAAAAAACCACTTTGATTTTGATATAAACTTAATTTGGAATCTCAGCCCTCAAGCTGTGTGATCTCAGGTCATTCCTTTAAAGATTTCCTGAGCCTCAACTTTCCCATCTGTAAAATGGAACTAACAATCCTTGCCTAGATTATATAGAAGTGAGGACCAAGTTGGAGAGTGTTATAAATGCTATAAACACTAAATTTTATATACATTATAGTTTTTATACCATACAATATGGAAATATAAGCAAACAATTTGGGAGTTTAGATATGCAAATACTTATTGATTGAATCCTTTAAGCCTTTATTGAGGTCATCAATACCAACTCTCACTCAAATTCCCATGTGATTTCTCATTCTTGGTTGTTATGAATTCTGCAAGTTGTCAGAAATTCATGCCTGCCTTGCTGCTGAACTAAGTTTTAGTTATTACATACGGAGGGGTTCATACCTGTACCAAAGATGGTGAAACCAAATGGACAAAACAAGTCTAGTGCTTGCTTCCTAATAATTCTTTACCCCTTAACTTAAATTTATGGCCCAAAGGGTTATCTCATCTCTTAGCACTTCAAGGTCTTCTACATTCATTAATCTTCCATTCATGGAACCTAGATGTGTTTCAAAAGTTAACCCCTTGTTCATGGGGACCTTGATCTTCAAGGCTGTCTTAGGCAGTCTTTGTTACTCCTCCCAGTTCTTGGGGGATTTCTGTATGTGACCTCTAGATTATATGACCATGTTTTCCTAAGGCCTCTGTTCTCAAGGGTGAGAACATTTAGACATGTTCCCAAAGCCTCTTAGCTTTGGAATTTGACCTACAAAGAGGATTGCATGGTTTGTATTTAGCTACCCCCAGGCCTGTGTTATTACTGTGTGCAATGATATTTGAGTATGTGTACAGAGAGGACCAGCCCACATTTCTGAGAATAAACAATTGTGCACACATAGTGACTCTAGACAATTTCTTTAGAATGCTGTTTGAGAGGCCATGGCTTTACAAATACTTTCTGGTATTTTTGCTGACTCTGAATTGGTCATTGAAAGTGTCATTTCATGATGACCCTGTTCTGATTCAAGCTCCGTACAATATGACAGTGTCTCTTTATTTCTGAGCCCAGCCTATTTTCCACCTTTGCCCCCTTATATGTGGGGCAAAGGAAAGTGTAATTCAGTTGTGTATCATATGATGACAACTTTGACTTTATGTCCTTGGAATTTTGCCTGGCATGTGGATGAGGGCTGACATTGGGTGACATGCACACTCAACTCTCTGCAATAAGAAGGGAGGCAGGACAGATCTGTTTGCCATAAAAGCACTTAGTTTTTCCAGCAAACTTCCTGGTAGAGTATTGTTCTAAGTAACTAAGGATCTAATTCTCAACAATTAAATCTGCTGTCACATTTCATCTATAATGGAATTTCAAGACCAGACTAATAACTATTAATGTCTTAATTTCCCCAGCAGTGGCAAGGCTGAGAGAATAAAATGGGTATTCTGCTGTTGTATTAGTGGTATTAGTCATTAAGAAACATGAATTTCAAGTGTGTTTGCCTGCAGGGCTGTAAGTCCAAGTGACTGTGATAAGAATAAAGGAAGCAGACATTTTTGGTGAATGTCATATCAGAACTGAATGAAAATAGCTGGAGATCTGTGCATGTGGGTTAAAGGAATAAAACAAACAGAAAATGGGATCTATGTCACACTGGAACTCCTTTCCCTAATGTAGCCCACATATTCTGAATTTTTTTGGAAAGAGAAAACACAGGAGATGGTACAGTAATACCATTAATTGTTGTAACATGTGGAAAGACAAGTAGATATGATAATGTCATGGTGGAATGAAGGCAGGAAGACCACTGTGGCTGGAGTGCAGAGTGTATGTTCTTCATTTGTGTTTGAAGAAAGCTTATGGATAAAAAGAAAGACAATGGCACAGGATGAGACTGGACAAAGAAAACTAAAATGTAGACATACAGATAAAGACCTTTATTCTTGGCCTATGACAAATAGAATGTAAGGCAAAGGAGACTGGTGCAGTTTTATGGGTATATTCAATAACAATATGATGCAATAGACATTTGACATAGCTGCAATCTTTCCCTTCTGTTCCAAATTGCAAACAAGCTAGTCTGAGGGGAATACTATTGTGAGAAACAGATAAAAAGGTTTAGTCACTATTACTTGAGAAGGGTTAAAAGCATGACAATATATCCATGCAGTAGTTTTCCAGTTTGGCCTTAAAACAAAACAAAACAAAACAAAAAACCAACAGAACAGGTTTCTGGATATCACCCTATGAGATTTCTTATTTGATGGGTCTGAGATGAGGCCAAGTCATTTTCTTGAGCTTTTTAGGTGATTATATTAATGAATAATCTTTGGGAACAATTTGCAATTAACTTCTCTTAAACTAGGATTCAAGACATCTGGTTTCAAAATTTTGAAGTAAAGATCCAACTCCCCTTAAGAATCTCTCAACACCACGCAAAACATAACAACAACAAAAGAAATACACAGTCTATCTTTGAGAAAACTAAGAGATATCTGAAATCTGGAACAGAGTGTTTTAAAAATGGATGATCTGAGAATGAGATGAAACCTTTGGGAATTAAAAATATAATAGCTTAAATTTTTAAGTCACTAAACTGTTTGGATAATAATGTTATCCAGAAATAGAACAAAACAAATAGATGGACAAAAAGAGACTGAGGATAAGAAAATTAGAGGATAAATCTGGTAGAAATTATAAAAAATGAACAGGAAACCGTGAAAGGAAAAAATTATCAAAGAAAGAAAATAAGGGAACCAAAGGGTAGATACTTTTGAATTAAAAGGGCCTACTGATTACTCATACCAAGACATGTTCACGATAAATACAAGTTTTAAAATTTTTTCCAAAGAATAGAAAATAAAAAAGATTCACACATAAAATGGATCGGGTATCATGATGCTGTGAGAATGGTAGTCGACTTCCCAATAGCTTTGTTGGAAGACAGGAAAATGGTGCCTTCAAAATTTTGAAGTTATCTTCAATCTATAATTTTCTGCTCATAAAAATTACAAATCTAATGTGACGGTAGACTCAGTGTATTTTCAGACATGCAAAATCTCAAACATTTTCACTCCAATGTACTCTTTCTCAGTAAGGTGCTGGAGGAGGTATTCGACTGAAACAAGAGTAAATCAAGGAAGACAAAGATACCAGAACTAGGATTCAATACACTAGAAGGAAAGGAAATTTGCAAAAGGAAATTCCAAGATAACAAAGGTGAAAGTCTAGAGAACAATGTATGTAGACTGAGGCAGGTAGATAGAAAATCCAAGCAGGATTATATATATTAAAAGGGAGTGGTAAATTATCTAATGAAGTTAATCTTGTGCAGAATTGATTAAGGAGCATATTTCAAAGATTTTAGTAAGGGAAAAGGGAGATTTGACTAGAGATTTGAATAAACAAATTGAATTTTTAAAAAATGATGGAATTTTTAACTCCAGGGAAAACAAAGAGCTATACAATAAAGGATGTGTAGCCATAGTATATCACTTGACTGAGCACTGGTGAAATATTCACATTATCTAATGATGAAAATACTGTCATATAGCTTTCTGGGGGAGGAGTACAAGGAGTATAAGAGAGCTGAAATTCTTATTTATTAAAATAGGAATAAAAAGAAATCTAAATGTATGACTCATGATATGGGAGTAAATAAATATGATTTTTGAAAAATAGGGATACATATTAAAGAAATAATTTTAAAAAGTTAAAAGTGATTACCATTAGCTAAGAGATAAGGAAACAAAGGAAGTAGAGGAGACTGAGTGTTTTATTTCCAAAGCCTATTAGCGCAATTTGATATTTTAAATTATACATATGTTCCTTTCATAAAATTATAATTAATTTAAAAATCAAATATCAATTCAAGTTGAAAAAGAATTAAGAAGAAATCACGGCCATTCAACATTTCCAACCTGCTGACCAGAGTGGGTATGGGTTAGATGTTGACGTGGAAGTTCTCCTGCTCTCCTTTCCTCTTTCTACATATCCTTCCAAGGACTCAAGGCCCCAGCCTTACCCCAGGCCTGCATTTCCCAAAGGAAAGCTGTTTGCTAAACTGATTCACTCCACAGCCTAGGGCACATTCAGCTTTGGAACCATCATCTTCTTAAAAGGTAGGTCTTTGAGATTCAATTCTAAGAGTCTGATTCAAGAGGTCTGGGAGGTGCTGATGAGTTGATTTTTAACAAGTATGTGAGATAAATTTGATGCAGGCAACTTAGGGACCTAGTTAATGAAAACTTGCATAAAGGTACTGGGATTGAAAATGTTAATGCTTCCCAGAAATACATATTCACTCATTCATTTGTCCCATATTTATTTGAGTTCATTTTAGTTTCAAGACAACATACCAGGACTTGTTGAGAAGATGATGTATACTCAAGAAATTCATAATTTAGTCATTTGTTATAGAAATAAGGCAGAGCCTGTATCACATGACTGAATCATAGCAGAAAATCCTAGTATGGAAGAAATACAGGAGCAGAGAGAAACTTCCACCTAATAAACTTCTTAAGCCCAAAGTCAGCTTTGAAATTAGTCACAGCATTCTTCATCATAAATGGGAACCCAAAATCTACCACTTATTAGTATGTTACAAACCTTATGAGCATTGGACATCTGGATTCAGTTAGCAACTGATCCTGCAAGCTTAAATTGTTTGAAGCATATAAAATGTACAGTGTCAGGTACATAGTAAGTCCTCAATAAAGGTTGACTCTTGTACTTTTATGCTATACTTTCCACTTGCAAGTGATTCTGTTTGCAACTTGACTGGCAACACACTTGTGTTAGTCAAAAGCACAGGTTTGTATTGAAATCCTCAGTCAACTCTTATTTGAGGTACTTGTGTTCATTACATTGGCAGGTTATTTGACCTTGCTGAGAAACAGATTTTTCATGTTTAATATGGAGATAATCATGTCATTTTGTGAATTTATTGAGATAATATATTTAAAGTGCCTAACATGCATACACTTAAGAAATGTCAGGACTAATTATTCCATGTATTCTTTCACTCAGAATACATGTACTGTGACAGAAGTTTAGGTGAATGTGCAAAAAAGCACAGACTTTAAAAAGAAATATTAACAGTACATCAATACATCTCAGAAATTCAGAGTCCTGCAAAAGGAGATCCAAATCATGGTGAAAAGCAGAATTTGGTGTTAAGAATTCAGGTTCAAGATAGGATGTCATAGAGTCATTCTCTCTTTGTGCAATGGTGGCCTCCCATTTATCCTTCATAGAAGGAGTCATCCGTTTTGGATATCCAGGTCTAGACTCTGTTGCATTCAGCTTTATTATTAGGCTACACCCTGTTAAGAATATGATTGAAAGGATTTTACAGCACAATCATTTTATATTTAAGTTGAAAATTTGAAAACGGATAACATTTGCTAACTGCATTCTGGGATAACATAAAAGATGGTGAAATAGGAAATGACAGGAAAATTGGGAGTGAGCAGCCACAAAAGGAAAGCTAGTTGACATCACTGTACCTGAAAGGGGAAGCAGGTGTGGTGGGTTGGCCCACACAGTCTTCCCTGTGCCCAGCCTCCACAAAGAGGGAGTGGTGGGCGCCAGGGTGTCCTGTGAAGAGGGAGGGAAAAAACAGACGGGAGAGCAAGCATGGGCTGCTGCAGTGATCCTGTGCTCAAGAGCTGAGAGCATAAGAGATCACACCCCGTTCTGGGGACAGAAGAATTGTCAGGTAGCCATTCTCCCTTTCCCTATATACATGGAGACTGCGGTGGTCTGAAGGTTTGTGTCTGTCCTAGAATTCGTGTGTTGAAATCCTAACCTCCAAGGTGATGGTATTAGGAGGTGCGACCTTTTGGGAAGTGATGAGGTTATGAGATCAGAGTCCCCATATATGGCATTAGTGCCCTCCTAAGTGAGACTCAATGGAATTAGTTCATCCCTTCAGCCATGTGATAACTCAGCTATGAACCAGAAAGCAAGGATTCACCAGAGACTAAATCTGATGGTGACTTGATCTTGGACTTCCCAGTCTCTAGAAGTGTGAGAAACAAATTTCTTTTGTTTATAAGCCACACAGTTTATGGTCTTTTGTTATAGCATCCTGAGTGGACTAAGACAGAGATGCATGCTCCTAACATGGACTCAGGTTTTGGCTGTGGTTGTCTGGTACTTGGGAAATGGGTTTGGCTCTGGAAATCTCCAAGAGGGTCAGGGTTGGGTCAGATGAGAGAAGGGATCTGGCTGCTTCAGGCTCACTCCAACTTTCATAGGAAGGCAGGCAAAGGAAATCTTCCAGTTGCCTTTGTGGTCAGTTGAGTCCAACATTATATATATGGTATCACAGGAGTTGTTCAATCCATCTTACCAAGGAATGAAAGGAAGGAGAAATTCAAAGCCAAACCCAGTTCCCTAAACTATCACGTAAGAACTATTACAGTACCAGTCTCATAGGAATTAATGAATTAGTGAATACAAACAAATAAATTAATCTCTTTGAAGTTTGTGAAACAATTATCTGGCACGGAGTGAATGCTAAATAAATGTTAGCTGTTGTTATTTTAAACTTTTGAATATGGCATTTAAATGTAATATTCACCCATAATATCACAGTTATACATTTTCCCCAGATATTATTCTTAAAAATGTTAAGGTTATAAAGCAATAGGTCAAAGTAATAAATTTCCTAGTAAAAAAATGTATATAAATTAATGAGCAAACTTGTATATAATTTAGGGAGCACACCTAAGGCTGCTACATTTCTAGGTTTGACATACATGAAAGAGACCAGTTTTAAAATGATCTCCAGTTCCTGGTTATCAGAGAAAATACAATTCTACAATTTAATCATCTCTTTTATCCCCACCACAGAGTATAATAATAGACAGGAAGTCATTTTCTGCACTTTTTGTTCAATTTCTAGAGTGGTATCTGACTCTCCCATTGGGTGGATTCCAAGGTCTAGGCTTGGGTCACAGGTCCAAGCCAAGTTCTCTAATCCAGTGTTTGCCATAACAAGACTGATGGTTTGATGCTCGGAAAGAAAATGAATGTGTTTGCATTTCTTTCAATGGAGACAGAGAATTTGGCCACTCAGGTGGAAAGAAACAGAGTGCACAGAGGCTGAGGAATTACAAACTATGAGGCATATTTGGGAATTGGAGTGAAGTCTGGTGTGACTAGAACAAATGGAAGATACAGCCAAGTTCATCTCTAAAAGGATTTCTGACTCCTTATGTGATGTGAGGAACACAAAGGAGAAGAGAACAAGTTCCCTTCAAGATAATTATTCCAGGATGTGCTTGGAATACAGTCATCCAGGATAGGGAAGTGGGGTAGCTGAGTGACCTGACCACATGACCATGAACTCCATTGATCCTGAGAGGAAACAAGTGGACTGGGAGGAATTCAATCAATGGAAACCCCAAGCAACTGGGTGGAAGGGACTCAAAGTTTCCTGGAATGAGTCCTTGCCACTTTCTTTGAGAAGACGGTTGGGGTCAGTTTCCTGATCAGTGTTGAAACAGGCTTTGGAGGGAAAAGATATATTTTGCTGTATGTACAAATACTTGGCCCATAGCTGTTTACCTTCTGGGCGCAGCTAATGCACTTTAAGAGATTTAGCTCCTGGACCTGGCTGGCTTCACACCCAGGCCTGTCAGGAAGATTCCCCTGCTGCTCTTGAAAATACTCTCTGGTCTGACCCCTGATACTTGAAAGTACATAACTACAGATGCATTTATTAGTTTCTTTGTCTTAAAGGGCTGTTCTAATATAAAACTTAAATATGATAAATACCTGCTCCCTGTACCCCCCCCCACCTCCCCTCAAGTATCTGTTGATTTAATGGAACAAGAGCTGGTTTTGGAATCAAACTGATCTGGGTTTGAAACCCAGTCGCATCATTCACTGGTCCTTTGTCCAGTTCTTAACCTCTCTGAGACTCGGTTTCTTATCTACAAAATGGGAATAGTAATACCTACTTGAGGTTTTTATTTATTTATTTTTTGGTGAAGATTAGGTATTCCTGTGTAACACAAGAAGCACCTAGCAGGTTGCCTGGCATGCAATAACCACTCAATAAATATCATAACTAATGAAAGCCTTGAGGTCAGGTGAAGAATTTTATGGTATGCACATTTCATAACCCCCTCACTGATTTTTTTTTCAAGAACATTAAACTCTAGGGGTCCATAATTTTTCTTTGGAACCATTAGGTAAAACAATCTCCTGAACTGTTTCCCAGACTGGCATGGGGCCTTGGCCTGTAACCATTGCTTTTCCTTAATAACCTTCTGATCCCTGGGCTCAGCCTGTGAAAAGTCAGACAGAGAATAGAGCATAGATCCTGGGGATAATGGGGAGAAAGAAAATGTCACTGTGCCTCCCTGGCTTCTCCCCCGACTGCCGGCTGCCCAGCCCATGCCTGTCCTCCCCCCAACACTTTTATTTAGAAACCCTGTTCATTGTCTTCTTGTTTCCCATCATTTCTGGTTTTCACCACTCTGCTGTTGACAAGAACATCTGAATGATTATTTGGATGTTAATGATCCCCAGAACCCTAGTAGATAGTAATTAAATATTGTTAATTGCAGGGCTGTGTGGCCCTCTCAGAGCCTGGTGGAGAGATCTGGCAACAATACCGCCCCAACATTCTCACACCTGTCTCGGCCCCTAGATTTTGGGGCTTTATCTGTCCTGGGTTAGAAATTTTAGGTCATTATACTCCTGGAGTAAGTTTTGGGAGTTCTTATAGTAAGAATTGGTTTGCTTGAGGGGAAAGGTGGCCATGATCAGAAATGCTTTTATTAAAGGGATTGCTAAGGAGGTGGAGCACCCTTAGGGAGGCTGGGTTGGTTGTATATCTTTCAGAAATCATTTAATCCCCTAGACCAGCTCCAAATTTCTCTTCTCTGTTTTCTGCGAAACTTTCCAAAGATATATTCATGTCAGCCCACCTTCATGGTATATTTTATGGCTATGTTTTACAAAATGCGTTCATAGAATTGTGGAAATAGCATGGGTTTGGACTCAGATCTCAGTTTAAATCCTATGTTTGCCCTGAGTAGTTACATGAATTTGGACATATTATCTAATATTTCTGAGATTTTTTTCTTTTTTTCTTTTTCTTTTTTTTTAACGAATCCACTTGATCTAAATTTTTTTCAAATTGATATGCTAATGCTTGGTTAAACTATTAAATCAGCTAATAAAGATAAGGCACCTAAAAAGGTGATAAATACTAGCTCCTTGTTGTCTTCTTTTCCTTAATCATTTCCTTCATGAATTCATCCTCGCTTAAAACACACACACACACACACACACACACACACACACACACACACACACTTAAACATGAGGCAAATAAATGAAGTATCGCAGAGAACCAAGAATTCCTTCTGAAAGTTATTTTCTTCCTGGCAAAGGGCAAATGGTGCCGCAAAGTATCTTCTATTGGAAGAAGGGGCATTTGATTCCCATCCTTTCTGGTTTTCATCATGTTGCAAATCCAGTGTTGGCACAAATGAATGCAATGGCCAACAGGGACAGAAAAGACTACTGCAATAAATAAGTACATTATGTACTTTAAAAGCTGGATTTTGATCCCTGGGGATGTTGTCTAGAGGTCAGAGAGGCCCTCTTGCAAAAGTCGCCTTCGCTAGGTTTGGGGATACTCAGAGGTTGCTCCCTGGAGAACACGAATGCAGGATCCAGAATGATCACTAACTGATGACTGTGACTGGGAGCCACCTGAGGGGACAATCCCCTTCTCCATTCAGGTCTAGGAGGAAATGGTGTGGAGCCCTGTTATTTCAGTCTCCAAAAGTCTCACCCACCAGAATTCCCAGGCACATGCAAAGTTTGTTACTGAAGGGTTAGGACAATTTCTGAGTGAGAGTACAGTATAGGAGAAACAAAGATTACAAGTCCAGCCAACTCAATTTTCTCTTCTGTCTCAAAGGAAAGACTCCCTAAACCTTAGGTCTTCACAAAGAGGTGGCCCTTTGTGGAGACTCTCTACATTCCCAGCTAGGCACTCTCGCCTTAATGTTTGTGCTCACACTCCATGTATCCCCCTTTAAAGTCTCTCACTCTAGGCCGGGCGCGGTGGCTCACGCCTGTAATCCTAGCACTCTGGGAGGCCGAGGCGGGCGGATTGCTCGAGGTCAGGAGTTCAAAACCAGCCTGAGCAAGAGCGAGACTCCGTCTCTACTATAAATAGAAAGAAATTAATTGGCCAACTAAAAATATATATAAAGAATTAGCGGGGCTCGGTGGCGCATGGCTGTAGTCCCAGCTACTCGGAAGGCAGAGGCAGTAGGATTGCTTGAGCCCAGGAGTTTGAGGTTGCTGTGAGCTAGGCTGACACCACGGCACTCATTCTAGCTAGGGCAACAAAGCGAGACTCTGTCTCAAAAAAAATAAAAAAAAATAACGTCTCTCACTCTGACAATGATAAAGACTCTCTAGGAACATTGCAACTCCTTCCTTAGTACAGAGTCTTGCTCCTTTCTGAATATGACAATACTGAGTAGCACCCTGCACTTTAGCCAGGAGGGTATTACTTCTCGTTGTCTCTCAAAGTGGGGGAAGGACAGAGAAGAAGGATGGCCTTTTGTCCCATGAGCAATGGTAAACATAGATGGAAATCTGAGTCTTTTTTCAAACTTTCCAATGCTGGTTCCTTTACTAGTTGAGCTACCAAATAAACACTTTCTCAAAGGTAAGTATATATATATTTTTTTCTTGAAGACAAGACCATTTAACCATGTCAATGAAAGAATATTTTTCTCTTACCAAGGCACAGGTCTTGTTCTTCAAAACAATGATCTTCATTTTTTGCCTAGAGGGGTCTTTGCTTTGTTCCTGCTGACCTGAAGTGGCCTGGAATTATAAAATAGAGTTTAATGGCTACTATCCATGTTAATCAAGGTTTAGAGTCAGCTTCCACTAAATTGTTTTGAAGAAGACGTGTCCTGCGGTATTGATTCCCACTCTGCCCTTGGTTTCCAATACAATGTTAACCTTTGCATTTGGTATATTATCTCTTAGACAAAAAAGGGATCCATTCCAAGGGCTCAGTGTAGATCAGAAAGGGATGTGGATTTGTTTGTCAAAAAAGATCAGCACACGATCCAGAGCCCAGGCTATCTAAATATGTTACCGGACTATTATATTACATTTGTCCTATTCAAGAAAAATCATCAAGTTGATTTTGGCCATTGATCTAAAGGAAACTTATTCTATAGAATCTAAGATATGGTAGCACTTTTGATAGGATAAATCTTTGTGATTGAATCTCATTGCATCCCTAAACATATACAAATGATATTAAAGTGAGAATTCTTATTCCCAGCTAAGTTCGGAGTTGCAGAACTAAAATATGACACTAGCTGATTTCAATTAAGGGTTTTACCAATATCTTAGATAGAATTGACAGTTAATAAAACACCTTGATTGTACTTATGCTTTTATATTTTTTCTATGTGTTCACATACATTTAAGCACTAGCCTAACTATATGAAGAGGCCATGTAATATAGCAGATAAGCACCTGAATTTGGGGTTGGCCAGACCTGTTCCAATCCTAATCTTGTCATTTACTTGTTACACTGGGAAGTTTATACTTCAAGCCTAGGCTTTTTTTCCCCCTGCATATCAACAATGATGATAATAATATTAAAATATTTTAGAAGGATTTAATAAAATAATGTATACAGAGTACTCAGCACAGTGAGTGTCAAGCTATGCCTGCAATAAGTGGCAAATACACTTATATTTTTAGTATAATAATATATAGTTAATTCTATAAGGTAGGTTAAGTCATTCACAAAGAACATATTTAATATCTTGAATTTAAAGAAAAACTCTTTAGTTCTTAAGGAGAGATTTCTGATTCTACTGATAATTACATTTCAGATCATGATCCCCTAAATGAGGAGGCTAAGAAATAGATCTCTCATTGATAATTAAGCCTAAATAGTTATTGCCTACTTTTGGCCATTTATCTAAAAGCAATCTCTAAAGTTTTATAGAATATTTAGCATAGGGCAGTAATGTAGGGAGACAATTTTCCATTGGGTCCCTTGTATTTCTGCACTGAGTCACCGATTGCCTTTCTTCTAAACTATCTTTTCAAAGATATTTTGTTCATTGAACAGCCTTGGAATATAGAGATAGTATCTCTATCTTTTTGAGTGAAGGGCATGTTTCCTTATAGTCCAGTATAATAAAGATGATGTTCCCTCCAGAGCAAAGGGCAGGCATGCCTATTACCCATTATGAAAGGTGTGTCTTCTCTAAGTTCAGGATTTCTCTTCCATAACACAACACAGTGGGCCCATCTGTGTCACTTCTGTGATACTTGGGGGAAAGTGAAACGGTTGCAAGCAGGTTGTTCTTACTGCTTGCCATGATACAAATGATAAATTCCTTTGTCTCTGACCCTGGTGTCTTGTGTCTTCTGCCAACATCCATGAAAGCTAATTTATTAGCTGGCAAGTAGAGTAAAATCTCAGACCCTTCACATGATTTGACAAATAATAATGAAGCAACTATACCTTCTTCCAAGGTGAACATTTAAATACTTTATCCTTTATACAAAATACTTTAGATAGATTATTCTATATTTTTTTCAATATTAAAATGTCATTTTAATGTGCCTAAGAGTGACACAAATGCATGAGATGCATGAAAGTAATGGAAGACTTAATTGGGCAGGATTCTTCCATTGCCTAAGTGAGGGCCTGTGTAGCTGTTATTCTCCAGGGAAAATGAATCAAGGCTGAACTCACCTTTGTAGGCCACAGGGACTCAAATCTGCAAATTATAGCATTAGGATTTCAAATGTGACTTGAGTGACCTGTAAGAATTCATGGAATTTCCAAATGTATATTTCTTATTAACAGGGCATAGATAATACACTTGGAGAATGTGGCAACACATGACTTATCTTGAGACCAAGCAAGTCTTTTGCTAATGAAGGAAGAGAAGAATCTGTGGCTCAAGATCAACACAGGGGCCTGAAATATGGGAACTGGTAATAATGTTGCAGTGAAGAACACATTCCTAAGGAAATATTAATAGGAGCAGGGGACAGCAATAGAATTATGAGATTTAATTTACAAAATGATCCCTGGTAATGTAGACTGCCAAAAAAATTGGCTTACACCCTATACTGTGTATAACTTTTGGCAGTAGTTTTGTGCCATGCTTTTAGAACAATTAGGCCTGTATTTCTCTGAGCATGCAAATATCTTTTCATCATTAACAGTCACAATATATTCTATGTATAGAGGCCAGTACTTGCACATATTTTGACTATCAACAATATTTCCATTTGATTGTACATAGTTTTTTTGTTAGTTTCAGATAGTATAGACAGCTTGAAGCATCTGTGACTTACTAAAGTAATTGTTGAAGTAGACGTATAAAAGGCTGTACAACTTGATAAAGAAAAATGATGAACAAAGAGATCAAACATGAGTAAGAAGTTTCATATTGAGGAAAACTTGCCCTGAAAATAAAAAACAATATTTTCTTGGGTTCTAGGTCATTTATACTTGGTTTTGCAATATGGCTATATTTTTATAATGTTATCCATTAGAATCACTCTGAAGGATTGTTCATAATAATCTGAAGATTCTCTCTCTGTCCTTCAAAAATCCTCACCTCCTCAGTAAAAGTTGCTTCAGTTAAAGCCAAATAAAGGATTCTAATTAGGGCTCTTGGGAGACTGCAAAGCAATTGTCTGAGACTATTACTCAACTTCATGAGCTCATTAATAGGCATCTCTCTGTCTGCATAATCAGAGAAAGAGCAGCAAGTTCATTTGGACCAAGCAGGCATGGGCCTGAGAGAATTCCTATTTGATAACAGAACATTACCTATTATTTTAGTTACGAATGTTTGGGCTCAAGCAACAAACAAACTCTGGGTAACTTCAAGAGGAAAAACAAAAAAAAGAATTTATTGAATGCTATAGAACTGTGAGATGGAAGAAAAAACCCACGACTAAGAACAGTCCTTGGAAAGGAGAAGCAGCAAGGAAGCCCTTAGTATCTAGTGGTGTAAATGGCCCTATGAACAAATTTCAATAACCCTTATATATTTTTTTATAACCTTTTCCCTTAACTACTTGGATTTTTTGAGTTGTTTCCAAGAAATGGCAGAATTTTTGCAAGGCTTGGGAGACAAGACTCTCAAGTCCCCTGAATAAGCCTCTTTTTTTTTTTTTTTTTTTTTTTTGAGACAGAGTCTCGCTTTCTTGCCCAGGCTAGAGTGAGTGCCGTGGCGTCAGCCTAGCTCACAGCAACCTCAAACTCCTGGGCTCAAGTGATCCTCCTGCCTCAGCCTCCCGAGTAGCTGGGACTACAGGCATGAGCCACCATGCCCGGCTGATTTTTATATATATATATATATTAGTTGGCCAATTAATTTCTTTCTATTTTTTTATGGTAGAGACGGGGTCTCGCTCAGGCTGGTTTTGAACTCCTGACCTTGAGCAATCCGCCCGCCTCGGCCTCCCAGAGTGCTAGGATTACAGGCGTGAGCCACCGCGCCCGGCCTTGAATAAGCTTCTTGATGCCAAGACTCACCATTCTCCACAGTCTGCCCCCAATGCACACAGCCCCTTGTTATACCACGGCCTACCCCAATACTTGTGGCCCCTCTTTTAAAAGCCGATGGTCTCTATTAGCTGAAGAGATGGATTTGAGGCTGATTCTGCTTCCCCATTCTCCTGGAAATTGTATTTTGGATGAAAAATTCCTTTCTTCCTCAATGATCCCCATTGTCTCAATAATGGCTATCAATAAGGCAAGTAACCAGACGTAGGCTGAAACCCCCTTGTGATTTTGATAACAGTGGAAGAATTTATAGACAATCTCTCTCTTTTTTTTTTTTTTTTTTTTGAGACAGAGTCTTGCTTTGTTGCCCAGGCTAGAGTGAGTGCCGGTGCATCAGCCTAGCTCACAGCAACCTCAATCTCCTGGGTTCAAGCAATCCTTCTGCCTCAGCCTCCCGAGTAGCTGGGACTACAGGCATGTGCCACCATGCCCGGCTAATTTTTGCTACATATATTAGTTGGCCAATTAATTTATTTCTATTTGTAGTAGAGACCGGGTCTCACTCTTGCTCAGCCTGGTTTCGAACTCCTGAGCTCAAACAATCCGCCTGCCTCGGCCTCCCAGAGTGCTAGGATTACAGGCGTGAGCCACCGTGCCCGGCCTATAGACAATCTCTTCGAGGTTAGGATGACAAGATACCAGAGTGAAAGAACTCTAGCCATTTTGAATGCTTGTGACACTCTGCCCAAGATTCAAATTTTAAGAAGAGAGAAAGGGATTGGTTTAGTTTGGATCAAACACATACTTTTTTGGCAGACAGGACAAGACAATTTAAGTAAGAGTCACACTAAGCTATGTCCAATGGAAGATTAGTTCCCCAAGGATTATCAGTGAGATGGTACCAATGGCATGGGAAAGGGATGCTGGGAAGGGGAAAAAAGCAGATATGCATTATATCTAGAAAGATATTAAACCACTGTGCCATACATTTTGAATCATCTGATAGGTCTAACACTGTTTTTTTCCAGGACATCTGGGGAAAACATCAAGGTCCATGTGGCTTAAGATATAAAGAAAGCCCTTGCAAGTACCACAGTGATTACAGATCTGGCCCAAACCTTTGAATCTTCTATTTGTTCTGTTTCTCAGAATTCTACATTCCTTAAACAATAAGGAAAGCAGAATGGACTTGTGTCCTTTTAGCAGCTTGCCTTCTTGAAAGAAGGTCAGGTAATCATGGGTTGGACAGCTTCAGACTAACAGCTATGACTTTCAGAAACCACTTTATAAAATTCCAATGGGGGTGTTTTTAAAAAGATGAGTTATAGACTTTTACAACATAGATATATGTTTTTTACTTATGAGGTACAATGTGAATTACTTAAGAGGTACAATGTTTTGATATATGTATATTTTGTGGAATGATTATAGCAAGCTAATTAGTATGTCTATCACCCCGGGATACTTAATCATTTTTTGTTGTTAGCACATGTAAAATCTATTCTTGAACCTTAGGTGTGAAACTATTAGAATTCTAGAGGAAAATGTTGGAAATACTATTCTAGACTTTGGCCTAGGCAAAGAATTTACAAAGAAGACCCCAAAGGGAATCACAACAGCAACAAAAATAAACAAATGGGACCTGATCAAATTAAAAAGCTTCTGCACAGCCAAAGAAACTGTCAAGAGAGCAAATAGACAACCCACAGAATGGGAGAAAATTTTTGCAAGCTACACATCTGATAAAGGGCTGATAACTAGAATGTATTTAGAACTCAGGAAAATCACCAAGAAAAAATCAAACAACTCTGTCAAAAAATGGGCAAAGGACATGAACAGAAACTTCTTAAAAGAAGACAGAATAATGACCAACAAACATGAAAAAATGCTCAACATCTCTAATCATCAGGGAAATGCAAATCAAAATCACAATGAGATATCACTTAACTCCAGTGAGAATGGCCTTTATCAAAAAGTCCCCAAACAATAAATGCTGGCGTGGATGCAGACAGAGAGGAATATCTTATACTGCTGGTGGGACTGCAAACTAGTTCAACCTCTGTGGAAAGCAATATGGAGATACCTCAAAGCGATACAAGGAGATCTACCATTTGATCTAGCAATTCCACTACTGGGCATCTATCCAAAAGATCAAAAGTCACTTTATGAAAAAGATACCTGCACTTGAATGTTTATAGCAGCACAATTCACAATTGCAAAGCTGTGGAAACAACCCAAGTGCCCATCAATTCATGACTGGATTAATAAAATGTGGTATATGTATACCATGGAATACTACTCAGCTTTAAGAAACAATGGTGATATAGCACCTCTTGTATATTCCTGGATACAGCTGGAACCCATTCTACTAAGTGAAGCATCTCAAGAATGGAAAAACAAGTACCTATGTACTCACCATCAAATTGGTATTAATGGATCAACTCCTAAGTGGACATATAGGAGTAACATTTATTGGGTGTCAGGAGGGTGGGAGGGGGGGAGGAGGGGTTGGGTATATACAACCACAATGAGTAAGATGTGCAACATTTAGGGGACAGACATGCTTGAAGCTCTTACTTGAAGGAGGAGGGGGGCATGGGCAATATATGTAACCTTAACACTTGTACCCCCATAATACGCTAAAATAAAAAAAATAATAAAAAAATAAAATCTATTATTTCAGCAATTAAAAAGTATATAGTATATATTACTATTAACTATGGTCACCATGCTGTTTGATAGATCTTAAATATGTATTCCTCTTGTCTAACTGGGACTTAGTACCCTTTGGTCAACATCTCATTGCTCCCCATTCCCCCACCCCTAGCCTCTGATAACCATCATTCTATAAACTCTACTTAAATCCTTCTGTAAGTTTGACTACTTTTTTTGCTTCCATATATGAGCATATGAGTGAGATCATACAGCATTTGCCTTTCTGTGCCTGGTTTATTTCATTTAGCAAAATGTTCTCCAGGCTCATCCATGTTGTCTCAAAGAACAAGATTTCCTTCTTTTTAAAGGCTGAATAGCTTTCTATTGTGTATGTATACTACATTTTCCTTATCTATTCTTTCATTGCTGGACATAGGTTGATTCCATATCTTAATCTATCATGAATAATGCTGAAACGAACATGGGAGTGAAGATATCTCTTTGACATACAGCTTCCAATTCCTTTGGACATATACCCAGAGGTAGGATTGCTGCGTCGTATGGTAATCCTATTTTTCATTATTTGAGGAACTGCCATAGTGTTTTCCATAATAGCTGTATCAATTTTATATTCACACCAACAGGCACATCCTTGCCAACACTTGTTATCTTTTGCTTTTTCTGATAATAGTCATTCTAACAGGTATGAGATAATATCTCATTGTGGTTTTAATTTGCATATCCCTGATGATTTGTGATGTTGAGCACTTTTTTATATTTCTGTTAGCCATTTGTATATCTTCTTTTGAGATATGTTTATTCAGGTTTCTTGCTCATTTAAGAAATAAGTTTGGGCCGGGCGGGGTGGCTCACGCCTGTAATCCTAGCACTCTGGGAGGCCGAGGCGGGCGGATTGCTCGAGGTCAGGAGTTCGAAACCAGCCTGAGCAAGAGCGAGACCCCGTCTCTACTATAAATAGAAAGAAATTAATTGGCCAACTAAAAATATATATACAAAAAATTAGCCGGGCATGGTGGCGAATGCCTGTAGTCCCAGCTACTTGGGAGGCTGAGGCAGGAGGATTGCTTGAGCCCAGGAGTTTGAGGTTGCTGTGAGCTAGGCTGACGCCATGGCACTCACTCTTGCCTGGGCAACAAAGCGAGACTCTGTCTCACAAAAAAAAAAAAAAGAAGTTTGTTTTCTTGATATTAAGTTGTTTGAGTTCCTTATATATTTTGAATATTTTCCTCTTATCAGATATATAGTTTGCAAATATTTTCTCCTAATATGTGTATTGTATCTTTACTCTGTTAATTGTTCACTTTGCTGCTTTGCTGTACAGAAGCTTTTTAGTTTTTTGTAATTCCATTTGTCTGTTTTTGCTTTTGTTCTTTTGGGGTCATATCTACAAAATCATTGCCCAGCCCAATGTCATAGAGCTTTTTCTGTATGTTTTCTTCTAGTAGGTTGACAGTGTCAGGTCTTATTTTAAGTTTTTAGCCCATTTTGAGTTGATTTTATGTGTGATGTGAGATAAACATCCAATTTCATCTGCATTTGTATATCTGGTTTTTCCAACACCATTTATTGAAGAGATTGTCCTATTTTCATTGTATGTTCTTGGAATCTTTGTCAAAAATCAATGGGTTGTAAATGTATGGGTTTACTTTTGGGCTTTCTATCCTGTTTTATTGGTGATTGTGTCTGTTTTCATAACATTATCATGCTGTTTTGATTACTATTGCTTGAAATATATATTGAAGTCAGACAGTTCAGATATATATTGCTTTGGGTAATATGGACATATTAACAATATTAAACCTTCCAACTCATGGACATGGGATATTTTTCCATTTGTTTGCATCTTTCAATTTCTTTCATCAATGTTTTATAGTTTTCAGTGTATAGACCTTTCACCATCTTGGCTAAATTTACTCCTAACTTGTTTTTATTTTATTGATGCTATTGTGAATGGAATTGTTTTCTTAATATCTTTTTCTGATAGTTCATTGCTAGTGTATAGAAGTGCTACTGATTTTTGTATATTGATTTTATATCCTACAACTTTATCAAATTTATTTGTCAGTTCTTGCAGTTTTTGGGTAGAGTCTTTAGGGTTTTTTAAATATAAGATCATGTTATCAGCAAATAGACAATTTCCCTTCTTTCCCATTTGTATCTATCTATCTATCTATCTTTCTTGCCTAATTGCTCCAGCTACGGCACATGAATATTTTTCTTTAGCCCAAGAATTCATGCAGTTGGGTATCATTGGTGAAGCTTATTCTTTCACTTGTATGCTCATATTTTGTATGCAATGGATACATTGGTACTATTATTTTTCATCTCAGATAGGAAAAGCCAGGAGAGTGAATAGGAGTAATATGAAAAGCTGAAATGCATTAAAAAACTAGAGCAGTTTGATGACTGTAGTTCCAGAAGACCATTATGGGTAACATACGGGGTGGCATATAGAAATTACGCCACCTCAGTCCTTGGTTCCCAGCCTAGGGCAAGCCTGTCATAGATGCTGTTCACATTGCTATCAAAGTTGAAATTTCAGTGCTAAGCAAACTTCATTACATGGGTAAGATAGTGGGCAGAAGAAAATATTTCACTGAGTACCTACTAAATACCAGGCATTGTTTTAGGGCTTCAGAGTCCCATGAAACAGCCACTAGCCACATATGGCTAGTAGGCACTTAAAAGGGGGCTAGTATAACTGAGGAACTGACTTTTAAATTTTATTTAATCATGACTATTTTAAAACATTGATACTTGATTTGGTATTTGGAAAACTATTAAGTAACTTTTGGAACTATTTGGGTATATGAATCTAGTTTTTCAACTATAAATTTTAAGAAATCTATGTGTAGATCAAGTATTTCCTATTAACATTTAGTGTCTGAATTTAGGTGTATTGTAAGTATAAAATACACACTTGCTTTTGAAGACTTAGTGGGAAAAATGGATGTAAAATATTTAATTAACATACATTTTCTACTGATTATGTCTTAAAATGATAGTATTTTAAATTCATTGAATTAAAGAAAACACGTTATAATTAATTTTATCAAATTCTTTTCACATTTCTAAAATGTGGCTACTAGAAAATTTAAAATTACATATGTGGCTTGCATTATATTGGACAGTAGATGGATCCTAGGGGCTTTGAAATATGCCATTTTACTGAATAATTAAAATAACCCAATGTGGTAGGCACTACTCTTCCCATTTTGATAAGAAAGGCAATTGAATCAAACTCTGAAAAGTTAAGTCTCTCAGGTGTTATAGAGTTTGTGAGACAAAGCCAGGATTCAAATTCAGGTCCGTAGGGCTCCATACCTTCCTTGTGTCTACTCTGTTGTGTTGTTCCTGTTGTTTTCTTTCAGGGAAGTCATGGAGAGCTTGCAGGACTTCTCTCTTGATTCTTTATAATAAATAAAGTTTTGACAGCCATATTTACGAACAAGAGGCAGATTGAAACAAAAACTACCTTCTCTTCAAATGGCAGCTGGAAGGAAATTGGGAGTTCTTGCAAAGTGAATGAACAAAGCCCATTTACATGAACAGAGTTTTAAAAATTAAGACCAAAACATATTTGAAATATTAGGTGATAAGTAATTTGCTTAGCCAAAGGGCTCTGATTATCTGATTATTTAGTTTAATATTTTGGATTGGTTTTCTTTGTTTTTGTCTTTTTGTTTGTTTATTTTTTAGAGGATTTGAAATTCTGGGGACATTCTGGTATCTAACATCTTCTCTGATATTTCTTCTCCTTTTTATTTTAGCAATGCAAGTCAGATTTACTTAACAAACACAGGGTTGATTCAACATTAGAAATTCTCAAAATTGCGTTCATTATATTAATAACATCCAATATATAAGCATCACAAAGAATGCCAAAAGGCATTCCCAGGCACTAATTGTTGATGTGATTATTAAAAACCAGCTCCTCTCCTTCCTATTTGATCACTTTCTCCATATAGCAGGGGTTAAGGTAAGATAATTGATGATAAAACACAGTATAGAGTGGATATGAAAGGCCCACGAGCCCCTAAGTGAGGGAGGAGGGCAAATCATTCTCTGGAGGTTCACAGTCTCACTGTCTCTGTGAGGCAAAAATGTGTCCACAGAGAGCGAGGCAAACGTTTAGCAAGTCAAGTCTTCCGCAGTGCTAGGAGCCAGCTACGTACCTTGAAAATCAGACTTATCTGCTCTGCACCTGCATGAGCACTTGCCTCTCAGGGATTAGTTGACTTGCCTTGATCATGGCCGAGATTGGGCAGGCACAGAACGCCCATGACACTTCACGTTGAAGAAATGTCAGATAGGGCCTATGCCAGAAACCAAAGAAAAACAAAAACAGGTGACTCTAGGGCAGCAGGTCTTCCTCTCCCCAGGTTTTCTTGTCAGGCCCTTGATGTCACCTATATTTCGTGTGCCATCACCAGGGGACAGGGGAGTAGGCATTCTCGCCAGGACCATATGATTGGCATCCTCTGCCTGGCCCTTTTATCCTTCCCAGGGCTGGCCCCCCCTGACCCTGGTCTTCTCCCTCTGCAGAGCCTGGCTATTTTTACTTCTCTGTGAGGGGATCTCAGGTTACAAATTATATACCGATGAGGTAAGTTACAGGTACGCAGACTCATGTTTCTAATTTAGCTTGGCACTGGTTTCAAACATTAAACAGTCTCTCGGCCCGGCTCTCCCTGTTTCCACTCTCCTCCCATCTTTGGCATCTCAATTTCATCCTGATTTTGAGGGTCGCTTTCCTTACAGAGAGGAATCAGAGGGAGTTAAGTTTCACGTAGGATAAAGCTCTACGTTTATTCCACATGAACTCGACTGTGGCAATGCTATTTGAACTCACATTCTCATAATAGGTGAATATTTGTAAGATATTTTAGAGGTTTTCAATTGCTTTCACACACATTGTCACAGTTAAGCCTTGCAACAGCCTGGAAAGATTGGGATTATTGCAATTATCTATAATTTGCAGATGAGAAAATTAGGACTCAGAGGGGTTAATGATTTGACTAAAAGTCCACGGCCAAGATGAAGTGCAGAAGTGATGGATGCCAAAGGAACAGCCTCTGGTGGGAGGTCCCTCCCCCAAACCTCAGGGTCTGTAGAAGTAGAAAGCCTCTTCCTTCCACCCTCCCTCCTTCCCTCTTCTCTCCCTCCCACCTTTCCTTCCTCCTTCTCCCCCTCCCTCAGTCCCTCTCTTATTCCCTCCCTCCTTCCTTCCTTCCCTCTTTTTTTCCCTTTTCCTGGGCCTCAGACCAGTCTCTTGGGTTTTAGGTTGAAATAACTCTTCCTGAAGCCACCTGCGTGACAAGCACACTGTATGTTTTCTGCACTCCATCTTATGAAGTTGAAACTTTGGCATGAATTTAATTAGAATGATGTGTTAGGGAACAGGGAACATCAACTTTAGATTAAAATAAACAGGTTATTAAGAATCAGGACCCAAATGACTGCTTATTTTGGTTTCTTAAAAACTTAACCTGTTCATGAACTCAATTAGCATTTAAACAATATTTTTATGTTAGCTTTAATAAGAAACATTTTGGGGACTTCAAAGTACTTCTATGGCACCACACCTATCTTTAAGGAGTTTATAATAGAAAAAATATTATAGAAAAATTTGAAAATAAAGCAAAATTACTCCCAACCAGATTTTTTTCCTATAAACTTGGCAACTCAGAAAGATTCAGAGGAAGGAGGAACAGCTCTAATTTAAATATCGAATTTTGAATTGTGGCCATTGTATTTTCATTACTTGTCTCTTGTTATGCATATAGACACATACATATGCACCCAGTGTGGCATTTAATTATTCCCTAAACTTTTGAAGGTGCCTGTTTTATGCTCTCAGACTATAAGATTGTGAACTGCTTAAAGGCAGGAACAATGACTCTTGTTTAGTTTTATTTACTTATTAATTTCTTTATCTTTGGTATTTCCATAATGCACAGCACAGACAACACAGTTATAGCAGAAAGAGTATGGGATTTATCCAGGGCTTGGATAAGTTTCTTACTTTTTTTGTGCCTCTATTCCCAAGTCTGTAAAATGTGGATAATAATATAAACCTGTTATAGGGTCACTGGGAGTATTAAATAAGAATTCTGGCCAATAGGGTTCAACGATGACTGGTGTATATGTTTAATATTTTATGTAAGTATACTTATATATCCTCCACATTGATGTATGTTTGCTCACATACACAGCTGAATCCTAAACAGCCTCATTGTTCCTCATATTGCCCCTGACACTCAAGGACTAAGTAAATTGTTTTCAGATGGATGAAGCAATGACTTATAACAATGAAGTTCTAATGACGTTTGTCATTGATGGCTTTTCTTTCCATTATAGGTCAAGATGGTACTTGGGGGAAGGGAGTGTGCACTGTGTTTGTGATAGGCTGAGGATTTGATGAACAACTTCAGAGAGTACCAAAATAAAGAGAACCCAAATGGAGAAACCAGCACTAAAAAGCTATTGAATTGCATATGATTATGTCAACTTTCTCTTTCTCTCTGAATCATTTGAAGCTGTAGAAGGAAATTTTAGATATAAATAACTTTAATTTGTACTCTACTTAGGTTCAATTGTACCGTGGAATCACTTTTGACGAATATTGCATTCAGATGGATTCATTATATCTACTAGAAAGAATGAATGGGTGAGGCTCAGGCTCCTTCATTCATTCATTATTTTTCCCCTACAGTACAAAAACAAAATAGTTTCATAATTAGAGAATTTTGGTGTTGGTATTATGTGATTTATTACATTTTCTCATATGTATGTTCTCAACTTTTTTGAGGTGTGATTTATGTAGAATAAATTGCCCCACTTTTAATGTGCACTTTGATGATATTGGCAATTGTATACAGCTGCATAACCAATATCACAATCAAGTCACTTTCATTACTTTAAAATGTTCTTTCTTGTCCATTTGTAGTTGATTACCTCCATAGGTGATTATCGTCCCCAGGCGGCCCCGAACCTGCCCTCTATCACTTTTATGTCTGTCTTTTTTCAGGTAGTATGATGTTTTTGTCATTCATCCATATTGATACATGGACCTGTAGTTTGCTCCTTTTTATTGCTGAATATGTTCTATAGCATGGGCATGTCACAATTTCTTTATCTATGCACCAGCCGAATGATGTTTATATTGTTTCTAGTTTGAGGTTTTTAATAATAATGCTATAAGCATTCATATACATAAGTTTTTTGTTATATGTGTTCATTTATCTTGGATAAATCTCTATGAAGGGGGATTCTGGGTCATAAGGCAAGAATATATTAAACTTTATGACACTGCCGTACTGTTTTCCAAAATGACCTTATCACCATGCAAATGGAATCAGTGAGACTTGAGAGTACTTACTACTTGTTCTACATCCTCACCAACGCTTTGTATTGTCTTTTTGATATTTTTTCCAGTGAGTGTATGGTGATACTCATTGTAGTTTGAATTTGTGTTTCTCTAATGTCTAGTGGTAAGTATCTTTTCAAATGTTTATTGGAAATTTGTTTATCTTCTTTTGTGAAATGTATGTTCAAATCTTTTTGCTCATTAAAAAAAATGTCAGGGTTGTCTTATTATTAAGTTGTAAGTATTCTCTATCTGTTCTAGATTCACACATTTTGTCTGATATATGTTTTGAAAATACTTTCTCTCAATCTGTGTTTTGTCTCTCTGCTTTCTTAACCTTGTTTTTCAAAGAGCACGTTTTTAATATACGTGCAGTTCATTTAGTCAATTTTTTCTTTTATACTTTGTGTTTTTTGTGATCTGTTTAAGAAATACCTCATCTAATATCACAAAGATTTTCTCTTTTTTTTTCATTTAGAAACTTTATGATCTTACATTTAGGTCTATGATTCATATCAAGATACTTTTTGTATATGTTGTCCAAAAAAAAACAAAGGCTCAGGTTTTATTTTTTTTCCTCATGGGAAAAATATAGTTGTTCCAGCACCATCTTTTGGAATTATTGGGAGTAATTCAATTTTGTTTATTAACAATGGTACCTTGTTAAAAATCAGTTCATGATCTAAGGTTGAGTCCACTTGTGAATTCTGTCCCATTGATCTGTAGGTCATAGGCCAATATCATACTGCCTTCATGAGTGAAGGTGTATAGTGAGTCCCATAATTAGATAGTATAAGTACTCCAACTTTGTTCTTTTAAAAATTATCTTTTGTATTTCCATATATGATTAGAACCATATTCTAAGAAATTTGTTAGGATAATTGTAGAGGCTATTAATATGTAAGGTAATTATTAATATGTTTGGGTTTATGTCTACTTTTTATTCCTTTTCTGTTAGTCCCTTTAATATTTTGTTTCTCTATTCCTTTCTTCTAGCTTTTTGAAGATTATTTGAATGTTTTTGTGTGTTTATTTTTTTGCATTGGCTTTGAACTGTATAGATACCAATATCCTGATTATAATATTATAGTATAGATATTCAAGATGTTATCATTAGGGAATAAGGGGAAAAATATTACATTTTAAAAAGACATTATTAAAATCTGAATAGGTAGGTCATATACTGAAAGGAAATATTTATAAAACAGGTGTCTGGCAAATGACTTCTATCCAAGATTTATAAAAACTCCTACAACTCTATAATAAAAAGACAAACAATATGATAAAATGTTGGCAAATTATTTGGACAGACTTTTCACAGAAGAAGATAAATGTAGGGTCAACAAACACAAGAAAAAGTGTTAAGCAATCATTAGTGAGGTGGGAAGGGCAAATCAACACCACAATGAAATAAACACCATGACACAGCCACCAGAAAGGCTGAAGTTAAGATTAACAACATCAAATGTTGGGAATGGTGTAACTACAACTCTCATACACTCCTGGTGAGAATGTAAAATTGTAACAACTATTTTTGAAAAAGGAACAGCCATTAAAGATACACCTTACCTATGATTCAAAAATTTTATGAGCAGGTCTTTTCTCAAGAGAAATGAAATAGATGTCTATAAAAAAAACCTTGCATAAAAATGTTCTTAGCATCTTAGCCAAAAAATGGATACAGCTTCTGTGTCCACCAATAGAAAAATGAATAAAAAAACTGTGACATATCTAAACAGAATACCACTCACCACTACAAAGGAACAAACTTCTGATACCGTGTTTCCCTGAAAATAAGACCTACCCATAAAATAAGCCCTAGCAGGATTTCTAAGCATTTGCGCAATATAAGCCCTACCCAGAAAACAAGACCTAGTGATGGGCGTGGCTACGCAGCGTATCTGCACAACCCATGCATTTCTGGAGGAGCAGTAAAGAAGACGAGCAGCCCTTCTCATCTGCCCCATCGTGACAGCTACTATCCCAGAGGTGACTGGAAAGGTGCGGGCAGCCCCACCAACAAGGTCAGCTCCCCCTGTCAGGTCCCGGCCATCCTGTGCGTGCTGCAAGCTGAGGCTTTGAGAGGAAAAATAACACATCCCTGAAAATAAGCCCTAGAGTGTCTTCTTGAGGAAAAATAAATAAATATAAATATCAATAAATATAAGACCCTGTCTTATTTTTGGGGAAACACAGTATGTGTAACAACATAAATGAATTTCAAAAACACGCTGAGTTAAAGAAGGCTGACACAAAAGTACAAACTGTAAGATTCCATTTATATGAAGTGCTAGAACAGGCAATACTAATCTATGGTGCAAAAGAAAATCAAAACAGTGGCTGTCTGAGGGGGTGAGTGGTGGAAGAAAATAGATTCAGATGGGGCCTGAGGTAATATTCTGTAATATTCTGGCAGAGTTTTAGGTTACATAGTTGTATACTGTTTATCAAAGTTCATAGAATGATATACTTAGAATTTATGTGTTTCATTGTATACAGATTTTATCTCTACAAACATAGAGAATTATAAACAAATTATTTGGTGCACATTCTGTGCATTTGATGTTAAAAAATTGCTGCTAATTTTTACCTATCGCCTCAGCTTTTTCTGTATAACAAGCAATAATAAAATATCAGTGGCATACAGCAATAGGCATTTATTTCTTGCTCGTGTGTCTGTGAGTTGCTTGGAGTGGGTCTACTTCAGGCTATAGATTTGTGAATTTGCTGAGATGGCTTCAAGCTTCAGGTTGGGTCCAAGATTTCCACACGTTTCTTATCTTCCTTGAACCAACGGTTATTGGTGGTATGCTCTTCTTATGTAAAAGCAGGAACATGTACAAGTAAGCCAAATCATACAAGCACTTTTCAAGCTTTGCTTGGGTCATGTCCACTAATATCCCTTTGATGAAAACAATTCACATGACTAAACCCAAATTCAAGGATTAGGGAAATACTTGATGCCAAAGCAGAGTATGCCAAAGCATAAATAACCCCAATAAGGGGATATGTGTGGAGACTTATGACCATTCAATCTACCAAGATATGATTATAATATTGTGTTAAAGTTTTTAGAATCTTCATTTTTGAAGTACTGAAATATTTATAGAGTAAATGATAGATTGCTAGGATTTGCATTAAGATCATCTGAAGAGAGAGAAATAGGTGTAAGTATAGAGAAAAAAATATTGACTAGGAGTCAATAGTGATTGAAGATAGGTGTGGGCCCTAGGGTGTTCACTATACCATTCTTTCTACTTGTATATATATTTGAACTTTTCCATAATAAAATGTTAAAAAAAAATAAACCCAAAGAAATCATGTGTTAAATTTGTCACTTTTATATATGAGGGAACTGAAGTTCCGAGAGGGTGTCTTATTTGGTCCATGATGAGATTGCTAGTTATTAGCAGAATGGAGCTAGGATTCAAGCCAATACTTTCCAGTTAATGTGGCGTTCAGTCATTTCTTTGGTAATTTTCTCAAATATTTATTTAATACTAGGCTCTGTGCACAGCGTTATGGACAAGAAGACAAAGGTTTCTGTTCCCTCAAATTCCCCAATCTAGTGGGTCAGTGTGTATCTAAACGATTATAAATAGAATGCAAGGATGGAGTACGCTAAAATGCTCTACTGGGGGTATGCACAGGACACATGAGTAAATAGGAGAAGGTATCCCTAAGTCTGATTGAGAAAATCAGAGGAGGCTTTACAGATGAGGTAAGGTTTGGACCGAGGATTGCAGGACTAGTTGGATAAGCCAAAGACTGCATCGTAGGCAGCAGAAGCAGCATGCTCAAAGGTGTTGAAGTGTAAGAGAACACGGCATTATGGCACTTTGTAGGAATTATATGTGACTCAGTGCAGTTAAAGGCTAACTGCAGTGTGTGTGTATTGAGAGGTTCTAGGGAGAGAAGGCAGGAATGATGAGGTTGAACTTACACGCTGTGTAAAAAGTTGAAAATTAATTCTTTGGATCAGTGTTGCTTTGCCTAATTATAAGAATCACCTGGGGCTCTCATTAAAATACAGGCCCTTAAGTCCTAGCTCCGATCTAATGAATCAGGACCTCTAGGGGAGAGACAAGTTTGGGAAATATGACTATGGGAGCTACTGAAGAATTTTAAGCAGAGTGATGTGATCAGATATGCATGTTAGAAAGACCACCCTGACAGCAGTGTAGAGCTAGATTGGTAAAAGTTAGGTGCACAAAGCTAGAGTCAGGAAGATGAATCAGATGGCTGTGGCAAGACTACATAGGAGGCATAATGAGTTCCTAAACCATGACAGCAGCAACAGTGATTGAGAGGAAAGGGTGTTAGGGAGCTGGGATCGGCAGGCTCCCATGAGTAATTGCCTCTAGAGTAAAAGAAGAGGCTTCTTCTTTAATTGTCTAGCTTGATGGGTGGTAGGATAATGTTATCGTTCACTTTCAGGCAGGGAGTACAAGGATTTAGAACAAGGAGGTATAGAAGGGGAGATAATGAGCTCACTTTGGGTCTTGTTGGATGTAAAGAGAAAAGTGTCCAGAGGGCAGGTCTTGGGCTCAAGAGCAAACTCTCAGCTAGAGAGAGAGATTTAGAAAGTGTCAGTACCAAAGTGTTAGTTAAAACTCTAGGCTTGCAATAGATTTTTCAGGTAGTTCCTGTAGTCTGAGAATAAAAGAAGTCAGAGCCCAAGAAAGCAGCATCATTTAAGGGAGAGACAGAAGGGGGACTTGGAGAGAAGGAGGAGAGGGGAGTATTATGGAAATTAGTGAGAGGAAGGAGGGCAAATAGTCAGAAATGAGGACAGGAATATGCTTGCTGAATTTGGCCAGAACAGGTTATTATTGGCTTTAGCTAGGGTAGTATCAGTGGAATACTGAAGGCAGAAACTGTAGTTTTGGGTCGAAAACGATGTGGGAAATGAGGAAGTAGAGAACACATGTAGGTAACTCTTTCTAGAAGCTTTGGGAATAAAGCACTCCTGTACTCTATTTAAGTAGGACACAGGGCATTTGAGGGGGGAAATCAGGGCACATAATTAAGTATCTTGCTGTTTTTCCCTGACAAGGCCTGTGCTTTTTGACAAGTGTGAAGGTTTACTGGTCACATGTTTGAAATAACTGATACGAATACTTTTTAGGCCTTTTGTTGAAAATTCATTAACTCGTCATTCATTGCTAATTTATGGCATGGATTTAATAATTTGGAGTAAATTTGTATGCAAGAGCCCAGGTGTGACTACAATATGTATGAAAGAACACATGTTAATTTTATTCATTAAGCAACTAAGTACCTGTAATGAGCATTCTTATGCTGGTGACACTCGTATATGTTTATATATATCAGGGTGGATGTTTTTAAAGCTTGTATAAATTTTTATGATGATATAATGGAATATATCTAATGACATATTGGAAATTCATCAGATCATTCCCAAATCAAAATTCTGATAGGATTTTGATAGACTACTGAATGTGCATTTTGAGACAAGCTGTCAGGAAAACTCTATGTTAATGTTAATATTTTTTCTACATGATTAGATTTCTTTTTTTTTTCCTCTAAGAGCTCTTGGGGGTCTGTGACGAGATTTTTAGAATGCATATCTGTTTATTTAAAAGTCCCATTTTACATATTGTTTGTTTACATAATAACTCAAGACCTTTTTGAAGTACAGTGATGTAACACATAATGACATTTCAGTCAATGATGGCCTGCATATATGACAGTAGTCTCATAAAAATATAATGGAGCTGAAAAATTCCTATTACCTAGTGATGTCATAACATTGTAGTGCAATGCATTACTCTCGTGTTCGTGGTAATGCTGATGTAAACAAACTTACTTCGCTGCTGGTCATATAACGGTATAGCACATACAATTATGTATAGCACATAATACTTGATAATGATAAAATGACTATGTTACTGGTTTATGCATTTATTATATTTTTATTATTATTTTAGGGTATATTCCTTCTACTTAAAAAAAAATCCCAAGTTAACTGTAAAGCAGTATTAGACAGGTCCTTCAGGCAATGTTATCATAGGAGATGACAGCTCCATGCATTATTGTCCCTGAAGACCTTTCAGTGGGACAAGATGTGGAAGTAGAAGACAGTGATATTGATGATCCGGACCCTGCGTAGGCCTAGGCTGATGTGTGTGTGTGTGTGTGTGTGTGTTTTAGTTTTTAACAAAAATTTAAAAAGTAAAAAAACTAAGAAAACAGAATACTTAGAAAACAGAATACTAAAAAAACTGAGAAAACAGAATGGCCAGCAAACATAAAAAAATGCTCAATATCTCTAATCATTAGAGAAATGTAAATCAAAACCACAATGAGATATCACCTAACCCCAGTGAGATTGGCCTCTATCAAAAAATCCGCAAACAACAAATTCTGGCAAGGATGTGGGGAGACACACTCTTACACTGCTGGTGGGACTGCAAATTAGTGCAACCTTTGTGGAAAACAATTTGGAGATACCTCAAAGAGCTAAAAATAAAAATACCATTCGAACTAGCAATAGCATAATTAGGCATCTACCCCAAAAGAGCATAAGACATTCTATAATAATAAAGACATCTGCACCCGAATGTTTATAGCAGCACAATTCACTATTGCAAGGACGTGGAAACAACCCAAGTGCCCATCAATTCATGAGTGGATTATTAAAATCTGGTATATGTTTACAATGGAATATTACTCAATTCTAAGAAACGACAGTGAGCTAGCACCGCTCATATTATCCTGGATTAAGCTTAAGCCCATTATCCAAAGTGAGATGACACGAGATCGGAAGTATGGGTTCCACATGTACTCACCATCAAATTGGTACTGACTGATTAACACTATGGTGTTCAAAGGGTGGTAGTGTTCACCATGGATTCAGGGGTTGGGGGGTAGACCCACATCTGAGGGATGTGATGAACATTGTGGAGGGAAAGGGCATACTTCTAACCCTTGCTAGGGAGAGGCAAAGATATAAAATGCAACCAAAAGGTTTGTACTCTCATATTTCCTTGAAATAAATTTTTAAAAAGTAAAAAAAAAAATTAAAAATAGATAAAAGGGTATAAAACAAGGTTATAAAGAAAAAGAAGGCATTTTTGTATAGCTATATATAATGCATTTGTGTTTTAAGCTAAATGTTATCACAAGAGTCAGAATGTCAAAAATTAAAAGTTTACAAAGTAAAAAAGTTACAGTAAGCTAAAGTTGCTATCAAAGAAAGAACAATATCTTAAAAATAAATTTAGGACAGCCTAAGTGTGCAGTGTTTATCAAGTCTACAAGAGTGCACAATAATGCCCTGGGCCCCCACACTCACTCACCATTCACTCACAGACTCACTCAGAGCAACTTCCAGTCGTGCAAACTCCATTCATGGTAAGTTCCCTATACAGGGGTATCATTTTTAAAATCTCTTATATTTTTACTGTACCCTTTCTATATTTAGATTTGCTTAAGTACACAAATACTCACCATTGTGTTGCAGTTGCCTAGAGCATGCAGTACAGTAACATGCTGTACAGGTCTGCAGCTTAGGAGCAACAGGCTATACCAACCAGCCTGGGTGTGTAGTAGGCCATACCAGGTGTGTGTAAGTGCACTTGATGGTGTTTGCACAATGATGAAATTGCCTAATGGTGCATTTCTCAGAATGCTTCCCCAATCATTAAGTGACCCGTAACTGTACTCATTTGATTACAATTGACAGCATTTATTACATTTCTTCAACCCCGTGTAATTTAGCTGACATGAAGCAGGATTGAAAAAAAGAACTTCTTAAATTCAATTCCTAAACTTGTGGACACTGCTGCCCTCCCTGACTTCTCTCCCATATTCATCTGTGAGAAACATCCTTAGGCTGATGAGAATCATGGGAAATAACGAAATGCAGGTAAGTTGTAGTTGTGCTATCATCAAGACTTTTGTTGTTTGAGTAAAGAAAATGTTTTAGTTAAGGGCCTCGAGAAGTGGACCCTAAAAGGAATTTGATGATCATTGATGGGAAGATGAGAGATAGTTCCTGCTCTGATCACGTGGGATGGGTGGGGGTGAGGCAAGAAAAGGAAAAAGACAGCCAAAGAATGGGGTTTGGAGTGGAGAGCTAAGAAAATCATTAAAGGTTTCTATGTTTTGCAGTATGGCAGATGAGATTATCTGAAAATACCTACAAATGACTGATTAAATACAAGAAATATTTTCTGAAATGCATAGCTAAACTCACAAGAAAAAAATACTTTTTTTTTTGTTAAGAATGTTTATCAAAGTATTATTTTTTTATTTATTTATTTTTTATTTTTTTATTTTTATTTATTTTTTATTTTTTTAATTTTTTTTATTTCAGCATATCATGGGGGTACAGATTTTAAGGTTTCAATAAATGCCCATTTCCTCCCCTCCCCCCACAAGTCTGAGTCTCCAGCATGACCATCCCCCAGATGGTGCACAACTCACTCATTATATATGTATATACCCGCCCCCCTCCCCCCAAAAAATACTTTTAAGGATCAAAAGTCAAAACAGATGAAACTGTACTAGGAACTAGGCACTAAGGTTATGGGTGCCCAAAGGTCATTAGCCATAATAGTGACCAACTGTGAAATTTAAAAAGTCAGCACTAAAAGTATGGATTAAAACATAAGATAAAAGGGAGTGATCGGAGTAAAAGTGTTCTGAGAGCTTTTGATCTTTTAGAAAGAGGGAGAGATGTTGATTAACTTTATCGTGTTATATGAGAATGCATGTTAAAACTTAACGGAAACTCCTAAAATAATGGAAGTATTTGATAATGCTTTTAGTGTGCTAGATGGAAATATGTAATAAACATGTCAATTAATACAAAATGAGGCACAAAATAAAAAGAAAACCATGTACAAAGAAGCCAAGAAGAAACTGCAAAATAACATAGAAAAATTAAATCCAAATGTCCTAATAACAATAAATGACACATTTCACATTGTGTAAAAAAAAAATGTATGAATAAGGTAGCCTTGAAATGTCTGAAACAAAAATTTGAGAATTACAAAGAGATGGATAAATCTATAATTAAATTGGGAGAATTTGAAGCCTACATCTTACTAATTGGTAGGTAAAACAGAAAAAAAAAAGGATATAAAAATATGAAAAGATAGAATGAAAGAACTTGATCAAATGGGTATATACAGCTGGTCCTTGAACAACACAGGTTTGGACTGTGTGAGTCCACTTATATGCAGACTGTTTTTCAACCAAATGCAGATAGAGTATACAGTGTTGGAGAGAAATGAAAGGTGCATATATGGCAGTCTGATTTTTTCCATACACGGTTCTGCAGAGCCCATGTTGGGACTTGAGTATGCGCAGGTTTTGTTATACATGGCATGAGGGGATGGAGTGGTTGGGTTCTGGATCCAATCGCTGGAGTATACTGAGGAACCAATGTATAACAAATGAGGAACAAATATTTTTTCTCAATGACATAGGCAATATTTGTGAAAATTGATCATGTACTGGCTCATAAAACAAGTCTCAACACATTTTAGAAAACTGGTATCATAAAACCAACTCTATTCTTTTACAGTATCAATTTAAAAATCAGTAACTAAAAGAGTACTTTAAAAAGCCCTATATGTTTAGAAACTTAAAGTCTACCTAAAAAAAAATGCTTGCAGGACAAAAGAAGAAATGAAAATGGAAATAAGAACATCCTTAAAACTGCAGACCAATGAGAAAAAAAATACATATCCAACTTATAGGATACATTTAAATTATCATGCTAAAGGAAATTCTCAACAAAAACACTCTAATAAAAAAGAAAAGCTGAAAATTAATGATCTATGCATATAACTTAAGTTGTATAAAGAATAACAAAATATTCTCACACAAAATATGAAGAAAATATTAAAAGCAGAACTTAATGAAATAAAAAATATGCAATTGCTACAATCAACAATCATTTCTTTAAAAACCTAGGATAAATAAACTTGACAAAATTGAATAAAAAGAGAGAGATAAACAAATAGTAGGGACAAAAAAGGAAAATCACTGTAAAACAAAGATTTAAAATAATGTGCTTGAAAATTTATGCTATTTTGAAAATTTAGATAAAATGGACACCCTCATAGAAAACAGAATAATAGGCCTATAATCCTAGCACTCTGGGAGGCTGAGGCGGGCGGATCGCTCAAGGTCAGGAGTTTGAAACCAGCCTGAGCAAGAGCGAGACCCCGTCTCTACTAAAAATAGAAAGAAATTAATTGACCAACTAAAAATATGTATACAAAAAATTAGCCGGGCATGGTGGCACATGCCTGTAGTCCCAGCTACTAGGGAGGCTGAGGCAGTAGGATTGCTTGAGCCCAGGACTTTGAGGTTGCTGTGAGCTAGGCTGACGCCATGACACTCACTCTAGCCTGGGCAACAAAGTGAGACTCCGTCTAACAAAAAAAAAAGAAAAGAAAAGAAAAGAAAACACAATAATGAATAGACATATAAAAATTAAAGTAATTAAAAAATAGTTAAAAATCTACAAACCCCAAATATACACACCGACACACAAATATGTACAAAAACTGTGTCCAATTTTAGGAGTGAGTTCTACAGAATTTTCATGGAATAGATAATTACAATCTTTTACAAATACCCAATTGCAAAAATAGACAGTGAAACCTCCTCAAACCACTTTAGGTTTAAGTCTGGTATAAACTTGAAAAGCTAGAAGCTGACTCTGGGACCAATATTAAAACTAAAACAATTTAGGGAATATCTGTAGCAAAGAGATGAAGAGGTTCATTCATTCTTCTTATCAGGGTTTAGATAAAAACAGAAAATTTTCCTGCTCTGAATGTAGCTTCAACTGAGGGAAACACAGTATAAAATGCAGAAAAAGAAATGGTAAAGGAAATGAGAATTACATTTCTAAAACAACTAAAAGGGTAAAAAAAAAAGACATTGATGTGGGAAATAAGAAACAACTAATAATTACGGGCAGTTAAAAAAACTCTTACTACTTGTTAAACTTCTTTACCGATAAATTGTGACAAGATGGCCTGTGAAAAGAAGAAAACATATTGTTTGAATAATGAACTATGAATGAAGAATCTTAACTAAATGCTATATGGATTTATCCTTTTTTTACTTTTTATTTACTTATTTTTTCCTTTTTATTTCATCATATTATGGGGGTACAAATATTGTTAAGGTTACATATATTGCCCCTGCCATTCACCCCACCCCCACCCCGCCCCCGGTGTCTCAGAGTTTCAAGCGTGTCCATCCTCCAGGTGGTGCCCATCGTGCTCAGGCGTCCTCAAACTACGGCCCGCGGGCCACATGCAGGTGTTTTTGCCCGTTTGTTTTTTTACTTCAAAATAAGATATGTACAGTGTGCATAGGAATTTGTTCATAGTTTTTTTAAACTATAGTCCAGTTCTCCAATGGTCTGAGGGACAGTGAACTGGCCCCTGTTTAAAAAGTTTGAGGACCCCTGATAAATATGCACCCATCCCCTCCTCCCCCCTCCCACCTGCCCACCACCAGATAAAAGATTTTTTTTTGACATTTTGGTTACATATTATATCTTTGCCTCTCCCTAAGAATGATTAGAGGTATGCCCTTCCCCTCCAAAATGCTCACCACATCCCTAAAATGTGGGTCTCCCACACACACACTGAATCCCTGGTGAGCACTACCACCATTTGAGCACCATAGTTTTAATCAGTCAGTACCAATTTGATGGTGAGTACATGTGGAGCCCACTTTCCTGATCTTGTGTCGCCTCACTTTGGATAATGGGCTTAAGCTTAATCCAGGATAGTATAAACCGTGCTAGCTAACTGTCATTTCTTAGAATTGAGTAATATTCCATTGTAAACATATCCCACATTTTGATTATCCACTCATGAATTGACGGGCACTTGGATTGTTTCCATATCCTTGCAATAGTGAATTGTGCTGCCATAAAACATTCGGGTGCAGATGTCTTTATAATAGAATGTCTTATGCTCTTTGGGGTAGATGCCCAACAATGCTATTGCTGGGTCAAATGGTATTTCTATTTCTAGCTGTTTGAGGTATCTCCAAATTCTTTTCCACAAAGGTTGCACTAATTTGCAGTCCCACCAGCAGTGTAAGAGTGTTCGTGTCTCTCCACATTCTCGCCAGCATTTATTGTTTTGGGATTTCTTGATACAGACCGATCTCACTGGGGTTAGGTGGTATCTCATTGTGGTTTCGATATGCATTTCTCTAATGATTAGAGATGTTGAGCATATTTTTATATGCTTGCAGGCCATTATTCTGTCTTCTTTGGAGAAGTTTCTGTTCATTTCTGTTGCCCATTTCTTGATGAGGTTGATTTTTTTCTTGTTAATTCTTTTGAGTTGAAGATAGATTCGTGTTATTAGACCTTTGTCAGAAGTGTAGATAGCAAATATTTTCTCCCTTTCTGTGGGTTGTCTATTTGCTCTAATGATAGTTTCCTTGGCTGTGCAGAAACTTTTTAATTTGATCAGGTTCCATTTGTTTATTTTTGATGCTGCAGTGATTGCCTTGGGGGTCTTCCTCAAAAATTCTTTGCCTAGACCAATGTCTGATAGGGTTTTCCCAACATCTTCTTTTTAATCTTTAATAATGCTTTGAAGTAGGTAATGTCTTAATTTTTCAGATTGAGAAAAGGAGGCTCAGAGTACCAGGCTAGCAGTAGTGGAGGCAGGATTACCTTAGCCCTAGGCTTTGTCACAGAAAGACCATGCTGCTTCTTTTTAAAAATTATTTAAATATTAAGGGGTACAAATGTTTTTGTTACATGGATACACTGTATAATGCTGAACTCAAGGCTTTCAGTGTTCCTGCTACCAGGAGGACAGTGTTCATTGTACCCAATAGGTAAGTTTTCTTTCTTTTTTTTTTTTTTTTTGAGACAGGGTCTCGCTCTGTTTCCCAGGCTGGCTAGCTAGAGTACAGTGGCACATCATAGCTCACTGCATCCTCAAACTCCTGGGCTCAAGCAATTCTCTTGCCTCAGCCTCCTGAGTAGCTGAAACTACAGGCATGCGCCACCACGCCTGGATAATGTTTCTATTTTTTTGTAGAGATAGGGTCCAGGGTCTCAATATGTTGCCCAAGCTGGTCTTGAACTCCTGGTCTCAAATGATCCTCCCAGCTCAGCCTCCCAAAGTGCTAGGATTATAGGCATGAGCCACCAAACTCGGCTTCCAATTGGTACGTTTTTATCCCTCACTCACCACCATGCTTCTTTTTTGACAACAAAATGATCCTTAAGAAAAGAGAAGTTTTCTTAAGTTGGATTAAGCTGAGTAATAAGAGCTTATTATACTTCACTTAGTAGAGTAGGTTCCAGCTCTATCCAGGATAATACAAGAGGTGCTAGATCACCATTGTTTTTTGTGGCTGAGTAGAACTCTGTGGTGTACATATGCCACATTTTATTAATCCACTCATGTACTGATGGACACTTGGGTTGTTTCCACATCTTTGCAATTGTGAACTGTGCTGCTGTAAACATTCTGGTGCAGATGTCTCACCATCAAATTGGTATTAACTGATCAACACTTAAGTGCGCATATAGTAATAACATTCACTGGGTGTTGGGGCAGGAGGGGATGGGTATATCCACACCTAATGAGTGTGATGTCCACCGTCTGGGGGATGGACATGCTTGAAATTCTGACTTGGGTTGGGCAAGGGCAATATATGTAACCTAAATGTTTGTACCCTCATAATATGCTGAAATAAAAAAAATTAAAAATAAATAAATAAATTTCTCTATATAAGAAACAGTTTTAAAAAATCATGCAGAATCAAAAATGAATATGAATAAATATTCATATGAATATAAATAAAAAATGAATATGTAGTGTTGAAAGAATAATAATAAAATGAACATTTGTGGAACTACCATCCAGGAAATAAATCATTCTTGGTACCATGGAAGATGCTTGAGTGTCCCTCCTTCCTAGCTTCCTCACCACCTCCTAGAAGCAGCCAGCATATAGATTTTTGTGCCAAATAATCTCTTTAATTTCTTTATAGCTTTACTATCTGTAAAGATATCTTAAGCAAGATAGTATTTGTTTTTAGAATAATATGCAATGTTTAATTCTGTATTGGCTCCTGATTCAGAAAAAAAAGCTTATAAAATAACTTTTGTGACAAGCAAAATTTGAATTTGTAATATATATGAGATAACAGTATTGCATCAACATTGTTAAATTTTTTCATTTTGTTAAATGTACTGTGATCAACTAATAGAAAGTCCTAGGTTTTAGGAAACACTCCAAGTACTTACGGAGAACAAAATTAAATAGAGTTCAAAGCACAAACCTGATTGCCTCCAGAAGATGAAGGCTCCCAAGAAAGATGAATTGAACGGAATTATTCACTTGTCTCCAAGATTTTACAATTTCTGAGGAAATTGATGAAATTATGAATGTCCCTGTGTCCCCTGGCAGGGACACAGTTTCACAGGGGGATAGACCGGGGAGGGGATGCAGGGATTAAAGATTCTTGCATAGGGTTGGGCAGCGGTACAGTTTTTGTACTGCACAGAACTTCCTGGTGAAATGGCAGGAAGATGGGGGTTGGAGGGAGTACTAAAACACAGCCTACTTGCTTTACCCCAAGAAGTAGTTTCTAGAAGATATGCATATGCAGAACTAGCTCAGCAAGAACTTCACTCAGTGGCTATATTTGTTTTTCTAGTTCTCCCTTTTCTAGAAAGGGGTTATTTTTCTTTGTCATTGATCTGCCTGAAGGAGGTACCTTTTAAAGAATTTCCATGAATGCTAAGTTCTTGCTGAGCTAGTTCTGCTAGCATCTTATTGGCTCTCACGCAGCTTCCAGAGAGTTCTTACTTTAGTCCCTTCCACTGGTCACTTTTGGATTCAGAGGTTCCTAATGCTACTAGTTCCTGTGCCTTCCGAAGACAGCTGGGCACAAATCACACTGGTCCTCAACTTTCCCCACTGCCAGCTTGGGGTTTAGCTCTCTTGTTTGGCTGAGTCAGGGGCCACTGGACCACTAAAACTTGGTTGCTATGTTTGCTCTCTTATTCTCTCCATCTTTGAGATTTGTCTTTTAAAGAATTCCTTTAGTAAAATGTGTTAGTAGGGTTTCAGGTGGAGCCACCGAGAGGCATATTTCAGCCTTCCACCTTAATCCTGAAGCCTCTCAGATATCTAGTCCTGAAACATAAGCACTGGTTTTTATTCTTCCTTTAAAATCTATGCGTTCTGCAGGAGATAATGTTAAAGAAAGTAAGGGCTGGGTTTGTAAAGCTCCAGGGATAAAGTCTTTAGGCAGAAAAAAAATCCTCAATGTCTGTTGCTGCTGTCCTGGGTGATGAGTGCTCAGTTGTATATGCTGCAGCTCCCAGGTCGCTGGAAGGGGCCCATGTGCTCCATTCTCATTAGGTAGTAGTATCCAGAGTGAGTTGAGTTCTGCCAAATCTGCTAAATGTGAGCGGTGCAACCTTAGTGCCATGGTCTGAGTGTTTGTGTCACCCCCAAATTCATATGTTGAAATCGTAACTCCTACAGTGATGATATGAGGAGGCGGAGCCTTTGGGAGGTGATTTCCTAGCCAGAGCTCTATTTTTACCAAACTGACAGGGGTAAACAGATGCATTTCCTGTGCTAGACCACAAAATCCAAAAAGACCCCTAAAATCTGTTGAAGTGAACCTTATTCCAAGAACCTATAAAAACTTTGTATTCATTTCTTTAGAAAAACACCTTATTAATATTTCATAAACTTTACAGGGCCAGTCCACAGTCATGAAATTCAGTGCTAGTCTAAAAGCAGTTGAGTTCAGTGTCAGAGGTGAATGATCTCAGTTTACCACTGAGAATTATTTATACTTCAGTAAAAAGTTTCTCGGTCTAGATTAACTAGCTGGTTAGAAAATTATGTTAACGAAGGAAAATTAGGGGTTTGATAACTGTGTGGGTCAGTTCATTTTTCTTGCATCCATGATCTTAACTATAACGTTTGGAACTGGCCAACCTGGCTGGGTGTTTTACAATTATACTCCAGCTGCGGTAAGGGGCAAGGTGGAGAATGGGTCCGAGCCAGTGCAGGAAATTCATGCCTTGCTGATATAAATCAAAGGTTTTATTCATTGCTTTCTTTATTTGTTCATTGATTTATTCAACAAACATGCAGCTTTTTTGTGTTATTTAGTAGAGTTTTATATCAAGATGTTTAAATAATTCTCACAACAATTTCATTATCTCCTTACTCAGGATCAGGCTAATTAAGAAAATCCCAAATCTGTGTTATCTGGTAAAAGGTTAACTCAGAATTCAAAGCCAGGTCTTCTGACTCTAACTTCAGGATTCCTTTTCCTACCTTATGGTAATCAGCTTGGAGATCACCACAAAAATAGCTTAATTATTTCATAGAAGATTCCTCATTCAGCAAAAAGAAGTAAAAAGTCACAGCTTATTGTATTTCTATATTTTTATTATAATTATCAAAATAAAAATGTTTAAAAATGCTCTATTAATCTTCAAAGGAAATTGAAACTCTAAATAATTACAGAATTACATTCTAGTTTAGTTTCTAAACTTCCATCAAAATATATTCTTTAACTTAGTGGGAGAGATTAACACTATATTATTTTGACATAGTGAAACATATTTTCCCCATCTTTGTTACTCCAAAGATAATTTCACTATTTTATTAAGAATTATACTAATAATGATAAACTTTAGTTATTAAAATGTTTGTCTAGAAGAACTCCTATTTGGCTAATGAAATATCTTGGTCAATTTCCCTTCATATGACATTAAATCATTTTCAAAATGTATCTTTTATATTTATTTCAATAAAATGATTTTTATTGAGATAATGTTCCAGGAAATTTTATAAGGGTGAGGCACTTGTCAAATTTTACCAGACATAGTTTCTGTTATTATAAATTCTTTTTTGTTTTTAGCAGTTATCATGTTTAAAACTACAGATCTAAATTTCATCAAGAATTTTTCCCTCATAGAAATGCTAAAAACATGGTATAGGTTTTTTTTTTTTTAACTAGGCAAACTAATTCTAAAGTTCCTGGAAGAAAATATACACTAATACCCAAGAAAATGCTGAAAATTACATTAGCAAGGAGTGCTACACTTATCAGATGTTAAAACCTACTATAAATCTATAATGATTAAAACAGCATAGTCCAGGAAAGTGAATATAGATCAATCAATAGGGAAACACAAAATCTACAAACCCAAATACATAAAATAATTTAGTATGTAATAAATGTGGCATTTAAAATTCTAGGGTAACTGATGGATGGTCCTGAGTCAGGTAGGTAGCCAGTTCACGTAAAAAGCAATTTATATGGTTCTTAAGTTTGTGAAAAGATGACCAACCCTATGTATAGTAAGAGAATTTCACCTATAAACTTCACAAAGATGAAAAGATTGACAAGGGTATTGAGAACCAATAGCCTCATACACTGCTGGTGAGAATATAGGTTAGTTCAACTTCTATGGGCAGTTTACCCAAATTGATTAAAATTTAGGATGAACACACTCTTTGACACAGCAGTTCTATTTCTGGGGTCGTCTTACAATTGTGTCCTTGGAAGGGATATGAGAACCTATTTATATGGTAGTTGCTATTTCCAGTGAGAATAAAAAGGGTTGTTGGGGGCAAGGGAGTGAGTTTAACTTTTTATTCTATATACTTTCATGTCTGCTGAATTTTATACATATGCATATGCATGCATTACCAATTCAAAAATAAAAATACTAGACCAAAAATGTTTCTTCCATTTAATTTTTAGTCAAATACAAATTTACCATGTATAATTTTAGTTTTACATTTGATTTCTTTTTTCCTAAGCAGTCTAGATTTTTCCAGGTCAGGTTTTCACATTTCTAACCAATTTTACCAAGTATAATTTTAGTCATCATTTTTATTTTATGTTGGTTATTATTGATTATGAATTAAGCTAAAAGGCTGACATTTTCATTTATTTCTTGTCTGCTCCATGAGAAAATTGTAAGCAAGGACCCTCTGCTATGTTCTAACTCTCATCATCATTAGCAAAGCAAGAGCAAAAATCAAAGAATATCTTCAGCTTCAAAATGGTGAGGTCAAAATGTTCTATTGAAGTGACAACCTTCCCCTTTAAGACAACCTTAAATGTTATTATGAAACCCATCTAAATAAATTTTTCTTTCTTTCCAGAGGCTCTTGCATAACTGTTTTCCTTTATGTTCTGTGTATAAACAGAGCTTTGGCATAGACAAAGACAGATCAGGGTATAAAATATATTGGATGAACCTCTCCTTCTCTAATTAAGGTATATGGGTGCTTACAAGTCTCAGAAATCTGGCAGCATCCAGTATCTCTTAGCAAATGAGATCCTGAATGGTAATCCAACTAGGAGACTGACATTAAGCCTCCACTTCAACCTCCAAAATGAGAGAGGTTCTTGTGTCTACCATTTGAAGAAAACATTAATGATTAGAAAGGTTGATATAAATAATCCTGTAGACATTTATAAATTTACAAGGGCTTTGCCCCCAGTTTTTATAGATCTAGTAATCCAGAATAGGGCTGAGATGATTCATTATGACTCTGGAAAATTAGAGAAGTGGACTGGGTTAAATAATTAATTATGCCATTCAATAGTATTTATTGAGTGCCTACTTTATACCAGGCTTTGGGCTATACAGGCATTGGATTTACAAAGATAAGACATGTTGCTGCATATCAAGGGACCCTGGCATTTATTTAATCCTTGCATTTTTCTGCTGTATTGCCAGGTAGGTGGATGGAAATGAATGTGGTTATTTGTTAGAACTTTCACATAGAGCCCTGAGACAATTAAAGACTTCAGCTGCAGAGAGCAGCTTAAGAAAACTTTTTTTTTTTTTTTTTTAACCAGGCTAATGGTGAAGTTCACTCTTGTAGTTCCCTCTGTATCCTGGTATCCTGTGCCATTTAGACGCCAATTGATTGCTAATTACTCTGCATTATCCATAAGCCAGCCACAAACATTTTTAATGGCATGCTCTTTGTTGTAATTTAGGGGCAGTGACTGCCGTCTATCTCTTTGTACTTTGGAACGCTTCTTTCTGAGCTTACAAAGTGTTTGGCTGACATGCAGGAGCCTGAGGAAGCTTAAGCAGAAACTTGGTCTCATGAAACATAATCCTGCCACACCCTGCAATGGATAGATGGCTGTGTCACGCCAGTGTGCACACACAGACTGGTAAGTGGAAGATTTGTCAGCCGAAATTGTGAAAGGTGCTACTGCACAGCCAGCCAGTTCTGCCAAAGGAGAAAGCCACCTGCCAAGGGCAAACATGTGAATGGCCATGCAAATCATGTTCTCCTTCTGTCTAAGTTGGTTCTGAGCACTGAGAGTAGAGACTGAAGAACTGTAGACATAGCAGTAAGTAAACCCTGCCTTGCCTAATGAAGTGCCTGTGTTTCCAGTATAAGATTTTTCCATATCTGAGATGAACAACTGATTCTCAAGGAACTCCAAAGCAAAAGTGTAAAACGATGGGTAAAAAATAACTGCAGCTTGGATTGGCCTGATAACTTGAACTCTGTGGTGGATGGAGGGACAGAAAACTATCAGGAATTAAACCTGGCTTCAGTGATTTCCATGGCTCCACTAGAGTCTCACGGAAGGTTGAGGATCACTGCATTATTGAAGATAAAGAATAAAGTAGGTCACTTTAAAATCTGGAACAATTTTACTTAGTGTCACATAGATCACATCTTAAATCATCTCCCCAAATTTCCACCAGTGTCTTGTTTGATTAAAAACAGAATGGATTTGTTGAAGGATTGTTTTATCTACAATTCTGTAATTGTTTTCTAAACAGAGAACTGTTTAGAAGCACTAGTTTCCTAGCAATGTGTGACCTTTCTAACTATATCTCTTGTCATCTCATGCAGACCCTATCTTCTGCTAAAACCAAGCCTTCACTGTGTTTCTCATTAAAGATTGTTCTCAATTCTTTTCCAAATTTACTGGATGGAGCATACGCTCTATAAAAATAGATTTGTGCTCATCTTTTGTAGATGTTCGTGGTGCTGGATCCAGACCCTCTTCACCAGGCCAGGGCATGAACCCTGCGGCTTCCGAGCACACTCACTGTTAGCTTACAGCTGCCCTGTCTGTGCAGAATCATCTTTGGCTAAATGGAAGCTTCTGAATCCTAGAGGACACATTGCCAGCCTACAGCCAATGACCGAGGGAGTACGAAAGTCAGCCCTTGTCTCAAGGTAGCGCCAATTCTGAAGTAAAATTCATGCTTCAGAGCTCTCTGTTGGACCAGGCTGAAGTTAGACTCCAGCTGGGCTCCAAGTATGTTGAGCTTTCTTCTGCCTTATCCTGGTGCCTTCACTCCTCTTCTCCTGGGAACATTAACACAAGAATGCCTGTACCAGGCTCTGTTTCAAGAGAACCTGACAATCACCATCATTATGAGCATTTATGGCAGGTGGGTAGGAATCTGGGGCTGGTAGTGGTATTGGAGTGGGTTTAGCACATAATTTTCCCTAATAAGTGTTTGCTAGATGAATGGATTTTCCAGGCTTGATCCTTGGGTTAATAGTAGCTCAGCTATCATCAAAAGATCTATTTCTCCGGCAGGGCCAGGCTCTTTCATTCACTCCTGGATTGGAAATGAAATGACTAGGAAAATTTCATAAGGCTCATTGCTGAATAGAAGGAAACTGATGACTGTTAATGATGTTAATTAGTCAACAGGGATTTTGAAGTGACAACTTTTCTCAGCATGTTACTAAGTACCTAGGTCTGTGGTAGGTTCAATGAAAAAAAGAAATCATTTTATACGTGAAATGAATCTTATCTTAATGTAGAGGTAAAACTTATGCCAATGAAACGATTGGGGGAATTGTAAGACAGTAAGTAATCATGTGCTAAAATGTACTTTATAGGTAATAAGCTCCAAAGAAGTTCAGAGAAGTAAGAAATCAATGTGGGCGTTGGGCGTTTACAAGTTAGGCAATTCTTCTTGGAGTAATGGGTGTGCGTGGGAAGGGCGGGAGAGGAAGCCATTCCAAGTGGGAGAAGGGGTAAGAACAAAGGTGTGGTGACAGTAACGAGGATGCCAGTGTTCACCAGGATACGGAAGATTAGAAATGGTTTCCCCTGAGTTTGCTTCCTCTTCGTCTCACCATCCCACTTTCCTATTTCCACGTATTATTCATTCATTTATTCGTTTGGTCACCAGATAATTTTTGAGCACCTGCTCTGTCCCAGGAACTGCACTATGTTTCAGGGAAGGAATGAACAGAATGGCCACCCTTGCTCTGAAGGAACTGACAGTCTCCAGCTAGATAAACTCAGCAAATAGACAATTACAATACAGGCTTGTCTTGGTGCTCTAAGAGTAAGCATAGGGCGCTAGGAGAGAACAAAGGAGAGGTACGGAATTTAGACATGGGGGAAGGCCACCACAAGGCTTCCTGAGGAAGTGATGTCTATTTCAAGGCCTAAAAGGGTGGATAGAATTTAGCCAGGTGAAGGAGGGCGCAAGAAAAATATTCGAGAGATGCATGGTGCTTTGAGGAAAGTGAGTGTTGCAGCGTGACTGGTGTATGTGGAGGACAGAGGGACTGAGTTACTGCCATGTCACTAAGCAAAGAAGCGTGGACTGCATCTCCAGGGCGTGACAACCACTGATTGACTGAAATAGGAAACCGACATGATCAGATTATTATTTCTTAAACATCAGTTTAGCTGTGGTATGAATAAGTTGGCAGAGACCAATCTGGAAGCTAAAGGACACATTAAGAAACTTTATTGCACTCATGGCAAATGATGGTAGGAGTGGAGACAGTAGCATTAAAAGCAACATAAATTGGTATTTTTTTGGTTATGGGAGAAGAGAATAAGAATGGTTGAGAATAATCCTGGACAATTTAGCTAAAGCAACCAATTTAGCTTAAGCTTAATCAACTGTAGGTGTTGAATCGATCGGTGTGGAAATTAGAAGAAAGCTTTGGGGTGGAGATATAGCTTTGGAGTTTCTACTAACAAATCACTCACTTTATTGCCATCTTTGTTTAATGGTATCAGATCCCTCTCAATTGCTCAGGTTAGAAATGCTTACTTCCCTAAGGGGTCTGCGGATGGGCTTCCTGGTATTCACGAACCTCCCCGAAATGGTATGCAAACTTTGGGGTATGAGTGACTATCTGTATGTTCCTGGTGCTGTGAGCCTTGGATTTTTACAGGATTTGCAAAAGCTTTCTTGACCATCCCCTTCATCCTACCCCCAAAAGTAAAGAGACTCAAAAGTGAGTTAGGATATTTCTCTCTTTTCCTCTTTATATTTACTCACAAGTCAAGTTCTTTGGTCTTATCTATAAAGTAAATATTTATATCCCTCACCTTTTCTCATTGCTAGTCTCCTAGTTCAGATTCTTACCACTTGTAATTTTAACTGTTTTTATTAGGGTGCCTCAGCCTTCTAATACATTTTTTTCTAATTTTTTTCTCCAAAGTGCTACTGACTATGACTGTGCAGCTTCCTTTCCTCACTTCTGGTGGCTGGCTCTCAGTATCCTTCTCACATCAGCCCATCATTCACCAATATGACCACCTAGTTGCTGCCCACCCCTTATTTGGTGACCTGGGCTAAGTCTATAGGAAACTTCAAATCCTTGCTACATTTGTCTTGATTTGTATAAAACCTGGAGGGGGACAAACCTTAATATTATATGACTCATTCATTTACTATCTTCGCATCCAGCATCCAAGTGCACAGAAGTGTACTTTCCTGGGACTGTGAGCTTCCAGGTGCAGCAAATGTTCGTAACAGTCTTCCCTTCCTAATGACACTTTCAAATTTCATGAGCAAATCTCCAGGGAACACCCGGCCTGGTTGCTCAGAGAGAAATAGCTAAACTACTTCCCCACCCACCCCACATGGAGAGAAGTTGGAGACAGTAAATGATTCAAAAACTCAACTCTCCCAAAAGATGACTCCTCGTTCCCCCATATTTAATCCATGTGGGTTGCTCTACTGGTTCTTCTGAAAAGTCCTGTTGTTGCTCAGGGATGTATAGCATTGTCTTTCAGCTTTGAGATGTCTCTCCTTGGTAAGTCCAGTAGGTAGGGGGTCTCAGGGTATACAGCCACCTCATGGTATTATCTCTTAGCTGGTACCCACGATACAATTTCCTATCTCTCCCATATGTTCTTCCTAAGTGTTTTAAGTTTTGATGTCCCTCCCTCCAAGGTCAAGACAAATATCTTTAAACTGGCCTCCAAGGTCCTTTAAAAATATGACCTCCATGTACCTTTGTCATCTCAGTTCTAGCCATGAGCTCACTAAATAACATGGACATTAATCAAACAGGTCTTTCCCTATCACATGTCCATGGTGTTGCTGATGCCATTCCTTCTGCCCGTAACATCCTTTCTTTAATTTTTATAGAAAAATATTCTACTTGTTCTTTAGGTCAACCTCACCTGTCATCTTCTATATAATTTCCCATCATTGTTTTAATAGAAATTAATCCCATCTCTGGCATTTGCAGCATGCTTTCACTTATATGGTTCTGAGAGATAACAGGAAAAAGTAAAGTGGATCTATACCTTATTCATCACATTTATCACCATGAGCCTAGCAACGTGCCTTGAACATAGCAAATGTTCAACAGTTTAGCTAGACTGAAATGATAGGTAAAGTGGGGTCATATCATAGGAAGAGTCTTAAATAACCTGTAATGCTAGTCCAGTTGCTATCTATTAAAGACTTGGGAGAAGAGGTATACAAGTTTCTCAGGGTCATCTGATTTTGCAATTTATCAAAGTACTTCCATTGCAACAACTTATGAGCATATTTGTCAAAGCAAGCCACAATGCTATAACATAATACTCACCAGTTGTGACTGCCTGCCTGATAGTGCAGTCTGTTTGTCAATATCTGGAGAACAAACTAAAACCATGTGCTTTCAATATAAAACATAATCAACAAGTAGGGACATGGAGTCTAAAAGATCAAGTGGGGGTGTCCCTCAAAAAGCAGCCTGGGTCCTCCAGAAACTACCACTATGCCTGATGCCAGGACTCACATTGGGTGAGGGTCAGGGTGGAGGTAGATGTCACCAATTTCAGCTGCTTAGTGGTGGAGAAGGAGAAAACGAAGTAATCTGGACCAGATCCTGGTTCAGGGGAACAAAATTTATATGGATGTCAATTGGCAACTTGAGCATCCAGTATTGTACAGCCGTGTTGCCAGTGCCATGGGCATTTGACTACCAAAGCAAAGCTTCTCGATATATTTCATCTTCAATGGTGGCTTTGGGCAGAAGGATTCAAAGAAGGTTCAGTAACCTCTGAGCAATACTGGGAGTCTTTGGCTATGCAAAAAAAGCCCCTATTTATGTGATTAACACATCACTTGACATGCCTGAAACTTGGACTCACATAAATGTATGGTGCTCTAAAAATAGTTGGAAACTCATCTTGACACATCTAAATTTAATTTGGGTTGCTAATTTTCAAGAACTAGATCTATTAATAATGATGTACATGCATGACCAATTCCATAAATACCAACCACATGGTACTTTTCAGCTACCCCTGACCCATATCTTCCCCCATCAGACATGCATGTACCTGTCCTCACATGACCACATGCCCCACCAACCCATCTGTACCTACAAACAGAAGCATGTACATATGCAAATGTGCACGCCTTCACCAAACCTTGGGGTCCTACAAACTTTCCTTCTCTTTCTATCTTCCTATCTTGAATTATGCAGCTGCTTTAGGTCATTCTCTGACCAAGGAACTACACTCTAGGTGGAACAGCTGTGGTCAGAAACTTGGCCAGGACTTGTTGCCAAGAGAGGGTTAGAGGTAGCCAAGTGAGCACTGTTGAGTGTAGCTGTGGAATGTGGGTGGAGCCAGAAAAGGGGCACAGCTGATGTCCCTTCTTCCAGAAGACACTCTCCTCCCTCCCCAGTGAGTGACTGAGGGCAGCTGTGTGCTGCTGATGCGAGGAAAATGAGATGGTAGAGCTTAGCTTCAGGAGCGGCAGCTGCTGTGGTCTGGAGGGTGCTGCCGGGTCATCCCCAGAGGGTGGTTAGTGCTCCAGTGTCCCTGAGCAATGGTAGGAGGTGGCTGGCTCTCCTATCTTCTTGGTAAGGACTCCAGTCAGATGGCATTGGCAAACTCTGTTGAGTTTCTCTGTATTTGAGGGCCAGTATGTGATCACACCTGTGAGAAGGCACAATTTCTCATACACACACGTCTACTCATATGTGTACAGATAACTGCCATAAGGGAAGACTTTTAAGACTTCTGCTCAGTGGTAAAGCTGGGTGTTAGCAGGGTTCAGCCAAATGTGTCTGATGCCCTTGCATCCAGCTTCTCCAGGACTGCAAAGCTAATGTTCTCACTGTCATTGAGAAGTAAGATCCCTCAGTTACTTGGAGAGCCTTGCTCAAGTCATCAAGCTCATTCGATACTCAATCTTGACCTCTTGCTCCAGCTTACTTACTCCATGCCAAAGGAGACCAGTGGGACCATGTATCCTCATGCTTTAGGGACGTATTTGATGTTTGAGAATTCCTAAAACAGCAAGACACAATCTTAGTAATTAAACACTAACTGCAGTACCAGATTACAAGGTCAATTATATTTAAGAAGAGGGTTCCTGCTTAGTGAAATTATGAAAACAGACTCAGTTAGTTCTTGGTTGATACCTCTTTGAAGGCCCCATCATAGCTTTTTGGTGTCTTACTCTTCCCAAATGACCAGTGTCTTTCAATAGTTTCCCTGACTGTCCACTAAGCTGTTCTGTTCAGAAAAATCTTCCACTCACAGTGTCCCGGACAGCTGATTAGCACCAACAGTACTGTTGTGATTACAGAAAGACCTGTGGCTGCAGAAAGACCCAGGCTTAGTAAATAAAAAACAACTGCTGAACTCATTTGTCTTTGCAAGCATCTCCCAACTTTTGAGCTCTTAGTATGCTTTCCTTCATCCTATCATCTCATTTTGCACCCCAGTTGATGTGCTCCCTCTCTTTGATTTGTGATTGGACACATCTTTGATTTCAGTCCATCTTGGCCATCACTTCAGCAACAGCTGCCTTCCCAGCTTGACTTCGCTCTTCATGTTTGCTATGGATAAATCCATAAGCTGAATGCATCTGTCCCTGGCAGCTGGAAATTATAATCTCCCACTATGGGATTCCCTTCTTGGGCAGAGGGCAAGCAACAGAGCTTTAAAATTAACATTTAGATTGCAGAGTTACTTTTCTCCTTCAGTAGCTACCATCAAAGTTCTTCTTCTCTCAGTGTGGTGTTTAGAGGACAACATTTGATGTAATAATTTATACTAAAGTATGAATGACTACTAGGTGGTTAACCACCTTTATGGATCTCTCAAAAATTATTTCAGAGGGAGGCAGCTTCTTTCTGATCTGTCCAAGAAATGAGAAAATCCTTTACCAGATTCTTCAGCTCTAAAGGATCCTCCCTGACACATATCTGGTCACCTGATAACAGTATTTTTATCCCTTTTCTACTTCCACAGAACACCCACTCTTCCAAGGACTGAGATTATAACCTTCTGGATAACCATACTCTTTGGCTTTCTTCAGGGTCAGACTTGCATCTTTCCTTGGGGTCCAAACTTGGGAATTCAGTCTCCCTTACTAGCCATCCCAATTTATCAATGAATTACCTTTTTGGGAAGCATGATAAGGTAGGCTGTCCTCCTTTCTAGCAAACAAATGCTGCATAATTCATATCGTCAGTGTTTTTTTCAACATACTCCATTTGTTCATAATTATCAAACTTCATAGGAAACATTTTTTGTAGGCCATTTTTATTTTCTGCACAAACCCATAAATAAACAATATAAAGAACAAGAGTTTATGCTCTTTTATTAGAGATTCACGGCAATTATGATAATTATAACATTTTAGCCTATATATATATATCTCATTTAATTGTCATCTCAAACCTCTAAGATGGCAATTCATTAAAGAAACTGAGGTTTAGACTTAGTAGTTTCCCTGAAGTAAGTAGCCAGCAAGTGGTGGTTTTAACATTAAGATCAATATCTAATTGCAAATTCTGTGTGCCTTCCACTAAACCTATCTGGCTAGGGATTATCTGTTGTGATGAATAAATACTGATGTTTTTCTCCCTTTAAAGTTGAAGGCTATCTTAGTGACTAATGGGAACTTTGCTCCTTATTCCCAACGTTCCTCAAGTTTACAAAGCAAGGACCCTTGAGACCATCATGTTCTCATTATGGCTAACCAGTTAGCTCACCTCAGCTTTGACCTGCTGGTCACCAACAAGTGAAACAAACCTGCCTTAGCAACCACAATTGCTATTGCATCTGCATTTCTGTATTAGGTGTATATGTGGGTGTGTTTCTTTATATTATGATGTTTTCACATCTTAAAAGTGCTTTCTAGCTGGGGACAGCCCGGCCCTGTGGTGGGGGTGGGGAACTAACCAATTTTTAAAGATAACAAGGATTCAGTGGCACACACTTTTAGTACGCATGCTCACTAATCCAGAGCCCTCCCTCCCCACATGACTTGTGCAGTCCTGGAGGAACAGTTCCCTGCCTTGATCACCCCAGGGCAAGGTACCAGACAACTAGGGACCACCACTATGACTTAGAGCCCACCAAAATCATTCAAACCAGTCAATCCTAAACTGTTTATGCTGTCCCACCTGGTCTTCCCCTTGGAAACTCCTATAAAGGTTCTGACCTAGACCTTCCTCTGGCTCTTGTCTTTTGCCCCCCCAGACACTCCGGTATCTTTCCCATGTAGCTTTGCATGACGTGTTGCACCACCTGACTCCAGGACCTGTGAGTGTAATCAACTTTTTCTCCTGAGCCTCTCCTCCTGTCTCCTCTTGTGGTCACGCCTGACTGACTATCCCATAAAAGAAGAAAAAACCAATTACCCAGAGAATTGAGGATGCAACTTGTACTTCTTGTTGCAGGGGAGCTAATAGTTTATTTGATAAGCAGAGAGTGAATTGAGCCTGAGAAGTTAAAAGTAAATGTGCAGTTTTCTCCTGACCTGCGGACAGAATATAAGCTTGGGCTATACAGCTGGGAAACATCCTAAACTACACCCAATTTGTGAGTTTGTGAGGCTAATAAATACTGTGGCGGTTGTTACTTAGTGGCAGCTGATATCATCTGCCAGTTTTGCATATATTCCTCTTCATTTTCTACGGCAAACCACAGATGTTTTCTCCCTTGCGATCACACCTGCAGAACTAAAACCAGTTTAAAAAAAAACAACAGGATAGCAGATGTTTTGAAATTGGAACAGTTATAATATTGGACAGGGGAAAAAAAAAAAAAAACAAGAACAAAACTATTCCACTCTTCTGTCTGTACAAATGCCAGAAAGTGACTCCTTTTTGCTGTGATACAAAAGACTAACAGTCTTTTCTTTTTGTTTCCCCTAATCCAGAGGGCGGTTTTGACATTGTATTTACTAAAAGATGATGGTTTTTATTCCAGCCCTGAGATTCAACTTACCTTTAATAAATTGTCCCACAGCGTTCCTGACCCACCAGCATAAAATAAAGGAATGCTTTTAAGTCATATGAGGCCATCACATTTGCTGATGCAAAAAATGTGCTACTCTGATAGGAAAGTTAATTAAGCAATAAGACATGACACGACGTGAATTACTATGTAATAACTCACGCCTTTGGTGTAGCTGGGCACAAACCTGAAGGCCAAGTATCCCTACAGCATCTGGGCATGAATTATGCTACAATAACTCAAGCCCCAGAGTTTTCCAATGAAGCAGGGGGTTGGGGGTGGGGGAAGAGAACCAAGGACAAAAATTGATCTCTGGCAAGTAAGAGAGGATGAAAAGGAGTTTAGAACTATGTATGCTTCCCTTAAAGCAATACACTTATGACAAGAATTTGAGGATAAAGGACACTGGGATTCCTTTTATCCTTTCTCATAGCTTAAACACTGCAAAACTTCCAACTTAGGGACTGTTACAATATGCTGAGAAGATGCTTTGCCAGAAGTATGGGCACTTGCAGTTCACCAACTGCTGTGGATTCTTTTTGACACAAAGGAGGAAATGACTCATCTATTTATAACTGGAGATTTCATCTTCTGCCCTCTGGCTTCTGGGGAAATAAATGTCCGAAGAACCCAAAGCCAAGGGTCGTGAGAGGGGGATCCAGTTACCCAATGCTCTGACCCATGAAAATACTATTTCCCTTGCTTCCCTGTACTCAATATTAAATGAGGGGCAAGTTTTGGCTTTGGAACAAAGGCAATGAAGAAGGCCTGATTCCCCAGGCTTCAATTTGACCTGAAGAACTAAAGACAAATCATGTAGGAGTCACAGCACAAAGACCGAAATAGAATGAGCCTATTTGGTATAGTATTCAAAAAGTGGGAGCAAAATTAGATCCACAAAGAGATTTTCCTGCTTCCTTTCTTCCTTTTCATGGGCATATTGGTTTAATGAATTATGATGGACCTAACGAGTCCCAATTAGTGGATATGGTCCCGTTAATCTCACAGCTGGATGATAGCTTGACAGCCAATCAGATCACTCTTTGTTAAAATCCAGTGTAATAGTCATAAAACAATCTACAAAAGGAAGCAGCAGCATTTTCCTCCATTTAAATGTTGACACGTAGAACTGATTGACAAGACTGTGTCCTGTCCAGCCTCACTCAGTCCAAGCTGCACACAGAACAGCTTTACTACTTCCCTCTTGTTCTCCTCCTTTAACCTTCAGCCACAGACTGTATGGAGATGAGCAGTTCAGCAAATCTGTGACTTCAGATCTTACAAGTTTGCTGGTAAAATTCCAAAATTCATAGACCATGCCTCCCTCCATACGACTAACATATGGTATTAACAAATTTTATCAACACTGTATAAAGGGAACAGCTCCAGAATGTGTTTCTGTTATTCTTACAGTTACTCTGTTGCCTTTCAGCATGGCACTGATATTGCCTCTCTTTGGTCCTGTTTGAAATGCTTATTTTAACATTTATTTCTTCTCTTAAATGGCTTTATTGTAGAATTCTTATTTTATTTGGTAAGCTGAAATTCAGTCTCTGTTGAGCAGGTGGAGATCTCATAATTTCCTATTCATCTTATAAAAATGTACAACATATTTGATTAACAAATTCTCCACGGGGAAAAAAAGTGTTGTGATGAACAAAGATACGCTATAGCAACGGTTATCAAACTTTCTGTAAAGGGCCAAATAATAACTATTTTCATCTCTGTAGTCCTGTGGCAACTACTTGACTCTGCCATCTTGATGTAAAAGGAGCCATATACAATATGGAAAAGAGTGAGCAAACCTGTGTTCCAATAAAACTTTATTTACAAAAAATAGGCAGCAGGCTGAATTTGGTTCAACAGCTGTGGTTTTCCAATCCATGGTGTAGAGGGAAGAGGAGCAATTCTGTCCCCTCCCTTTAGATCATGAATTTTCAAGAGCTGAGAAGAGCATCTGAAGGCAGGGATGTTAGCATGCATAATAGAAAATTCAGTAGCGTAGTAAAAAGATCAATAATCTCAAATCAGATAGGGGAGAGATTGATTTTGGTCCAGCCACTTCCTCCTGTGTGACTTTGGGAAAGTTATTTAACTTCTCTGAGCTGCACTTTCCTCATGCTTCTAAAGGCAATCATTATCTAGGGCAGAGGCTATTAACCTATCCATAAACCTCTGTCCTCCCCCTTTCCCTGGGCTCACAATTAGACTACATTTCCCAGCCTCCCTTGGAGAGATGTGCTTCGATGTGATTAAGTTCTTATTAGTAGACTACACAGAGAGGATGTGTACTGGTTCTGGTCTAGTGCCTTTAAAACAATGAGCCTACTTTGTCCACAGTTTCCATTCTGCTCGCTGGAAACTGGGCATGATGGTGCAGCCTTTGGCTCATGTACAAGAACAATATAATGCAGGATTTGGAGAAACAAGAGGGAAGGAGTCTTGTCCCTGAAAGGCTGCGTGAACAGCACTGCCTGATGAACCGAAGCACTCATTGGAGTGTTTTGTGAGAGAAAAATAAACATTGTTCTTAAAGCTGCTCATTTGAGTGTTTTCTTGCTCCAGCAGCTTAGCCTAAAGTAAACCATACACTATCTAACTTGCACGATTATTATGAAGATATAAAATAATTCATGTCAAGTGCTTGGCATTTAGTGGGCATTCCATGGAGAAGAGCTTTTATCTGTTGTGTGGTTATTCAGGAGGGCAATGGTAAAATTGGCCTCCTTATATTCATTCTCCTGTTGTTATAAGAATAATATTTGCAAAAAAGATTACAAAGCTAATCATGCTATCCTTCAGCATGAAATCCTTAACAGGCCACTTTTTCCTTTTAAGATAAAAATCAGAATTCTTACAATAACCTTCAAGACTCTTCCTGATCTGGCCCTTCCCAATATTTCCAGCTGTATCTCATGCTACTATTTCCCCGGATCTTTCCCCTCATCCATCTGTTCTTGCAGTCATCTAGACATTCTATAATTGCCCCACAGAGCTTCACTCATACTTTCTGTCTAGAAGGTTCCCTGCCCCATATAGCCAAGCCTCTTTAGATTATCCTTCGTGATTTCCATTCAAATGCTTTGGGAAGCCTTCCTTGACAGCAACTGTAAGTTTTTATTTACTAAAGGTACTATATACCTTTCATTTCTAGCATGGATCACAATTCTGATGGGGATGTACAATTATTGGAAGTATTGCACCTTGACAAAGGAATCTGTATATATTAGGTCACGTTAAGTCTCTTTTAACAGCTCCCAATATTTTGAACAAATGTTGGGTGAGGGAAGTTGAATGTCTATGTAACACTTTACATAAAAATAAATTAAAAGTACATTAGATAGTTATTTATAAGAATGAAACTATTAAAAAAAGAAGTTACGGGTGATTTGTAAGGTATGATCTTTGAGTGGGGAAGCCCCTTTGACCAAATATATTTTATTTTCTGAGACTAAGACTTCTTATACAATAGCACCCACCATAATAAATGGATGAAAATATATTTATGATACACATTGGCATAAAGGCCAATTTCCTTGATAAACAAAAAAATTATAAATTGATAAACACAACAATTCAAGAGTAAATGAGGAACATCAATAAGTAATTCACAGAAAAAATAGTTAACAAAAATGTGACAAAACATTCAACCTAAACTTTCTGTGGTAATATTTGGTGATATCTATGAAAATTTTAAATGTCATATAATCCAGTAACGTCACATGTAAGAATTTACTCTGAAATTATGCTACATGATTATTCTTAAATAAATATATGTATATGCATAAGCATGTTGGTTGCAGCATAGATGGCAGTAGCAACACTCTGGAAACTGCCTAAATATTCATCTAAGTGGAATTAAATAAATGAATGGTGATATAAACATACAGTTAAAAACTACACTATCATTAAAAGGAATGCGATAAATTTATCAGTATGAAAAATGTTCACTATTAGTAATTAAAAAGAGCAAGTGACAGAATTATATATATACTATGGTGCCATTTATATAAAGAAGTATATAAGTATGGATATATAAGTATTATGTATGCACATAATGTGTGGAGTGGGTGGAAAACATCTGATTTTGAGCATTTGCCAGTATCTGCCTCTGGGGAATGGGTATGTCTGACAGTGACAAGTAGGTAGGGTAAGGAGAAGAAGTGCATGGTGGGAAAATTTTCGTTTTTGCTTTCTAGAATCCTGTATGGTTTACTTTTCCTTCAAACAGATATTATTTTCACTATAAAAACTTAAAATAATTTATTGCTAATTCAGTAAGCAAAAGAGTGATAACTTCTTTTTTTTTTTTTTTTTTTTGAGACAGAGTCTCACTTTCTCGCCTAGGCTAGAGTGCTGTGGCGTCAGCCTAGCTCACGGCAACTTCAAACTCCTGGGCTCAAGCAATCCTCCTGCCTCAGCCTCCCAAGTAGCTGGGACTGCAGGCATGCGCCACCATGCCTGGCTAATTTTTCTATATATATTAGTTGGCCAATTAATTTCTTTCTATTTATAATAGAGATGGGGTCTTGCTCTTGCTCAGGCTGGTTTTGAACTCCTGACCTCGAGCAGTCCTCCCACCTTGGCCTCCCAGGGTGTGAGGAATACAGGTGGCAGAGCCACTGCGCCTGGCCTATAACTTCTTATTGTCATTCATATTTGATGTCATTCATATTTGATTCTGCTCATTCTTCCAAAATGTTTATGCTGTTTATACGTTTTCAGTACATTTACGATCTATTGAAGTAAGTCTTAGACTCTTTCCCTCTGCTCTTACTAATCTTGTCTCTTAATTTTTTTCTCCTGTATTCTTTTAGGAAACTTTAAAATCACATTGTCAAGTTTCTCAGAAATTCTGTTGATATATTGATCGAAAGGGCAATAAACTTTGGAAAGAATTATCTCAAAAATGATAAAAATCTCTTCTCCATTTACATAAATCTTCTCTCATGACTGTTGGTAAACTTTTATTTTTTTTTCATTTTCTTTTTTTTTTTATTTTGGCATATTATGGGTGTTGGTAAACTTTTTAATGTATTAATAAATCATACATTTCTTGAAGTGTATTTTTAAGTAATATAAAATATAAATTACTTTTTTGTTCTGTAAATATAATTTTTTCCATTGTAGTTTTTGAACTAGCTTTTCATGGTTGACAGGAAATCTATTGTTTTTGTCATTATTTATTTTGAATCTGACCACTTTGATATGCTTTTGTATTAATTCCTATAGTTTACAGTTGAATCTCTTGGATTTTCCTTTAAGAAAATATAGACATCTACAAATAATGATTTTTTTTACTCTTCCTACCAATAGTCATATCTCTTATTTCCCTTTGTTATTTTTCATGTTATCTAAAACAGTGATTCTCAAAATTCTTCCTTGCAAATTCCATAGAGCCAATTGATTCTTTCAGAATGCTTCTGTTGATATTTGCAAAACTCTTGAATCCTTAGTCAACTATGGTTACAAATGGTAAATGAACATTCTAACATGACTGCTAGTTGACCTTTTTGTTTATATGCATTAAAGAGAGAGATTAAAATGAAACAATCAAGATGTATGTTGAAACTTCACTTGGTTGTCAACAATTTCTGAATCAGATAACTTTTCTAATTCAGGAAGAATATCCCTCCAATTTTTTGTGCCTTTTCACATGGTGCTACTTTCATACCACCCTTTTAAGTTTAATCTGTATTACTAACATTTCCTCCATCACTTCTAAAAGTCTAGGTCAGGAGTCAGCAAACTATGGCCAACAGGCAAAATTGGATCCAATGCCTATTTATGTAAATAAAGTTTTATTGGAATACAGTCACATCCATTTGTTTATATATTGTCTGTGGTGTCTTTCACACTACAATAGCAGCTCAGGCATAGAGATCACATGGCCCACAAAGCCTAAAATATTTATTATTTGGCCCTATACAGAAAAATTTGCCAACCCCTGATCTAGACAATAAACATAACAAGTGCTATGGTTCGAATATGGTTTGTTTGGTCCCACCAAGTTTTATGTTGAAGTTTGATCCCCAGTGTTGAGGGTGGGGCCTGGTGAGAGGTGTTTGGATTGTGGGGGCAGATCCCTCCTGAGCAGTGTGATGCCACCGTCCCGGGAGTGAGTGAGTTCTCTCACTCTTAGTTCCCGTGAGAAATGGTTATTGGAAAGAGCCTGGCACCTCTTCCTTTTTCTCTCTTGCTTCTGCTCTCACCTTGTGATGTCTGCTCCCCTGTGCCTTCCGCCATGAGTGGAAGCGGTCTGAGGTCCTCCCCAGAAGCAGATGCTGGTGCCATGCTTCTTGTGCAGCCTGCAGAACTGTGAACCCAATAGGCCTCTTTTCTTTATAAATTACCCAGCCTCAGGTACTCCTTCATAGAAACGCAAATGGACTAAGACAACAAATCAAACCCAAATTTTTACAATTTTCCAACTTCAATGCTATAAATACTTGCATCACAAGCAATTTTAAGCTACTGAGGTGAAGTCACCAAAGGCAGAGTTGGGAAGATATGCACAGGGCACAATTATAAAGTATTTCTACCATACTGATACAGTAGCTGCAAATAGCCTCAAAAGCATAAATAATAACAATATGTAGTGAATAATTAGGAAGCAATGCATTTTGAGTATTTATTATCTTTGGTTTTAATATGCTTTAATTGCAAGTTTACATATTTAATTTTTAATAATGACTGTATTAATATCTAGTGACTGGATAAATTCCTGAAATGTTAAAAATTTGCTTCTCTTGGTAGCTGGTATGTGCCAATTTTAGCACCTCAGTTCAAAACAAATTGAAAAGCACCATGCCCAGAGTTTCTGATGTAGGAGGGCTGGATTGGAGTCTCAGAAATCACATGTCTAACAGATTCCCAGGGGATGCTGATCCTGCTGGTTTGAGAACCAAACTTTGAGACCCACAAGAGTATTATCTTAGGCAATGGCATGATTTGCTTTTGTTTGACATGGATAGGACAAGCAATGCTGACAGATTTCTAATTTGCTGGAACTTTTTTATTGTTGTTATTGCTATTAGTCCAAAAATGGATATTAAATTGTATCAACTGCCTGTTGCTTATTTTTTGAAATGATGGTTTATTTTTCCTCTTTCGGTATATCATGTAATGTTCCTATTAATATATTTCCCATTAAGAAACTATCTTTTCATTCCTGACATTGTCTATGGTCATGATGTTACTTTATTATTGCACCCAATTTGCTTATTTATTTAGGATTTTGCTCCTTTATTCATAATTGAAAAGAACATTCGTAGTATTCTTGCAAACTTTTGTGTTCTTTCTTATAAGCTTCTATTTTCAAGATTATAGTAGCTTTTCAAAATTAATTTTAAAACTTTCCATCTGTTTCTATGAGCTGAAATAGAGTTTATACAGTATGGGAATTACCTGTTTCTGGAAAGTGTGGAAAGTCTCATTGGAAGGCACATCTGTTTGGAAACATTTTAGAGGAAATGCTTTGTAATATTTTAATTTTCTTCTAGGTGATTTTTTAGTTCACACTATTATCTATTGGACTTAGTTTGAGTAAATCTTACCTTTCCATTAAGTTTTCATTTCATCATGATTTTCAATATTTTTAAGCATCTGTAAATCAGCTCTTTTTTCTCTTTCTTCCCCCAATTTTTATAAATCTATTTTCTTTCTCTTTTTCCCTTGATTAGATTTGGTATCTTGTAGATATTGTATTTTGCTACTTTAAAAACATACATTATTTTAGATTTATTGATCTATTCTACTATTTTTCTATTTTCTCATTTGTTTCTACTTTTCTTTTTATAGTTTCTTCTTTTAGGTTGTAGGGGTTTTTTAACCTCTTTAATTGGGAACTTAATTTAATTTTGGTAGGTTTGCTCTTTAAAACTAACAATTTAAAAAATTAACAATTTAAAAACTAACAATTTAAAAAATTACACTAAAAAAGGGTAACAAGTACTCAAAAGTCTTCATGTCCTAGTTATTTCATTACATTTTATTATTATCTATACCATTAATAGTAGATTTACATCTATTGTATATACAAGGTAGAAATACTATGCTATACATAATCACTATTACATTACAGAAAAATTGAGGAAATTTTCTCCTAGTATTCAAAAGCTATTATTCAGTTCAGCAAAAGAGTTTGTCATTGACAATCATGGAAAGTTTTGACATGTATCTTCATTGTTTCACTTTTGTCTTTATTAAAAAATAAATGAAAATATTAACCAACATTCACATTGGTCCTGTACTCATTTGTCAAGTACAACCATAATTTGACTATAGATACAAGAGTTAGGCAAATTTTAATTACTGCATTCTCTGACAATCAATGGACTCTATGAAAGTTACAATAAAGAACATTGTATGTTTTCTTACATGTAAATTGTGTGTGTCTCACTCTATCAGTAAAATTTGTAATGAACTTATATATGCAAATAATTTCTTTCTGGAAAGCCAATTATTAAACATTTACCAGTACACTGCTGATACCTAGGTCAAGTGCAAAAGATGAAGAGGTAGCATATTCTATGACTTTGTTATGAGTTTGTGTTATTTCCATGTGTTTTGAAGCACCTTTAGATTTTATTTTGCTGCAAAGGTTAATTGTGCTGTAACATTTATTTTTAAGTAGTTTGAGTTAAACATAGTCATGAACCCTAAAAGTTTGGAAAGTTGAAGAATGTGGTAGAAAGAAAATAATACATAGAACAAACTTTATTATATCTTATATGGAAACTACTTCTAAATATTTCTTATACAGACTTTCTTTCATTCTTGAAGAATATTTTCTTCTATGAAATTGTTTGTATGTCTTTGGCTGGGATAAAATTTATTTTATTTTTATAATTGTGGCATTCACAACAACCAAGGTGTGGAAACAACCTAAATGTCCATTGTTGATAAATAGATAAAGAAAATGCGGTGTGTATATTGTGTAGACACAAATACTATTGTCCAGCCCTTAAAAAAAAGAAATTTCTGCCATATTTGACAACATGGATAAACTTTTGAGGATGTTATGCTAAGTGAAATAAACCAGTCACAGAAGGACAAATACTACATGATTCTACTTATGTCTTTTTCCACTGAAATTGGTAAAAATATTTTCTTTTTAATTAGTGTGATAGTTTTCCATGTATAGATAGGATGTTTATGAGAATATTAACAGCAATAGTTAGGGATAGTGTATATTATAACAACAGAGGCGTGTCTTGCTCTACTGTCTGAGTGAGTATTAATATATAGGGCTAAGCTTTGATCCCCTCATCTCTCTGGTTGGGGCATGTTAGTTGCCATGGGGCTGGTGCAGTGCCTGTGGGCTACTTGTGAGCAGTGGTCTTGGCGATCTAACAGGGCTAGGATCTTCAAACTTGATGTTTCACTGGCCTTGTAGACAGAGTGGACATTCTACCCTTGTGAGAGAACTTCCCTTTCCAAATCCTGGGGATCCCAGGAGATTCATTTCTCATCCCCTAGACAAATATTTAATAAGGATCCACTATGGGCACTGTGTTAGGTGCCACCGGGCCATACCATGGACTAATATATATAAACACACATATATACATTTTTAGACCCTCTAGGAGGTTAACTAGCTTCATTTAGGTCTCAGATAATCACATCTGACTCAATAGTGGAGTAAAGCAAGCGAGACAAAAAATTATGGTAATGTCATAAACTCATTAATAAAAAGAGTTTTGCTATTTGTGATGAATCTTCCTAAGGCTGGTTGGAGGGTGTTCAATAGACTTTATTAAGCAGGGGTGGTGGGTATTTGAGGGTGAAAAGACATAAGGCACAGCCCTTGAACTCAAAGAACTTGACTAGAAATAGAGGAGACAGAAGGGTGAGCAGTTAATATCAATATCTTATACTTGATTTTGTTTGTAATTCAGGTACAATTCACATAACATAAAATTCACCATTTTAACCACTTAAAGTGAACAATTCAGCAGCATTTAGCACATTCACAATGTTATGCAACTATCACCACTATCTTGTTCCAGAACATTTTTATCACCCCTGGAAACTACTACTCTGCTTTCTGTCTCTATGGATTTAAGGCTGGTTGGATTTTTATTCCACACAAAGAATTGCACTAAGAGCAAAAGGCAAGAGGGCAAATCCCCTAAACTAGCTGGGTGAAATTGGACAAAACGGTTTGCCTTTCTGAAGTTCAGGTGGTTTATTTACCAAACATAAATAATAATACCTGATTTCTCTGAAGGTAGGGGACAAGATCAGTTGATCCTTACAGGTTATTTTGAGTTCTAAGTTTTATGATTATGTAATTTCATGGTATTTGCGAAAACCATGAATTAATGCTTTGTAATACACTAAAGCTTTATTTGTCTGTAACCTTAGTAATTAAACTCTAGCAGGCCATCACAGGCCTATATTTAAACAAATAGCTTACAGTATTTACAAGCACTGCAAAGTACAGTGAAAAATAGCAAAGCTTCAAAGTGACCAGAATCGTTTCGTGAAGCACTATTTCTTTGTGTTCAGATTTGCTTTATTCATGCCAGGATATGGTGAGGGAAGGTGGTTTATCATGTTTCCATATTTTTCGTTCCATTGCAAAAAAAATCCTACAGGCATTCCGAACTGCTGACGTGCGCTTTGACCTAGTCCTCAGTCACTAAAGGACAATTGATGTCAATACAGTCATCCCTTGGTGTATGTAGGAGATTGGTTCCAGAGCCGCCTGTACAGACCACAATTCACACATACTCGTATCTCACAGCGAGCCCTGCAGAGCACGCATATATGAAAATTTGGCTCTCTGTGTGAGTTTTGCATCCTTTGAATACCGTATTTTTCTTCTGTGTTTGGTTAAAAGAAAAGCCACCTAGAAGCAGACCAACATAGTTCAAGCCCCTGTTGCTCAAGGGGCAACTGTAAAGAGAAATATCTGGAAATGTCCCATGATGTGCTGAAGTAAGAGTCACAGAATTTCAAATACACATGGGGACATCGAATGAATGAGAGGTATATAAAGACAGAAGGAAACATGCACTTGTCTCATTTCTAGCATTTTGGTTTGAGGCAGGATGCTGACTTCCCAGCCAGTTTAAGTGCAGTTGCAACACACACCGCCCCAGCCGTTCCTCCATAAGTGCTCGATTCTCCATTTAGTATCACTTTTCTTATTTTCACAATAATATGGCTCCAAGAATTGGCAGAAGGGAAGGTTTGTTGATTGACAATCTCTCGCAAAGCTGCATTTAGCAACCGGAGCCCTTTAGATTAGTTTTTATGCTGGAGAGCGACCTATAGCCGACCCTCTCAAATTATAAAAGTTTTAAAGATTTCCTAAACATTCTAAACATGAGCCACATGGGAGGACCTGATCTTGAAGGGCTTCTGGTGACTTTTAAAGGAAAACGGTTGTCCTTAAATAGAAGAGAAAGTGCCTGAGTCCCTTGGACCTCATCTCTCTTATAGCCTCACTTTCCCTTCCCCATCTTTTTCTCACTCCCTGCCTCCCTTCCTCCTTCAATTTCTCCCCACCTCTTCTACTCTCTCTGCGAACTGTCAAACAGGGTCAGTTATACGCAGTAGACCAGGCTACCCTGGTCCTGAAAGAGATGCTCCCCGCCACCTATCAATATTCGTCATGATGAAGTTGTAGGACCCTGGACTTTTGGCTTGCATCTTCTGAGATGCTTGGAACCGCATGTGGTTTCGAATTATGGGGAGCTTTTTATGAAAATAAACCAGCATGAAGCCCTTGGGTCATTAGTTCTGCCTGGATTGAGTATTGCAAAGAGCATAACTCTCATTTGAAAGGAAAATTCATAAAAAGAAAGTTGTTGTAAAAGTTCTGGCTATTCATTAAGAGACATGTAAAAAGTCAAATAGACCCTCAATTTAAAGTAAGCCGAGTAATTTAAGAAAATGTGCCCATAGCATAAAGCTCCGTGTATGGCGTGTCCTTACTCACTAACAGCTGTGTAGGATTTGCCGTTTCTTCCATGTTTTATGTGATGATAGTGGATGCCGGCTCTTAGCTTCCAACACTGATTGCTATTCAGGGACTGGGCTTCTGGATCCGCTCCAATCATGTGGAATCTATTTTGGACACGTCATGTCACACTTGAACTCTAAAATATGCCTATCGGTGAAAGGTTCTGTTTATCTTTCTCCTTACTCAGGCTCGCACAGAAAATGGAGCTCAGTCCTCACGCCGTCAGACTTCAGTTTTACTCTGAAACTCTCTTCCAGTCCTCAGCAGCAGTTAACAGAAACAACACTTTCCCCAACTTCCTGCTACGGTGACCGGTTTTCCCTCAGCACTGCGGTCTCTGTCTCGGCCTTCCGCACACAACTCGCCCTGCTCTTCCACTCTGCTCACTTCTTCCTTTGCAAATCTCCCACAGGGGCAATTAGGACCGCGATTTAGCCCGGTTTTCTTCTGCTTCGCACGCAGCAAGCAGCTCGGTCCTTTCACAGGACACACAGCTGTGGCTGCCTCTCCAGGGGAGGAAATCCACTGCTAAGCGTGGCAGCCTGCGAGAGGTGCCAGCAAGAGCATCGGGGTAGCGCTTCGGAGGCAGAGGAGCGTGCATGGAGCATGGAGAGAGGAGAAGAAGCAGGGGGGGGGGGGCAGGCCTGGACTCACTGAGAGCAAAGTTGCAACCAAATCTGGTAGGAGCAAACACAGAGTCAGGAAAGGCCTATGGTGGGATACATGGGGGGCGGAGAAGAGGGGGTTGAAGAGAGGCCTGTTAATGAGTGCAAACCTATAGTTAGATAGAGGATGTAAGTTCCAATGTTCAACAGCAGAGTAAGTGGCTATAGTTAGCAACAATGGATTGTACATTTCAAAGTAGCTAGAAGAGAGGACTTGAAATATTTCCAACACATAGAAATGATAAACACTCCAGGTGATGGAGACCCCAAATACCCCGACTTGATCCTTACACTGTCTATGTAGGTAACAAATACTCACATATACCCCAAAAAATATATAAAATTTTATATAGAGATTTAAAAAAGAAACCCAGTCACACCTATGAGGGCAAACCCTTTTGGGCAGAGGACAAAGTTTGGCATCTCACTTAGAAAGATGGAAACACAAGGGATGTTCTCTGTGTCTTTGTCAAGTTGCAGACGGCGATGCGGTTTTCTTTCTAACTCTTTATTGCAGCCAAAGTGATAATAGGGTCCTGGAATTACAGTTTCTAGTAAATTTATTTTTAATTCAGAAGACCATTTACTAAAGCTTTTTGATATTCTCCTTCCCTTCTGAGTTCATTTTTTTTTTCCCCCTGAGCAGTGAGCCAAGAATGTAGTTCAGACTTTCTGGCTGCTCCATTTTGAGATTTGAGTCTGATAAAGCTGTCTGGCTTAGACTGGCTAGAATCCTTTTTCTTGGAAAAGTGAGGTAGGAAGAGGAGGAGAGGAGGACAGTTCTTTAACAAGGAGTTACTAATTTTAGGAGGAAGGCATTGCTTTGCTCTAGAAGGCCTCTGAGTCCTCGAACTCCTCTGCGTTTGGAAGACCAGCCCATATGTGATGTGATATGATTGACAAGAAATGTGTTTGAAATGACTGCAGGGCCTGCATTAGGCTGGGACTCCTCACCATCTGGGTTTGAGTTTTGATAATGGGGTCAGGCTCTCTTTTGGTCTGCGCGTTGAATAGCTGAGCGTAATTTGTTAGTGATTGTGGCTAAAACGCAAACATTTTTTAGTCACATTCATGGGAATTTGAAACTAACCACAGTCTTGGGGCACAACAGTGAGAAAACGCTTTCCAGCTGCACTACCGTGCTTGGCGACCCGGTGGAGAAGCGTCTCTCACAAAGCAGCCAGTTTCACTCTGGGCTGGACGGGCGCCATTGGAAACAGAAGTGCAACTTTATCACTTGACTTCAAGAAGAGGTTTCCCAGCGACATATGGAGACAAGATACAGGACAGACCCCGTGGAGGAAGCTCGTCTTTCATGGGGGGGAGGTGGGGAGAGTTTCTCCCCACAGGGCTTGAGTGAGGACTAGGTGAGGAAGGGCACTAAGAGGCAAAAGAGGGGCCAGGCTAATATTTTCTCCTTGTACAGAATTTTCGGTTACTTTCTGCCTGAATTATAGTACAACAGATGCAAACTTGAGGCTAAATGTTTACCCATGAGAAAGAGATTAAGTCCAAGTAATCACCCCACACACCAGCACCAACAAAACCGTTACACACTCTGAGAACATTCCCCTTAGGGCCTACTGGAACTCCACAGAGAAGAGCACCAAACTACTTGTTTGTTGTTAAGAATCCCAACAGCTTCTTCATAATGAGAGGTGTATTTTCAACTTCTGACTTTGATTTTAGTTTTTCTTTTTTTTTTCAATTTCAGCATATTATGGGGGTACAAATTTTAAGATTTCAAATAATGCCCTTTTTCCCCCTCCCCCCTCAAGTCTGAATTTCCAGCGTGATTTTAGTTCTTTAGTTGAGGAAGGGGTTGCAGCTTTGGGTGGGCATTTTGGATGCGCAGCGCTCAGCTCAGCTCACCGGAGAAGCTGGGGGCTCCAGTCCTCAGGTAGTCCCAACAGAAACGAAGCTCCAGAAGTCAGTCAATTGAAATCCTTTTATTAATAAGAAGTTTGTTTTGTTTTTTTTTTTAAATGAGGGCTACAAGGGCTAGTAGACTGTATGTACGAACTAAATCATACTGTTCAAGAGTATGGTTAGATATATGGATGTAGAAGACAGAGAAACTAACTTGGGTGACTTGACCTTCATTTGTATCAAAATATGATTCTCTTAGTTCTTTTAAAATTAATCTGATGTATTTTAAGGAAATGATTGAAAATGTTTTAAAGATTTAGCTACAAGGATGTTCATTGTAATACTGTGTATAACCGTGAAAATTATGAAATTTTTTTAAAAGGCCAAAATTAATGGACCATTATTTACATTTTTCTCTCTATACATGCAATAGAATACAATATACTCTGCAAACATTCCACAAATATGCCATATACACATTAAAAGAATATGGAAAATGTATTTTGTGTATTGATGTGTTGTAAAAGCAGGCTATAAAATAGTAAATATTAGGGTTTGGGATTATGAATATTTTCTATTTTTTTCTTTTTGATAATCTTTGACAATCTACTTTCTCTTTTGATGGTTTTTAGATTATATATATATATATATAATATCTCCATAATGATCATGTGTTGCTTTTGCAATATGATAAAAACAATACCTACTGCTTTTAAGTTAAAAATTAAAACCTTATTTTCATTAAGTATTTTATTTTTTATCTTATCCCAAAAGGATTTGAGCAAGCTAAAAATGTACACAATCCTGTAACTTCTTTTTAAAGACAAAAATGAAGTTATTAGGATAAGGGAATAATAATATAAACATATAAATAATAATGTAACATATTATAAAATGTATGCAATGAAATTCTGAAATTATTAAAGATGAGCATTGATCTTTCTCTGAACTTCCCAGAAAACTATACAAAAATATTCAACAAATGTTTTATTGTGGATTGGAAGTATAAAAATTAATGAGTAAAAGCATGTTGGTGTAGGCATTGAAGCCAGAGAGTATTCTTTTGTGAATTCCTTCATCATAGCTACAAAGTGAAGGAGTAAGAGATAAGCTCATAACATCTTTCTAGTAAATCCTAGGCTGATTTTCAGAGAACCATTCTGTAGACCAGTGGTCCTCAACCTTTTTGGTACCAGACCCTGGTTTCATGGAAGACAATTTTTGCATGGACCAGGGGTGGGTGAGGGTTGGTTTCAGGATGATTAGAGTGCGTTACATTTTTTGTGCACTTTATTTCTATTATTATTACATTGTAATATATAATGAAATAATTATACAGCTCACCATAATGCAGAATCACTGGGAGCCCTGAGCTTGTTTTCCTGCAACTTGATCATCCCATGTGGGTCTGATAAGAGACAGTGACACCCAAAGTGTGTTTCTTATGTCCGGTCTACTCCGTAATCTCATTTTGGTTGCTGTCATGGCAGAAAACCCTGATTTACAAAGATAGGATGTTGGAAATGGAAGCAGGCTTTTCAGTGCTTTTGTGGCAATCTCAGGATATTCTACCTTGACTTTAATCCAGAACATATGGAGATTTGAAGTTGTCTCAGACATACGTTTAAGGCCACCGTCATTTGTGATTTTAAGCAGTTGATTCTCTTCTAGCACAGAGTTGATTCACCTGGCTTATTCACAAATGGGTCGAGGATCCATTCCATCCACTTTGGGGGTCTTTTGTGGTTGGGAAGCAATGCTCAAACTCTTCTGAAAGCTGAGAAAGGTGATCATGCACCAGCCGGGAGAAAGAAAGGCCCTGGCTCACCTCTTTTAAAATCTCTGCTAATTTTGAAACATGTCAAAAATTCCAATGTTCACCTGTTGCCTCATAATTCCAATATGGCTTTGAATGAAGCCACTTTATCTGCCGACTTGAACACAGGTGTCATTATCCTTTGAAGTGACAGATTGAGTTCATTGAGTAGGTTGAATATGTGAAGTAAACAAGTTTTGCGACCCATTCTGCGTCACTGAAATGTGCTGCCAGTGGGGACCATTTTTTATAAAAGAAATCTCTGGAGGGGTTCTCATAACTCAAAAACTCCAGCCAGTGACCTACCTTTAGAAAGCCATCTCATTTCTATGTATAAGAGAAGACGTGTGTGCTCTGTGTCCATCTCCTCACATAACTGCGTGAACAGACGTGAGTTAAGGGCATGGACTTTAATGCTGTTGATAATTTTAATCACATCCTGCAAAACATTGTTTAGTTCAGGTGACACTTTCCGGCTAGCCAGCATTTCTCTATGGATGACACAGTGCATAGAGTCACATTCAGAAGCGACCTCCTTGACCCGAGTAGTAAAACCAGAAAGTCGTCCAGTCATGACAGCCACCCAGTCTGTGCATATACCAACACAAAATGACCAATTCAGTTTTACTGATAAGTAATCATTCAAATACTTGAATAGTTCTGCAGCTGTTGGCAACAAAAAAGCACATGACATGTCCTCATGCACATCCTACACATGCACATCCTCATGCACAACCCTGTTGCAGGGTTGGCAACAAAAGAGCACATGACATGTCCTCATGCACATCCTCCTGAAAAAATATATCACACAAAAACAAGCACTATTGCCTTATTGTTACCATTGGTAGACTCGTCAACCTGGATTGTGTACCACAGTGACTCATTAATCCTCTCTAATAATTGTGCCTCAATATCCTCTGCTATTTCATCAACTCATTTAGTTATGGTGCTAGCCTAAAGAAGAACACATGCCACCTTTTGAACTGTAGCTTTTCCTAAAAGTTCGCAGATGTCCTTAGCAGCAGGCAGGATCAACTCTTCACCAATAGAAATGGACTTCTTAGCTTTAGCAATGCCGTTAGCCACTAAGAATGATGCTCTTAGTGCAGAACATTTGGCCTTCAATAATTGCTTCTGTTCTCTGTGTTCACATTTTTTTTTCTTGTGAAAAACTCCAAAGGCTTGTCTTTTAATGCAGAGTGCTTGGTCTCCATGTAATGAAACAATTCTGAAGGTTTCATGGCTTTGGTGGATAGCCAATGGCCACATATTATACAAAGTGGGCTTGGAGAATGTGAATCACCTGTTGCAATGAACCCATAATTTAAGTAGAGCTCTTGGTATTTTATTTTAAATGGTAAATGCTTTCATTTTGTTTGTAATCTTAGAGTCTTCTGCTGTCTCATCATTGAGTCTTTCTCCCCTTTCAAAGAATTTCTCCGGCAACATTTGTTTTTTACTCATTTTTGCTAGGGTTAGCTTGTGGGCTTACCAAAACTGTGACTGAGACAAATGTGCAGTGCGGGGAAGAGGCACAGATGGAAGTGGTAAATAAAATAATGGGGCTGGCCATACACAGACTAAAATAAGTGTAGGATTCTGACTTAAAGCCTGCCCCCAGATGCAGGTGTACAATTGAAGTAAGACGCTCATTTGCCACTATAAAACCTGCCACCAGATGCAGTTCACTTGTCACTTGCCACTCACTGATAGGGTTTTGATATGGGTCTGCAAGCAATTGATTTATCATGGTCTCTGTGTAAACCTCTCTGCTAATGATCTGCGTTTGCAGCTGCTCCCCAGCACTAGCATCACCGCCTCAGCTCCACCTCAGATCAGCAGGCATTGGATTCTCATATGGAATGCACAACCTAGATCCCTCGCATGCGCAGTTTACAGTAAGGTTCCTGCTCCTATGAGAATCTAATGCTGATCTGACAGGAGGCGGAGCTCAGGTGTGATGTGAGCAAGGGGGAGTGGCTGTAAATACCGGTGAAGCTTAGCTTGCTTGCCTGCCGCTCACCTCTTGCTGTGCGGCCTGGTTCCTAACAGGCCATAGACCAGTACCTATGCTATCCACGGCCTGGAGGTTGGGGGCTGCAGCTGTAGACAGAACTACCTGTTGAACAGTTCCAAAAGTTCACTATTAGCATCATGTTTGTGTGAAGGTGCACACGGGAGTTCTACCCTGTTGCCATACTTGCTGTCCATGTTGACAGGGTTCGCTAACCAAACTGAGGCCATAACATTTATTTTTGGAAAAATAATTCTAGAGGGGCCCAACAATATTCAAGTCTCCACTGTGCTGGATTAGTCCAGGGCTAAAATGATGAATTATATATCTTTTAGGAAATTGTCCTGAATATTATTTTTCATGACCAAACTCTTGGCATATATTGGGGATTTGGAGAGTTAGAGAGACCTGTTTATATGTCACCAGTCAGTACAATGGCAGCTGGGCTTAGAAAGCAATTCCTAGCCTCAATGTGTCCCACTGCATATTGAATATTAAAAGATTTAATGGAGGCATACTTTGGAGATATTGTGATTTTGGTTCCAGACCACCACAATGAAGCAAATATTGCAATAAAGTGAATCACATGAATTTCTTGGTTTCCCAATGCATATAAAATTATGTTTATACCAAATTGTAGTCTAATCAATGTATAATAGCCTTATTTCTAAAAAGTGTACATACTTTCCTTTGAAAATATTGCTTTAAAATGCTAATTATCATTTGAGCCTTCAGCAAGTTGTAATATTTTTGCAGGTGGAGGGTCTTGTCTCAGTGTTCATGGCTGCTGAGTGATCAGGGGATTTTTGCTCAAGGCTGGGGTGGCTGTGGCAATTTCTGAAAATAAGACAATAATGAAGTTTGCCTCATCAATTGACTCTTCCCTTCACAAAGGATTTCTCTGTAGCATGCAATGCCATTTTTTAAAAATAATTTTTCCTTTTATTTCCTCATATTATGGGGGTACAAATATTGTTAGGGTTACATATATTGCCCCTGCCATGCCTCCCCCCACCCACCATGATAGCATTTTACCCGCAGTAGAATTTCTTTCAAAATTGGAGTTTTGGATTGTCTAAAACCCTGCTACTTTATCGACTAAGTGTATGTCATATTCTAAATCCTTTGCAATATTATTTCATCAATGTTCATGATGAACATTGGAGTAGATTCACTACTTTCACCAGGAGTAGATTCCATCTCAAGAAAACACTTTCTTTGCTTTATCCATAAGAAGGAAATCCTCATCCATTCAAGTTCTATCATGAATGCAGAAATTCAGTCAAATCTTCAGGCTCCATTTCTAATTCTAGTTCTCTTCCTATTTCTACCACATTTGCAGTTACTTCCTACACTGAAGTCTTGAACCCCTCAAAGTTATTCATGAGCATTAAAATCAATTTCTTCCAAATTTCTGTTAATGTTATAGTTTGACCTTCTTCCATGGGTCAAGAATGCTCTTAATGGCATCTAAAATAGTAAATTCTTCCCAAAGATTTTCAATTTACTTTGCCCGAATCCATCAGAGGAATCACTATATATGGCAGCTATGGCCTCACAGAATGTATTTTTAAAGAATGAGACTTAATGGTGGAAAGTACTCTTTGATCCATGGGCTGCAGCATGAATGTTGTGTTAGCAGACATGAAAATAACATTAATCTCCTTGCACATCTCCATTGGAGCTCTTGGGTAACCAAGTACATTGTCAACGAGTAGTAATTCTTTATAAGGAATTTTTTTGAGCAGAAGTTCTCAACAGTGAGCTTAAAATATTTAGTAAACTGTTCTTTAAACAGTTGTGCTGTCATCAGGGTTTGTTGTTCCAATATTAGCACTTGCTATTTCACCTTGCACTTTTATGCTTAGGGGTGGCTTCTTTACTTAAACCTCATGAACCAACCTCTGCTGGCTTCAAACTTTTCTTCTGCAGCTTTCTCACCTCTCTCAGCCTTTAGAGAATTGAAGAGACTTAGGACCTTGCTCTGGATTAAGCTTTGGCCTAAGAGAATGTTGTAGCTAGTTTGATTTTTCTACCCAGACTGCTGAAACTTTCTCCATATCAGTAATAAAGCTATTTTGCTTTCTTATCATTTGTATGTTCACTGGGGTAGCACTTTTAATTTCTTTTAATAACTTTTCCTTTGCATTCAAAACATGGCTAACTGGTGCAAGAAGCTTATCTCAGCTTTCAAAATGGCATGTCTTGCTCATTAAACTTAATCATTTTTAGCTTTTTTTTTTTTTTTTTATTTTGGTATATTATGGGGGTACAGATTTTAAGGTTTCAATAAATGCCCATTTCCCCCCTCCCCCTAAAAGTCTGAGTCTCCATCATGACCATCCCCCAGATGGTGCACATCTCACTCACTATGTATGTATATACCCGCCCCACTCCCCCCTCCCACCTGCCCAATACCCTATTACTGTAGCACCTATGTGTCCACTTAGGTGCTACTCAGTTAATACCAGTTTGCTGGAGAATATATCTGGTGCTTGTTTTTCCATTCTTGGGATACTTCACTTAGTAGTATGGGTTCCAGCTCTAACCAGGAAAATATAAGGTGTGCTATATCACCATTGTTTCTTAGAGCTGAATAGTACTCCATGGTGTACATATACCACATTTTATTAATCCATTCTTTGATTGATGGGCACTTGGGCTGTTTCCACAGCCTTGCAATTATGAATTGTGCTGCTATAAACATTCGAGTGCAGGTGTCTTTTTTGTAGAGTGTCACTGGATCATTTGGGTAGATGCCCAGCAATGGGATTGCTGGATCAAATGGTAGATTCACTTGTATCGCTTTAAGGTATCTCCATATTGCTTTCCACAGAGGTTGAACTAGTTTGCAGTCCCACCAGCAGTGTAGGAGTGTTCCTCTCTCTCCGCAACCACGCCAGCATTTATTGTTTGGAGATTTTTTGATAAAGGCCATTCTCACTGGGGTTAAGTGATATCTCATTGTGGTTTTGATTTGCATTTCCCTGATGATTAGAGATGTTGAGCATTTCTTCATATGTTTGTTGGCCATTCTTCTGTCTTCTTTAGAAAAATTTCTGTTCAAGTCCTTTGCCTACTTTTTAATGGGGTTATTTGATTTTTTCTTCCTAATTTTCGTGAGTTCTAAGTATATTCTAGTTATCAGTCCCTTATCGGATGCATAGGATGCAAAAATTTTCTCCCATTCTGTAGGTTGTCTGTTTACTTTCATGACTATTTCTTTGGCTGTGCAGAAGCTTTGTAGTTTGATCATGTCCCATTTATTTATTTTTGTTGCTGCTGTGATTGCCTTTGGGGTCTTCTTCATAAACTCTTTGCCCAGGCCGATGTCTAGGAGAGTGTTTCCAACTTTTTCCTCTAGAGTTCTAATAGTTTCATATCTTAGGTTTAAGTCTGTTATCCAGCGTGAGTTGGTTTTTGTGAGAGGTGAAAGGTGTGGGTCCTGTTTTAGCCTTCTACAGGTGGCTATCCAGTTTTCCCAGCACCATTTATTGAAGAGGGATTCTTTTCCCCAGCGTATGTTTTTGTCTGCTTTGTCGAAGATGAGATGGCTATATGAGGATGGTTTTATATCAGGATTCTCACATCTGTTCCACTGGTCAATATTCCTGTTTTTGTGCCAATACCATATTGTTTTAATTACTACAGCTTTGTAGTATAGTTTGATATCTGGCATATTAATGCCTCCCATTTTGTTTTTGTTGCCTAGAATTGCTCTTGATATTCGGGGTCTTCTTTGGTTCCATACGAAGCGTAAAAGTATTTTTTCTATATCTGTGAAGAATGCTGATGGGATTTTAATAGGTATTGCATTGAATCTGTAGATCAGTTTGGGTAGTATAGACATTTTGATGATATTGAGTCTGCCGATCCACGAGCATGGTATGGATTTCCATCTGTTTACATCCTCTGCTATTTCCTTCCTCAGTGTTTCATAGTTCTCCCTGTAGAGGTCTTTTACCTCTTTGGTTAAATATATTCCTAGGTACTTTAATTTCTTTGTTGCTATTGTGAAGGGAATTGAGTCTTTGATTTGGTTCTCAATTAGATTGTTGTTGGCGTATATGAATGCCTCTGACTTCTGTGTATTGATTTTGTATCCTGAGACTTTACTAAATTCATTGATCAGTTCCAGGAGTTTCTTGGTTGAATCCTTGGGGTTTTCTAGATACAATATCATATCATCAGCAAACAGTGAAAGTTTGATCTCTTCTGCCCCTATTTGGATACCTTTGATTCCATTTTCCTGTCTGATTGCTGTAGCCAAGACTTCCAGCACTATGTTGAACAGAAGTGGAGATAGTGGGCAGCCTTGTCTAGTTCCAGTTCTAAGTGGGAATGATTTCAATCTTTCCCCATTCAGTATGATGTTGGCTATGGGTCTGTCATATATGGCTTGTATCATTTTTAGGTATGTCCCTTCTATGCCTATTTTCTTAAGTGTTCGTATCATGAAAGGGTGTTGAATTTTGTCAAAAGCTTTTTCTGCATCTATTGAAAGAATCATGTGGTCTTTGTTTTTGCTTCTGTTTATGTGGTGAATTGCATTTATAGATTTACGTATGTTGAACCATCCCTGCATCCCTGGGATGAAGCCCACTTGGTCGTGGTGGATTATTTTTTTGATAAGTGTCTGGATTCGGTTAGCTAAGATTTTGTTGAAAATTTTTGCATCTATATTCATTAGGGATATTGGTCTGTAGTTTTCTTTTTTTGTTGCATCCTTTCCTGGTTTTGGTATCAGAGTAATATTCGCTTCATAAAAGGTGTCGGGGAGGTTTCCGTTCTTCTCGATGTTGTGGAATAGTTTCTGCAAGATAGGTACTAGTTCTTCTTTGTAAGTATGGTAAAATTCAGGTGTGAAGCCATCTGGACCGGGACTTTTCTTTTTAGGGAGATTCTTAATTGCTGTTTCTATTTCAGCTGTTGAGATTGGTCTGTTCAGGGAATCTATTTCTTCCTGGTTGAGCCTAGGGAGGCTGTGTGTTTCTAGAAATTTGTCCATTTCCTCCACATTTTCCAGTTTGTGTGCATAAAGACTTTTGTAGTATTCATAAATTGTATCTTGTATCTCTTTGAGATCAGTTGTGATATCTCCTTTTTTATTCCTGATGGAGCTTATTAGAGATTTCTCTTTTCTGCTTTTCGTTAGCTTAGCCAATGGCGTGTCAATCTTGTTTATTTTTTCAAAGAACCAACTTTTTGTTTTATTAATCTCCTGAATAGCTTTCCTGTTTTCAATTTCGTTTAGTTCTGATTTGATCTTGTTGATTTCACTTCTTCTGCTGGGTTTGGGGTTGGTCTGTTCTTCTTTTTCCAGCTCTTTGAGTCGTTTCATTAGATTGTCTATTTGTGATCTTCTTGTCTTTTGGTTATAGGCATTTATGGAGATAAACTTTCCTCTCAGAACTGCTTTAGCTGTGTCCCAGAGGAGTTGATAACTTGTCTCTCCATTGTCGTTTTCTTCATAGAAGTTTTTTATTTCCATCTTGATTTCTTCATTTACGAAGTAATCATTTAGTAGGAGGTTGTTTAATTTCCACGTTTTTGTGTAGAAATGTGAGTTTCTGTTAGGGTTGATTTCTAGTTTTATTCCACTGTGATCTGAGAAGGTACATGGTATGATTTCTATTTTTTTAAATTTCTTGAGATTTTCTTTGTGTCCTAGGATATGGTCAATCTTAGAGAATGTCCCGTGAGCTGATGAGAAGAACGTATATTCAGTGGATTTTGGGTAGAATGTTCTGTAGATGTCTGTCAGACCCAATTGTTCTAGAGTTTTGTTTAAGTCCATTATTTCTTTATTAATTTTCTGTTTGGAGGATCTGTCTCGTGCCGTCAGTGGGGTGTTGAAATCTCCGGCGATTATGGAGTTGCTATTAATCCATTTGCTTAGCTCCAGTAAGGTTTGCTTTATGAATCTGGGTGCACCTAAGTTGGGTGCATATATGTTTAAAATTGTTATCTCTTCTTGTTGGACTGTGCCCTTCACCATTATATAATGACCCTCTTTGTCTTTTACTACTTTTGTTGGTTTAAAAACTAAATCGTCTGAAATTAGAACTGCCACACCAGCCTTCTTTTGGCTTCTATTTGCTTGGAATATTGATCTCCACCCTTTTATTTTTAGTCTATGTGCATCCTTGCAGGTTAAATGTGTTTCCTGAAGACAGCATATACTTGGCCTGTATTTTCTTATCCATTCAGCCAGCCTATGTCTCTTGAGTGGAGAGTTTAAGCCATTCACATTTATTGAGAGAACTGATAGGTAAGGTAGATTACTGATCATTCTGTTGGGTTGGATGTTGTTGCTATGATTTCTGTCTTGAGCCATTGTAATATCTGGCCTTTAATATCTTTGGGTTTTGGTTTTTTTTATATCCGTGGATTATTATTATGATGTTCCGTGCATAACGCTGTTTTAAGTACTTCTTGTAGGGCTGGTCTTGTCTTGGTGAATTCTCTGAGCCTTTGCTTGTCTGAGAATGTTTTTATTTCTCCTTCATATACGAAGCTTAGTTTTGCAGGGAATAATATTCTAGGCTGGGCATTGTTTTGTTTCAAAAGAGTGAGAATGGGGCCCCAGTCTCTCCTTGCTTGTAAAGTCTCATTAGAGAAGTCTGATGTTATTCGAATTGGCTTTCCCTTGTATGTCACTTGCTTCTTTTGTCTCACAGCTCTTAGAAGGGCCTCTTTAGTTGATACTTTGGTCAGTCTGATGACTGCATGACGTGACGTCTTCCTGTTTGCATTGAATCTCCCAGGGGTCCTCTGGGCTTCTTGAACTTGTATATCGAGATTTTGAGCAAGGCCTGGGAAATTTTCCTCTATTATATCTTCAAAAAGCTTGTCCAGCCCTTGAGTGTTGTCTTCCTCCCCTTCAGCTAAACCTATGACCCTCACGTTAGGTTTTTTCACATAATCCCACAGCTCTTGTAGGCTTTGGTCTTTTCTCTTGTTTCTCTGCTCTATTTCTGTGACTGATTTATTTAATTGGAAGGTGTTATCTTCAAGCTCTGAGATTCTTTCTTCTGCTTGATCTACCCTGTTCTTGAGACTTTCCACAGTATTTTGTAGTTCTCTGAGTTGATTCTTCATCTCCAGGACTTCGGTTAAAGTTTTCTTCACTGTGTCAATCTCTTTGTTGAACCTTTGTTCCATTTCTTGGAGGTTTTTTGTGTTTTCTTGGTGTTGGTTATTGAGTTGTTGTTGCAGCTGGGTGAGTGTTCTTATGATCCACATACGAAATTCCTTTTCTGTCATATTGGTTGCCTGATTTTGGTCGGTGTCCGTTTCTAGGGGGCTGGTGCTCCTCCTTGGGGGTGTGTTTTCCGTTTGGTTCTTCATATTTCCTGAGTTCTTTCGCTGATTTCTTCCCATGTCGATCAGTTGTTTCTTTCCTTAGGTTATTGTTTGGGTATTCACACACCTTGTTTAGTTTCTGAGGCGTTAGGTGGTGCCTGTGGGTGAAATTGGACCACTCCCTGTATATTGAGTCAGTGGATGCCGTGGCAAGCCTGTGCAAGATGCTGTCCCTGTCAGTAGGTGGCGTTTGCTTGGAGGAACAGGCTATGGTGTTGATTTTGAGTCCTGTTATCAGCTCTCCTAGAGATCCGCCTGTTTTCTGGGCGGAGCTGGGTTGGATAAGCCTGCCCTCAGGCCGTTAGCAGGGGTCAAAGTTCTGTTCTCAGCTTGGGTGTGGGGGTGGGGCTGTCTGAGACCCGCAGTCTGCAGCAGGCCTCGCTTCTTTCCACCCTCCCCAACTCTGCAGCTACTCCTGGGCCTCTGCCAGCAGGCCAGACCACAAGCCACCAGGCCTCCCCGGACTGTGGTGCCGGCGGGGAGGTTCCCTGCACAGGAACGCCACCTGGGTTGGGCGCACGGCCTCCTCCTGGGAGGAGGGTTGTTCTCTAGTGCGCCAATCCGCCCCTGGAGGCACACAGCCCTCAGTAGGCTGTTCACGTATAACCCTTCTGTGCCCCGGGCAATGCAAGCCCTCAGTGCAGGGGATCTGGTCTGCAGGTCCGACCTCTGGGTCCCAGAGTTCAAACTGTATTCCCACCAGGGAGAGGATTTCCGGTCCTAATTCACCCACAGGGAGCCCAAGCTGGGTCTATGTCTCTCAGCCTCTGAGTCGGCACCGTTTTCCTGGGAACACGGTGCCAGCAGCACCTGGGAGGGCAGGCGGGGTCCCAAACGGGAAGGTCCCGTTCCCTGGAGGTGCCTCCGGCTGGTGGCTGTATTGTCTCTCTGGGCAGCCGCGGGTAGGGTCGGTGGAGGGGGGGAGGAGGCAATATGGCGCCTGCCGCGCGGCTCGGGTCTGTGCACACGGAGGTGCCCGGAGGAAGTTGGGAACCTGGTGCCACGTCTGCTATAGGCTCACCGTTGGCAGGCGGCGGCAGTCTCTGGGCTGATGTCCGCAGGTCTCTCCACCCGCTGGGGAGCCCACCAGCAGTCCCGAATGCAGGGGAGGGGAAACAGCGAATCCACCTACCCTTGCCGCTGGTCTCCGGGCTGCTCCGGTGGTCTCAGCCTCCAGTTCTCCTCCGCAGCCTCCTCCCGTGGAGTCTCCCGGGGTCTCAGGTACCCCTCCTTCCGGCCCTTGTCCGCTGTATGCTCGTCTTCTTGCTTCTTTCCTCTAGTTTCTGCTAGAATCGGTCTTTTCTGCAGAGACCCTCTGTCTGGAGGTGTTATTCGTCCGCCATCTTGCCCATTTTTAGCTTTTGATTAAAAGTGAGAAATGTGCAACTCTTCCTTTCACTTGAACACTTATAGGCCATTGTAGGATTATTAACTGGCCTGATTTCAATATTGTTGTGTCTTAGGAAGACCTGAGGAGAGGGAGCTGAGATGAGGGTTGATCGGTGAATCAGTCAGAAGACACACAACATTTATTGATTTAAGTTTGCCATCTTATATGGGTGTGGCTTGTGATGCCCCAAAACAATAACAGCAGTAATATCGAACCACTGATCACAGATCACCAAATTAGACATGATAATGAAAAAGTTTGAAATATTGCAAGAATTACCAAAATGTGACACAGACACATGAAGTGAGCAGATGCTGTTGGAAAAATGGTGCCAACAATCTTGCTCAACGCAGGGTTGTCTCAAGTCTTCAATTCATAAAAACTGCCATGTATGTGAAGCACAATAAAGCAAAGCACAATAAAGCAAAGCGCAATAAAACAGGGCATGCCTGTATTCCATCAATTTTGGATATGTTGTGGAAAATGAGAAGATGATCATATATTGTATCAGGAACCTTTAGTCTGGAAAATTTCCCTCTATCAACTTCACTTTAAAATTTTCCTAGAAACGGTTAAAGCATAAGTGGTCGTATTCCCTGACATAGGCCAGGAATGCCATTTGTAGCTTCTGAAAGCTCAAAGACAGAGATCAGGAGCGTGGAGATATAGAGAGTACCACGTAAGAGTATAGGTGCTAGAGGCAGACAGATCAGGGTGTGAAATCTTTACATCACGAACTTGCTGTGTAACTGGACACATCACTTACCTCTCTAAGACTTAGTTACCACATCTGTAAAATGGGGATAATGATGCCTAGTTCCCAGGACTGATGTATATACTTAATGTACATACAAAGTCCCTGCCCAAGTATGACGATTCAGTCAATGGTGACTTGTCGTTTTAAGAAAAATAAGGTGGTATGTGGGGAAATGAATGAGAAGAAAAGACATGAGGTATAGAAATAATGATGGAGAGAGAGCAAACGGTGGCCTTCGGTAGCACTGTGAAAGGAAGTCGCTGGGCAAAATGGGTGATACTGCACCCCACGTCATGTGCCCTACCTGTCCATGTTCTCTTATTGGTTCATTACATTGACAGTTATTGATATGTGTATGTTGTGAAAGGTCACGATGCTTAGAAGAGTCTTGAAAGGTCATAAACAAACAGGCTGGACAGATGATTGTCAGAGCCTGAGCTCGGTGAGAGAAATGCCAGCTCTGCACATTGTCAATGCTCCATTTTCTCTGTTGCTTTGGGCCTTTGCCTTTTCTGGACTCCTCTGGGTTTCAGAATAAATTAAATCTACTCTGTTAAACATAAATACCCTCTCATGGTAAGCTAATTGTGTATATACAGCCGTCCCATTTTAAAATGCATCTTTGGAGACAAAAGTATCAAAAGCCCTCAAAATTATTTTTAAAACAAGAAGCTCTTAAGGCCCATTTGAGTTTCAGATTAGACTGAACTTTCCCAGCCTCTGAGGGTGGCATGATTTCCCATGGTTCCGTGATGGTCTCATCTGAAATAGCATTGGAGGGAAAGGCGACATGATTGACAAGGGCAGGTGATGTGAGCTCAGGCGTCCTGCTGAGGGGGCTCGCTTAGGATTCCAAATTAAAGTCAGCCACAGCCCCATGCTGGCTTGCGCTGCCCTGATGCAGACATGGAGTCAGTTCTGTGCTAAGTACTTACGATGTACAGATTAGCAAACACAAAGGTTGAGGGTCTCCCCGCATCCTCTGTCTTTCAGAAACAAGCAGGCACAGTTGCACTAGCAAGGAAATGAACTGGGAGCTGACAAGAAGCTTTACAAAAGCATTTTCTAAGCTTTGTATTTTTTTTCCAGGTGGTTGTTACCAGGTTTCTTGCATTGTATTGTAGGATTTAATTCAAAAATCATTTATGATCCCTCTACTCTTTTTCAAAGCTTTGATTAAGGTGCTTTGAACCTAGAAAAGAAACTGATACTCATCAGGTACTGAATTTTTCTATGTACATGAAATGAATCTTCACTCTAAAATTTTACAGTAAATATTGCTATATTAATTTCAGATAACTGAGATCCTTAAGACACCAACTCACCAAAGGCAACACAGCAAATAACAGACCCATAATTTCAATGAATGATTCATATACAGATGAATAAGACACGACAGCTTCCTTCAGAAAGCCTGAGCCACTACGGGAGCTATGTGTCAATAGAGGATCTCAATCCAAGATAGACCAAGATTAATGTTGTAATGAGTGCCTAGCTTAGAGCTTTGCACACAGTAAGCATTCTATAAATATTTATGATATTAATGAATAGAGGATATGCATGAAAATGTGACTATTAAATATAAAAACATCCTTTGCGTATGAACTCTGAAATAGTGTTAGTATGACAAGTATTCAACCAAGGATAAGACAGTCTATGAAAGGAATGACATGGTGCTTGGGTCAATTTAGTCCGCTATTTTCAAAAGAATTTTTCAGTAACAATCGGAAAGGATTGGCTCTCAGTATCTGGCCACCCTGATGTTATATGCCTCTTCCATGAAGAGAAATTGTGTTGCAAAGGATCAGGTCCTCAGGGGCCACATTTTTATAATTCCTTCCCTTGCTTACCTACCCCGGACATAATGGGCCTCTCATCTCAAGTACATTCTGATGTATTTGGGGTCCTAGCTGAACCAGAGCTGCGTTTTACTTTTTTTTTTTCCTGTTGAATGGAATTAGGTGGCACTTCATCCACAAATTTACATGGAAGTCAACGATGAGAGAAACACACACACACACACACACACACACACACACACACACACCGTCATCTTCAGTTAGGATAAGAGTGGAAAGCTGCAAAACATTTATTTGAATAAGAAACAGCAGGTCTTTGAAAGAAAGAAGACTCACTCCGAAACCCGGGCAGAGGGCTGGAAGAGAACGAGGAAACATCTTAACACTAGGACCTTGGGCTTGGAACCCAGTCCAACGTAGTCAGGAGGTGACGTGCCCGCTGAGGTAGAAGATAGGAATGTTGACAGCTTTATGTGTGAATTAAAAGCGCTCACTCAAATTGTGAAACATTTAAAAGGAACGCCCAAGTACAGGCCTATTAGTAGTTACACTGAGGTGTGTGGGCCCTTTCTCATTTTCCAACAAACTACTGGTTTGTCGCAGGCCTGTGAGCATGAGGGACGTTGATGTCTGGAGACATTGGTTGGGAACTGCCTCTCAGGAGCCGAGGGTGAGGTCACAGTGGTGTCTGGGCTGGCCCTGAGAGTGGCAGCCGTGAGGACAAGGGGATCCACAGGTCCCAGTTTTACCAGTGTATCTGTGAGTAGTGTCTTGAGTCAGCAGCCGAGGGCAGTTGGCAGAGGAGCCTGGCCCTGGGGTGGCTCCACAGCAGTGGTGGCCGCGCGGAAGGCCTGGGGGATCCATGAGCGTGTACACTAAGACATTCCTGGGGACATCCAAATATGCTGTGTGGACCTTTCAAGATTTCCTCTGCGAGCTGGGATGTTTTCACTGTCTGAAATAATATTTAACTTTCTCTCTGCATCAACATGAATAATTCTCAAAAACAAAATGTTGAGTGAAAAAAGCAGATTGCAAAAGGATAAGTACAATATGCCGCCACTTATATATATGTTTTAAAATACATGAAACATTGGAATATATTTTTTTGATGCATCTACATATATATGGTGGCATTTTTTTTGAAAAAAATAAACATGAACTGGGAAGAACACAAATTGCTTTGGGATAGTAGTTACCTCTCAGAGAGGGGAATCTTTAAATGGGTACACTCTGCCACAACTCCATTTTTTTCCTAAAAACATGTCTGAAGAAAATATGACATAATTTTAATGCTTGTTCTATCTAGGCAATGAATTCTTTCTTCCTCTTGTTTCTAATGTATTTTAAATGTTTTGCCGTTAAATATTTTTAAAATAGGAAAAAGTCATGCTTACTTGTTAATGTGAAAACATTTGTATACATAGGCTGATGAAGCCTGAGGCCTTTGGGCTTCACTCATAACTTTGTTATCTTTAAGGAAAAGAGTTGAAATTATCCCAGGGATCTACTTTCCGTGAGGATTAGACACATGGAAAGTTTCAACGTTATAGTTTGTCTGGGTTTGGGTATTCCATACAACAAAAGTTTGCTTTAATTGTGTAAGTAGAAATGTGATTTTTTTCATTATCCATGCTTAGCTCAAAAGCAACTGAGGACATTGTGTTCAACTTCTAAAAACATTAACTTGGGCAAGGTCCAAGCATGAAAATCTTCAGACTCCACAAATATACTGTATAGGAAAGCTCTGATTGGGTGAAAAAGTAGCTTATGCAGGAACTCCGTACATAATTTTAAGCATAGCCTATCCAGTTATGAATGCTGTTATCCAGCACTCCATTTTAGACGAATCTATTTGTCTCCATGGATGTGTACCGTCTCTTTGACACAAGTTTTTGGTTTTGATTGGTTTTGTTTCCAATAAATAGAATAGAAAATAGAACTCTAAAACCATGATTGCCTATCTTCAAAAAAATTCAAAATTTTTAAATTTTCTATGTTTAGTATTCTTCTTCCTTTCTTTTCCATCAAACATCTTAGGGGATGGAAAGCAAATAGACTAGCTATATTTTATTAAGTAACGGGGCACAAAATTGTGAGATAAGAAAGAGGTGACCATTTTTTATTCTGACAAATAGAACTGAAAGTAAAATGAGAAATGACTGCAGAGACTGTGGGGGAAAGTTATGGTTTATTGTGTGTGTGTGTGTGTGTGTGTGTGTGTGTCTTTGGGTTGGGAGTTTCTTAGGCAGACAATCGGCCTATGCTAACAGGACTGTCGAAACCATTCCAATGGCTTTCCAATGTCTGAGGAAAGGCAGCCATTGTCTCAGACTCTGTCTGTCTTTTCCCCTATGCACACTTTCCTTCTTTCTTTTTTAATATGTAGCCTTGTATTTGTCTCCATATGTTGGAAATCAGTATATCCAAATGAATTTTTTTTCTATTTTACAAAAAATGGCATTTTAAAGTTAGATTTATCTATTTTTTTTTAAAGGAGAAAGCTCTCTCCTTTTTCATTTTTTTTAAATTTGCCTTTCCAAATACTAAGGGGATACAAATGTCTTTGTTATATGGATAACTTTTGTAATGCTTGAGTCAGGGCAATAAATGTGGCCACTCTCTCCACATTCGCTCTGCACAGAGTCTGATTCTTACTTTCTCCTTCACCTTCCAAAATGATGACCCCTCTGGAAACTTCTGTCCTATCTGCGTTGCACACACAGATATACATGCACATGCATGCCGACAGTAGCTGCATCCTTTCTGATGTTGCTAATAATTCCATGAGTAATCGTCTTTCCTCCAAGAAGGTTGTAACTTCCTTGAGGATATGAAATTTATAAGATTTTATTTTGTTTGCTTGTTTGTTTGTTCAGTTCATACAGCAGTACAGTAAATGAGACAAGAAGATAAATTCTTGGCACACATGGAAAACAACTGTACCTCCATTATACAGAGAAATGGAAGCACTGAGGGTGGACTGCTGTGTCCAGTGGCCTGCAGTGAAGCTGCTGGAGTGAGTCCAGCCCCTACATTTTGTTGGGACTGGACCCCTCTCCTGGTCTCAAGCCTGCTGGGTTAGAAGTATAAAAATCTGCCTCCCCAGGATTTGTCTCTCTATACATTAGCTTGATATGGTGGGAAATCATAAAATTTGGAGTCAGACAAATTTGACTGCCTTAAATGAGGGGAGTTGCTGAGCCTACATTTATTCATTTCTAAAGCAGAAATGATAGTACTGCTATATGAAGTTTTGGTGAGAACAAACTTAATTTGAGTGATTGTATGTACCTTGCCTAGCACATACTAGATGCACATTAAACTTTAGTTCCATTCTTTTCTCTGCCAGGTCCTTCTTTTTGGCAGCTGGCGCCAGCTTTGTATATTCCAAGCTTCAGCACTTAAATCTTTACCCAAACCAAACAAAAAGATAAAACATGTCAGCTCAAAACTATCTTCCCTTGTCTTGAGCTACAATTATGTACTTCTACACCCACTATAGCAACCCCATTGGATATCGATAGAAACTCAATTTGAACTTCAAATTCTTATGCCATTTGGACTTTATCATTTGAAATGCTGGCTATCCTCTTTGAGAATCCATCAGATTGGTACCTATTCTCAAAGCCACACCTTTCTAGATTCCTTCTCTTTCCCACTAGTCCAATCCTAGGATACTCAGTGGCTAAGCCTGCCCTAGGATCTTCTTCCATGAAGTTGGAGCTAAGATTAGAATACAGCTCCCATAACTCCTAGTCAATGTTCCTTCTATGCTGCCTGTCTGCACTAGACACCCAACAAATAGATGCTGATTGATGTGTCAAGAGACAGAAAGATGGACTAGACCAAAGCAAATGACTTTGTGATGGATGGGGAGAGGGTAGATGTGCAATAGAGAGGAGGATGAAGCTATTGGTACATGGAACTAGAAATAAAGGGCTGAACTGGGAGATATTGAATATATTCTTTTCTAATGAAAGTCTAAAAGTAGTAAGTAATATAGCATGTTAAAAAGGGTGATATTCAGGAGTGGTTTCTTTCCAAATAAGAAGTGTTCAAATTATTCAGGCTTTAAGTGGATTCATTTACTAAATTGGCCTACTACCAACATTAAATTTATCCACTCTTTCATTATTCATTTGTCAAATACTGACTGAGCACCAAATCAGACCCAATTTAAGCACCTCCTCCTATTTTCTTGTCCTCACCTGTGTCTCAGGTCCTCAGCCACTTACTTGCCCATGGAGAGTTCTGGCTGTCACTGGTACAGCCATAGCTGTAGCTGTAGTTACTCACCTCTAGAGAAAACCCACTTTCTCAGTCTCCCCTGGTGACTGCGCTGCTTTGGCATTACCTTGGTCCTACTCTCTGCAGTAGAAGCCCACATAGATCTGGAACCTGGACTTGACTTACCAAGACCCGTAAGGCTCTTCTTCCTATTGCCATTTTGCAACTTAAATGAAGCATTCAAACATATAGTGTGTGATCTGGCTTCCCCAGTGGCAGCCCTGAAGTGTGGGGGTTGAAGGTACAAGAGGTTGAGTATTAATAGAGAGCTGCCTGCTAGAGAACTTTGATCAATGAAAGAAAAGAGGGTGTGCATTCCTTTTCTTTCCTTCCTCCAATCCACCATTCCAAGGGACAGTGATTCTCTGTAGCTCATTTGGACATATCCTTCATGGCTGAAAAACTCTGTCTCTTGGGAAGACACAGACATTATCAAGTTGTCTCTGCAGCCAGCTTGATAAATGAGAGCCCTGACTGTGATCTTATATTTGTGTCTCCTTCTTCCTTCACTTTTTTCCCACTTAGCCTTACTGTCCCGAGATTGGACCTCCTAATAAAGAATTATCACTAAGGTTGGCCGTAGGCATATCTCTAGGAGCCCTTGCCAGCCAAGATAAGCAGGAAATGTGAACCAGACACCATGCTAGGTGTAGGACGTCAAATGTTAAACAAGACAGATATGGACCCCACCCTTATGCATTTTTCAATACGGTGAGAGAGAGAGAGGCAATGCACTATTAAACAACAAGAAAGAGAAAAAAAGCACAATTTTTGATGGGTGCCATAATGGAATGAAACTGACTTCAGAGAGGAAATAGTGATGGGGTGATAGGAGAAAAAGGATGAAGTCAGTTTAAATGGAGTGGAGAAATTGGAAAGGTCTCTCTGAGGAGGTTCTATTTAAATTGAGACATGCAGCCATGGAAGGGTCCAGTCATGAACGTTCAGCTTTCAGAGTGGACAGCACGTAGCAAAGCCCTAAAGCAAGAATGGACTTTAGGTGTTTGGGGCACCTGAGAAAGATACATATGGTTGGAGTGTCATGATCAAGGCAAAGGGTGGTTGACTTGAGGCTGGGGGGATGTAGGAGTCAGATCCTGCAGGCTGTGTAGGCTATTGAATCAGCCTGCACTTTATTCTAAGTGCCACTGGAAACCACTCAAATACTTTAAGCAGAGATATTAAAATAGAATCTGGTAGAATCTTAATTCCAATTCAATATTCTCCTTGACCTCTTCGAATAATATTATTTACTTATAATTTTAATAATAAAAGAATAAGAGGATTATGGATATAAATACATGAAAATTAATTTGATAACATATATTATGAGTTAACACAGCATAAATATATATATATATATATACACATGTGGTCGTAACCACCACTCTTTCTTCCTAATAAATTACAATCTATTACAATACTAATCTTTTTTTTTTTACCAGCTGGTCCAGTAGTATTTGCTGATATGACTTTCTTTCTACTTTGCTCCATATTCATTCATGTTGGTTTGATTATTTCCTTGTATTCATTTCAGAAAGTCCACAGTATTTGTAGCTGCAATTTCTTAAAGTACAGAGCCTCTTCTGCCTCAATTAGAGTTTTTTTTCATTAACTGTAGTTCTATTGCTATGGCTGTCATTAGTGCAATCTGCTAATTCACAAATTCACGGAAGTACGGAAATACATTTTGCTAATGTGCACTGCAAAACGTCCTCTAAAAAATGCCTCCTATATAATATCATTTACAAAATGCCTGCTGCAGCTGCTGGAGAAGGGTTTTAATAGACCAACCTGGATTAGGGCGAAAGCAATATATCTTCTAGGCAGAGAAAGCTTTCTGCTATGTAGGCTTTTCTCAATGGTTGCTACCTGTCTTTGACCATTAAATGTTCCCAGAATGCCTCTCTGGAGTCAGGTTTTTAACCAACTCATGCCTATTTACTTGTCTTGTATTAACAAAGAGGTGGCAAGATATTTTAGAATAGTTTCACAAAACAGCGATTCTTGTGAAAATTTAAATCCAATATTGATATCACCCTAGCCCAAGTCGCACCCAGGAAGGCTTGGCAGTAACCCATGTGATATGTTTTGAACGGGGCCACAGACTTGTTAAATTACCAAATGTATTGTTTTCTGGCCAGAGATTACACCGCGGATATTCATCCGTTTTCTTTGGGTAGAAAGCTCTGTCAACACAGGGACTAGCCAGCAACATATTAGCAGGAATTGGTTCGCAAAGTTGATTTTCAGAAGACAGTTGCCTGAGATGAAATGGGCCGCTGAGCAGATTCTGACAGAAGAGGACAGACACTGTCGGGAAACGCAGTGCTACCAGGGGGGTCTATGAACAGAGAGCTCAGGGGAGTGCTGGGTGCCCAGGCGAGATGGTTGCATCGGTGCTGAAAGCAAAGATGGTCGTGTGCCAAAGTCTAACTTCAGACTTTTGCCTCAGGCAGCACTGTTAGCACTGCAAGTCCCATTAAAGGACCCTTGCTTTCAAGCAGATGGTGGCTTCACTGATAACAAAGGAAACAACAGTGGTGGGAGAAAAGATGGCCAGATTGAGCTTCAAAGAGGCAAAACACCAAGGGAAAAGTTATTAATCTTTCTTGGGAAATGAATCACTGAAAGAAAAAAAAAAGTCTTTAAATGGAAATGATACAATGGAAATAATTTATTTACAAGAGTCAGTATTCTCAAGTTCATGCTATCCCTGACTTTTTTCAGACTTTCTGCCTTTGTGTAGATGGATAAGGAAATAGAGTTAAAATGTATCTAATTTGAAATAAAATGTAAGCAGTACTGACCAGAGCATATTTTTGTATTGTGTGTATTCTGTGTCCAGCTGGGATAATTTACATGGAGGTTTAAGAAGGTCTCCATGAGAAGAGGATATTTAAGTTGAGCAATAAAACTTTGAGTAATCAAAATAATATTCTGCCTCTTATTAAGAAACTTTTATTTCATCAGAAAGAAAACCCAATGTCTGTGACTTTAGCTAATATCTAGAAATAAGCTAACTTTTATATTACATATTTAAGAAAACTTAAATTCTATAGAAATTAAATCAATGGATAAAATGATAATTATTTGTTGCTTATATATAGCATGTGACTTGATATACACACAGAGATGTGAATACTAAAATTTGCATACATGCTTACATATATATGTATGGACATTATTAAAGTATAAATTTTTTTTACACACACACATATAATGTATAAAATCAATTGATGCCAGCTAAATCTGCTTACTTCAGGTGCTTTCTTGACACTGGCCCTATACCCCAAGCTCTACCTGCAAACCTGGTTAGGGTTAGATGAGTCCAAGTTTTAGGATTTTTTGTCATTAGTGCCAAGTATGGGCTGTTTTGACTCCTTCTTTTTTCAACTCTTATTCCATCTGCATCTGGCTTCCATTTCATCTGTGGTTTCTGGGCACTACCCAGTCCTTTATGTTGTTTGTCAAACACGTCTGCACCTTCCTAATCCTAGCTGCTCACACTGTCTCCAAAATCTAGTTCCAAGAATTATCCTAAAGTGAGCATGGAGAACTTTCTACCTTCAAGCTGATTTAACAGGAATCTAAAATTTAGTGAAATGTAGGGCTTTGGCAAACTAGTTTTACCTCTTGTTTCCCTTATTTGTGAACTCAATTATAGGGCCCCTATCATATATCATATATCGATGGCTTGGTCGGATAGGCTGTGCTAATTGTCATGGATGCAAAGATGAAGAAAGCACAGTACCTCATCGCTAAGGGCCTAGCTCCGAATGTACTGGGTGAGAGAGACATATAAATAAATAATTGTAATGCAGCATAAAAAGTACTGGGATGGTAGTTGACACAAAGTAGAAAGGAAGCACAAGAAAAAGGGAATAAGCAACTTGACCCATAGATAATGGGTGACACATTTCAGTTTGCCCAGGAAAGTCCTAGTTTATAATGTTGCCCCAGAATCCATTAGAGTTAGCATTAGTCTCACCATCTTTCACTTTCCAAAGTGTCCCAGTTTAGACAGAAACATTATATGACAAACCTACTTGTATTAGTCATGGTTCTCCAGAGAAGCAGAACCAATAGGAGAGATATAAATATAGATACAGGATATATAGATACATATAATATGATATGTATGACATATAGCTATAGATACAGATATTTGATAAATAGATATAGGAGAGGGCATTTATTAGGGGAATTGGCTCACATGATCATGGAGGCTGAGAAGCCCATAATAGGATGTCTGCAAGCTGGAGGACCAGGGAAGCTGGTAGCATGGCTCAGTCCTGATCTCAAGACTTAAGGACCAGGGAAGCTGCTAGTACAAGTCCCTGAGTCCAAAGGCCAGAGAACCTGGAGCTCTGATGTCCAAGAGTAGGAGACAATTTGTGTCCCAACTCCAGAAGACAGCAAGAGAGTGAATTTGCTTTTCTTTCCTCTGCCTTTTCTGTTCTGTGCAGGCCTTCAGCCAATTGAATGGTGCCCACCTACATTGGGTGAGGGTCTTCCTTACTCAGTTCACTGATTTGAATGGTAATCTCTTCTGGAAACACCTTCACAGACATACCCAGAAATAATGCTTTACCAGCTATCTGGGTATCCTTTAATGCAGTCAAATTGATAGCTAAAATTAACCATCACAGAAGTTATAGTGAAAAGTTCAAAGAAACTCTGTAAGAAGATGTAAAAAATATGATAAAAACTATGAGAAGAATTTTGCCCATCTGATGAGACAGAAATGGAAACTCTTGGTGAAATAAATAGTCCCCATGACCTGAGCAATGTGTGACTCTGGAGAATGGTGTGTAGTTCACATGACTGTGCTAAATGGGAGAGGGATGAGATGCTATGGGTTGGAGAAAAACCAGGGGCCAGCAACGGCGAGCCCTCCCTGTCATGGCAAGGACCTTAACTCTTTCTTGTGGACAATGGAGTCACAATAAAGTTTTTAACCAAAATTATGACCTAATTTGATTTGAATTTTAGTATTCTTATGTGATATACATGGAAATAATGTACAGAATAGATGAATAGGGAATAAAATCTTAGGCAGACAAAATAATTGGGAAGCCATTATAATAATCCAAATAAGAGAAGTTGAGAGCCTAAGCTAAGGCAGAAACCATGAGAATAGAGAATAGAAGCATAAAGCTACTCCCAAGGGAGTTGATAGACATTAAAGTTTTATCTGATTTGGAGGATAAGAAAAAAGGAGGAGTCAAGGTCATACTTAGTGGGCAGTTGGACATACATAGGTCTGGAGCTTGGAAGAGAAGTATGGGCTGCAAGTATAGATATGGCAATGTGAGCAAAAAGAAAGGTCTGAAATTTAAAAAGAAAAAGGCCAGAGCCTGGCCTTTTAACTTAATCACAACAGTATGAAAATACAGGATAACAAATAGTAAAATCTTTAGGAAAAAACTATCTGAGAGACTCTTTGACAAATTAGTTTTGGTTAAATAATTATGGCAAATATGGGCACTAGCACTTTCATTGCCAGCATAGTTTTGTTATTTATTGTATATTTTATTCTTTTTGAATGTGGTATAACTGAACTACTATTATATAATAGGGATTTCTTACAGACATAAAAATATATTCTCCCACAAAGATCCACTTTGGAATGATTCATTTGTACAATTAAAGCTAATGTTTAAAGTCCCAGTCTTATTATATGTGTCAGTAGTAAGTTATATTTATGATAGAGTATGTCATTCTCATACTCCTTGTATTTGGGAAAGAGTAGAACGTCCTGCTTAAAAAAACATCCTGTACTTACTACAACCAAATAAAAGAATAATTGATCAACACTTAAGTGGACATATAGGAATAACATCTATAAGGTGTTGGGCAGGTGCAGGGGGAGGGCATGGGTATATAAATACATAATGAGTGCAATGTGTACCAACTGGGGGATGGACATGCTTGAAGCTCTGACTCGAGGGGGCAGCAGGGGCAAGAGCAATATATGTAACCTTAACATTGTACTCTCATAATATGCTGAAAAAAATAAATAAAAAAAGAAGGAGAAAAGGAATAATTGAAGTACTTCTCTCAATTAACGAGAATAGATCTATAGACATAAAGTTTTAAATAATTTTAGACCTTTCAGAACTTCAGATGAAATTTTTAGAGTGACAATTCTAAATTTGGTCCATTTTTACAGAAAGTTAAAAATAATATGCCAAAATAAAAAAAAATAATTAAAAAAAAAATGTTCAAAAAAGAGAAACAAGTAATGTTTATGTATTGATCATCTTAATTTTCTGTATTGTGTATTTTCTGTCTTTTCTACAGCTCTATAAGTAAATTCTGAACAGATAGGTTTTTGTAATGAAATGTGTTTGAATTATGGTACATAAACTTCTGCCTAAGTATAAAGTCATATGTAAGGCTCAGGTTTTTCTAAATATGACAGCATTATTTTTTTTAATTATTTTTTTTAGTTGACAAATAATCACTCTACATGGTGATGTTTCGATATATATAATGTTTAGTGATCAGATCAGAGTAATTAGCATATTTATTATCTCAAATATTTATCATTTTTTTCTGTTGGGAACATTCAATATTCTTCTAGATTATTGAAGCTATGTAATATACTGTCATTAATTATAGTCCTCTCACAGTGGTATAGAGAAATAGAACTTATTCCTCCTGTCTAGTTATAATTCTATATCCTTTAGCAAATCTCTTCCTATTTCCCCCTCTCCCCTACCCTTCTCAGCCTCTAGTATCCTCTGTTCTACTTTTTACTTCTATGAGATCAACATTTTTTGTTTCCACATGTGAATGGGAAAATGCACTGTTTCACTTCTGTTCAGGCTTATCTTACTTAACACAGTGCCCCCCACTTACATCCATGTTGCTGAAATGACAAAATTTCATTCTTTTTATTTTATTTTATTTATTTTTTTAATTTCAACACATTATGGGGGTACATATGTTAAGGTTACATATATTGCCCATGCGCCCCCTTCTCCCTTGACTCAGAGCTTTAAGCATGACCATCCTTGAAACGTTGCACATCTCACTCATTGTGTTTGTATATACCCATCCCCTCCTCCCCACTTCCACCCACCCGACACCCAATAAATGTTTTTCCTATATATCCACTTAAGCGTTGATCCATTAATACCAATTTGCTGGTGAATACATGTGGTGCTTGTTTTTCCATTCTTGAGATACTTCACTTAGTAGAAAGGGTTCCAGCTCTATCCAGGAATATACAAGAGGTGCTATATCACCATTGTTTCTTAAAGCTGAGTAGTACTCCATGGTATACATATACCACATTTTATTAATCCATGTATGTATTGTTGGGCATTTGGGTTGTTTCCACAACTTTGCAATTGTGAATTGTGCTGCTATAAACATTCAAGTGCAGGTGTCTTTTTTGTAGAGTGTCATTGGATCTTTTGGGTAGATGCCCAGCAATGGGATTGCTGGATCAAATGGTAGATTCACTTGTATCGCTTTAAGGTATCTCCATATTGCTTTCCACAGAGGTTGAACTAGTTTTCAGTCCCACCAGCAGTGTAGGAGTGTTCCTCTCTCTCTGCATCCACGCCAGCATTTGTTGTTCGGGGACTTTTTGATAAAGGCCATTCTCACTGGAGATAAGTGATATCCCATTGTGGTTTTGATTTGCATTTCCCTGATGATTAGAGATGTTGCACATTTTTTCATATGTTTGTTGGCCATTATTCTGTCTTCTTTTGAAAAGTTTCTGTTCATGTCCTTTGCCCATTTTTTGATAGGGTTGCTTGATTTTTTCTTGCTGATTTCCCTGAGTTCTATATAGATTCTAGTTATCAGCCCTTTATCAGATGTGTAGCTTGCAAAAATTTTTTCCCATTATGTGGGTTGTCTATTTGCTCTCTACACAGTTTCTTTGGCTGTGCAGAAGTTTTTTTAACTTGATCAGGTTCCATTTATGTATTTTTGTTGCTGCTGTGATTGCCTTTGGAGTCTTCTTCATAAATTCTTTCCCTAGGCCAATGTCTAGAAGATTATTTCCAACATTTTCCTCTAGAATTCTAATAATTTCACACCTAATGTTCAAGTCTGTTACCCAGCATGAAAATTTCATTCTTTTTATGGTTGAATAGTATTCCATTGTGTATACATAACATTCTCTTTATCCATCCATCTGTTGTTAGGCGTTTAGGTTCATTCTCTATCTTGGCTGCTGTAAATAGTGTTTCTATAAATATCATCATGCAGATGTTTCTTTAGTATAATAATTTCCTTTCCTTTGGTTAAATTCCCAGTAGTGGCATTGCTGCATCATATGGTAGTTGTACTTGTAGTTTTCTGAGGAAGCTCCGTATTGTTCTCCATAGTGTCTGTACTAGTTTACATCACCATCAACAGTGTGTAAGAGTTCATTTTCTCCATATGCTTGCCAGCTTTTGTTATTTTCTGTCTTTTGGATTATATCCATCCCAACTGAGGTTAGACGAAACCTCATTGTGGTTTTTATTTGCATGATGATAAGTGATATTGAGAATTTTTTCTTATATCTTTTGGCCATCTGTATGTCTTCTTTTGAGAAATGTCTGTTCAGATCATTTACCCATTTTTGAATCAGATTGCTTTTGTTTTTGCTGTGGAGATGTTTGTGTTCCTTGTGTATTCTAGATATTAATTCACATATCTACAGCCAACTGATTTTTGACAAAGGTGCCAGGAATATTCATTAGTGAAAGAACAATCTCTTCAATGAATAGTGCTGGGAAAACTGGATGTCCACATGCAAAAGAATGAATCTAGACACCCACACCTCTCACCCTATATAAATATCAATACAAAATGGATCAAAGACCTAAATGTAAGACCCAAAATGATAAAATTTGTAAAAGAAAATATAGGGAAAGTACTTCAGAATGTTGGTCTGGGAAAATATTTTGTGAATAAGACCTTAAAAAGTGCAGGTAACATATTGCCATTAATTATAGCATTGTTCAAATAGTCAAAACCAAATAAAGGATATGATTTGTTGTCTCTGACAATAGTTTCTGAAGTACTCTTTGAAGATTTGAGATTTTTTTAAGTTATCAAGGCAAAATTCTCCTTCATATCAATAATTTATACCTCAGTAAAGTTTCACTCTTTTGGACTATGCAAATTACAAAGATGTGCTAATTCAGACAATGTTTATAAATACCTTCATACATAATAAATGAAACTTAAAAACATTTGATTTACTTTTTAATTTTCAAGATTGTATTCATCAAGAAAATGGAATTGGGTCAAGGGTGGTAAATGGATAGTTTCCTATTTTGGAAATCAAAGGATTAAGTAATAACAAAACGCTCCAAATGCTTTCAGTTTCTGTTCTTAGCAATTAATTTTAAGAACATTTCTATTTATCATATCTTATGTTATATTAAATTAATGTGATTTATAATATTTTGTAAGTATTTTACATTTATTTAGTGGTATCCATTTATTAATATATCTTAGAGTATAATATAAACACACTAAGCAAAGATATTTTCAAAAAGCAGTCTAAAATTTGGCAATTTAATTAAGTAAAGTTAGTTCCTTCTTTAGTTCCTTACCCTATTTTTTGTAATTAATTAAATCTTCTCATGTCTGTCATTTTTCACCAATGGCTTTTGTTTATCTCAAGTGGATGCTACAGTGTGCCACCCAGATCTCCCTCTTCCCCTGAACCAACAGATTCTGGGGAGTGATGGCTTCTAAGACTGACAGCTACATCTCTCTCTGGGAAATTGCCTTTGGCTGAAAAAAGATGCCTCACTCAAGCTTACTCTCTTCTTCTCAGGGTGCAGCCTACATCTAAAGACTAGTCACAGAGTGCTACAAAAGCTCAGTCCCCTTCCCCCCAATTTGAGACATCTCTGAATGACCAGCCCAGCTTCAAAGCTTTCTGTGAGCTTGACAGATGATGCTATTGAAGCTGTATCACAGTTCCAGTCCTACTTCCTTTACTCTTCTACAGGTGCTGCTCCCAAGAGTACTCCCCAGTAAACCACTTGGGTGAAAATCTTAGCATCTCTGACTCTTTTTCCTGGGTAAACTAACAGTGGTGCAACTAATAGTCAAAGGAAGCAGGTTATAAAATTTTGGGACAGGATCATTCTCGATAGATGGGTGCTATGGAATGAATTGTGCCCCCTCCATTCATGTGTTGAAGTTGCAACCCCTGTGATTATATTTGGAGACAGAGTTTTTAGGAAATAATTAAGGTTAAATGAGGTCACAAGGCTTGGGAAGTAAACCAATAGGACTGGTGTCCTTATATAAGAAGGAAGAGCAATCTCTCTCTGAATACATTAAAAAATGTATTAAACATTTATTTAAACATTTTTATTAATTTAAATCTTGCCCTTAATTTACTTAAATTTATTTTATGTCAATAATTAGAGATTGTCAGTTATTTTCAAATAGTCTTACTTTTGTAAGAGAAAAAGAATTAACTGGATCATATCTTATTCTGGTGCCTACTAACATAGTGCTTCTCAGCCTTGCCTGTTCAGTAGACCCATGTAGAAGAGCTTTAAAACTTCCACTCCTTTCTTCCGTTCTCTGTTGCAATTTCTCCCTCTCCTCCTACTCCATGTGAGGACACAGAGAGGTGACCATCTGCAAGCCAGGATTAGAGAACTCACCAGAACCCAACCATGGTGGTACCCTGATTTCAGACTTCCAAAACTGGGAGAAAATACATTTCTATAGTTTATACAACCTACTCTATGGTATTTTGTTATGGCAACCCAAGTGTAGTAAGGGTTATTGATAACTCTAGCTTGAAATACTGGTGCGATTATAAAAACTTTTATAGGTGGTGAATTCAGATGTGATTCTAGTGAACGAGAATGCACTGGTCAGTGCAAAATCTCAAGGTCTGAATGGTTCTGGGGAAATAGTAACTACAATGACTGCAGAATCAGACAACTCTTTCTAAGGGCTATTGAAGCACTGAAGAAAACAATAAAATTTAAGGGTAATTAACCAGCAATTTAAGGTAAAGTATGAAAATCAGAGGGCCTCCTTACTACCATATAAAGAAACACTACAGCTATGAGTAGAAAATGCTGAGGATTAAGTATGGAATTTTATTGAAAGGCTAGCAGATGTCCAAAGGAGGTTGAGTTCTTAACCCCAGCAAGTCTGCTACTCCAAGGCCAGAGCCCTGATTAGCAAAGAGTGGGATCTTGAGATTTGAGAAGGAAATCTGGGTCAGTGAACTAGAAAATCTTGAACACCTAGATGACCCTGAACACTCGGCAAAGTGTCCCATTCTTCCCTATAATAGCTATCTTTTCCCTCTTTTTTGAAGATAATCCGTCTTGCAAGACGATGTACACATCTCTCAGGATCTAGCCCCACTTTTCCATTGGCACAAAAACAATAGTTATTTTTATATAACAACATAATCCAACCATGAAAAGTCTGAGCCTGATGGAGAAAAGAGACCATATTACCAAATAATTGCTGATCCAAATCAAAATGTAGCTGAGATAGCAACTAAGTCATTAGGGTGCTAGGATCAAGGTGTAGGGACATAAAGTTGGACAATGAAGAGTTTATCAAAATGAGGGAAATATTTAATGATATGGCTTTTAACACCCTGTCAATGATCCTCCTGTAGGCTGAGAGATAGCAAAGTCTTGCACTACATGAAGTAGAAATACCAGAACTGCCAAGAGACAGTAGAGGCAGAGGTCGAGAAGCTTCAAGCCAGTAGACACTCCATGGGAAGGCCCAGGGTGTATACTGCTTACCAATAAATGAGGAATAGTCACATCTTCTGAAGCTCTGAAGGCCAGAGCTGACCATAGGAAGATGCTGCTACAGAACTGAGCACCCTTGTAGCAATGCAGATAGAATCCCAAAAGGATAGTTGCAAAATGCGTGTTCAAAATAGGTACAGTAGTGATAACAACATGGCCAATGTGGCAGTGTAGGTTGCCTGAGCTGCATAAAACTGTGCAAATGTTGGATAGAACCCAGGAGAAAGAAAGATGAGCAACCACCAAAGATACTGCTCAATCTATACAGTAAATATATTAAAATCAGGAGGCTGTGGGAAACCACCTGGCAGAAAGTCATGATCCCTTGTCCAGTTTCCTGAATGAAGTTATTTTTCAGACTCAGAACCCGTATACTGAAGGAGGTACCAGGTCCCCAGGAAGAAGGACCCTACAACTTCACAAGTGTATAATGGTTCTCTAGTTTCCCCCTCTTAAAAGAGTTTCAGCCGTGTGCTTGCGTAACCATACACCAGAAAGAGGATATACCCAGACACTTCAAGTAGTATGGGTGTAGAGTCTAAGTTGATATTAATACCTGGAGACACTAATCGTCATCATGGCCTTCCTCGGAGAGTGAGCATTTGGAAGTTAAATAATAAATTGAAGTCTTAACCCAGGTCTGGCTCACAGGGGCCACTGGATCCACAGAGCCTCCCAATAATAATTTTCTTGAACTCTAAGTATATAATTGAAATGGATACTTGGTAGTTGGGAGAATCTCCACATTGATTTCTTGACCTGAGGGGCTAAAACCATCAAAGTGGAAAAGGCCAGAGGAAGCTTCTGAAGGTGACTCTCCATTCCAGCCAACGTAGGAAATACAAAATAATGTTGCATCCTTGGTGGAACGGCAGAGAGTAGTGCCTACAGAATGCAAAAATGATAGTCCTCATCATATGCTCACTTAATTCATCAGTCTTGCCACTGTGAAATCCAAATGTGTCCTGGAGAATGACAGTGGGCTACTGAACTCTCACCCAAGTAGTAGCTCCAATTTTGGCTACTTTGTCAGATGGGATATCTTCACATACACAAGACAACAGAGCCCTGGGAACATGGTGTGCAGCCATTGTGCTGGTGAGTACATTCCTATTCAACCTATCGGGAAGGAGGATCAGAAGCAATTTACCTTTGCATGGAACAGAAAAAGCACTAGTGTACATAGTCTTGTCCCAGATCTGTGTTAACTCTCCTACCCTCTATCATATTACAATATAGTCCAAAGTGTCACATACTGTCTGCACATTCTATAGGATATCACATCGGCCCACTATATCAAAGATATTGATATAATAATAATCAAACCAGATGAGCAAGAAGCAGTGAGTATGTTAGACGTTTTGGTAAGCCACCTACATTCCAGGGTGTGAGAGATAAACCTTATAAAGATTCAGGGGCCAGCCATGTCAATAAAGTCTTAAACATCAATGGTGTATATGGGAGCATGCCCCTGAAATAAAGGACCAATTATTGTCTCTTACACTCCTCACCCCTAAAAAGGAAACATAAACAAACATGCCTGCTAGGCCTCTTTGCCTTTGGGAAGCAATGTATTCCTGTATTCCACATTGGCAAAACTCCTCCAACCCATTTATCAAATGACATCAAAGGCTGCCAGCTTTGAGTAGGACAGACACTATCAGGAAAGCTTGGTAGCAGGTCCAGGTTATAATGCAAGTGGCCCGGCTGCTTGGGCCTTAAGAACCAGCAGATTCTATGGTATTATAGAGAGCATATGGTACTATAATAGAGATAATTGTGGTGGAAAAATATGCTATACAAATTTTATGGCAAGCCACAGTGAGAGAAGCACAGTGTGGACTTATATGTCTCTGGAGCAAAAATATGCCACTTTTGCCAGAAAATTATGTCAAAGCTCATGTTGTTCTGCCACCCTGGTAGCATGATGATAGAACACAAAGTGACCCTGTAACCAGAACTTTCCACCATGGTTTGGGTTCTGTCAGATGATGTCAGACCAAGTAATAAGAGGAGACAAGCCCAACAGCAGTGTCATGTAACATGGAAGTGGTACATCTGAGATTGGGTCTCAGTCGTCAGGGACTCCAGTACCTGCACAACTGAATCATGAACAAAGTAGCTATGGTAGCAGGCAGGGACTATCCATCAACTCAACACTGTAGCCTCTCACTCACCAAAGCTAATTTAGCTATTGCTGCTGCTGAATATCCAACCTGGCAATGATAGAAACCAACACTAAGCCGCCAGTGTAACAATATCCTGAAGGAGATCAAGCAGCTACTGCATGGCAACTGGTTACAATGGATTCTTGCCACCTCGTAAGGAACAGTAATTTATCTTGCCTGGAATCAATACATTCTGAGTATAGGCATGACTTTCTTACTTCAAAAGCCTCAATATGCCCCATTATCTGAGGAGCATTTGATCCATCAACACAGGATCATGCATAATATCACAGAGGACGAAGGGACCATAATATCGCATTAGACCACAGCACTGAAGGGACCACTGAGAATGAACATGTGACCATGGATTCACTAATCACAACACTTACTGCGCTGCCCTGAAGCTGCTGCCCTGATGAACCAGAGGAATGGTATTTTCAAAGAGCAGCTGACATGTTAGCTTGGAGAGGATGCAGCAAGAAAAGGGCTTCATCCTCCAGAATACAATGTATGCTCTAAATCAATGACCATTATAGGGTATTAAGTCGCCAGTAGGTAGAATACCTGGACCCAAGAAAGAAAAGTGATATTGGGATTAACCCTCATTATTCCTATAGATCCATTTGGATAATTTATGATTTTTGTCTATGCAGCTCTGCTTGTTGAAAACCTAAAGATCGTGCACCTCAGACAGAGAATGTTTCCACCAGAGGACACAGCAAGAGTGTCGCTACCTTTGAGTTATGACTATTACCTGGTTACTTTGCGCTCTTGGGGGCAAGCTGTCCCCTAGAAGTTGTGTGTCCTAAGGTGAGGTAGATCTCTTACACTGCAGACAGTGCTGAGGGAGGGACTCAGCTGTGAGCCTTCAGCAGCGGTCACCCCTGGTATCTGAGGGAAGGAGTGTCTTCATTCTGAGGAGGGCACTGGGTGACAGCCACAGCATCTACTATCGTCTATTCCTTGCATTGCTTGAATGCACATAACTCGTATGGAAATTTCACCCCATCTGGGAACAGCTTTCTCAGGATTCTGGTTGGTTTCTTTTGATGAGCAAAATGACAGGAAATTAGTGACACAAATTACAGTTCTCACCACTGCAGCTGGTCTTACAGCTACACCGGCTAGTCATCATTTCAGTCTTGTGTTGCAACCACACACCTCTCAGCTTCTCCTCTGCCTAGCCTCCTCGCAGGCATTGTCTCTGAGAGTGAGCCCCGCGTGCATGCAGATCTGCACCACAGAGCCTCATTCCTGGGGAGTTTGCTCTTTCACATCTCATGTCCCCTTTCCTCAGAAGGACATGAAGAAATTTGTGACAAACACAGTGCCTAGAGATCACCTTACAGAAAGCATTATGATATTAAATAGATTAACCTGAAAAAAAACGTAGCGTAACCTACTCATTTCTGACATCCATTTTCAGCTTCGAAGGCAGAGCTCTTTGCCTAAAACTTACCTGGAAAATTGGTGAGGAGAGTTTTAGTACTGAGGGGACATGCATGCAAAAATACAAAAAACAAAGCAGCTACTATATTAATCGGTTTGCTAGCGTTGCTAACAAAAGCGCCATACATGGAACCGCTTAAGCAACAGAAATTTATCACTCAGTGATCTAGAGGCTAGAAGTTCGAGATCAAGGTGTTGGCAGGGTTGGTTCTTTCTGAGGGCTGAGAGGGATAATCTGTTCTAGGCCTCCCCCCTGGCTTCTAGTGGCTTGCTGGCAACTTTTGGTGTCTCTTGGCTTATGCCACCTCACCCCAATCTCTGCCTTCATCTGCACACAGTGTTCTCTCTGTGTGAGCGTCTCTGGTCCAAATTTCCCCTTTTTATAAGGACAGCAGTCATACCGGATTAGGGGCCTACTCTGTTCTATTATGATCTCATCTTCATTTAACTGATTACATATGGAACGACCCTATTTTCAAAATAAGATCACATTTTGGAGGTACTAGGGATTAGGACTTCAACATATGAATTTTCGGGGAACATGATTCAAATAATATGATTCATAGTATTGAACTTTGGGGTGGGGACTGCATTTCTAAGAGAACTTCAGTGGTAGAAAATACAAACTATGGAAATAATAAACTTGGTTTTTTTTTTAAAATGAGAGACTTAGATTATAATCCCCAAGAAAAATGGCTCGAGGGTCCCTTGCTGTCTGGGGGGTTCCCCCAGCAGCTGCATGGCGGGTGAATCAGCAGAAGGCAGTGGACAGACTCCACTGCGTCCTGACATGTACCTGTCTCCTCCTTCCATCTGAAAACTTTATGGCACCAAAGTGAGGAAAAAGAATAATGTGTCCTCTCTGCATGAGTCCTGGGTAACTGGTTACAGCTAATCTTCTGGAGAAAGAGAATTCAATTTAGCAATTAGAATTATTGCACAAGTTCTGGAAGATGAAAACCCTCATCATCCTCTCTGGTTCACTGACTCCGAAAGGCCCCCATGCCATGCCACACTGCCAAATGGAGCATCTGCATTTTGGTTGGTACATGCCTTTGGTGTTGGTGTTGGCCCTATGGCCACAGTGCTTTCTTATTGCAGCTATTTTCATGGCTTGGCTCTTTTTTATTCCCTTAGGTCTTCTGGTGGAGCAAGAGGACACCCACGGCGGAAGCCAAGAGAGTCATCTTAATGAATGGCATGTTACAGCCCTCGTGAATGTGATCTGCATTGTTTCATAGCATAGCTGGCTCAATTCCTGTTCCTGAAGGATCAAGTTAAATCGGGCATAAAAGTGATGTGGAGTCTTTTCTTTCAGGAAATCTGTCACAAAAGCACTCTTGTCCCAACCAAGTCTCCCTTTTGCATGAATACTTAAAGGAAAGTTAAGTATTATATATGAATATGGAGCAGGTCCTGTGCACGAGGACTCTGGGACTCAAGTCAGTCAGAGACTGAAGAGGTAAAGGGCATTCACATGGTAGGTCCACGTGCACAGACCCCTGAATGCAAAACCCAGGTCAACCTCCCAGCTGTGGGCTCCCCTCCGACAGCCACCCCATTCAATGCAGGACTCCGGGAACCTGGTGGAACTCTGCCACGACTGCAAAAAAACATATTTCAGTCCCAAAGTGTCAGAGTGAAGGGGGGGGGGGAGGGAAGGAACAAAACGTGAAAGCAAATAAAAACATCTTTTAAAAAGTCGCCTACTAGCTGCCAAATGGGAGCTCAAAGGGAGTGCCACCAGGAGCAAGTTCCACATGGCGAGGCCTTCCGTGGAGAAGCCTGGCTGGCAGGCCGGGAGGATTCGGTAATTAACACTGCCAAAGACTCGTGAGGCCTCATTTCAGCAGCTCCATTTGGAAGCGGTTGCCGCAGTACAGTCACCCTTCAGCGTCACAGCTGGGGTGTGGAGTCCGTCAGCGGCTGGCGCGTGTGTCGGCTCAAACGCTTTGCTTTGGGGTAGGAGAAAATCTGCGGGGTTTCTCTCGGGGGCTTTAACCTGTGGGGATGAGGGCCGGCAGGGTCTGATTTTTACATAGTGAATTAAGTGAGGGACTGGAAGAATGCTGGAGTAACCCATTCCTAGAAATTTTTTTATAGCATCGAGCGAGCCCTGTAACAAGTTCAGAGCTAGAGATCACGCAGGGTTACCTCGGGCCTGGACATAGGGAACTGGCCATCGTGGGCTGGAAAGACGGCTGTGGAAACAAGGGGAAGGATGGGCAAAGTCACAAGCTACGAAGTAGACTCGAAAACAGATTATGGCAAGGAACCATGGCAGCCATCTCTTGAAGAGAAAACGGGTGGGTAAGAGGTGTGCTATAATGGGAGAAACACAAACTAGGTGTGGGTCTGTGGGTTCATTTCCAAGACTGTCACTCTGTAGCACTGTGGCATCGGTCAAGTGACTCAACCTTCCTAGTTGAGGATTATGAGGATTCTGATATCTCCTGCGAAATGTGTTTATTATGAATATATATGTAGACAAGCAAATAACCTATAAATATGTGAATAGATACACATATGTGTATGTATGTGTATCTCTGTCATTTATTGTTCACCTACTATGCGTTACACAAACATTTATTGAGTACCTCCTATGAGCAAGCTTGTCTTGATATATGACAAGCAAGACCTCTCTTCTCTTGGAGCTTACATGCCAGTGAGTGGAAAAGAAAAACTGCACATGTAAATAAACAAAACATTTTTCAGGTTGTGGGGAGACCTATGATCAAAATTTAAAAAGGTGGTTAAAAAAATACTTTCTCTCACGTAATTTTGCTGATATCCCTGCTCTGGTAGGCACTACTGTTTCAGTTACAAGTAGAGAAACTGAATTTCTATAGGTTTGCTCTGACAGAGCAGGCTTAAGTATGTGGCTATTCAATCAGAACTGGGTGAGTTACACCAAATGCAGTCTTTTCAGTAAGAGAACGTCTCAAGTCAATGGATAATTTTAGCCTACGTTGCTCTATTATTTCCTGCGCTTCTCTTTGTTAGGTAAAATATTGTTTGCCAGAACTTGCACGCATTACAATGTTTTGAGCGTATGTTACCTATCACTGCTGAACACTGGGAAAGACACAAATGGATCTGAGATAGCTACAGTGCTAGGTTGCAGACGTCTGCACCAGGCTTCCTCCGCAGACACTCCCAGCGCTCCTGCGTGGGGGAATCTATTTCACAAGAAACCAAGACTCGTATCAAGAAATTAAGAATGTTAAGTAGAACTGCTTCAGACAAACATCTTTGAATTGGGGGAGAAAATAACATCTTCAGATTTATTCTTTCCTCGTTTCCTGTTAAAGCCTTTATTCCTTGTCATGGTGTGTATGGTTTAAGTACAGGGCAGATATTAAACTCGCCGCATTGTGGGGAAAATGTTGCAATGGGGAGGAGGAAATTAAATCATATACATCTTTGTCAAAACATTTCTTTAGCTAGATGCGAAGCATCTCAGTGTCTCCTTTCATTATGCCAAGTTTTAAAATTATGTGAAACATATGTCTCCCTTGGGCCCACAGGAAGGATGCAGCTAAAAAGGGTAAAATGGTGCTAAAGAGAAGCCTAAAATCATATAGGTGAGAGCCAGGATTCATGCACACATCTCCACAGTCATTGTTTTTTCCAGGTTACCATATTGCTTTCTGCATGAAAAATTATGTAAATTTGCCAAGTGTCGCATCAGGTTCAGGGTAGACAACAATAAATACTGGATGTCTGAACGTGGCCGAGGAAATGAATGGATGGGTGATAACACAGATCCTTTCTATTACTGGATGTCTCTTCTTTATGTTTCCTCCTTTTATTCCTTCCTAATAAAGCCCTCTGCTCCAGGTACCCCAATTCTTTCTTCTCTCCTGCCTTACTTTTGCTAGCCTTATATGTCTTCCCATTTCTCATATTATTTTTCTCTTGCTATAGCTCCTTTATCACCTCTTTCATGATTGTTAATTTCTGCAAAGGCCTCCCTGGCTTTCCCTCTCAAAATCCTCCCAGACTTAGTAAGTACTATTATTCTTGTCTCAGATTTAACCCAGATTTCTCTGATACCACTGAGTCCCAAGAACTGAAATTCCACTGTATGTTGTTTCACTCACCCTTCAAAATAACTCTTGAAGTATGGTATGGTTCCCATACTACACTGGAGAAAACTGAAGCCACGAGCATTAATTGATGCCTCTGAAGTTAGCCAGCTGGTAGGTGCTGGAGTGATGCATAAATCCACGTCCTCTGACCTGGCTTGCTGGCCAGCAGCATGACATTGGACCAACCTTGACTCTATTCATAACTCCTTCCTCAGTAGTGAATAGTCAATAGGGTGACAGTATATAGGAGAAGGACAAAAACTCTGAAAGATCCTCTGGCTCAGCCTGTGCAGAACCAAGGAACCAAGCACTAGGGAATAGTAACTAAAATTTGGGGAAGTAGCATTTTGGTAAACCTTTAATGGTAAGCTTTGTCACACACACTACTGTTCCAAGATCTGCTCTGTTGAGCAGCTAATTAATTCTCTTGGGCAATTACCCAGCCACCAGAAATGGTCTGCTGGAGGCTCATGCCACTAGGAACAGTGTGTTAAATAAGCAGCAGAAGCACCTTGAAGTGGCAGGTTTGTAGCCACTCCTTCCTGAGGTCAGCACTTCAAGTACTTGCACGTTCTGGGCCTAGCAGCACAGCGTCGTGCACAGGTGGGTGTTCTGTAAGTGCTTTTTAATGATGGTGGTGGTGGTGATGTATGAAGGTCTGTTTATACTTGCAGAGAGGGTCATGTATTTTAACAAGAAGGACTTTTGATTGGCATTTCAAAGAGGCTAGTGTTGTTGGAAAATGTCAGCACCCTGCATAGTAGGGCACTTCATAAGTGTTAAGGGATTGGGTCTGCTAAAGGGATTAGGATAATTGTTTTGGAGTGAATGGGCAGGCTCAGTGGAGGTGACCTGAAGTCATTTTAATGGGCCTGGTGGAACTCATGGTGACAACTCAAGCTAGTGGATTAAGATGCTCTGATGGAAATTCCCAATCACTGCTCAGCATTGGTTCCATTGAGATACTGGCTGCCTATTGTATTTGCTATGCCTGGTAGGGTGACTCGATTTCTGGGCTCAAGTAAAGAAATGCTGATCAAAGGAACTGCCACCCCACCATGTGGCACAGGGATCCTTTGCTTCCAAAGATGAAAGGTGCCTATTTCCATGGCACTTCTCATTTGGAGAGAGCCTTTTAATTCATGCCAGTTCAAGATCAATCAGGGATGAAGTCAAACACTGTCAGAATAGAAAGTCCTATGGATGAAAGTAAAGGAGGAAAACTTTCTCCTGAGTAAGCACCAGGCTGGCTTGCTGAAAGTTAATATTGCATCAAGTTTGCAAGCTTTAGAAATGAAAGACAAGCTTCAAAAATGAATGTGTATGCAGATTCCAAGGTTGTAAAGAATAGTGGTTTATATTATGTACTTTTAGTCCATCTCTGTCTGCAACCATTTTTACATGATAGAGAGGAATGTTGGGTGAAAAACATAAATCTCAAGTACCGGTGGACCCAGCCAAACATTATTGAATCAGGTAATTTTGTTGGCTAAAGGCTGGGATGCTACCATTGCCCTTCATATTTGAATACTTTGCTTTAGCCAACTTAAATTTCTTTGTGTATAAGACCACTCAATGGCCATAAATATCACTCACACCATAAAAGAGCTGAAAGAGCTGAAAGAACACATTCTAGAAACAAAAATTGGCTTTTGCCACAATTTTATTTCATCATGAATATATGAACATACTTAGCTACTGATTGATAGTTTCAGACTTTACAGTGTTGTCAGCTGGCATGAGGGCTTTAAGCATTAATGCTCTAAATGGTTATGGTTTATCTAAATCAGATGCTTTTCAGAAGTGGCTAGAGTGGAAAAGAAGGGAGTTGTTGGGCAGTCAAGGCAACATATCAGCTTGGGTGCCATGGAATGTACAGTTTTGCTACAATGTGAGATTTGCACCTGTAGCAAACAAACTTTGGGTTTCTGTAAAATGCAAATTGAGGTACTATATACACAAGTGGCTCTCAGTCTGGACATTCCATGCCTTCCCACAGTGGTTTTGTAAACAGAGTCTTATCACACACATTACATATCTGGCCTGGGCTACCTATAATCATTTTAGTTCTTTTGGTGAGTAGACAATAACTGCTTCAGAGGCTGGACTCTTTCATTTTTAAGTTTAATGCTTAAGTGTGCTTTATTGATGGAATAGAACTGGTCCAAGATAGCTTTTCTTTAAATTAAAAAAAAATCTGCAATAAAATTTACTGTTTCTCTATGCGACAGTCTCTTGCTGTAGACACATCCATCTCTGAAACTCCTCACTCAGGACTCTCAAAGGGCCAAGGAGAGTAATGGAGCTCTTGATGATATAGCCCACAACTTTGAAATATTTTTTTCTTTAGAACACTATCAGAATCACTGTGGGTGGTTGTTAATAATTGAGATTCCTGGAATTCAACCCAGGTCTACTGAATCAAAATCAAGTGCTGGTTCAGGAATCTTCCATACACATGAATCTGATAAGCACTTTTGTGAACCTCTGCCAGATGCCACCAGCTTGTTCTCAGGGACATCCACTAGATACAGCTTAGTGTCTCCGGCAAATAATTCTTGTGCTTATACGGAAACACATCTAATTTTGGGCTGCCTACATTTTTATCTGATTCTAAAGAGATGGATTGCTGTCTAAATGATTTACCTAAAACAGAAACAAAGATTTTTTTTATATCTCCTTCTGGTCTTCTCTTCCCCATCCTTCCCCTCCTTTGCACTCTTCTTCTTTTCTCTTCTCTTAAAACTTTTCTGGCCTCAGTTACAAACATATGTGCCACACCGAGGAAGATATAGGGTAAAATGCCAGACAACAATAAAATGTCAAGGTGAGCCAACCTCATTTTTGGGATTCACATAGAAAGTCTGAGAGGGAAAAATTGATTTGCAGGTGGGTTCTCCGGAGGAAGAATGGCACACTGCGAGGCTCTTGGGGAGATCCCAGGTGAGTGGAAAGCTGAAGGCTGAAGAATGAAACAAAGACATAATTTACAAAGGAGGGTAAATGGTATGGAATTGATGATGTGTAGGGATGCAAATTTGACACAAAACACAACCCAATGTAACTATGTTGGAGGATGTTGCGTGACAAAGAAAAGAGTTCAAAGAAATGTCTTTGACTTCTCCCTGAGACAAAGAAGCCATTATTCAACTGCTTACTTCCAGAAAAACAGAACCACAAAGTCCATTCTGACTACTTCCAAATCCTTAACGTTAACAGGAAACACACACAGTGAACAGTCTTATTCTCACAAAGATCCTGAATATAGTACATTTTAAAATTAAGTTCCCTTTTCATAATTCATTTAAACATGACTAAACATATCTACAAAGTATCAAATGTTTTACGCTAAACCTACCTTAAGTAGTAGCAATGCACGACATGATTTGGGGCTACCGTAAGTCTTCTTGTAGTATTCTCCCCTCAAGCTACAATGCTTCTTTTAATTTTTATCAAAGGATCTGTTCTCTTGGATTAAGACCTTGTGCTTAGAAGATCAGAAAAATGGGGTCCACATGTACTCATTGTCACATTGGTACTGACCAATTATCAATATGGTGCTCAAAGGGTGGTGGTGTTCACCAGAGATTTGGGGGGGGGGATAGACCCACATCTGGGGGATGCGGCCAACAGTGTGGAGGGGAAGGGCATACCTCTAACCTTTGCTAGGTAAAGGCAAAGTTATAAAATCTAACCAAAATTTTATATATATATATATATAAACATTCATCTAGTGTCAGGCGGATAGTGGGGGAGGGGATGGGTTTATACATATACATTATAAGTGCAATGTGCATTGTCAGGGGGAGGGACACGCTTGAAGCTCTGACTCAAGTGGGGAGGGAAGGCAATAGCAATGTATGTAACCTTAACATTTGTACCCCCATATTATCCTGAAATAAATAAATAAAAAAAGACCTTGTGCTTAAAATGCCCAAAATCACAGAGCACAAAAACAAAACAAACAAAAAAACATTTCACAACTAGAAAACCATGGCCCAGAGACTTTGTATTGGAGAGAGAGCAATGGACGGGTGTGAGTGTGAGTTCTCTGAGGCAGGAGGGCTTGACGAGATGGGCCACAGAGTTGGGGAGGGGGCCTGGGTAGTCAAGGGCATGACAGGGCCATGAAGGAACTGAAAGGTAGCACTCTGTGAGGAAGCACCAAAGACAACACTTTCTTGCTTCATGATAATTCCCCAGGCTGGGGCCGATTATAGTGTTAGTATAATGAGTAAAATAGGTGGAAGAGCTGAGGCAGGGAGAAGCTGGGTGCCTATTTAACATAATGCAAAGACGGACGTGGTCGGTACCAGGAGACAGACTGTGTGACCGGCGGCCATTTAGCCTTCAGGCAACTATTATTTCCTCTACATTAAACTAACACTGATGGATTATTTTAGAAAAAGGATGGGCCAATTTTTCTAATTTGTCTAAGACTAAGGAAAAAAAATAATTGACCTCATTTTCCTGTCAATGAGAGAACAACATTCATGCACTCTTTTACTTTGGCAGGATCAGTTCTAATGATTCATGTCTGTGAGAACTGAATTTCCTGGAGAAAGGCATCAGGAAAGTTGAAGTTACAGTTACAGGTTTTCAAACTCAGATCTAAAATCTTTTCCTAAGTGTAAAATAGGTTAAAAAATGTATTCTTAATTTTCGGCTAACCTATCCTGTCCCTCCAGTTGTTGGCTCCTGGTTGTGCACAGAGGATATTAAGGATGTGGGAGCAAGATGGTTATAAAATATTCAGCTCTACGAGTGGCAGATTTGGCTTCTGTGATCCTGCTAATTGGGTGGGTGCCTACCTTCTCCCTCACCCATCCATCCCCGAGGGCTTTGACACACGCACGGAGACATGTTCCGGGATTGATTCTAAGTAATGTGACCGGTGTTCACAAGCTTGTGTGAAAATCAGTCTGCTTATTTAGATCTGGGGTTGAGTTTTGTCAGTGTCCATGTGTGTGAGATTAAGGAGAAAAATATGGGGCCTTTGACAAATAAGAAAGAACATATCTTGTCCATATGGAATAAAATTTGTATTAAGAAACACAAACCCTAGGCAGGCCAGCAAACACAAATAATCAAAGTCCAAATAAAAAACTGCAGGTCAGATTTAGCCTTTGGGGCACCAGCTTTAAAGTCCTGTTTCATATTTATAAATGCCATTTCAAACTCAAACTGCAGACCAAGTTTGGAGTTTTGAATATTTTGGGTCCTCCACCTTTCTTACAGTACTCTACTATTAAACTAATAATTGAAAGGCAAGTAAACAGGGACTATGCATGTCTTTGACTTCTCAAAGAATAGTATAGATGAGCCCAAATATTGAAATTTATTTAAGTATATATACTATTTTGTTGATTTGGTTTACGTATAACTATGATATTTCTTAACATAATATTCTGACATGGTACTAGAAAAGAAAAATAACTTCCAAAAATATTCTCAATAGCACAGGAGTGAAAGGCAAAATGATGCTACACTATTGGGAGACAGGACCTGTGGAATATTGTTAATGTTAGTGTTGTTTTTATTATTTCCCAATCCGTAGCAACAAACCTGATATATAGCAAGGATTCAATTCATGTTTGTTGAATTAAAAATAATCAAAGATGCTTTATTGTATTCAATCTTCTGCAACTTCTTATATTTCAGTCTTGGGCAGAAATGTCAGTATAATCAATAACCAATCTGCCAGGATAGCAGTGTGACAAAAATCTGCATCTTCAATTAAGAGATAAAGAAAAATACTCCCTAAGTCTTATAGATAGAAAATATGTCAGTGACTTTGTAATTTGCTCATGTCTCATTGAAATAATGCATTGTAGAACTAAAGCATGTACTAAAAGGGTGGATGTGCAGCAAATCTGAACCAGTTTTACCTTAATAGTGTAAATGGAACCTTTAAATTGTGTGAACTACTAGCAGCCTTGCAACTCTTTACATGTGCAAAGAATTGAATGAAGACATATGGTCACCATCAACTTGGTTATTTAATTCTGAGATGACACACATATTAATCTAACTGAAAGGGGAAGCTACTATATAGCTGGTTGTAATTAGCCAACCACAAATTTCTATAACCACTTCAGTCTAAACCAAAAGCCAAAATGGCATTTCATGATTACACCATCCCACCCAGATTTGCATTTCTTGATGAATTCCCAAGGTTAGGATATGAGCCATACTGTAAAACCAACCCTCAATTACACCTTTTTAGAGGGGAAGATTAGTGGCAGGTGGTGCCTGCTATAAAAGCCTCATTAAAACACCTTCTGGTGGAGTTTCACAAAAGGAAGCCACCAGATGGAGACCCATCTCCACATGGTAGTCTTACCTCAAATGAGAGTTTCACCTGACACTTTGGGGACAGACAATTTTTTTCTCACCTAACAAGCCACTGAAGTTCAAAAGACGATCTATTAGGATTAATCGTACTTGATCACTAATCCATTGTAATGCCATATGCTGAAAGCGTTGTTCACTGTTAAGCCTGGAGCCAGGTAGAGCCCCTCTGGTAATGTAAACCCTCCCATTTTCCTGCAGCTAATCTAATTTCACCTCCTCGCAGACCTCACATGCCAGGAATGATGCTTAACTCTTCCTACACTGTCTCTGATGCATTTTTGAATGGTAGCAAATCTGATCTCAAAGGTAATGATGCTGAAACCTGCTGACTAATTGGAAAATGATTTTCCTGGTGTTGCTTGTTTAGTGGGGCGAATGGATAAAAGGTATTCATTCTATTGTGCACAAATTCAAAGACTTAGCCCTGGCTTTCTTACATGCACAGCTTGGTATTACTCATCTCCTCCTCTTCCCTAAATGTGTGTTTGTTGAATCTGCGATTTACTAGATTGGAACAATTGGCCAGCTGGGCAGTGAGAGTGAAATTTACGTTTCATAGAGGAGATTCTGTCACCTTATGCAGTCCTTGAACTGGCACTTTTTTTCCAAGTGGCTTGCTTTTGGTATGGATCCAAACCATTACATGCCAAACAGTCTAACCCAGCATCTATCTATCCATTATATATATGTGTGTGTGTGTGTGTGTGTGTGTGTGTGTGTGTGAGTATTTTTCTTATTTTTCTTATGTGTTTTGTTGTGCCACTTACAAAACACCACACACTAACTCACTTTTTTGCTCAAGCCCCCCATGTCTATGAGTTGCATACGTAAAGATAATCATACACACAAAACCATGTGAATCACATATATTTTGCTCTAGCCCTGGGCCCCAATTTGAGGAGTTCAATGAAGTAACTTCCAAATTCTCTGCAATGTTTTGTGGTCATTTGGTTCCAGATCTACACAGACTTCTAGCGGGTAAATAATCCATCTGGGATGTATACTAAATAATGTCAAGATGACAGTAGTTGTCCTAAAGTGATATCATGCATTTAGCAAATGAGGCCTGACCTCTTGAGGCATACTAAGTGCTGTGCTTCGCACCTTCCTAATAAACTGCTCCCCATAATGCTATGGTGTTTAAAGAGTTACAATAACTGTAAGATCTAATCAGTGTTTCAAAAATGTGATCCTTATATTGCATAATCATTGGGTTCTTGGGTAGGGGAGGGAGGCACTCATTAAAATGCAGATTCTTAGGCCTTAACGGCAACTAAAATCAGAATCTCTGAGTAAGAATATACATTTACATTTTTATTAACAAATTTTCCAGGTGATTTTGATGCACATTAAACCTTAAAGCCCAAGAAAAAGAATACAGGATCCCATCGCCCTTGATTGGTTGGGGCAACCAAGCCAGGACCCTCAAACCACTTATCCTCTTCTTCCTCATAATGAAAGCCCTGTGACATTGTGGTCAGGCAAGACAATGACCCTGTGGTGAGGCAAGGAAAGGGGATGGAAAAATACCCCGACTTGCTCTCTGGATCAAATTTGTAACATGCAAAGTTGCTATGAGTGTTTTGTGTTATCCAAACGGTATATCTAATATGTCCCATACTGTACATGTTTACGAACCCTTAAAAAATCTTAAGTTTCCAATGACACATATAAATCACTCTAGCTTTGTTCTTATAGTTTATGTAGTCACCAGACACCAGAGATAAAAATATAGCCCCACCATTCTGCAGCTGGAAGAGTTTATTTTGTCATACATGAGTACTGCTAGATTTGGCCAGGCAAGAGGGAATCTCTTAGGATAATTTTTTACCAAAAAGCAAAAAAAAAAAAAAAAAAAGCAAAAATGCTCAGTAGGTAAAAAAGCTCAGTAGCTAATCAGTTATATTAAAGCAGTTTGTCCAGGCTTTCCCTACAATACGATTACACATAGAGCATATTTTATCTCTATCTGATGTAAGTTCTTTTCTGAAAAACCATGGATAACACCTAGTTTCATTAGTCTCCTCTCTTGTTCACAGGAACAACTTTTACTTCAGTGTATTACATTAAGTCGTAGAAGATGTAAATATTTTCTTATAAGTTTTGGTAATCAAACTTTTGAGAGGGTGTTCCTGGTTCATCCTCAGACAATTAAAACCAAACTTGTCTCCTCTTTCCCACCTGTAACCCACCTCCACCTTGAGCATTGTGGCATAAATAGTTTGCTAAATAGGAAAGGAACCCAGGAGGAAGGAGTATGGTGCACTGAATCCTGCACTCAGAAGAGACAAGTCAAGGAGAGATCAGATAGGACTGGCTTCCCTCAGACTGGTCCTGGGGCCTAAATCCAAACAGCAAGAGCAATAGGGATCCTTTCTACTCGTGTGCAAGAGAGTGACTCTGGCCTGGTGAGGAGTGCAGGGTATCAGTCCTTTCAGACCATCAGGAAGCAGCTGGTTGGATAGGGTGGCAATCTTTCTGCATTGGAGTCGCCATGTTCCTTGGGACACTGTGGGGCCTGCAGGGGATAGAGGATTAGGTCTCTGGCTCTCCAGAATGTCCAAAGGCACCAGAGAAGGCTCCTTCTTCTTCAGTATTTGTGAGGTACGACCTAGGGGAAGGGTCTGAGACTCCGTGTTAACCAGTTGACCAGTGAGAACAATCTGAACATTAGTATCAAGCTCTTAGATCTCATATCTGCCCCTCAAGCTGGTGAGGCCTGAAGATTTAGGTTAATCTTGAAAATATAAAAATTATTTTTAAAACTATTTAAATTTGGCCTTGTTTCTTTTGGGGTTGTTTTTTGTTTTGTTTTGCTTTAGTTTTTCATGGTGTATTCTTATTCTTCCTGTCCATCTCTTTTTTTCTTGTGTTTAATTTCTTTTTTTTACTTTATTTTTTGTTTGTTTGTTTGTTTTTAGAAACAAGTTCTCACTCTGTTGCCCAGGCTGAGGTGCAGTGGTGATCACAGGTCAGTACAGCCCTGAACTCCTAGGCTCAAGTAATCCTCCCCCATTAGTCTTTCTAGTAGCTGAGACTACAGGTACATGCTACCATGCCCAGCTATTTTTTTTTTTTTTCATAGAGACAAGGTCTCACTATATAGCCCAGGCTGTTCTCAAACTCGAGACTTCAAGTGATCCTCTAGCCTTGGCCTCCCAACGTGATGGGATTACAGGCATGAGTCCCTGCACCCAGCCTCCTCTCTTCTTTTCTCTCTTGGCCTGCTACTATCAGGGGAGAAAATTAACTCTGCTATGATGTCGTTCAAGAAATAGGACTCCCAGTGACTCTCAGGAATTCACAGGGTCAGTTGCAGGGGGCAGGGTGCAGAATTAAATTTGTGACATTAGAAATACAATTGACTCTGAATTTTATTTTCCTTTATTTTTCATTCATACAGTTTCTTGGGTAGTAAGATCTAATGCTACAAAATACTATGCTGCCCACAACATCAGAGCACAGTTCAAAGCTTTTAGTATAAAACAGAGTGTTCTACTTTGCTAAGGAAAATAATTAAGGTAAATCCTTACAAGGCAACATTTATGTTTGTCTTTATCTTATCTACTATTAATATTTGCGTAAGGTGGAGTCAACTCTAAATTTTCCTTGCCATGTTTCCCTCAAACATTCCTTTTCTTTTCCTTGGTTGTTATTTCTTCATTTTTATTTTGCTTCTGTAGCTTCCTAGCTTCTCCCTGGTTCTATCTGGAAGGCACCAGGTGTTCTTCCATTTCAAGTTTTCTATTTGTGGCTCCGTGTTGGCCATTGCCATCCTCAGAGACTATTTATTATTCCTTTTGACGTTCTTCTCCCCCCCCCCCATCCCCTAGTAGTTTCCACTATTAAAGCCAGGATTTCTGTGTTTTCTAAGAACATAAATACCTAATTTTTATTCACTCGTAGCTGTTTGCGATCCACATTTTTGTGGATTAGGAAAAAGTGAACACACATATGTCTCAGCCTTCAGCTTTGCCTGCGCTAATGTGTGGAAAAAGCTCTCAGTTCAAGAGTGAAGAGAGATGGTCGTGATATCCAAACAGCAAGCCCCCAATTTTTTCCACACTCCTTAGTCAATTTGGATATCAAAATAAAACATTTTTTTTTTCTGTGAAGCATTTACTTGTAGGGCTTTTATCTTCTCTGGTTACCTCAGACTTCCCCCAAAGAAGAAATCTAAGCCCCAATTAGGGTGAGTGAAGGAGGAGGGAGGGGCGGAGTTGGGTGCCAGAGTCCCCAGCGACTGCTCTTGCTGCCACAGACCACAAGGTTCCCTCAACCAACCTGATTTCTTCCCATTTAACTAATAGAAGGCAGGGGAGTGACCTTTGCAGGCCAGTGGGCAGGAGCTGAGAAATACTCCCCAAATGAACCAGGATGTGTATCTGTTTACTACACAGCATGCCGGCCGCAAGCTAATGACATTAATCCCCCTACTGCGTTTCATTAGGTGACAGACAGGGAGCCACACTTCCGAGGGAGTCTGCTGCTTCTCCCCACCAGCCAGCTGCGGAGAGGAGTCGCTCCAGGACCAGCGCCGCCCTCCCCTCATTTGCTTTTCTTCCTCTATTATTCCTGACATGTTCACTGAACTACAGACTGCATATGTTTAAAAATAATTAAATGCGCTCCAAACAAATAGGCAATGTTTCCACGATCCCTGCAATGAAAGTTCTGCGTGTTTTGACAGATTTTTCTGTTCGTTGGATTCATCAGGCAGCCTGGCTCTTTGCTGTCACTCCTGACAGGGCTGCAGATAACCCCCCAGGGCAGACTCCCTGGCCTGAGCGCCTCCCCCTGCTCTGACCTTGGGCGCTGAGGACTTCCAGCCCGAGGGCCTCCACGTCCGGGCTCCCAGGGCAGTGTGGTTCACAAATGGAGCCATTAGGCAAAAGACAGAAGAGCAAAATAAATCTGGGATCTTATTTTGAATGGCTCTGCCGTGTTACACTAAGAAAAAGAGACTCGAAGGCAATTATATGAGAAAGCTGAAAGATTATCATGGGGCATTACCACCGTCCTCACCCCTGGCCCCTGGCAAATCTGGAATTTTCACAGTCCTTCCTGCATGTCACCCCCTCACTCTTATTTATTTATTTTTTTTAAATTAACATCCCTCTATTAAAAGATGAAGAAGAAAGAGAAGGAGAACAGAAGGTACAGCTTATAAAGCTACGTAAAATACAGCATAATCAAACAAACTAAAATACACATAAAGAAAGTTAGAGAGAAAATAGAGTAAGGAGGTAAAAAAGAACTTGGTGAGTTTAGGGTCCAAAACAGATGGTAAAAATAGCAGAAGCCTAATTGTCTCTCTAACTGATACAATACAAAGGATACATTGTGACGTGATCAACAATGTCCTCAACAATATTCATTCAGTAACAAATTGATAGATAAGTGGGAGTTCTTTATCTCTCAGTATAGGCTTACTGCATCTTGCAAAAACATAACTGCTCTTTAGGAATTCTGTGATGTAAGGAGAGTGTGAATGTATGTGTCTGAGTTGACAGGAAAGGGAGGAGTAATCAATACCTTTTGGTTCCAAGCACAGCTCTAATGGTCTGGCTTAATCGAGGGACAGCTTTAAGAGAAAGCATAGGAATGGATACTTTTAAATCCTTTAGGCAATACGCTCAACTGTGATTAGAATCAATATTGACAGCAATTAATGTACAGTGACATTCATTTACCCATTGACTACTCTAATAGTGGTGATGACCAAGGTAGTCTTAAGGTCATGAAAAGCCAACAAGAATCTGCCGGAAAGTTTAAGGTTCTCCTCAAAGAGGAATTTTCTAATATAGTACAAAATGTTTTTTTAAAGTACTAAGTTCTATACGAGGAATTTGCAACCCACAGCCTGTGGGTCAAATCTAGCCTGCTGCCTATTTTTATATGGCCTGTGAACTATGGTTTCGACATTTTTTAATGGTTGAAAAAAATCAAAAGAAGAATAATATTTCATGACACGTGACAATTATTTGAAATTCAATTTTAGTATCTATAAATAAGGTTTTGTTGGAAGCCAGCCGTGCTCATTCATTTACATATTGTTCCTGGCTGCTTTTGTACTACAGTGGCAGAGTTGCAACAGAGACCGAATGGTCACCAAAGCTGAAAACATTTACTATCACTATCTGGCCCTTTACAGAAAAAGTTTGCCGACTCTTGTTCTATGCCATAAAAAATAGGGCATGACTATAATATTTTAATACTTTTTCTGAATTATAAAATTAAAAACAGTATCAAAATTGGTCATGTTTTCCAGAGGGATATTTGATAATATATCAAATAACATAAAGCATGTTTGCTCTGTGAGTCCTGAAAGTCTACTTCTAAGGAATTTACCCAGTGGTGGAAAAGTGGGCAACAGCATGGATATCCAACAACACAGAAAATGACTAAAGAAATTATGGTGTAGCTACACAGTGAAATGCACTGTAGCCATTATGGATGGTTAGAGATGTGTAATAAGAACAAAAAATTAGTTACTGGAAGTAGGTTCAGCATACCTGCACCATCACTCCGTTCTTAGGAAGAATCCATTGTTTCTGGGGAAAAGACCAGGTTTGGTCTTTCATTGTGTTGACTGAGAGAAACTATGGAATTAATTTGATTTACATTTTGTAGGCATGAAGCTACTGCTTTTGGAAGAAGGAAGTGAGCATGGGAACGAAATGGATCTGGATTAAGCCAGACCTTTAGAACTGTGTTCAGAACTAAAATGTATTGATTACTCCTCCCATTCTTGCCTCATTCTCCTCCTTCCTGCCAACTAAACACATACATTCACATACTCCTTACTGCACAGAATTCATCCAGAGTAGTTATGCTTTTGCAAGATGCAGATAAAGAACTCCCACTTATCTATCAATTTGTTACTAGATGAATATTATTGAGGACATCATTGATCATGTCACAATGTATCCCTTGTATGAGGAAGATCGTTGTCTTAGTTAGAGAGACAATTAGGCTTCTGCTATTTTTATCATCTTTTTTGTGCTCTGAACTCACCAAGTTTCTTTTTTACCTCATTACTCTATTTTCTTTCTAACTTTCTTCACACATCTTTTAGTTTGATTATGCTGTATTTTATGTAGCTTTATAAGCTGTACCTTCTTTTCTCCTCCTCCTCTTCTTTTTCTTCATCTTTTAATACAGGGATGCTATTTTTTTAAAAAAAATACTTTTTTTTGGAAGGAAGAGAGAAAGTAAAGGATAGAGCAGTATATGGTTTCTTAAGGCTGCTGTAACAAAGTAATATGGATTGGATGGCTTAAACAATAGAACTTTATCATCTCCCAGTTCTAAAGACCAGAAGTTCAAAATTAAGGTATTGACAAAAGCATGCTCCCTGAACGTGCTAGTGAGGATGTTTCAGGTCTCTCTCTCTCTCTCTTTCTCTCTCTCTCTTTCTCTCTCTCTCTTACTCCTTCACCCCTTCTGGTAGCTTCACGTGTTCCTTGAATTGTCCATGGCTGTCTTCCTCTTCCTTCTCCCTGTGTCTCTTCACTTCATCTTCTTTCTCTGTCTCTGTGTTTAGATTTCTCTTTTATAAGGACACCAGTCATATTGGATTAGGTCCCACCCTAATGACATCACTTTAACTTGATTACCTCTATAAAAATCCTATTTTCAAATAAGGTCACATTCTGAGATACTTTGGGTTAGGACTCAGATAAAAGATCTTTTTAAAAATATTTTTGCTGGGGATTGAGGTTGGGGCACAAAATTCAGAGACATAACAGAGACAATAAAAAAATTAAAGCAAGCTGTGGTTTTGAAAGATAAAGCTGAGATTTTCTAGGTATCATGAAGAGAACCTCAGTGAAACAACTAGTTGAAGATAGTATTTTTCTGTGTCTTGCAAAGAATTGCCTCTTTGGATTTGCATTGTGTACACCTCCCTTTCTCCTTCTTTGACTTCTTTTGTCCTTTTCTTTTCTTGTCTCTCCTTTAAGAGCAAATAATGATCTTGATATAAAATTCAAAAGGTCCAAAATGTAATACATTAGAAAAGAAATTTCTCTCCCACCAGTATCTTTAAGCCACTTGCCTACCTCTGAGACTTTATTGCTACTATTAGTAGTTTCTTGTGTATCCTTAGAGAGATTATTCTGTGCACATACAGATGTACTGTATAATTTCTGGTGTTGTAATGTTAGGTTTCAGTCTGAAATGTTGGTCCTTGACGCACTCATGGCTGAAGAATGACCAGACATGCCAAAGTAAGACAAGCACAAAAATGAGGTTTATTGAGAAGAAAAAGAGGATTATAGGGCAAGAACAAGATATAGGTTTATAGAGCATGATATGTATACCACAAATGATGACTGGACCCAAAAGGAAGGGAACAAAAAGGAACTTGGTTATGGTCTGTATCTTGTTTTTTAGTAGCTGGATTGGGACTTCCCTAGTGGCTCAGACGTCACCTGGAACCACTTTGATTGGACAGTTGGGAGTTGCATGACCTGAGTCTTACTATGCATGTGGGGTGTTCTAGGTTACTTTTGGACTCTATGGCATCTATGATGCTTGGCCTGTGGACTAGAGAGTCCTCTGCATTCTTTCACAGCTGGCGCACTGAGTCATGATTGGCAGATTTGTAAGGTATTTCCTTCTCCCCCAGGTATGGCAATTGCTCAGGAGAGGATTAGGGTGAAGTAGGACCAAGATTGGGGCCTGAGGCCCACCCATGTTCTTCTCCCCAGGTGTGGCAATTGTACCAAGGCAACAGCATCCACTACCATCCCTAAGAAACCCAGAATCCCTCTCTATCTACCTAACAGTAACACAATGATTACTCACTAAGCCCTCTGTTCTATCTTGTTCTTTTCTCCTAAAGATATATGTCTGGGATCATTTCATATCTGTTCATATAGATCTGTCTTATTCCTTTTAATAATTATATTGTATGAATATTTCCTAATGTATTTGACCTGGTTATTATTAACATGAAAGCTATTTGCTATCACTTTATATTATAAACAATGCTGCAATGTTTATTTTCTATATATGAAATTACTAATCACTCATAGTTTCTATGCATGTGCAGTGTAACTCCTGTATCTGAAGGCGTATGGATTTTAAATTTTGACAAATATTGCAAATGCCTTCCATAAGGTTTTCGGGAAGTTACATTCCCACCTGCAACATACAATAGTGCCTGATTCCACCTCCTTCAATGTCATACATTGGCAAACATTTTGATTTTCAGCAATCTGAGAGTGAAAAATATTTTATTTCAGTTTCATTTTAAATTTATAAATGTTTGCACATTTCTTTCACCTTTCCTTTTTTTATGAATGGTTTTGTGTATTTTTCACATTTAAGAATTATTTTCATCTTCTTTTCTGTGAGTTGTCTGTTCACACCCTTTGATTTTCTGTGGGGTTGTTGGTCTTTTTTTCTTATTAATATTTATTTGCATTTTTTTAAATTTTAAGAAAATTAGCAATTTTCTGTGATAGTTTTTACAAATATCTTCCCTGATTGGCATTTAATTTTTGTCTTTTCTTATGGTATAATTTTTTTCATAGAGGAATATTTTAATATCATGTAGTCATACATCATTCTTTCATGACTTATGCATTTATGTACGTAGAAATGACTTCCCTTTTTAAAGTAACAATTGCATATGTTCACATTTCTTCAAGTTCTTTTGTGTTTTCCTTTTCATATATATTATTATTTTATAATCTGTGTGGATATTTAGAGCATAAAGTTAAAAAATATACTAAAGTAGATATCATTTCATATTAAGACTGAAGTGGTGAAACTTTCTGCTGCTTACGTGTGCATTTTTTTACATGGCAATATGTTCACAATCGGATATATAACAGGTGTGAATATATTAGTCTAAGTATTGAGATGAACAAAAAGTTCTAACTTTATTTTCCAATAACCCAGTTCCTATTTTGAGCCTCATTCCATACAATGGCAGGGAATGTCTCAGACTAATTTGGGTAAAGTTAGTCATTTGGGGTAAACACAGTCAATTCAGAATCTTCTTTTCCCACCACTTTCCCTCTTGGCAATCTAGACTGCTCAGGTTCCCTATGGCTTCCTGAGATGTCTTGGTAGTCATAATGATGGTGTTAGGCTCTGTCTCTGGTCTGTAGTCACCCTCAGTCTGTGAGGTAGAGCACAATTCTACATGGTCCTTGGACGTGGTCATGCCAAGAGGATGGCATCTTTTCTATTCTTTTCTGGTCATTTGGCTGCAAGAGCCAAATGACTCTCCATTATGGTATCTCCTCATCACAACTGAGATTTCCTTTCAGGTCCAGGACATTTGTTGTCACATCCACCCACTACCAGATACCTGCAAACACATTTGCCTCTTTCCCATCCCATTGGAGAGCCCAGGAACTCATTAGAGCACTTTTTGGCCTTTGTGCACCCTTGAAGCCATCTCAGCACCTCTGTTGTCCAATGGTAGCTTGGGCGCCTAGCTGGAATGCTCGTTATCTTCCAGAGTGAATGAGTGAACCTAGGGAAACTGGGGAACGTGTCTCCTCTACTCTTTGATCTACCAATTATTTAGAATTTCTATCACACTTCCCTTAAAACCAACTCTGAAGGGTGAGGGTGAGGGTTTACATTTTTCCACAATTGCTCTCTTCTAAATGCTTCTTGAACAAATAGCACATTTTTTTTTTTAATTCACACAGGAAGGGTGGGGTGGAAAAGCAAAAACAACTAGCCCAGCAAGTCTTTTCCAAGAAATTTCAGTGTCAAAACTAGACAATGGCTTTTTGAGATTTACAAGTCAAAAATTGATGTCTGTTTTCTGTGGTCCCACTGTTACAAATTACTTCGGGGGCTATAAAGACCATGTGTTTATCTTTGTGGGCTTAAGGGGAAGGATCTCTGATTATTTAAAGAAATTCAATGAAACATGGAGGGTGAAAAATAAATAGGTTTACTTCTCCCAGTTAAAGTAAAAAGTCAAATAACAATACATTTTATACACAATATATCATTTTTATTTAAAAAAATGGATAACCCAAAATATAAAACAATGAAATTTTTAAAGTAATATTATCTTCTAGGGTAAAGACATTATAGATTAATTTGATTTATTTCTTTAAATTTATATATTTTATGTAGTAATGTAATTTTTTTACTCATTTTATAAAAATGAAAATGCAATATATAAATACAAGTCATTTTAGAAAATTTTGGAAACATACAAAAACACAATAAAGAAAATAAGATTATGCAAAATTTCAAACCTAAGAGATCATCACTGCCAATGTTTTGGGCGTGCATTTTTATTTTTATATCTATAGTACAGTCATATATTTTATACAATTGAGATTATTTTATGTATCCTCTTTTGAAACTTGTAGTTACTAACAAGCATATTATAACTATTTTCTTATGTTGTTAAATATCCTTTACAACATGAGGGTTTTTTTTTAGTGTTCTAGGAAATAAAATTTTAATTTTCAGTCTTTTGTGGTGTTTTTAGATTATCTCTGTAATTCTATGATGAAAATATTTGTTGATAAATCTTGAGTCCTTAACTACTTTTTAATTTTTTTCCTAGAAATGAAATTACTGTGTTAAAGTGTAAACACATTAAAATAGTATGGAGACATGTCTAATCAATTATAGCTAAATGTCCATCTTGGCCATTAAAAAAGTCTCAATAAACCATCTATCAAATATCCAATTTTAAACTATGTGACTTTCCTAGTGTACCACCTAAGATTACCTAATTAAAAATTACTCCTGTACATCTGAATATGGTAATAGCTGCATAAGATTATTAGCTACAGTGTAGTTAAATGTAAGAATTTCTATCAAAATGTTTGTTCTACTTTAGAAAAGTTGATATGGTGTATTTTTTTCCCACAGTAGCCCAGTACATACAAATTGAAAGTTCAGAAAATACATATCAGAGTGTACATGAGTGTGGTGGTTTTATTTTTTTTATTTATTTTTATTTTATTTTTGAGACAGAGTCTCACTCGATTGCCCAGGCTATAGAGCCGTTGGGTCAGCCTAGCTCACAGCAACCTCAAACTCATGGGCTCAAGCGATCCTTCTGCCTCAGCCTCCCGAGTAGCTGGGACTACAGGCATGCGCTACCATGCCCGGCTAATTTTTTCTATATATTTTTAGTTGGCCAATTAATTTCTTTCTATTTTTAGTAGAGACGGGGGGGGGGGGTCTCACTCTTGCTCAGGCTGGTTTCGAACTCCTGACCTTGAGTGATCCGCCTGCCTCGGCCTCTCAGAGTGCTAGGATTACAAGTGTGAGCCACCGCACCTGGCCTCGTGTGGTGGTTTTAAAATAGGGCTACAAACCCTTTCACTGTCCTCCCATTGAGGAGTGGAGTCAATCTTTCCTATGCATCTCCCTGGTAGATTTGTAACTACTTCTACCAACAGAGGGTGGTGGAAGTGACACTATGCAGCTTCTGAGGAGACACTATGCAAAGGCCACCTGGTTTACAGCTTCCACCTTGCTTACTGGAACACTGGGCTACCATGGGAGAAGTGTTTCCTGAACCAATGTGCTAGAGACTGTATGTGTAGGCCCTTGGACCTATAGTCCCAGGGAAGCTCAGACTTTCCAGCCACACCCATGGATGCCAGATGAGAGAATGAGGAAGCCATCTTGAAGTGAATCCTCTGGCCCCACTTGTGACAGTCCCCAGGCATTTAAATCACCCCAGGTTGAATATCCAAACATTGTGGAGCAGAGACAAATCATCTCCACAGTGTCCTAATTTCCTGACATGCAGAATTTATTACTAGAATGGTTATTGTTTTTTTAATGCCATTAAGATTTGGGGTGGTTTAAGAGCAACAACAAGAAATATTTTTTTTGCATTCTTTCCATAGATTATATATCCAACTCATTCAAAATGGATTGAAATAATTTAGGTACAACTTAAAAAGATAAGAAGGCAGAAAACATCCGTATGTATCCCAGTAGCATTTATACAATCCAACAAGAGACTGTTACCACGAAGTCATCCTTTGATGCTAGTATTACAGTACAGATGCTATGCAGAGGAGTCTAATCCAAATATCTGCAATCTAGCTCAAATTATTCCCATTCATGGACTCAAAGGGCAGGGAAGGATTAATAAGACCTGCAAAGAATCTTCATTATTCCCAACACATTTCTCCAGAAGAAAGCCAAAAGCACAATAGTCATCAACAGTAAAAAGGCTTCCCTTGAAATCACCTGGTTCTTCTGTAGACCACCACCAAGAAAAGCTTAGACTTGCAACTTATAATGTGAAAAAGGGACATATGTTTTAGATCTAATGCACCTATAATTTGGGCAAACAACTCTGAACTAGCTAAGGCCAGCAGAAATAGTTAACAGATCAATTTCTAACTGGTCCATGTATCTAGTCCAAAGACAGTAATAGGGAAAGGGAGTTGGAGTGGGGTGAATACCATGAGAGAATTTCCATTTTATGCCTTATGGATTCATTTTCTCCAGGATCTACACATGATCTTCTGCACCACCAGATTCTGTTTACATTTAAAATTGTTAAGAAAGGTTTTGTTTTTGTTACTCCAGCGGTTGCAAATAATAGCCTACAAGGAGTACTGGTCCATCAGATTGGCCACCGATCCTCTTACGGAGATCCCTGCAGAATGAGTGAAAGGAAGCCCCATTAACAATAACACCAGGGCAAGAAATGAAAACTGGCACTGTCCTAAGCAAACCAGGACATCCCCTTTCAAAGATGACTGACCCTGGAGAGGGGCATCTAAACAAATGAGAATTCAGTTCATGAGGTAAAACCACGTATGCAGGCATGCAAGACATGCCATGGTTTAGAAGACATAATTGCATTCAGCTTGTCAGGCAGCCAGATCAGGACTAGCAGGAAAAAAAAAATATGTTTATTAATCTGGAAGTTCAACAGGAGTTCCTGTACTTGGGAATGTAGCTGTGCCCATTGATACCTATGTGATTTGATGGAAGATACTAATACTTAGGAAGAGAAAAACTAAACTATCTATGACTTTGCTTTGCTGTTAATACCTCAGGATCATATCCAGTGACTATCTGCCCTTTATTATTAGATATAGAACTCAAGAATAGGGATGGGTGGTGGAGTAGAGAGAGCAAAGACTTTGAAGTCAAAAAACTGCTTAACTCAGGCCAGGAGGGGGTGGCTCACATCTATAATCCTAGCACTTTGGGAGGCCGAGGCAGGAGGATTGCTTGAGGCCATGCATGTAATACCAGCCTGAGCAAGAGTGAGATCTGGTCTCTATCAAAAATAGAAAAATTATCCAGGTGTGGTGGCATGTGCCTGTAGTCCCAGCTACTTGGGGGCTGAGGCAGGAGGATCACTTGAGCCCAGGAAATTGAGGTTGCAGTGAGCTATGATGATGCCTTCACCCTATCCCAAGTGACAGAGTCAGACCCTGTCTCCAAAAAAAAAAATAAAAAAAGAATACTTCACAGGGGACTTACGAAAACAAGTAAAATGAATTTAAAGAAAATGACAAATGACTCTCACATTGACTAGCATATAGTATAATGTAGCAATGTAGTATAAAATGCTAGGTATTTCAGTGCACCCCAGATATCCATCTGTTTATTCAGTAAATACTTATTGAATGTCTCTAATGTGTCAGATCTTGCTCCAGGGATTTACATAAATTAATAAACAAAACAGAGAAATAGCCTTGCCCTCAGGAAGCTTACAATCTAGATTTTGATAAAAGTCTAAAATCTGAAAAATACTTTGAGTCTCATTTACATATAAATCTTGAGAGAAAAAGATTGCTTATCATGTTTCCCTAGAACTGTTCACATCAGTTTATTCTAGGAAGTAGGGAGGTTAAATATATCCACAGCATTTACTACCAAAACTTTTTTTTCCATTTTAATAAAACTTCTTGAGTAGAAAATTCCTTCTATATAAGCCGATTTCAGATAGTTTTAACAGATGGCTTGGATAAGTACAAGTGTGTATGCATCTATTGTAGGTAATTGAGCTAATAAAATTATTATTATTATTATTATTATTATTGTGAGTCAAACAGTAAGAAAAAATAAGGACATATATCTGCCTATACTGAGTGACTATTATCTAAACACATATAGAACAGGCACTGTATTATATTCTAGGAACACAAAGAGTATTTCCTTTTGTGGTGGGAAAGATATATGTGCAAAATATACATATACCAGAGCATGCTGCTACAGAGATAAGTACAGAAATCCAGTGTTCATTTTTCTTGGGGAAGGGTGGTAAAGGATATGCAGGCGGCGAGGATTGGAAGACTTTGGAGAATAAATGATGTTTTTCTCTGGGTCTTGATCTATAAGAGAAGTTTGTCAGCTTAACAAAGAGTGCACTTCTCAGAAATTTCCAGGCTGAAGCTGCAGCCTGAGCAAAGCACAAAAATATTAATTTGAACCTCGCCATGTCCCGGTGAGGCTGATCTAATTATCTCCATTGTAGGAAAGAGAAAACAGAAACTCTAAGAGAGTTTTCAGAGACATTACAGTTTTCAGTTACACTGCTAAGAGAGGAAGCACCAGCATGTTAATCCACTTTGGCTGACCCCAAAGCGTTTTCTTTTTCTACTCTGTTGAGCTGTGTCCCTGTTCATAAAAGGAGGACAAGGGTAAACACATATATATCTTACAGTTTTGTAAAATTGCTATTGAACCTCTTTTATCAGGTCCTGATTCATCATTTTGTTTTGGGGGGGGATGGACAGGGTCTTGCTTTGTCACCCGAGCTAGGGTGCAGGCATCATCATAGAGCTCACTGCAAGATGGTAAACCTATTCCTTAAGACCTCAGACACAAACTGAACAATCACTGGATACTTAGTGTTATATGAATGGTCTTGCATGAGATTCCGTAGGATGTGACCTCAAATACATACAGAATAGAAGATGGGGTGTGAGGTCCCCAAGTGGACTTGAACACCCCCTGCCTTGTGTACAGGAACAGCTGCTACACAGCAGATGCCCATTGTTGCCGTGAAGAACTATAGGCCCAAGATGGCCAAATCTGATTTTTTTCAGAAAAGCCAGAAATATAAATTTTATTTGACATCTCCCCCCATTCAAAAATTTTGGAAACTAATTCATGTTTTTTTTGTGTTTTTTTTTTAAAGGAACACCCTAGAGACCAAACAAAATATCAGTGGGAGATGTGACTATGAAGGGCCTGATGAGAATGTCTAGCTATTTAAATCGTTTTAGCAGGTAGTGCAGTCTAGTATAAAGGGGACTGGGCTTGAAGTGAACTTGGGGTTCAATGTAAGTGTTCAATAAACATCTGTTGACTTGACTAGAATTTTACAGGCCTTCTGAGATCTCTGGCAACATTCTGTTCTTGTTTCTTTTTGCATTAAATCATCCATGTTGGCACTTAAAAGAGAGTCCTATGCTTCCTGACTGGTCTCTTGGGGCCCCTTTCGTCTCCCAGGCTTTGTGGTGGAAGCATGGTCCTGCACATTTGGCGTGAGCTCAGGTAACAAATTAAGAGTTTGCCATCAGGTTCTGCTATAATCCTTGCCAAGTAGCGAAGCGCGGGGAGCCATTCTGGAAGGCTGTGGCAGCGGCCTGGGCTGTCTCCTGGAGCGAATGTGGTCGCAGCTGCCCTTGTGGTAGGGTCTGTCTCCTGCTGACTCCCGTGCTGACTTCAAAAGAACCATAAATTACAGCCATTATATAAACATGCCATAAATCTTGAGTTTGTGACCAAACAACACCTACAAAGGTGCCTCCCAGAAGACAGACCAGGAAGTTACATGATTTGTGCTGTGAACTTTTAATTAAACAAAAGAAAATGATCAAGAATGATCAGAGATTAGGAAATAACATGCTATATGGTATTCACGCAAATTGTATAACCTAAAGACCACATGAGGATAAAGCTTTCAAGACATCTTTCTGAATGTCACTGCAAGATGGATTTGGACTTTCTGAATGATTCCTGGTTGAAACCAGCTCCAATTAGATTTGGTTGTATAAAACACACACAACTCTTACGTACATAGCTCTTTCTATGTGCTAGGTGCTGTTCTCACTGCTTTATTTACTTACTCTTTATAACAATGAATTAAATACTACTGATATCCCTGTTTTAAGGAGAGGCACCGAGACAGAAAGAGAGCATGTGATTTGTTCAAGGTTACACCGTTAGTTACAAAGCTAGGATTTTAACTTAAGCAGTCTGGTTTTCAGAGTCATTCTGTGTTTATGGGTATTTCTTTTTTTACTATGATAGTTATTACATTCTTTGGTGAACCCAATCTCTCATATAGACATGACAATAGGTGGAAGTTTTGGTTACTGTAAGTTTAAAATAATTGACATAATTCGGAATGAATTAAAACATCCCTAATATTAGACAGCCTGAAGCTTTGGTGCTCCTTTAGTACATGGGAAGCTGTAGATAATAATGTTCAATGGATTTGGGCTGTTCTGATTTGAAATCAACTGCATGGCAAAGAGGTTACTAACTCTTGTATAAAATGGAAAATAAAAATACCTTTTTCATCTTTTGTAAGATGAAACCCTACCAAGTGCTTGGTGGTTGACTTGGAGAGTATTTGCATAGCTCTTAGAGCAGGGCCAACACACAATAAATGCTCAATAAATATTAGCTCTTAGCCATTGGACCACTTATTTATTTTTTATTTATTTATTTTTTTGAGACAGAGTCTCACTTTGTTGCCTAGGCTGGAGTGAGTGCCGGGGCATCAGCCTAGCTCACAGCAACCTCAAACTCCTGGGCTCAAGCAATCCTCCTGCCTCAGCCTTCAGAGTAGCTGGGACTATAGGCATGTGCCACCATGACTGGCTAATTTTTTCTATATATATTTTAGTTGGCCAATTAATTTCTTTCTATTAGTAGAGACGGCGGCTCGCTCTTGCTCAGGTTGGTTTTGAACTCCTGAGCTCAAACAATCCGCCCGCCTCGGCCTCCCAGAGAGCTAGGATTATAGACGTGAGCCACCGCGCCTGGCCTAACCACTTATTTATTCATAAAATAAATCATGTATGTTCATCTCTTGAATGTTATAAGGTTCTCAATATGTCTGGCATTGAACTTGGACAGTAGAGTATGCAAATATGAGTAAGCCACAGTTTCTTCCATGACAGGGTATGTAAGTCTAACAGAGAAGACAGAGGCAGAGTGGAAAACTGTTCCACTCTGTGATAAATGATGGCATTATGGTACATCCAAAGCAATATGGAATGGCATGGAAAGAGTGATCTGTTCCATCTGGAAAGTTGGGAGGGTTTCACAATGGAGTGACATATGAACTAGACTTTGATGGCTAAATAATTGCTCTCCAGAAATAGCAGTCCAACCACATCATGGAAGCGTATGTCTCAGAGAGAGTGGTGAGTGATCAGTATGAACCAAGCAGTGGTCTTAACCATGGATGTGCAACGGACTCATTAAACAGCTGCTCCAAACATCCTGGCTACATTTAGTACACTTTATATTTTTAGAATAGTTTTAAGTTTACAGAAAAAAATGAGCAGATAGCACAGATATTTCCTTCCCAAATATTTCCTTTCCCCTGAACATCGTATACATTTAAAACATTCCACAGGCACTTCTGATGTACAGCCTGGATTCAACATCCATGGATAGAATCTAGAATGTGGGAGCAGAGAGTTTTGGAGGTGAAGGGTGCAGAGAATGGAAGGAGGGGGATGAGCTAGATGAGCAAGGAGATGGTCAAGGTCAGATAGCAACATACCCCATTGGGCCCTGCCAAGGGAAGGCTTAATTCTGAGGATAGTAAGCAGTCACTGAAAGGCTTTAGGCAGAAAAGTATGATTCTCTGATTTATATCTTAGACAAGTAGGCTGGTGGAAGTACATGGGAATGGATATAATTTTACGAGGAGGCTTTGGAATAGGGGTTAAGCTACTGTGTAGTCAACTTGCCTGGGTTTATTTCAGACATAATAAACATTTTAAAAGAAGTTTTTAAAGGTGATAGGCCCTGAGTTGCAGCTTCATCTTTGGCAGTGACTGTCTGGTCATGCATATAGCCATTGTACCTTGTGGGGAGGTGAGGTGGGACCGACAACCTTACCCCAGTGCCACGTGAGTTGGGTACTAGTTTCCAGTGGTTGGGGCCTAAGTCAGACTGTCCCAATTAGGGAAGAGACGTGGAGCCATGACCTGTGTTGACATGGATGTTAGAATAAGAGGGATCAGAGTTGCCCCCTAGAAACTGAGGTGGGGAACTAAATGGCTGTCAGACAACAAAGGAAGGGCAAGAAGCAGCATGCAAAATGAGGGGTGATGGTTTGGAGAATTTGAGGGGCAGGGTGTCAATACCTGTGGCAATTCTTTCACATGCCCCCAGTGCATGTTTTCCTGGCACTTACATGGGGCCAGAAGGGAACTATGGTATAGATTGGCTAGCAAGATAGAGAAGTTTTTCAGTTTATGGCCAGATTGAGCAATGGTGTTGACTTTCTCCCAATGATGCAAAAGCAGTGAACTCCCATTCTCTTGATTCTTTCAAATAAGCCAGCAGCCACCAAGCCCTAAAGGCAGACTTTGTGCTTTCTTTCCTTGCTATTGGGTCAGGAAACTCTTTCCACTAACACCTGATATTTGTAGGGAGGAGTGTAATCATTCAGTTTCTGCTTCCATCCTGGAGGGTGCTGTCACATTTTTTCTGCAAAGAAGCCGCCACACAGCTGAAGTTGAGGGCCTTGCCCAGGGTCACACTGTGCGACGAAGTTAGAATAAAGTTACCGTTTACTGCATGTGCCCACTCTCGGTTTGGTTCACTGGTTCACTCTGCTTGTAATCGTGGCAGCCCACGGAAACAAAATCAAGAAAATATGGTGCCAGACAGTAGCCAGAGAACTCAGAAGTGGGTAATAATCTGTTCTCAGTGTGTCTCCTAGAAGCAGCAGCATGTCATGGAGACAGTTGGGCCTCACTGTCTTCTGGACCAAAGACTGCACTAATAAACCACTATGGGCACACAATCTGCCCAGCTTCCAGTTCCTTATTTTTAAATCTGTGGGCTGTGCGAACAAAGGGTTTCCCATCGTTGTCTCTGTTGTAGGGAAATAGACACACTCTCACTCTACTGGTGAGTATAAAAACTGCTACAACTTTTCTTGTGGGCAATTTGGCAACATTGTTCAAAAGCCCTTAAACTGGAACCTGACCCATGAATTGCATTGTAGGAACAGATTATGAATAATTAAGATGGGTGTCAAGTTTTATGTACAAAGATGTGCATCCAAGTGTCATCCTTAACAGCAGAATTTGGAAACAACTTAAATGCCCAACCATACTGGAGTGGTTAAATAAGACTTAGTTAAAATTACAGAATAGAACTCTATGCAGTCATTAAAAATGATTATGCAGAACTGTAGTTGGCAAAGTACAAGCCACAAGTCACAGTAGCCCACTGCCTACATGTGTAAATAAAATTTTATGGGGGCATAGCCACACCCTGTCATTCACATATTGTCTATGGCTGCTTTTTGAGCCACACAAGCAGAGTGGAGTAGTTGCGACAGAGACTTGATGACTATTTTTATGTCTTTTACTAGCCTTTTAATATTTATTCAAGTTCTTTCCTTGCCTCTGGAGTCCTATGACATTTTTGGTCACTGTTAGGACTAAATCTTAAAGTGATGTTAGGTTGAAATACACAGTGTTTATTCAAAAAGATCCCAAGTAATACGTTCACCAATACTACAGTCTTAGCCAGAACATGAGAATTCTCCATCTCCCATTCAGCTGGCCAGCTACCAGCGACTATACACCGACTGCCTACAACCGACTATGGGAGGTGCTGCCTGTAGCCTTTCTTTCCTCTGTCCCTCTTTTTGTCTTCCACCCTTTCTTCTTTATCTTGCTAACCCTAAGGAAAGTGAAAAAAAGACACAGCAGACAGGTAGAGTGGAAAAGAAGGACAGAAATGTTCTTACTTGATCAGTGCCTATATAAGAGAGCTCTGCAACCCCGCGGCTTGGCAGACTCGCTCACTGTTAGGCACCTTCGTGTTTCGTTTCTTTTCAGAGCCCAACTTTGATTGAACATCCTGTGAAGCAGACGATCCATTTTTCTCCAGCTGCTATTCTTCTACATAGTCTGTCTCTCTCAGGGTCCCATAGCCCTTTTCAGGGTGTCCTCTTGGACAGGATTCCAAATGTTTCCCATTTGGCTTAATTCCCTACTCCCCCTGCCTGGTATCCTACAGCAAATATTCACCCCTATTTCAGCCTGACCCAATCTAGCCAGGCCGCTGACCCCAACGTGGCAACAATTCTCTTTTGCTTCACTACCCAAACAGCTGGGTGACTCACCTATGCCTTTTAGGTTTTCCAGGAGGATGTAGGACATTGGCACTCACCAAACTCATGCATAAGCATAGAAAGGCTCTTTGAAAACCTCTCTCCTATAAAAGGGAGCGGCTTTTATAGGAGCCGCTTCTTCTTTGTGAGAGTCACAGAGTTAGTAAAAAACTTCAGCATAGCCCACTCCAGAGAAGTCCCCCTGGCAAAATCTCCAACTACCCACTCTTTGCTGGTGAGTTATCTAAATAGGTTTTCTCCATGACAGTTTTCTCTGATTGGTGACTTAATGGGAGATTTTTGTTTCCCCTTAACTCTGTATTTTTAAATGGACATATATTATAATATGATAAAAAATATGCAAAAGATTCTGTTTTAGTTTTAAAATACCATGTTTGAGTCTTTGACCATCTATTATTCTTAGTATTGACTTCCATAAAACAGGCCAGAAAACATAGCACCATTGCTCAAGGTGTAACAGCTATTGGTTTATATAGCTGAGGAGTTATGCAAGGCCTATTGCAAAGAGAAAGTTTCATGCAGAAATACAGGCTTTTTAAATTTCCTACATGTCTTATAGCACAAGATTTTTTTTTTCCTGGTATATAGAAAAATGAGCCTCGACCAAAAAAAAACACAAATTCCCCTAACTTACTGCTTGCTTCCAACTCAAGCTAATTGCTTGAACAGCACCTTTCCTGAAGAAAAGCTGACACAAGAAACTGGACAAGGTCTGTGTCTCAAGTGCTCTGAGGAGAGAGCAGTAAGTAAGGTGCTCTGCACAGCTCAATAATTTGCACCGCAGGAAAGCCATACTTCCAAGGGCAGGCAATATGTCTGCAGTATCCTCCTGGAGGAAGGAGGGCCAGGAGCTCATCTTTATGGCTTGAGGCTTGAAAGCTGCTTAACTGGGCGGAACGCCACCTCCTTGCCATCAAAGCTGTCCACCTGGCAGTGAATCTCAATGAGACAGCTGACTGGCTCAGCAGACACGTTGCCTTGCCAAGGGGATGAGAACTTAACCAGAAGGTCTTTCAGGAAATCTGTTTAGGATGTGGCGGATGAAGAGGAAGAGAAGGAGCAATTCATCCCCTGACTGAGGCGAATGAGAAGAAGTAGCTGTTCTTCAGTTGCACAAACCATTTTGAGCTTTTCTGCGCCGTGAGCTCACCTAGCCCTAAATTCTCTAAGACTCTGATTTTAGATTCCAATATTAGCATTGAGCATTAATTGAGAGGTCTTTGTGAAGAGAGCATGGAAATTGGTTCAAGTCAAAGAATGAAGCCAGGAAAGGACCTCAAATATATTTCCATTTGAAAATAAGCAATATGAACAAGAATATTACAGGGAAGGAATGAAGCTATTCATTTTTTAAATTGACTGTTGAAAAATGCCCTTGGGTTGTTACTTTTCACTGAAGGTTTAGGATTTGTAAACCTAATAATTATGATAACCCTTACTTGCCCAGTTCTTGCTATGTGCCAGGTATCATACTCAGCACTTTACACAATTGTTTTCATCCAATGCCCTTGAGAAACTCATGGGTAAGTGTTTTTAGCTTCACTCTTCAGGCAAGAAAAACAAAATTCAGACAGGTTTTTTTTTGTTTTTTTTTTTTTTTTAAATTGCCCATAGACATACTGTGAGTAAGTGACAGAACAATGATTCAATCTCTAGTTTCTCCCACCCCAAATCTTAGATTTTATCCACCAGGCTGCATATACCAAATTTGCTATAAAAATAATGTCCTGTCACATAATGAACAACCAGAGCTGCAGAGAGAGGATCGTGTGGATGTGTGTAGAGTACAGTGATATCCCATCAAACCTCTTCTGAATTTATCTCCCATTTGTCCCCGTGGACCTGAATGTCTCTTCCCATTATAGGATCTCTGGTGGCAGCCGACATTCAGGAGAACTTGCATGTCCCCTAAAATAGGTTCTTGCAGGTATGGTAAGCCAATAGCGCACTGTTCAGTGGTCTTTCCCTGGCTCCTGCTAGTGGGAGGATGGGAGGAAGGAGGAGAATAAATGAAACCTGAGAATAGTCTTCATAAAGCCCAGTTTTCTACCTCTGGTTTTGGATATAGACAAGATGATTTCTCCTCTGTCCTTGACAAAAATGAAAATTATTTACTTTTAGTGGAATTATTATATATATATGTATATGTATGTATATACACACATATACACCTATACCTACACACACACACACACACACACACATATATAAAGTGTTACATAGCTTTTCTTTCAGTGATGCCTCTGATTTTTTTGGAATTGGATAAGATAAAATTCAAAACAAAAATAAAATAAGATGGAATGGTATGAAAGACTTTTGGATGAAGTCTCCATAAACAAAGCCTATTCAGACTAAATGAATATTTGGAAGCAGTATTTGGAAATAGCTTAATAGACCAAGGCCCAGGCCAAGTTTGACTCCCAGACTCACTATTTCAGTCTGTGTAATGTTAGTGGGTTAAGTCATAAAATTTAAGTCTTCACTCCCTCATGTGTAAATGGGAGCAATAGAACTTACCTCATAGGTTTACAGTGAAAAATAATTCATGAGATAATTTATATGCAGTGCTTACCATAGTACCTAGCCCATGGAAAAGACTTAAAGCTCATCAAGTATTAACTGGTCTCATTAGTCCTGAGCACTACTCTAACACTTGAAAAAATGTACTTTATTTTATTTTTTTTTATTTAGGCATATTATGGGGGTACAGATTTTAAGGTTTCAATAAATGCCCTTTCCCTCCTCCCACCACAAGTCTGAGTTTCCAGCATGACCATCCCCCAGATGGTGCACATGTCACTCATTATGTATGTATATACCTGCCCCCCTCCCCCCTCCCCCCTGCCCAATACCCTATTACTGTAGTACCTATGTGTCCACTTAGGTGCTACTCAGTTAATACCAGTTTGCTGGTGAATATACATGGTGCTTGTTTTTCCATTCTTGAGATACTTCACTTAGTAGTATGGGTTCCAGCTCTAACCAGGAAAATATAAGATATGCTATATCACCGTTGTTTCTTAGAGCTGAATAGTACTCCATGGTATACATATACCACATTTTATTAATCCATTCTTGGATTGATGGGCACTTGGGCTGTTTCTACAGCCTTGCAATTATGAATTGTGCTGCTATAAACATTCGAGTGCAGGTGTCTTTTTTGTAGAGTGTCATTGGATCATTTGGGTAGATGCCCAGCAATGGGGTTGCTGGATCAAATGGTAGATTCACTTGTATTGCTTTAAGGTATCTCCATATTGCTTTCCACAGAGGTTGAACTAGTTTGCAGTCCCACCAGCAGTGTAAGAGTGTTCCTCTCTCTTCACATCCATGCCAGCATTTGTTATTTGGAGACTTTTTGATAAAGGCCATTCTCACTGGAGTTAAGTGATATCTCATTGTGGTTTTGATTTGCATTTCCCTGATGATTAGAGATGATGAGCATTTTTTCATATGTTTGTTGGCCATTCTTCTGTCTTCTTTAGAAAAGTTTCTGTTCAAGTCCTTTGCCCACTTTTTAATAGGGTTATTTGATTTTTTCTTACTGATTTTCGTGAGTTCTAAGTATATTCTAGTTATCAGCCCTTTATCGGATACGTAGGATGCAAAAATTTTCTCCCATTCTGTAGGTTGTCTGTTTACTTTCATGACTGTTTCTTTGGCTGTGCAGAAGCTTTTTAGTTTCATCATGTCCCGAAAAAATGTACTTTCTTCATAGAGTATTTCTTCTCAATCATTCTTCAGGTTTCAGCTTAAAAATCATCTTCAAGAAAGAACTGACTGCTTCATTCACTTCATAATTGAGGAATGAATGGGGAAAAATTAACGCCCTTCCCTCCAAGGCTGGGTTCAGTGTGTGTTCTGGGCACTCCCACAGCACCTTGCTCCGGCTGCTATTGCAGGTACTGGCCACACTGTGCTGAAAAGGACTTTTCAACCCTCTGTCACTGCCTTGAAGGCAGGCGCTGTATTTTATTTTTTATCTCCAGCACCTACTGCAGTGTTTCAAACACATGGTCTACACAACAAATATTTTCTGAGAAATGAATTAGAATTGATGAGGTGTCATGGGTGACAATGTTATTAGGAATGTTATTACACTCCTTGGATATTTGTGTAACGTGCAGTAATGACTGTGACATATGACTATTTCCACTTTTTCTTTCTAATGCTACCAAAGAAGAAAAAGTTACTTAACCACTTACTATTTAAATAAAGGCTGAATGACAGCTCCCCTTATCAGGGCTGCACTAAAGGAGAGGTTTTATCTAAAATTTTTGTCCCATACTGAATAAAGTAGATGCTGATTTTAAAAGAGAAAGCTAGGTGTGTAATCCCCACTAACAGTGTGTATATAAGTCACGTCTCGTGAGGCTCACCACAGTTTCTGTGCTGATCCCAGATGGGAAGAGCTGCAATAACTGAAGTTGTGAATACCTTTTTAATGATGATGACATTGAATGCTATTTCATCCTCATGATGCTGAAAGATGGAGGACTATTTTTTTGTGGATTCTTTATTGTGGACTCTTTTGCTGTTTGCGGCAAAGATCTCTGGGCTTTCCAGGCCTCCCTAGGCTGTGAATGGGAGAAAGAAATAGCCACTGCTCTGAAGTGAGCAGAGGGCAGCGAAATGAGCCAAGGCTTTGTATCTGCTCATTACAGGCGCAACAGTTATGCAAACTAAGAACCCAACATTTTACTAAAGTGATGCCAAAAATCTTGTCCCACACTACAACAAATGTTTGAATCTGCAGAGAGCCTATGTAGAATAAAATCAATATGCTGTTGTTGGAATACATGTCTTTTGATGAAATTGGTGCTTTAAAATGCCTTGGACACTTATTTTGAATGAGCCTTATCTAATAGCAAATTGGCTATGCATTTTCTCTCTATTAGAGATGGAATTCTTGAAATGTTCTCCCCCCCCCACCCCTTCAAAAATTCTCTTGGGAAGGGATGTGAAGGGAGCAGGAATGAACAGTATTGTCCTAGAGCATTTTCCTCACAAGTAAAATGATTACTTAGTATTTCTGTTCTAGAAGTGAGAAAACAGAGGCTCTGAGAAGTTAAAGAATTTCCCCAAGTGGTGAAGCAAATATTTGAACTCAGGATTATATAGCATCCAAGTTCAAGCTCCTTCTACCAAACTAGGTTACTTCTTGGGAAAGGCGAGTGTAGCCTGTGGGTTGGTTCAGTCACTCTGATTTTTAATTTCCTCATTGTGTTGACATGAGGCTAATCACACTGTCAATAACAGGTTTTTAAAGTGTAAGCCACTTTGTTGCAGGGAAGATGAAGAGTGGTCAGGTATTTGCTGGGTCTTATGGTTGAGATATTTCTCACAGCTCTGGGAGTCCCTTTGTTCCAGGAAGTAATAAATGAACAGAAAAGCAGTCTTCCAGACTCTAGGTCAACTTTACAGGTCATAGCCCTCTCAGTTGAATCTAAAATCATCAGAAGATTCCTGCAAGACCACAGGGAATCTTGACAATGATCTTTTGATTTTTGTTTTTAGCATTGGGTGACAGTTCTGTTTTATCTCTATTTTCTCTTCCTCTTCATGATTAATCAACTAACTCCCTATTCTCTTTTCAGATTACCTTGCTGCATTGTTTGCAATATCTCATAAATGGGCAGTATATATTTTTGCCTCCTTGAACAATCATGTGCCCAGCACAGATAATTCCAGAACATAATTATAAAATAGAAGCTTAATATTACACTACAACTAATGCATTCACATTTATTATTCTATCAAATTCTACTTGCCGAATTATAGGACACAAATAATATAGTGGGAAGACACATCTGGAAAGTAAATTCCTTCTAAGATCATTTCATCCCATTGGAGTGGGGATCTGGAGAACAGTCACACACACCAGGAACAAAGAGCAGGTGTTGGCTGGTGAAGAGAGGGTGAAAGAGAAGCAAGTTTAATTTGAACAAGGAAGTCCCACTAGGCCAGTGAAGGCTGGGGACAGGGAGATCCAGGCAGATGTGAGTCAGGGATGTCTAATACTAGTAAAGTTGTAGGCAATTCATGTCTAATACATTTATATTTCCATTCTTAATTTATTGAGCATTTGGTTTTTGTTTTGAGGGTAATGTAGGGATCCAACTTTATTTTCTCCCAGAAGGAAAGCCAATATTCTTACAGCCATTGATGAAATACTTTTTTCCCCACCAGAATGAAATACCACTTTTATTGTGTAATAAATTATAGACTTAAATAGTTTCTTGACTCTGTCTTCCTACTCATTGATCTACCTGCTTATTCATGGACCAAAACTGTGCTCTTTTTATCACACTAACTCTATTCATTTATATATTAAAATGACAATTATTGAGTACACAATATGCTCCCGGCATTATGTAGGTCCAGAGAAACAACACAGACAAAAAGCTTTCCCTCCAAAATCTTACACTCTAAAGAGTTTTAGTAACTAGTATAATAATAGGACAGTTCTCCCATTATTCTTATTTATTGTAAATGTTTTGGAAATTACCATATATTTATTTTCTAAATGTACCTTTAAATCATTTTGTCTCATTTTAAGAAAAAAATAGCCCTATTAGACTTTTGATTGAAATTCATTCAATGTATATACTAATATAAGAAGAAATAACTTTATTATGTTGTATATTTTTGGATCCTGAGACACAGTATGTTTTTTAATTTATTCTTTTCATATCCAATCATGTTATTAAATCTGTTATGAATGGTATTAGGTTTATTCAGTTTGGGGAATTATCAGAAATGCAATCATATCATATGTATATAATATTTTGTCTCTTTCTTTCCACTGTTAATGTCACTTATTTTATTTTATTAATTTATTACCTTAGTCTCTTCCCAAACAACATTGTTTAAATTATCACTGTTTCCTTATCTTCTGCTTTCTAATATTAATAGTTTTAGTATTTTTTTAAATTGACACAGTGTGATTGCACATATTTCTTGGGTACAATTTGATGTTTTGATACAGATATATGTTGTATAATCAGGGGAGTTAGTAATTGTCACCTCATACGTTTATCATTTATTTGTGGTAAAAACATTCAAAAGCCTCTCTTCTAGCTATTTTGTAATATACTATATTTTACACTTAACCATAGTCATACTGTGGAATACAACCCCAGAAGTTACTCCTTCTATCCAAGCGTAACTTTGTACCCACTGACCAACCTCTCCTTATCCCTCCCTCCCTTCCCCCCTCTCCATCCAGTTTCTGGTAACCACTGTTCTACTCTCCACTGTTTCTTTTTTTTTTTTTGATTCCACATATGACAGAGATCATGCACTATTTGTCTTGCTGTGGCCAGTTTATTTCACTTAACACGATGTCCTCCAGATTCATCCATGTTGTCACAAATGATAGGATTTAATTCTTTTTTTTTAACTAATGAATAGTATTCCATTGTGTATGTAAACTACATCTTCTTTTCCATTCATCCATTATTGAACATTTAGTTTGATCCGCTCTCTTGGCTATTGTAAATAGTGCTGCAATAAGCATGGGAGTGCAGACATCTCTTCTACATACTGATTTCATTTCCTTTGGGTATTTACCCAGCAGTAGTATTGTTGGATTGTATGGTATTTCTATTTGTGATTTTTTTTTAAGGAAACTCTATGCTTTTTTCCATAATGGCTGTATTAGTTTACAATTCCACCAACAGTATATAAATGTTCCCTTTTTCCCACATCCTTGCCAACACTTGTTTTCTTTTGTCTTTTTCATAGTAGCTGTTCTAACTAGACTGAGATAGTATCTTGTGGTTTTGATTTGCATTTCCCGGATGATTAGGGATATTGAGTATTTTTTTCATTTACCTGTTGGATATTTGTCTTCTTTTGAGAATTGTTTTTTCAAGTCTTTTGCCTATTTTTTAATCAAGTTATTAGTTTTCTTTTGCTGTTAAGTTTCTTACATATTTTGTATATTAAGCCCTTGTCAGATGCATAGTTTGCATAGTATTTTTTAAAATATAATATTTGCTATTGGTATTAAATAGTCCTTGAAATCCTGTTATATTCTCTATATTCTCTTTTTTTAACATGAAGTATTTGTTTCTAAATTACAAACAGCAGCTATTTTCAAGAGGTATTTCTTACTATTAAGTAATGTATCTATATATATTTTTTCATTTACCTTATCCATGTGATGAGTTATGTTCTGCTATTTTCTAATGTTGAACTATCCCTGCATTCCTGCAATATACTCTGGTTGGTGATGGTATGCAATTATTTTAATAGGCACCTGGATTTAATTTACTGATTTTTATATACAATTTAGGTACTATATTGCATCCATATTCATCAGTGAAATTTTTTATAGTTTTCTTTTTATTCTATCTTCACCATGTCTGGGAAGTAAGGTTATGCTAGCTTTGTAAATTGAATTGGGAAACTTTCCATCTTTTGCTATGGTCAGAAATTGTTTGAATAACATAAGGATTATCTGTTCACTGAATGTTAGATAGAATTCAGCTGTAAAACCATCTGGGCTTGGCACATATTTTAGTGAATAGATAATTTTTGAGGAGGGTTTGTGGTACAGTGGCAGAAGACTCTCTTTGTAGTCAGAGACTTATATTTTAATCCCTGCCCAACCCATTGCTGACTGTGTGACTTGGTTGAGTGACTTATTTTCCTTTCTGTAAAGTGGTGTTCTATCTACTTACCTACCTACCCACCTACCTATCTTGGAGGAAAGTAATTCCTAGGGACATTTATTAAATGAAAAATGCTGCGTAGTATCTTACACAAAGTATGTATACAATAAATAGTTATTTCCCTTTCCTTTTGGTCATTTTAATTGTAATCATTCCTCTCTGGGTGTGTGTATTCCCATAATCTGTCCCAGTGATAAATATCTTAAGTCTGTAAACAGCTGGGTTAAATTTACTAATCTCTCTGCAATATCCCTTTGCACTTAGATAAACTCAGTAGTTGCTGAGCTGTGACAGTTGGGTTTGCTGTAGGAACCGCTGTCTGGTTGTTCTTCTCAATATGTTACTCTTTCTAATTTTGGTCATAGTTCTGAAAAACCTGATGAAGAGGCAGCTTCTGGTTTCCAAGCTTTCCATTCAAGTTACTTTTCCCGCCAGGTATCCAAGGAAGCTTTGAGTAACATAAACACAGTTTGGGGGATTTCTGCTCTGTAAGAGTAGGTCATCTGATAGCCCTTTGGGCCAGACATAAAGCCAAGTTTTCTAGTTTAAAGTGTTCATTTAGTGCCTTAGGTACTTCTTTCATAGCAGATGATAGCCCCATTCATTCATAGCTAATATGTAATCCTCCTAAAACATTTCAGTGCAACAGGTTTTGTGTTTTGTGTGGTTTTTTTCCCCCAGTGCAAAGTGCTATACAAAATGCTTCGGTGGCTACATGAGCAGTTTCTCAATGAATTCAAAGGGAAATCAGACTGATATTTTTAAAGTTCCAACAGGGAAGAAAAAACAACCCAGGCTGTTTCTATAAGATGCTAAGATAATTCTCGAACAATTAAAATGAAAAATACTATACAGTATATAGTAGATCCCATCTGGGTAGATGAAAAATATGCGTAAATATACACATTAATATAGGCATTACACTTTTTCGGAAGGATACATTAGAAACCATTAACTTTATATTTAGAAAAAGAAATTGGAATTCCTGGGGATAAACGAGGAAAGAGAGAGATTTGCATTTCATTTTATATCATTCTGACAGGATTTTTTCATGAATTTTAAAAAGTTAATTTATCTTATTCCATGTGTGTTTTATTATATAGCTGTACTGGCCCCCTCCACCACCCCTAAATTGATTATTATTTATTTGATTTATGGAATCAAAGGCTTGAACCTAGTTGCACATTTGTTTGAACTCTCTTATTCCCTCACTTGGGTACCAAGTCTATCTTAGTTCCATTTGTCCTTCATCCTGCATCAGGGCCCTCCAAGCAAAATTTACTACAAGTCTGGCACAGAAAACATTTCTGGAACTTAAGCTTTGTTTGGGGGTGTTTTTGAAAAGGAAATTTGCCATCATCAAATACAGTTTCTTGAGCCCACACAGAGTGTGGGCATGGGTCCAATAGTTCCTTTCTGGTTCCTTTGAGATTTGTTTATTACTTTGAAAATCAGAATTTCCATAAAACAGCATAAGACTTCCCTGCCTCACAGCTTAGTAGAATAGCTGAGCAAAGAGATTTAACTTAATTTTGAGGGTTGGTTTTGCCACATGTATTAACAACGATAAAAGCAACAACACAGAGCAAAACAACCGTGACCGAGTGAGCACACAGCACAGGAAACTAAGCTTTTTAAAATTTCTTATGCAACCTTTAGGGTCAACACGATGTTGCTGGGTTTTACTGGGCTGACTCAGACCTGTTCAGATGCTTGGGTGCAGAGCTAACATTGAAATAATCATCCTTGAGGGGGTGGATTAGGAATGGGTTATAAAGCATGACGTTGTTGACAGCTAAAGAAAATTGTCTTTCAGTTCAAGTGCAAGAGACTGTGCTACTGGGGCCGGCTTTGAGTTCCAGTGCCTTTCCTGTTACTATTGCATCTGTGTCCTCAGGGTTGTCACCTTTGGTCACATGGGTCAGACTCACTAGCAATCTCTTTATTATTGGTCATCTAGTGATAATTTGCACATAACCCCAAGACAGTTCTCAATTTCCAAAGAGAATTTTATTTGGCCTCTAAATGTTTATTCCTTCTTTCCTTCCATCTTCCCTTCCTCCCTTCCTTCTTTCCTTTTCTCCCTTTTATCTTCCCTTCCTTCCTTCCTTCCTTCCTCCCTCCCTCCCTCCCTCCCTCCCTCCCTCCCTCCCTTCCTCCCTCCCTCCCTCCCTCCCTCCCTCCCTCCCTCCCTCCCTCCCTCCCTTCCTTCCTTCCTTCCTTCCTTCCTTCCTTCCTTCCTTCCTTCCTTCCTTCCTTCCTTCCTTCCTTCCTTCCTTCCTTCCTTGCTTCCTTTTTTCCTCCCTCCTTTCCTCCCTCCCTTCTTTCCTCCCTCCTTCCTTCTCTTCCCTCTTCCTTCCTTTTAACATTGGTTGTTCTTAAATACTGACTTTGATCTGTGTAAGAATGTGACCAAGTATTCACTAGTCTATACTGAAATAAGACAATAGGAACAATGTGTCAAGAATGTGCTACTTGTCAGATATTCCCAGCAGCTCACTTGGCACATGGTAAGTCTGCACTTCCTAGTCTTCTTATGGTTGGATAGAACCATGTGACTTGACGAGTTCTAACCAATGAATTTTGAGAGAATTGATGTATGTTACTGCTGGGCGGGAGCACCGATTGCTGACTCCAGAGCATCCAGAGCTGTCCTTTTCTGTCTGGCACAGCAGTCAGCCATATTGGAGATGGCTGCTTTGACAGCCACAGTCTCCAAGGGATGGCCACTCCTGTCTGCCCATGAAAAACATGAATCCTGTTGTTTTAAGCTGCTCAGATTAGGGTAGGGGCTGGGGGTGGCGTATGATGGTATTTTTTACTACAGCATAATTTAGCCTATCCCTACACAACAGCTAATGTGTGTTGGTTGTAAATACCAACTCTAATTTCTCAGAAACAATTATAATTTATTCTGGTATTTTTTTCCTACTCTTAAACATACTTAAATGTGTTTTAATGTCCTTGTTTGAAATTAAAAGTTGACACCCCTGTGGCAGTCTCCTTTTGTTGTTGTTGTATTTTAATTGTGCCCATCTATGAAATCCGTAAGTCTGAGAACCACGGCTTTAAGTCATCTTCCTTGACCTACTAAAATAGTGCAAAGACAAGCCAGAGTTTTCTAAGATATACTGGCCTTGGCTTGTCAGATTCAAATTCTTCTATAATAACAGATATACTTTGTAAGTATCTACAAACTCTTGTCTCACCCCACTGTCCATAGTTGTACAAAGGCTCAACTTTTGGATGCCCTATTCCTTTGAGGTTTTCTATGCTTCACTTCTTACCACCTGCAAGAGTTCATTCAATGATTTTGGCCAATTGTGCAGTTAAAAGCACTTGCCCAGGACAGCATGACTTTCAAATCAAGGAAGTCAAGTTGCAGATACAAAAACTTTCTTTCTCTTTTTTTCAGACAGGGTCTCACTCTCTATCGCCCGGGGCTAGAATGCAGTGGCAACATCATAGCTCACTGCAACCTTAAACTCCTAGGCTTAAGGAATCCTCCTACCTCAGAGTCCCGAGTAGCTGGAACTATAGGCACATGCCACCACCACACTCAGCTAATTTTTCTACTTTTTGTAGAGATGGGGTCTCGTTCTTACTCCGGCTGGTCTCAAACTTCTGAGCTCAAGCAATCTTCCTGCCTTACAAAAACTTTCTTTAGGAATGCAAGATCACAGGGACTTGAGTTAGTTGACAGCTGGGAAATTTTTGTCTGTTTTGCTTACTGGTAACTTCAGGGCTTAAAGGAGTATATGGAAGTAGGAACTTAATAAAGGTTTGCTAAATGAATCAGTAGAATATGGGTATCTATTTCATGGGCTTATGATATGATACTTAATTTTAAAAGTGCAAATTCCTTTGATTATTTTCCAATTTTTGAACAATGGTAAATTTAGGCTTTAGTGGCCTTCAATCCCACAATCAAATGTGCAATTATTACAGCTCTACTTGAATAGGTTAATTTCTCACTGAAAGGACAGGCTTGCCTTTCATCTCATTCACCCAGTCAGACAGGATCGTCCCCTTTGGTGTCTTAAGGATATTTCGAAACCACAGGTATGTGTGTGGTTTTTAAAGCCTGAAAGCACAAAGCCATGTATACTTTTTTAAAGTATTACTATTTTTCCTTCTGTTGTTAGAAGTTGAAACTATTCACGTATTTACCCTAGGGACAGTCGTGCATGACGGAGGTATGTGCACTGAAAATTCTTTCCTTGTCTCTTCTGCTGTCACCCATCTGTTTGGGCTCAAAGACAGTTCTTTGTTCACACAGTGAAGAAAGTTTCACACTGTCTGAAGACACAAAGGGTTCACCTTTGCCAGAGTTTATAGTTTACGTGTACACACACCTTAGCCTGATTGATCTGGCATTCTTAGCCGTTTCACTGTCTGTCAGGGAGAGATACACATATCTACAACTTCCACATAAATGTCACGTCATTTGAAAATAATTGTTTGGAAATTGTATCCGCATAAAAGTTCACAACCAAGGTTTCCAAACCAATGATCATATTTAGGTAGTAGAATTTAAGTGATTCCTACTCTCCTCTTATTTTTACAATTTGCTTTATTTGTTTCTAATCAGCCTGTCAACAAACGTGTACTGTGTGTACTAACTTCTCAGCCTTAGACGAGAGCTGGAAACACAAAGGGTAAAAGACAGGATTTCTGCTCTCATGGTTTGTATTGGCTCTTCTTAAACTGGCAATAAGAATACACATTGTTTTATAATGGAGATGAGTAATTAACTCACTTTTGAAGATATTAAATATACTTATCAGTCTCATAGAATTGAGCTGAGTTCTAAACTGCAAACCGTGTTTGCAGCACTCACATGCCAGGTCTCCCCTGTGCCATTAAATAACTAAGTTTAGCAATGCAAATTTTTTCCAAATGAATTATGTTCCCATGTGTACAGCATAAAGACTATGTGTCTGCCTCGTGGAACGCGCAGACTCACAGCTATAGGCACGCGTCCTTGCAGAAAGCACCGCCAATGAGGATTTCCCATTTTCTTGTTTTTAGGTGACTCTAAGAAACCTGAGGGTGTTTAGATTGATGAATGATGTGCTTGACTCCACTCTTGTGCCTGCCCGGCTCCAGAGTTTATCTGCTTTCTGTTTGTTTTCTGTGCTCCTATTAGGTTGTTGTTAGCTACATTCTGATGTTTGTAGTTTGGGGAAATCTGTATCTTTGTTATTTATGTTATCAATAATGTGACCTGGGCCTTCCTCAGCAATGTTCCAACTGTTCCCAGGTCCTCAATCACTAATTATGCAGATGAACAGATTGTGGAAACTCTTTCCTTATGGCTGCATTCTGGAGGAGTTGTTTTTATTAAATTGCCAGTGTCTTGAATTATAATTAGGCACTGGCCCATATTTATAGCATTTCTCTTCTCTCTGTCTCTCTTCTCTCTTTTGTCTCTCCATCTCTCTTTCCCTGTCTCCCCACCCTCACTTTTCTCTTTTCCCTCCCCATATCCTCTCCTTTTCCACTTATTATGGGCTGAAAACTTTATCACAAGACAGAGTAAAAGAAGCTTGAAGTCCTTAGCTTCAGAAGTAGGCTTGCCCAACAGCAGATGACAGGGCAGTATGCTAAATATCAGGAGGTTCTGCTTCTTGCAAAAAGTCATTAGGATGTGGAGCAGCCTGCCAGACAAAGTGGTGGAAGCTAGAGAGCTTAACAAGTTCAAGGGCAATGGAGGGATTCATTTACAGCCTGGCAACACACCCTGGCCAGTCAATGGAAGGAAATTTAACAGTGGTCAGAGAAAAGAGAGAAAGAAATATGGAGACCTTGGGGGCCTCCAGTTCGCTGCAATTAGCCAAATCCTCACACGGGTCATCTACTTGTTCCTTATGTCAATTACACTCATCTTACTGCAAACTATGATTTTTTTTTTTTAAAATACACCTATACATACTTGTTGAGTGATGGAGGGTGTGAGACAGAATAAGAGTAAAGGTTGCAATGGAGGAGAAAAAAAACAAAAGAAAAAACTTGCTATTTTTTATAGCCTAACTCTAGTCTTTCATTTATGGGTCCAAAAAAGATACGTGATTTCTCTTCTACTTTTCTAAGTTTAGTTTCTTGTTTAGAAACTTAAACAAAAGAATGTCACTCTAGAGACAAGTGCAGATAAGCACCTTACTCCTAGAATTATGGTGAAAAGAGATTTATAGAAGAGTCAACATGTAGATTCTTCCATCATATTGGTGTATCTGTACATTTGGGGAACAGGTGGAGGGAATGCGGAGAACTTGGTTTAAGCATCACTATTAATTTGCCATCACCTGGAAGTTAACTAAGTGCTAAGGAGCAGTCATTATAAAATTATCTGGAAAGCAACATGTTACACAAGCCTGATTGCCTTGTATTGCTGGAGAAAGTAAAGCATTTAGTATTCCTCAATGAGAATAAAGGTTTTTATATTATTATCACATGGACACATGATTCAACCCAAGCTTGAAAGAAATTAGGCCTGTGGGAGAATATTAATAAGAATAGAAATTGTGTTTACCCATAAGTCATTGATATCCAATATCATTAAATAAATTGCAGACTCATAAAACAATGGAGCCAGAGGTGATCAGAGCTTTTTTATTCCAACCTACTCATCTTAAGACAGCAGTAGACCTAAATAATTTCTAGAGAGAAATAGCATATCTTTACAGACTTCCAGAAAAGAAAGCCCACATGATTCTGTGTTAAGACACTCCACGGATTTATACTTCCAAGACTGTGATCCCCATACATAGCTGTGATGTTTAAATTGCCAACAACAGGGCTTCCTCTTTATTTATGTTTTCTTATTTTAAGAAAACTTTTATTCTAAAATAGTTTTAGATTTACATAAAAATTGTGATGATAGTACAGAAAGTTCCATATACTTTCTACCCAGGCTCCATTATTATTAATGTTTCTCAATAGTATGTTACATTTCTCAATCAATGAGATGATATTATATTTTTATATTTAATTGAAGTCCATACTGTATTCATCTTCCTTTAGTGTTTAACCTAATATCCTTTTTATGACCCAAGATCTTAAATAGGATACTATGTTGTATCTAGCTGTCCTGTCTCCTTGTGCCAGTTTCCAGTCCTATTGTAAGTTTCTCAGACTTTCTTTGTTCTTGATGACCTTGAGTTGGCAGTTTTGAGGAGTACAAGTCAGGTATTTTATACGCTGTCCCTTAATTGGAATGTGCCAGATGTTTTTCTCATGGTTAAAATTGGGCTATGAGGATTGGAGAGGAAGAGATGAGAGATCAAGTACCAACATTATCACATCATATCAAGGCACATACTATCAATATGACTTATCATTTTTGACGTTGACCTTGATCCCCTGCCTGAGGTAGTGTTTGTCAGGTTACTCCCTTGTAAAGCTATCCTTCTCTCTCTTCCTATATTGGACTCTTTGGAAAGAAATAACTAAGCACAGCCCATTCTTAAGGAGTGGTAAGTTATGTTCCACCTCCTTGAGAGTGGTGTATGTACATCAGTCATGTGGAATGCTATTGTTTTAAGACAATTCCTCTAGAAAATTTCTTATTTATCCAATGTTCTATTTTGCTACCTTAATTCATTAAACTGGTCTATATAACTTATTTCTATGAAGTGTTATTTTTAATTTAAATATTATACCTAAGTATTAATAGATTTTTTACACTTAAAATTCTGAAATTAAAAAAATATTCCTTTGAGAGCTAATCAGTGGGCACACATGGACACAAACAGATGTAAAGGTCATTGGAAATCAAGAAGTGGGGGAGAAGGTGAGGGGTAAAAATCTACCTATTGGTCACAGTGAACACTATTCAGGTGATAGGCACACTAAGAGCCCCACCTTAGGCATTATAAAAAATATCTATATAACAAAAACATTGTACTCCCTTAATATTTTGAAATTTAAACAATAATCCTTAAATTCAATCAACTAAATCGAACTATTTTAATTTTGTTTAGTACTGGCTTAAATACTTTTCTCTTAACTATGACTGTCATAGGTCATTTCCAAGGTATCTGATTTTATCTGTTCTAATGTATACTCACCTGCTATTGCAGATGTAGTAACCTTGAACAGATTCCCAGATGCTCCTAATGCCTCCCTACCTATATCTACCTTGTTTCTTGTAGTTTCATTCTTCTCTGTTTTTTTAAATCTCCTATTCTTGAGTAGATCTAAAACATCAATTAAAGAAAATGTACATATTAACTAAAATCTACATTGAGCCATTTAGGATGCCAGGACTATTTTATCATCGGAGTTTAGAGTTTCTAGACTAAGAATGGCAAAGCATTTTCATTTCATGTACCTACTTCAGCTAATTATTAGAAACCACCCATAGAGCTATATTGAGAAGGATTCCAAGAAACTGTCTGGGCTCATAGAGAAAGAATTATATCATACACAAGCTATGGGCATAGGGGAGAGAAAACATGAAAAGCCACTTCTGGATGGACCCTTATACCATTAGACATTATGGCCTTATCAAATAAATCACAAGCTAAACCAATTTTTAAAAGACTGTTCAATATTTGTTTTGATTCTTTTATACTATAAGTTTATTTTCTTATCTCATGGAAAATAAAATCTAGTATTCATTTTCCACTGTATAGCCTAACAACGTATTTGTCTATGAGGGAAACTTGAACCAGTTATGGTTATACGTAGGAAGACAGTAATTGAAGAAGACAGGAGTAAAGTCTTAGTTTTGTGTTAGATCTTTCCATTCAAATGAAAGTGCAGAATAGAAATATAGTAGAGAAGGCTCAGAGTTCAGGGCAAGGAGTCAACCTTCAGAGTGTGAGAAAGACACAGGGTCATTTCTAAAGTCTATTTTCCTCTGTTGCTCTTTTGGCCATTGGTCTCATCCAGCCCTGGCTGAAAGTGTTATTAATAATAGGAACTCTTCAAATTTTAAAATCATATATCATCATTAAAATCATATATCTTAAAGATGAAATAATTCTCAAGTAAGTATGGAGTTGTGTTGTAATTAGTGCTCAATGGACCACTTCGAGTTCAGTTATAAATGCAACCAACACACATGCCAACATCATGGATTTGAGGTCTCTGGGATTCCACTACATCACAGTATCTACTGAACTCAGGTCACCGTGCCTGGAATTTCTACCAAAGGTGAATTATTTTTTTGGAGAGTCCTTTGCATGGTAATTTTTTAAAATGCAAATTTACCCAGCAGGGAGTAATATATAAAATAAATTCGTTATGATGTGTTATAAATACTTCTGTTCTAAAGGAAAAGAATCTGAGTTAGCTTAAGAATACTATGGTTATGAGGTAGAAATAGCAAGGATACAGCAGAGATCTAAATGTTGGGAAGACATAATTAAAACAAAACAAAACAAAAAAACCCCTCTGGCCTGTTGGCAACAATAACAAATTTTAGTTCCTCCCATATTCTTCCTAGAACAGGAGGTAAACAGGATAATATGATATTTTATACTACATTAAAAAATATCTAATGTTCTAAAATGACTTGACAGTGAAATGAGGAAATATATTTAAAAATTTGCAGATAATGGAAACTGGAAATGGTTGTCAGTGCTATGGAATTAAAAATTAAGATACAAAACAAAAATCTTCTTATCACATTGGATGCATAATCCAAACCAAATGGGAAGAAATTTGACAACTATGAATGTGAGCATATTTTACTGGGGAAAATAACAATGTCATGCGTATGCTCACCAAAAGGCATATACATTAATTGGCATCGAGTACACTCCTATTAAGGAAAAGTCTATTCAAACATCCATCTATAATCGAATGCATGAATAAATCATGTTATATTCATCTGGAATACTATACATAAAATGCTAAATGGACATACAATAATCTATTACGACATGGATGAATATCAGAGTTAAAAAAAGCAACTTAGAAAATACAAGCATGCAGTGCTCAACAACAGGGATACATTCTGAGAAATATGCCATTAGGCAATTTTGTCATTGTGGGAACACCCGACAGTGTACTTACACAAACTAAGATGGTATACTGCACTCTCATGCTATGTGGTATAGCTCATATACTACAAGACTGTTCAACATGTGACTATACTGAATATTGTAGAAAATTGTAATGCAGTGGTATTTGTGTGTCTAAACACAGAAAAGGTACAATAAAAATATGGTATTATAATCTTATGGTACCACCATCATATATGTGGTCCCCCATTGACTGAAATGTCATTATATGTCCTATGACTAGAGTACATACTGCATGATTCTATATGTGTAAAGTTCTAAGACAGGCAAGACAAAGCTACCATGTAAGAAGTTACAGGAGGGTGGTTAGATTTGGGCAGGGTATGAGGTGGGAAGTGACTGGAAAGTTGCATGAGGAGACTTCGGTGGGGATCCAATGGTCTGTTTCTTGATCTGGGTGAGAGTTACATGGGAGTGTTCACTTTGTAAAAATTCACTGAGTGATAAATTTATGACTTATTAACTCTTCTGTTTGAAAGAACTAAAAAACCTAACCAGAAAAAAACTTCCATTTGAGTGCTATTTTTGAATAAAATTTTTGAAAAAATAAGGGATTATATATGTGTGTGTATATATATATTATATTATTTATATATGTATATATATATATACATATATATCTATCTATCTCAGAAAGGCTAATGCAAGTCAATCAAAGAGTTAGAGGAGTTTGAATCTATTTTACAACTTAGCTCTCTAATGACCTTTCTGTCCATTCTGCTAGCCAGAGTTCCTTAATGTCAGCTGAATGCTTTGTTTATAGCTTTAGGTTTTTTGAAGTAGTGGTTGGTCTGTTTTTATATCTGAATTGCTATCTTTCAAAGTATCTTGCCTCTTTTGCTTCTCATGATTTGTCTCTGAGATTTGGAAACTTCATAAAGAGAAGGACTTGAAATTGAAGGCTTGCGGGTCTTGATTTAGAAAGAAACAAGACCACCCAATGATTGTTTCCTTAAGCTGATATGGGTGTGTCAGGTCATAGACATGAGGAATGAAATAAGCACTTGCTATTTTAGCTGTCATATGAACAGAGATTTTATACATGATCACAAATTTCATGTTCTCAGCCTGAGAAGTACATGGCCATACATTGAGTTCATTGGGGAATAGAAAATTAATTATCAAAAAGTGACAGGACTTATAGGAAAGAATAGAAATACCCCTATATGGTTGAGCTTTGGTTCAAAGTGGCAAAAATCAAAATTACAGGGCTAAGGGGATATAGGGAACTCCTGGATAATCCTATTGGCTCTTGCCAATTGGGGATCGATCTTGAAGCTGGAGTAGAGTACGTATGTTCAGGTTTATGATACGACCATGGTTTTAGTTGATTGTTTGGCCCCCTTCAGTCTTAAAAGATATAATGACCATTGTACAGACCCTGTAGGGAAGAGGTACAGGTCAGTGTTGAATTTCAAACCCCTTCGGGGAGTGAACAGAGTTTATAACTAGGAAAATTTGAGTGTATGTTGGGTGGGGGTTGCATGTTGGTTTGCATGGTGGTCGGCAATCCTGTGTGGTGGTGATTAGCAGAAACTTTTGTCCCCTAGCTCTGTTGCTTACTAGCTGGGTTTCTTGGAACAAGTTATTTAACCTCTTAGAATCTTCAAGGGAAGATTTTCATCTGTAAGACAGATAGCAATACCTACCTTAGACTGTTGTGAGATTTAAGTAAGATAATGTATGTAAAGTACCTTGTAAATTACCTGGCGCAAACTCAATGCTCAATACATTTTAGCCATTTTTATTATATCTTAGAACCATCCCAAGCAGGTAAGTCAGATACCAATATTAGGGCAGCAAGAAGCATTTGAGACTCCATCTATTAGGGAGGATGGTACCTCTAAAATAATGTTGGGTGAGGGCAGGGCTTAGTTCAAAAGTTGAACATTTTCAGCATCTGCCTCTGGATGGGGCTAGGTCAGAAAGGGTCTGACTGTATAGACACATAATTTGCCCCCATAGTCTTTCACTGTCCCTTAAATATTTGTAGATATCTCTGTGTGTGTTAAGTTTTCCAAAGAGATTATTTCCTTTTGAATGTTGGCTGCTTTGATCATTTTTTCCCCTAACATTTGAATAATGCAGTTACATAAAATTTCTTTCCAGAATCTTACTGATGTTCAATTTCCTTCTATTTCGGCCCATAAAAAGCATTCCAAATTCTTTTATGATTTATTTCCTTTTCTGAAAACATTCAGCAGCATTTTCTATTTCCAAGGGCTGCATTATCTCCAATTCATTCACTCATCTTCTGGAACTAACATTTATACACTTATCTGCCCTCCTTCACCCCTATTTCCTTGCTCTGTAAATTCTCATCCTTGTATTTATTTAGAAAATAAATGTTCTTCCCAATTCTCTAACCTGAAGGTCAGCAACTGGTGTATTGTAAACTTGCGACCAGACCTCCCTTCATGAATTTGCATGAACATCTTCAAGACCCAAGAAATTATCTTTTCTTCTGTGTGGGAGCCAGGTAAAATAACTTCACAGGAGTGATTCTCTTCTCTTGTGTTTGCTTTCTGGGAAAGAAAGGGGTCTCTTTGCCCTTGACAATCCTCTAAAAGGTTAATCAGCTCTTCTCTTTGGGTCTTTCTGATCAGAGCAATCAGCCACTGGCTGTGAGTCAGCAATTCTACCTTATAAGACAGCAGCAGTCTGGTAGGAAGTGTTTTCAATTCCCTTTCCAAGTGGGCTCAGGAGTTTTTGTTCCTTGGCATATAAAGGAGGAAGAATCTGATTCTTTATGTCCCCAAAGATCAAGCCATTGTTGAGAACCTTGGAGTGGGCCAACTTGGCTTCTGCTGGATGCAGAGGGAAGTTTACCACCAGGTTCTTTACAAAAAATTATAAAATCCAGTCTTGTACAAAAGCAATTTATATAACCAAAACATTTGTACCCCTGTAATATTCTGAAATTAAAAAAAAAGAAAAGAATATTTATAGTTCAACAGGGAAAAATCCAATCTTTGGAATCTTCCCCATAGTAAATCATCACTCACATATTTGCATGCTATTCTGCATACATTTGAATAATAAGCTAGATTATTTCTACAAAATTGCCAAAAATTCCTAACTTCAAGGAGGTAAAATAATTAATGAAACAATTGTGTTCAATTTTACCATGTAGTCAAAGCCAACAAAATGCATGGCACAACCAAGACCCCTGTGTTATAGTGGACCAATATTCGTGGGCTGTTTGCCTTTTTTTTTTAAATTCCTTCCATGAACACTTGTTACAGGCTTGGATTAAAAAGTTCTTAAGATAAACAACAGTGGCAGTAGTTATGTCCATTTTAATACTTACATGTATGTTTGTATTAATATTATCTTATTTATGAAGCAACTCTATCTGCCTCAGCTCTTAATTTCGTTACCAGTAATATAATTGCATTTATTTCTAATAGTTCTCTCCATAATAACAAAATTCAGATCCCAACTTTATTAGTTCTTAGATATGTGACATTGGCAAATCATTTAAATTCCTGAGCCTCAGTTTTCTTATCTACAAGTTGGAGAACACCTCGTGGAGTTCTTGTAAAGATCAAATATAAAAAAGGAGGAAAAGGGTCTGGCAGGAAGTAGGTGTTCCAAAATTGCTCATTTTCTTCCTTTTCTACCTCTTACTGCACCCTATTCTGCTTTGTGGATTACGAAGTATTCATTTTTTTTTTTTTTATCTGAGACCTACCTCTATGGTTTCAAAACATCTGGCTTAAGAGTGAAAATGAATGCAATCACCCAGGTGTTTGGCCTGCATGATGACAGATATCAAACACTTAGAGCCATCTGGGTGATTGGCATATTTTTTTTTCACTTTTATCCAGATGTATGTGATACAGCTTTGGTCAAAGAAAAAAAATCATCAGAGTTTTTCTTAAATCCTAAATTAATATTTTTTTAAAAATGCTATTATTTGAATATCTTTTATTCATTTGTTTCCTTTGAAAAATTTCTTGTTCAAGCCACTTTTGAAAATAAAAGTGTTATTTAATTTCATTTCCTGGAATCTAGGAATTTGAAAAAAAGGAAGGAAGTGACTCCATATGTTTCAAACCCCTGTGTTTTTACTCAAGAGGATTAAGGACAAGAAAAGTTAAGTGCTGGTTCCAGGCCATTGAGTTAGATAGTAGCAGAGCTAAGACAAGAGTAGTTTCTTGATCTTCAGCTGATGACTCCCCTACACCCACTGTCTATCTTCTTTGCGTGCAAGCCACGTATTTTTTACCCATATACACACTGAACTACATACACCCAACCTGTATATACATATGCACACAAAAATAGCCCCACCTTTCTTCTCAATACTATAACATGATCTTTTCTCAAGGATGCTTTGAAACTTGCTAGTAAGCCAGAGAGAATAAACCAGCTTCAGTGCACTCAGTCTCACACACACACACACACAAACACACCCACACACGCACACACAAATCTAGAAACCATGCTCCGACATCTGCCATCCAGGGCATTGCTTAAATAGATGTCGTACTGAGATCTGGTATACTGTGAGCAGCTGATGCAATTTTCCTCAGTCACAGGGATGAAGCTTGGATAACATTTCTGGCTCTGAGAAATCCCCAAGTCACAAAGAAATGATTCCATTGACCTAGCGGCTTTGCACTCCCAATACAACATGTTCTTGAGCAGGTTCCCAAGGGAGAAAATAACGTGAGAGTTTTTAAGAGTGCTGAAAGTTTCCCCTCTAATCAGCCTGTGTGGATTCTGCTAGCATTCCAAGACATCCCAGACAATCCAGGGAAAACTTTGGGGACTCGGTGAGGTTTTCTAAACATTTTTTCTGCCTGAAGACATTGAAGATAAGCAGCTTCACATAATGACATTGTTATTTGAACATGAAGACGACTTATCAACTGCCATTCCAGTCACAAAACCACTGTATAGCTCAAAGAAGGCCTCCCCGATAAATCACCAACAGGGTATTGATTTTTCCCTTTTACTTATTTTTTAAAGGAAGGAAGTCAGAAGACTGGCATATTTTAGGGCTTTTAGTTTAAAATCTTCTGTTCTGCTTAAGTTATGTCTAAAAGCAGAAGTGGGTGGCTGGCCTTGAGGGAAGGAAAAACATTCCTGATGAGTGGACTTGTCAGTAATATGACCAGCTGCAAATTAGTCTGGAGTACAGAGATTATCAACAGCCAGAGGTTACAGGGGGTGATTGGGCTATCACTATTCGTGGGGGCATCAGTCACCAACACAGGAAGCTGACTGTCAGCCTTGGCTTAGCTGGAAACACCCCAAATTTGTAGTCAAACCAGGGACATTCCGAAGCCAGTTTTTAACAGCTTGTGAGAGCCAATTGCTAAATTTCAGGAATTTTGCAAACTCATTGATGTTACCTTTGTAGCTTAAAATTGGCCATGGTGGGAGTATTTACACCATAGATATTGGCACATGCCACAAATCAAGGCTTTTGCTTTCTGGAAAATTGGTTGTTAAACCTTTATTGGCACCTCACTAAGCCAAACAAACCTGACTTAAAATCCTACCTTTGTCACCTATGACATAGGAACTCGAAGAGGCAACAGCACTCTAAGACTTGGTGCTGTGGTCTGTAAATTAGGAATGGTAATAATATCCATTTTATGACATTATTGTAAAAATTAAATCAGGCATTGTGTTTAGCTAGGGTTAGTGCTCATCAGATGTATCATTCATTTAATAAATATTAATAGATCACATATTTTATGCCAGGAACTGTGATTAGTGCTAGAGACACAAGAATGAACATACAGATTGGCAAAGACATCCTAGTGGATGAAAAGCACAGACAGATCAAATACTAATTACAATTTAGTATAGAAGTGCTAGAGCATGAAGTGCAAATGGTCATAACTGGAAGAGAGATAAAGATTTATCATTGTTAATATTCCTTTAGAAAGGGTACAGTAGTCCATCATGGGTGAGGAATATTTGTCCAGCCGTATTTAGACATACTGAATCATGGATCTTTTCAGTGAAAGTGTAGAGCATCAAGACTCCTAGAATATGTGGAAGGCAGGGCAACACTTTAATGTTAATGAAATATCTATTTGTAGGTTGAGATTATGGGAGCATAGCTCTCTACCCCCAAATTCAGTCTTCATTGCCTGCCATGCCTACCATTATAGTTGATTCCTTTGGTCTAAAAGTTGTGGTCCATTGGAATGGCTTTCTAGAAAAGCAATGGTACTCACAATCTACTGCATTATTAGTGAGGAAAATCTACAATCATCAAGGAAGGCAATAGAAGGTAACATTCCTTTGGGGTTAACTATGTTCAAGGCATTTTACACTGCTATCTTATTTAATCAGAACACCACTACTATGAAACAGGTATTGTTATCTCCACTCTGCTGAAGAGAAAACTGATGTTTAGCAAGCCTAATTTATGAGCCCAAGGTGAAACTGAGGTCCAAGCTTGGGTTGACTGAGTCATGAACATTAATATGACGTTAACATTTAATCTGGATATAGTAAACTTATGAGGTCCTGTCACAAACCTCATTTTATAAGTGAGAAAATTGGGGAGTAGAGTTTAGTAAGTTGCCAGTGTGTACGTGACAAAGTTGGATTCAAATCCACTCTCTTCCTGATCAATACCATACTGCATCTTTTAGTTAGCAAGAATCAGTTAAGAACCTAATGAGTACAAGAATGGATTTGTTATAGCATGGACTCTTCAAGAAAGTGGCTGTTAGCTAGGAGTTAGAATGAGGGACCAGGAGAGAGGAAAGGACCATGGGGGTAAGAGGACATCAAAGGCAACTTAGTCCTGTCCCAGTATTTTCTGAAGAGTGGTGATCATAGAGAATTGTCATTCTCTGTGAAAATCCATGGAGCCATGTGAGAGATGAGAGTATCTTGATATGGGCTGTCCATTGCAGGATCTTCAATGTGGGAAAATATCCTACAATTATAGAGAAGAGTTCAGAATAGCTTTGCATAAACTCTGGTAAGATCCATATATTTTATGAGGCTTTTGAAAACTATTATATTTGTGTAGTTTCTGTAATCTTATAGCATTATCTGAAAACTTATATGCTACTCTAAATCATTTGAGAAATAAGATGTCCAATAAAAATATAAAGAAGAATAATAAAGATCCATTGTAAAATATGGTAAAAAGTTCCGTAATTACACTCTCTGTGAAGTGCTATAGAGCTATTTGAAAGTGGACTTGAATTAGTTGTAATTGTATATTGCAAACTCTAGAGCAACCACTAAAAAAAAATGTTAAAGAGAAGTGTAATTGATGTGCTGATAAAGGAGAAAAAAGCAGAATAATATAAAATGCTCAATTAAAACCACAAAAGTCAGAAAAGTATGAAAGACATAAATACAAATAAAGAATAAGGGCAAAAAACAGGAAACAATAACAAATATTATAGATATTAATTCAACTATAACAATAATCAGTTTAAATTTCAGTGACTGGCATAAATACAATAATAACAAGACAGAGATTGTTAGAGTAGATTGAAAAATAAGACCCAATGATATGTTGTCTATTAGAAACCCACTTTAAGCATAAAGACATGCATATTAAAACTAAAGAGAAGAATATATCATTCTGAGACTAACAAAAGAAAGTAGAAGTAGTTATATTAATTTCAGATAGAGCAGATTTCAGAGCAAGCAAAGTTAGGGATAAAGGGTGGCATTACATAATGTTAAAGGTGTCGATATTCCAAGAAGACCTAGCAATCCTTAAAGTATATGTACATATGTACCTAACAACAGAGAGTCAAAATATGTGAGGCAAAACTGATAGAACTACAAGGAGAAATGGACGAGCCCACTCTTATAGTTGGAAACTTTGACAACCCTTTCTCAGAAATGAACAGATTGAGTAGGCAGAAAATCTAGTAAATATATAGATGAATTCAACAGTGCCATTAATCAACTGGATATAATTGATGTCTATAGACTTCTTCATCCAAAAACAGCATATTATACATTCATCTAAAGATCACATGGATTATTTCCCAAGACAGACCACATTCTGGGGCATAAAACATACCTTAATAAATTTAAAAGAATATAAATTATACAATGTCTACTCCCAGATTACAATGCAATTAAACTAGAAATCAATAACAAAAAGAGAGTTGCAAAATCCCTAAATACTTGGAGATTAAACAACACACTTCTAAATAACACAGGTCCAAAGAAGAAATATCAAGTGCAATTAAAAACTATTTTGGGCCGGGCGCTGTGGCTCACGCCTGTAATCCTAGCTCTTGGGAGGCCGAGGCGGGCGGATTGCTCAAGGTCAGGAGTTCAAAACCAGCCTGAGCAAGAGCGAGACCCCGTCTCTACTATAAATAGAAAGAAATTAATTGGCCAACTGATATATATATAAAAAATTAGCCGGGCATGGTGGCGCATGCCTGTAGTCCCAGCTACCCGGGAGGCTGAGGCAGAAGGATCACTCAAGCCCAGGAGTTTGAGGTTGCTGTGAGCTAGGCTGACGCCACGGCACTCACTCTAGCCTGGGCAACAAAGCGAGATTCTGTCTCAAAAAAAAAAAAAAAAAACTATTTTGAACTAAATGAAAATGCAACTTATCAAAATTTGTGGGATGCAGCAAAACCTGCTTAGAGGGAAATGGATAACATTGAATGCAAAATTAGAAAAAAAAAGAAATATCTAAAATCAATCATTTAAACTTCCATCATAGCAAACCAGAAAAAGGAGATCAAATCAAATCAAAAGTAAGTAGAAGTAAAAAATAATAAAAATTAGAGCAAAAATTAATGAATTTGACAATAGGAAATCAATAGAGAAAATAAACAATATCAAAAGTTGATTCTTTGAAAAGATCAATAAAATTGATTAGCCTCTTACCAGGCTAACTAAGAAAACAGGAGAAAATACAAATTACTATTATCAGAAATGAAAGAGGAGGTCAGGCATGATAGCTCACACCTGTAGTCCTAGCACTTTGGCAGGCCAAAGCAGAGGATCACTTGAGACCAGAAGTTCAAGACCAACCTGAGCAACATGGTGAGACCATGTCTCTACAAAAAAAGAAATAAAATAATAAAAATAATAGAAAAATTAGGTAGGCCTGGTTGTGCACATCTGTAGTCTGAGCTACTCAGGAGGCTGAGCAGGAGGATCACTTGAGCCTAGGTGTTTGAGAATGCAGTGAGCTGCGATGAGGCCACTGCACTCTAGCCTAGGCAACAGAGTGAGACCCTGTCTCCAAAGAAAAAACAAAAGAAGGGACATCACTACAGATCCTGTGGGCATTAAAAAGATAATAAAGAAATACTATGAACAACTTTATGCCCCCACACGTTTGATAATCTAGATAAAACAGACCAATTCCTCGAAACTCATAATCTGTCAAAATTCACGTGAAAAGAAATAGTTAATCTGAATAGGCCCACATCTAGTAAAGAAACAGAATCAATAATTAATAACCTCCCAAAAGATAAAGCATCAGCCCCAGATGTGATCACTGGTGAATTATACCAACATTTACAAAAAGAAATTATAATAACTCTCTATAATCTGTTCCAAAAGATAGGATCAAAGGAAATATTTACTAACTCATTCTATGAGACCAAGGATTCCCTAATACCAAAACCAAACAAACATATTTCAAGAAAAAAAAAAAAAAAAACTACAAACCAACATCTCACATGAACATAGGTGCAAAATTTTTCAACAAAATATTAGCAAATTGAATCCAACAATATATAAAAAGTCTGACATACCACAACCAACTGAATTTATTCCAGGCATGCAAGGCTGGTTCAACATTCAGAAAGTAATAATCCATAACACCAATAAGATAAACAAGGCAAATTACATGATTTATCAATAGATGCAAAAAAAACCATTTGATAAAACCCAACACCCTTTCATGACAGAAACTCTCAGCAAAGTAGAAATAAAGGAGAACTTCCTCAACTTGATAAAGAACATCTGCAAAATATCTATAGCTAACATCACACTTAATGATGAGAAACTTGAAACTTTCTAGTGAAGATTCGAAACAAGGCAGGGATGTCCCCTCTTACTATGGCTTTTCAACATCACACTGGGAATTCTAGCTAATGTAATAAGAAAAGGAAAGGAAATAAAAAGTATACTGATCAGAAAGGTAGAAATAAATCTGTGTTTGCAGGTGACATGATCTATCTATGTAAAAAATCAGAAAGAATTAACAAAAACACTCCTGGAACTAATAAGCAATTATAGACAGATTGAAGGATATAAGATTAATACACAAAAGTCCATCACTTTTCTAAATGTAAGCAATAAACAAGTAGAATTTGAAAATAGAAACAAAATACCATTTACATTATTATCCAAATAAATGAAATATGGAGGTATATATTTAATACAATATGTACAAGATCTATATGAGGAAAAGTACAAAACTCTAAAGAAAGATATCAAAGAAGAATTAAATAAATGGACAGATATTTCATGTTCATACATAGGAAAAGTCAATGTTGTTAAGATGTCAGTTCTTCCCAACTTGATCTATAGATTCAATATAATCCCAATCAAAATCCCAGCAAGTTACTCAGTGTATATCAACAAACTGATTCTAAAGTTCATATGGAGAGCCAAATGACCCAGAAAAGCCAACTCAATATTGAAGAAGAGCAAAGTCATACACTGTATGACGTAGAGACTTACTATAAAGCTGCAATAATTGAGATAGTGTGGTATTGGCAAAAGAAGAGACAAATATATCAATGGCACAGAATAGAGGGCCCAGAAATAGACCTACATAAATATAGTTAACTTATCTTTGACAAAGGAGCAAAAGCAGTATATTAGAGCAAAGATGGTCTTTTCAACAAATGGTGCATAATTGGGCATCCTCATGCAAAAAAAATTAATCTAGAAACAGACCTCACACACTTCACAAAAATTAACCCAAAATAGATCATAGACCTAAATGTAAAATGCAAAGCTACAAAATTCATAGAAGATAATATAGAAGAAAACCTAGGTAGCCTTTGGGCATGGCAATGGCTTTTTAGATATAACTCCAAGGCATAATACATGAAAGAAATGATTGATAATCTGGACTTCATTAAAATGAAAACTTTTTGATCTGTGAAAGACAATGTCAAGAGCATGAGAAGACAAACACAGACTGGGAGAAAATATTTGCAAAAGACATATCTGATAAAGAACTATTATTCAAAATATCCAAAGAACTCTTAAAACTCAATATTAAGAAAAAAAAACATAAATGAGAAAAAAAGCACACATCTTGATTTCCAAAAAAAATAGAGTGGAGAACATAATTTAGTTTTCTTAAATGAATAACCTTTTAATTCATATTTTACTCTGTCCTTTGAAATATTCAGGAAATATTTGATATATTCAGAATTTAAACAAAAATTTTTTATGCAAAAAAATAAAATAAACAACCCAAATAAAAATGGGCAAAAGACCTGAACAGCCATCTTATCAAAGATACACAGATAGTAAGTATATGAAAAGATGCTTACCATCATATATCATTGGGGATCAAAAATTAAAACAATAATGTGATACATACTTATTAAAATGGCCAAAATTCAAAACGCTGACAGCACCAAATGCTGGTGAGGCTGTAAAGCAGCAGACGTGCTCATTTGTTGATGGCAAAATGGGACAGTCACTTATGAAGACAGTTTTTGGCAGTTTCTTATAAAAACCATATATATTCTTACCATATGATGCAGGAATTGTGCTCCTTGATATTTACCCAAATGAATTAAAAATTTACGTCCACACAAAAACCTGCACAAAGATGTTTATAGCAGATTTATTCATAATTTCCAAAAGTTGAAAGCAACCAAAATGTGCTTTAGTATGTGAGTAGATAAATAAACTGTGGTACATCCAGACAATGATACATTATTCAGTGCTAAAAAAAAAAAAAAAATGAGTTATCATGCCTTGAAAAGACACGGAAAATCCTTAAATGCATATTACTAAGTGAAGGAAGCCAATCTATAAATGCTACATATTGTATGATTCTAACTATATGAAATTCTGGAAAAGACAAAACTATGGAGACGATAAAAAGATTAGTAGTTCTCGTGGGCTGAAGGGAGGAAGGGATGGATAGGTAGAGTACAGTAGATTTTTAGGACAGTGAAACTATTCTGTATAACAGTAAAATGGTGGATACCTGTCATTATATAGCAGTTAAAACCCATAGAATGTACAATACCAAGACTCAATCTAAATATTAAGTATGGGCTTTGAGTAATGATGTGTCAACGTAATTATAACCAATGTGTCAATTATAACCAATGTATTACTGTGGTGCTGTGTGGATGCTGATAGCAGGGGAGCTTGTGTGCATGTGGAGTCAGATATAGGCATAAAACTGCTCTAAAGAAATAAAATTTATTAATTAAAAATTTTAATAATTTAGACTTCTATTTTGAATTTTTAACCAAAATATTAATAATATAAATTATGTCTTCAGTGTTTATGTCATATTGTAGATAGTTCAAATTTATATAATATATATGTATATGTTATTAATAGCTATCAAGAATATATTATGTTTATAGCATTACTAACGCATCAATATATTATAGCTGTATTATATTTTATGTTATCATAAATGTATTATCAAACACTACAAAATTATGTTATATAATGTATGCATATAATTATAGGTACTATATATTATATATTATGTAATAAGCATTTATAGTATATATGTATTATATATAATGCATATAAATAAGCTAATTATATTTATGTAAAACTATCCTAAAACTTAGGCTTTAATTCAGACTTTTCAATTCTAATTAAATGATAACAATGAAAAGCATTTATAAGGAAACATAATTTGGTAAGGCACTTTCTCTTCTTGCTCACACTACCCCAGAGCCCTTTGAGGTAGGATCATTTTCCATATCTATTTTTAAATGAATAAACAAAGTCATAGGAAGGTGAGTAGCTATCTCAGAGCTACCCAGAGTCTCATAAGTTCAGCTAAGTTTAGACCTAGACATCTGTGAAATTGAAAGCTGTACGAGCCCAGTTGGCTAGCGGGCTAGCTAACTTTGCATGAGTCCCTTAGTCTCAGAGCTGCTCTTTGCTCACCCTTGACATGTGAGGGTTGCCTTATGTAATCCCCAGGCTCTCTTCCAGTCCGCGTATCTGTGTGGCTGGTAGAATGGAAAAGGGCCAGTGTACAAATGTAAGAGAAGCGGACTTTTTCATTATTTACCTTACATAAGATGTGAAGTTCAGAGGGAGAACTGCCCTCAGGGGTGATTTATTAGCAAAGTTCCTGGCTCCTTCATCTCCACCAACTCCCACACCCAGAGAGGCAGAGAAACATCACAATCTAGGGATGAAATGAGAGCAACATCACACTGAGACGGTGAAGAATCTCCTGCCAGCAAAGATCCAAGGCCCTGTGGAAATTACCCTAACCATGAAAGTTTCTCTCCAAGAAGAGATTTCCTAAACTTCACAGCAAAGCTCCACTAGGGTAAAAGTGATGGCTCTTGTTTGTTTGTACAGGGCTTTATGGTTACAAAGTCCTTCATGTCCTTAATGATCTCAATTCAATTCTTTTTTTTTTTTTAATTTTTTTTTATTTTGGCATATTATGGGGGTACAGATTTTAAGGTTTCAATAAATGCCCATCTCCCCCCCTCCCCACAAAAGTCTGAGTCTCCATCATGACCAACCCCCAGATGGTGCACATCTCACTCATTATGTATGTATATACCTGCCCCCCTCCCCCCTCCCCCCTGCCCAATACCCTATTACTGTAGTACCTATGTGACCACTTAGGTACTACTCAGTTAATACCAGTTTGCTGGAGAATATATCTGGTGCTTGTTTTTCCATTCTTGGGATACTTCACTTAGTAGTATGGGTTCCAGCTCTAACCAGGAAAATATAAGATGTGCTATATCACCATTGTTTCTTAGAGCTGAATAGTACTCCATGGTATACATATACCACATTTTATTAATCCATTCTTGGATTGATGGGCACTTGGGCTGTTTCTACAGCCTTGCAATTATGAATTGTGCTGCTGTAAACATTCGAGTGCAGGTGTCTTTTTTGTAGAGTGTCACTGGATCATTTGGGTAGATGCCCAGCAATGGGATTGCTGGATCAAATGGTAGATTCACTTGTATCGCTTTAAGGTATCTCCATATTGCTTTCCACAGAGGTTGAACTAGTTTGCAGTCCCACCAGCGGTGTAAGAGTGTTCCTCTCTCTCCACAACCACGCCAGCATTTATTGTTTGGAGATTTTTTGATAAAGGCCATTCTCACTGGGGTTAAGTGATATCTCATTGTGGTTTTGATTTGCATTTCCCTGATGATTAAAGATGTTGAGCATTTCTTCATATGTTTGTTGGCCATTCTTCTGTCTTCTTTAGAAAAATTTCTGTTCAAGTCCTTTGCCCACTTTTTAATGGGGTTATTTGATTTTTTCTTCCTAATTTTCGTGAGTTCTAAGTATATTCTAGTTATCAGTCCCTTATCGGATGCATAGGATGCAAAAATTTTCTCCCATTCTGTAGGTTGTCTGTTTACTTTCATGACTATTTCTTTGGCTGTGCAGAAGCTTTGTAGTTTGATCATGTCCCATTTATTTATTTTTGTTGCTGCTGTGATTGCCTTTGGGGACTTCTTCATAAACTCTTTGCCCAGGCCGATGTCTAGGAGAGTGTTTCCAACTTTTTCCTCTAGAGTTCTAATAGTTAATCCAGACACTTATCAAAAAAATAATCCACCATGACCAAGTGGGCTTCATCCCAGGGATGCAGGGATGGTTCAACATATGTAAATCTATAAATGAAATTCACCACATAAACAGAAGCAAAAACAAAGACCACATGATTCTTTCAATAGATGCAGAAAAAGCTTTTGACAAAATTCAACACCCTTTCATGATACGAACACTTAAGAAAATAGGCATAGAAGGGACATACCTAAAAATGATACAAGCCATATATGACAGACCCATAGCCAACATCATACTGAATGGGGAAAGATTGAAATCATTCCCACTTAGAACTGGAACCAGACAAGGCTGCCCACTATCTCCACTTCTGTTCAACATAGTGCTGGAAGTCTTGGCTACAGCAATCAGACAGGAAAATGGAATCAAAGGTATCCAAATAGGGGCAGAAGAGATCAAACTTTCACTGTTTGCTGATGATATGATATTGTATCTAGAAAACCCCAAGGATTCAACCAAGAAACTCCTGGAACTGATCAATGAATTCAATTCAATTCTTAATACCAACCCGTAGGATGAAGAGGGGAAAGATTCTAAGTCCCATTTTACAGTTGAACAAAAAACTGAAAACTCAGAGAAAAGTAAACATTTGCCCAATGTCACTATAATAGTAAATGGTAGAGTTGGAATGAGAATTCAGGTTTTGGTTTTTTTTTTTTTGGCTCTTAGATGGAGAACTAGAGAAACCAAGCCATGCCCATGGGCACTATGGCATGGCGTTGTCTCTCAGCTACCAATGGGAGAACCTGGGCCCCAAGAAAACTAGGAGTGGATGTTACTTCTAGTCTGAGATGGTAGGTCTCAGCTTTTTGGAAGCCCCTTAGGCCAGCAGGTGGAGCCTCTTGTCATGCTTATTTTCAAAGACAGGGAGAGTTTTGTTTTTTCTTCTAAAAAAACAAAACAAATCAACATAGATTTTATTAGTTAACCAGGTTAGGACAGAAGAAAGGCGTTGCGTTTGTTTAAACTTTCCTCAGGTGCTGAGAGGGAGGCTCACCATGACTGTCCTGGAGGTTCAAACACACACAGGGACACAAAGGCATTCCCCAAAGGGTTTTGTGCAAGGCGTAGAACAGTCCATAGGCTCAGTGAAGCATGCTGCGTTTGCACGCATAGCAAAGAAATGAGGGAGCTGAACATGGGGTGGCATTCACCTCCAAAAGGCTATCGGCAGGCCTTAGATCCAGATACAGCAGGAAACAGGCTTTCTCTCTAAAGAAAGAGCAGTTGCAGCCCCTGAGTGTTCCTCTATTTAGCAACCCAAGCCATGTGAGGGAGTGATGCCCCCTTGATGTAGGTCTGTGAACATCTCTCCTTTCCAGTGGGGAGGCCGGGGAGGCAGCCTTGCCCTCTGGTTTTAACCATAAACATTCTTTTGCTCTTTATGCATTTTAGTGCCATGAGTAGGTCTCTTTTTTTCAATCCCCTGGCTTTTGGAGTTATTTCGTTTTATTTTGTTTTCCATCTCTCCCTTCTTTTCCATGTTGCTTTGAGAAAGATCCAAAACATCCTCCCTGGTTTCCTTAGCTGCTTTCTGTTGTCGTTTCAAACCACAGCCTAAATTTAAACCAGGGCCCAGGAGAGGGAACTGACTGGTGGTTATGGGCGTGGCTTCATTGTTGCCTTAGAAACAATTACCTTTAGCCGATCCTGGGATAATTCATGAGGATATATCCATGTTTCCTCCCAGAGTCACTGTCTAGAGGCCTTGGAGAAGAGGCTTCTAACTTGTTTTCCATCTTGCTTTTCTAATTTATCCAGCCAAAGACAGTCAGAAGAATCTTCCTAAATATTCACAGCTTTTATCAAAATACTGTTCTGTCCAGAAGCCTGGAATATTTTAGTGCCCCTCTACCCTTTATCTCTAAGATGAAGAATTAACTTCTTAGTTTGGCCTATAGTACCTGCAATGTCTGGCCTCAACTTACCTTTTCAGCCTTCTTGCCCATTGTTTTGCACCATAAACCCGCCTAGACTACTTGTTTTCTTTCACTTTCTTTCTTCTACCTCTTGATCTACAATTTTCCCTTATTACTTACTAGAAATGACCTCGTTCCTCTTGTCAACTTAGCTTATCTCTTCTGATCCTTGTTTGAGCCACAGCTAAAAGTCTCCTTCTTCGTGAAGTCTGTCTGAATTTCTCCAGACCACATCACTACCCCTCTGCTTTGAAACTAAAAGAATATTCTACTCAAAGAACACTTCCTAGCCTGGTCTATATCATTTTGTCCCCTGTATAATTGCCTTTGCTGAACTGGGCTCTGTTATGATATCACTAGCCCACATAAAAAAAAACTTTATAACAACCCAGCAAAAAGCATTATTGAATTTATTGTATGGATATTATTGGGGACATGGTTTGGTACATTTCACAGTGCCCTTTTCATGTAGGCCCATGGGAAAAATGTCTCTCAGTCCTCAAAACCAAGAATAGCTGGGCTTCTCCTGAGCTGCTGTTTTGTTTTTATCTTGTGGTCATTGTGAGTCATGTCTCCCTCTTTTCATAGGCTCAGAGCCAGAATTGCAGCCCACCACAAGTAACAAGTAAGACTTAATGGCATGTATTTGAGGGGTAATAACATTAACTTTGGCTTCTTATTTTTATTTTCTGTCTTTATTTTTCTTTCCTCTAGTTTTCTCCTTTATTTATTTTGTAATCTGGTAATTGTACATATCTTTGTAAAAAGGTTCAAATCATTTTTGGAATTTGATGAAGATATATGTAAATGTAAAATAAAAAATTTCTTGCATTTTTAATCTTCAAATAGCACACAAATCTTGAATATATAGCTTGATGAATTTGTATACACACCCACGTAACTTCCACCTAGATGAAGATATAGAACATTCCAGAACACCAGAAGATACGACTTTCTTTCATTACTAATTTATCTTTTTGTGTGTCTCTATGTATCTTGGCTCCCCACCTATTCTGAATATTGTTGGAGGATAAGACTATAGATATTTATATCCCACACAAAGCCTAACATGGGTCCTGGAGCATAGCAGGTAACAGTGGAAGTAGGTAACTAGTAAAATAGTAGATGACAATAAAAGTAGTTACTGACTGAAGGAGAGGACTTGTTCCTAATGAAGGAGGCAGGTAAGGCCCAGTGTCGACCCAGAACACCTTGTGCAGACCTCTGATAGAACTCAACACCTGTCTGTCTTGTTTGTCTCTGGGTCTCTAGTCTCTGGCACAGGCCCGGGCAATTTGTAGGCCCTACATACATATCTGGTCAACTGAAGAAGCTTTTCATATCTATTGCTGTCTCAATTTGAGGCAGCATGAGTAGCTGTTCTAATTCTGGAAATCAGGCTGGGAAAAATTGCCATGATATAACTGGGCATAATTCCCTTGGAGGGCATACCTCTGCTGCTCCCTCTTCTGCCTTCTAAATAAATGGAAAGAACAGGGGATTCCACCAAGTACCTGCCAACTAGGGTTAATAAGGTCTGCCACAATTATATACCCCTCCTCGTAAGGATTCTTTGACCTCGTGGAAGAATTGCTCTCCATATATATGGAAAGGCACATGCATTAGATAATGGATATTCAGGCAGCAGCCCCACCAGCTCATTCTTTTCTATCTAACTTTAATGCTTGGTAAAGAGAAATCTGTAGTGAGGAATGAGACAACTCCTTTCTCTCTTTGTGTCTAAAGCCTGCTTATTCCGGTCTTGATTGAGAATTTATTTTGGAGTGAATGTTTTCACAGCATGTGAATGAGGAAAAAAAACAACAAAAACAAAACAAAACAAGCACATGTTATTAGCAATAATGGAAATATACAATACGAATTTTTCGAGAAGGATTTTAATTTATTTTAGTCTTCACTCTCAGGGCCATCTGGTAAAGAATCTCATCCCAGAACAAGAACTGAAAGGCAAGGAGGTTAGGAAAAGTCATTGTAATGGAAAGCTAGGCCATGGGGAAGGAAAGAAATTGTGGAAGTAGAAGACCAGTGGACTTGGTGACTTGAATGATGCATGTTAGACTGGATCTGTTGCCCACTTCTACCTGGCAATTCACCTAATTTCTGGAGCCCTCAGTTTCTTCACTTGTAAATTGAAGAACTGTATGATGATCCCTTTGGTCCATTTTCATTTAGAAATAAAAAAAAACCATCTCTGATTCTATGTTTTATACAGTAGTCCCCCTATATCCATATGGGATATATTCTAAGACTCCCAGTGGAAGGCCTGAAACTGCAGATAGTACTGCACTATGCTTTTTCCAATATAATCACATCGTACAGGGAGGGAAGCATACACAGTGTGTGGATCTACTGGACAAAGGGATGATTCACATTCCAGACGGGAGAGAGTGAGACAGCATGAGATCTCATCATCCTACTCAAAATTGCATACAATTTAAAACTTATGAGTTGTTTATTTCTAGAATTTTCCATTTAATATTTTTGGACTACAGTTGACCGTGGGTAACTGAAACCACTGAAAGTGAAACAGCAGATTAGGGGGGACTACTGCACTTTTCCCCCTAAGGATATCAAAGCCATATGATTATCAAATGTTGTAGTTTATTTTCCCCAGTTTCTTTTTCCTTAAGATAAAATTTCTCTCCTTTATTTGTGGAAAGTAACCGAGGAAGAAAGTACCATTTAATAGATAATCCTGAAATTCCTGTAGCTGATAGAATAACAATAGGTTTGTCTCTCATTCGATGATCTTAGTCAGAATTTCTTTTCTCTAAAGACAGAACTTCTGTTGGTGGAGAGTTAGAGCAAAGGAGAACCTTCTGTAAAAAGCTTCCTGAAAAGAGGCAAGGGAGGTGAAATTTATATGTTGTAGCCCTGATGAAATATAGCTCAATCTTTGCAAAAGGAATTGTATATTTTTATTGGATAAAACAATAATTAGCTCAGGCTTGGGGCTCAGAAGTCTGGCTCTAATTCATAGCTTGTCAAATAGCATGGTTAAAATTTTTTAGCACAATATATCTTGTACTCCTAGCTTTCTGTTACTAATCTTCTTAAAAAAATAAGAAAGTAGAGGGGAAAAGGTAACAATGCTAACTTTGAATATTGATATATTATATATTTACATTATATATTTATAAATATTTATTACAAATAATATTCATTATATGTTTACATTATATATTTACAAATAATATTCCCCTTCTTTCAGAATGCTTCTAAACATCAATGTTAATCTTTCTGGTACATTTAAAATTTTATTTTTAGGAATTTGATGTCTTCTTTGTTTTTATTCCATGGGTGCTGCACTTGGAGAGGGCATTAACATCTATTGATGTCCATTGTGGGCCAAGAGTTGAGTCAGACTTTTCTTATATATTGAACATCTATGTGTGTCAGGGACTTTGCAAGATACTGTGGACTGAATGTTCATGTCCCCCCAAAATTCATATGTTCAAACCTGATCCCGATTGTGATGGTGTTTGGAGGTGGGGCCTTTGAGAAGTGTTTAAATAGTAAGGGCTTTCATGAATGGTATTAGTGTCCTCATAAAAGAGGCCTTGGAGAGCTGCCTTGCCCCTTCTGCCATATGAAGACACAGAGAAAACAAGGCCATCTAACCACCAGGAAGTGGGCCCTCACCAGGCACCAAATCTACTAGTGTCTTGATTGTGGACTTCCCAGGCTCCAGAACTGTGAGAAATAAATTCATGTTGTTTATAAAACACCCAGTTTATGGTATTTTTCTATAGTAACCTGAACAAACTTAAGACATAGGCAACAGCTGTGTTTTAATAAATAGTAAAGTCCCTGCCTTCGTGGATGCTAAGAGTATAGTAGGGAAGATAAACTATGAACAAGTCAATCACCAAAATAAATATGCTGCTGTAAATCGTTATAACTCTTGTAAAGAAGATACAAAAGGGTACTATGACAGAGGAGATAGCATGAGATGATCTAGGATCAGTGATGAGAGAAAGGCCTCTTGAAGAGGTAAGAGCTGAAAGAAATATAGGAAGTAGCCAGCCATGTGACCAGATACAAAAGTGTGTGTGGCCACACGCAAAGGCCATGAGGTGGGAAAGAGCACAGTTTAAGTCACTAAAAGGAGTCCTATGTGGTAAGAACACACTAAGTGAGGAGGAGGAGAGTGGTGCTAAACCAGGAACGGAAGCATAGAGTCCCCGTATTCCCCCAACCTGGAAGTGGCAGAGCCAAGAATGAAAGTCAGCCTGCCTGGTTGGTTTCACTGCCCCATTCCACCTGCTGTCCTGCCATAGTATAGACATACGGAAACTTGTGCTAACTATTCCCTTGTCATGGTTGATGTCTGACATTTTTAAGCTTTAAAAGGCTAATCAGTGTTTTGCAAATTGCTTTAGCTTTTTGAAGGGGTAGCCATGCGTTAGACACAGTCAACTAACAAGTTCTTCTAGAAGCCTTGAGACCTGCCTGCTTCCTGGGCAACTTGGCTGCTGATGCCCTGGTGTGCTTCATGATTGCAAGAATGGGCATTTCTAGCAGTGGGTCTTCCTTTGCTGGCAGGTAAAGCAAGAGTCTCTCTCAGAAAACCCTACGTAGCATATATGCTGTGTGGAGAGGAGGAAACTTTGTTTAGGCTTCTCTTTATAAGGGGAATGGCTATCATGGCTTCTCTATTCTGGTGACTAGACTCCTGATGATAGTGTACAGTGCATAATATTTACTTGATAATTTCTTTGAATCTTATAAAATGGAAAAATTACTTGGAAATGACTGACCTCACTTTCTGGAACAATTTCTATACTCTTCATTAAAACTCATATGCCTAGGGAATGATTCTGTTGGTAACCCATGTCCCTCCTTACTTGGGCATGGGTGCAAGACTTTGCCAAGAATGGCAAAGGGAAATGCTTCTCTCTGTGTCCTGGTTCTCTTCTCTTGTCATCTGTAGTCCCACTCAACTGGAAAGCAGGGAGTTTGTTTTCTCCCTGACTGAAGTGCTTATAGTTCATATTTTAAAGTATAATGACTGTGTTTATGAAGTTTGGGCTATTTCTGTTCCAATTCATATTGCTTGAGCTCAGATCCATGTGTTCCGGAACTTAAGGGGGTGTGGTTCTTTGCCAACGACTGACTGCTAATACCCTAGAGTAGCTTCTTTCTCAGGAAAGCTGTGGTGGGTAAGATTTTATTTACCATCCTGGATTTAAGTGGATAGAAAACAACTAATGAATGGTGTTTGTAAAACACAGCCTCTGTTCTGTTATAACATCAATATTTTCTTGACCGTTTCCTTTAATTCAGGCCAAATCATGTATCAAGTGGCTGTGACCTAATATAAGGAAACTTTGTACCTTTTTACTTGTTTATAGTTGAAGCTTATGACCTATTTAATTAATTTCCACCTTTATAGAGAGGCCTGTTTTCTCATTCTGTTTCTAGTTTTTCTAATTCAGCCTTCAGCTTCATGCCTCCACTCGTTGGACCTGATGACACATTGGGCTTCCCTGGCTTTCAACTTTGGCCCTCTTTCTTGGATAAGATCTACCTCTACCCTCTCTCTGTTTTTTCTGCTTTAGATAACCAGCCCATGTTATCTTTATCCCAAGAATCCTTAAGCAGGGCCAGTTAGACCAACACTACAGCCTACTTTTCCACTAGGAGAAATTAATAAAAACCTTTTCCTGTGTTACTTCCTGGCAGCATTCCCCAAAGTGTGTCTTTTTGGATTATTAGTACTGTGTCATGAGATAATCTATAGATAAATATAGTCAAACCTTGTTTTATTGTGCTTCACTTTATTATGCTTTGCAGATATTCTGGGTTTTTTTTCACAAATTGAAGGTTTGTGGCAACTCTGTGTCTATTGGCACCATTTTTCCAACAGCATGTGCTCACTTGATGTCTCTGTGTCACATTTTAGTAATTCTCACAATATTTCAAAAATTTTCACTATTTTTGCATCTGTAATCGTGAGCTATTATCAGTGATCTTTGATGTTACTACTATAATTGTTTTGGGACACACCATGAACAGTGCCTATACAAGATGGTGAACTTAATCAGTGTTATGTGTGTTCTCACTGCTCCACTGTTCAGCCATTCCCCTGTCTCTCTCTCTCTCCTAGGGCCTCCCTATTCTCTGAGACACAACAATATTGAAATTAGGCTAATTAATAATCCTACAATGACCTCTAAGTGTTCAGGTGAAAGAAAGAGTCACATGTCTCTCACTTTAAATCAAAAGCTAAAAGTGATTAAGTTCAGTATGGAAACCATGTCAAAAGCTGAGACAGACTGAAAGCTAGGCCTCTCGTGCCCAACAGTTAGCCAAGTGGTGAATGTAAAAGAGAGCTTCTAGAAGGAAATGAAAAGTGCTACTTAAGTGAACATGTGAATGATAAGAAAGAGAAACAGCTTTATTGCTGATATGAAGAAAGTATCAGTGGTCTGGATAGAAGATAAAACCAGCCACAGAATTTCCTTAGACCAAAAGTGAATCCAGATCAAGGCTCCAATTCTGTGCAATTTTATGAAGGGTGAGAGAGGTGAGGAGGCTGCAGAAGAAAAGCTTGAAGCTAGCATAGGTTGGTTCATGAGGTTTAAGGAAAGAAGCTGTCTCCATAACATAATGCAAGGTGAATCAGCAAGTTCTGATGTAGAAGTGGCAGCAAGATACCCTGAAGATCTAGCTAAAGTCATTTATGAAAGTGGCTATACTAAACAACAGATTTTCACCGTAGACAAAACTATTGGAAGAAAATGTCATCTAGGACTTTCATAGCTAAAGAGGCGAAGTCAATTCCTGGCTTCAAAGCTTCACAGAAAGGCTGACTCTCTTGTTAGGGGTTAATGTAGCTGGTGACTTTAAGTTAAAGCCAATGTTCATTTACCACTCAAAATCTTAGGGCTAAATGTACTTTGTCTGTGTTCTATGAATGGAAAAACAAAGCCTGGATTAGAGCATATATGTTTATAGCATGGTTTACTAAATATTTTAGCCCACTGTTGAGACCTACTACTCAGAAAAAAAAATATTTTTTTTTCAAAGTACTAGTACCTGGAGTTCTGGCAAGAAAAGGAAGTTTTAGCCCCTTTTTGGGAACTTTGCAGCCAAGAAAAAGAACCAGCTGGAGCTGCTTCCAGTTATGAACAGCAAAAAGCCTCAGCTGAATGTGATGAGGGCCGCCAGCAAGCAGATGAGGGGGGAGGACCAGGAGAAAGCCACCAAGAGGAGGAATGTGAGCCAGAAAGGCAAAAGAAAGAGGTGCAGGCAGGGTCTTGTGGGAAAGAGGAAAGAGGGCCCACCCAGCCAGGGAAGGATGAAGAAAGGGGACTTGGGAGGCAAGAGGAAGGAAGGAAGAGGAGAGAGGAGGAAGTAATAGTTTCACTCGTTATTATAAACCAAAAACTGTATATATACCAACTGTTCAGTTCTAGGAACCATAGGAGGATGCAGAAGGACGTGCCCACCACCTTCGTTGAGCTTGAAGAGACAGGATTGCCCTCCCCTCAAGAGAGTATGTAAGTGTTGGACAGATCAGTTTTTCCCACAACCAAGACTTTGGCTGGAAACTAAGGATCCACTTGAGGACATAAAAATTAGGGAAATAATTTGGTCCAGACTGGGAATGAGTTCTATTCTTAAACAGCCATTTTTTCTTTCTTTATAACTTTGGATATGGGGTGAGGGAGAGTTGGTTATAGTTCAGAGATTTACAATAGGTTTATTTGTACACTGGATTGACAAGTAGCTGCTTTAAAAGTTACTAAATGAAAGTGAATATCTTGTAAAAGAAAAAAAATACTACCAGCGCTCAGTGATAATATACCTGGTCACCCAAGGGCTCTGATACCAATGTACCAGAAGATTAATGTTGTTTACATACCTGCTGACACAATATCCATTCTGTAGCCCATGAATCAAAGAATAATTGTAATTTTGAAGTCTTATTATTTAAGAAATGCAAATTTTGTAATGCTATAGCTGCCATACATAGTGATTTCTCTGATGCTTCTGGGCAAAGTAAATGGAAAGTATTCTGGGAAGGATTCACCATTCTAGATGCAACTAAGAACATTCATGATTGATGGGAAGAGGTCAAAATATCATCAGCAAGAATTTAGAAGAAGATTCCCAACCTCATGGATGACTTAGAGGGATTGAAGACTTCAGGAGGAAGTCACTGCAGATGTGGTGGAAATAGGAAGAGAACTAAAAATAGAAGTGGAGACTGAAAATGGGATTGAATTGCTTGAGCAGATGAGGAGTTGTTTCTTATGGATGGTCAAAGAAAGTTGTTTCTAGAAATGATAAAGCTTGAATGAATGAGGAGTTGCTTCTTATGGGAGAGCAAAGAAAATGACTTCTAGAGATGGAAACTATTGGCGAAGATGCTCTGCACATTGCTGAAATGACAACAAAATTATTTAGAATAGTACATAAATTTAGCTGATAAAGCAGCAGCAGAGTATGAAAGAATTGACTCCAGTTTGGAAAGAAGTTCTGGTATAAATAAAATGCCGTCAAACAGCATTGCATGCTACAGAGAATCTTTTGTGAAAGGGAGATTCAATTGATGTAGCAAACTTCATTGTCATCCTCTTTTAAGAAATTTCCACAACTACCTCAATCTTCAGCAACCACCACCCTGATCAGTCAGCAGCCATCAACATTGAGGCAAGACCCTACACCACCAAAAAGATTACAGCTCCCTGAAGGCTCAGATGATTGCTAGCATTTTTTAGCAATAAAGTATTTTTCAATTAAGATATGCACATATAATGCCATTGTACATTTAATAGACTACAGGATTGTATGAACATAACTTTTATATGTACCAGGAAACCAAAATATTTGTGTGACTTACATTATTGTGATATTCACTTTATTGAGGTGGTCTGGAACCAAACTTGCAATATCTCCAAGGTATGCCTGTAATTAATTTTAAAATATAGTATAGGGACCTAGTGAATTATATTTTCTATTGGCAACATACAATGTACATTATCAAAATAAAGGTCCTAAATTCTTGGAGAAAATTTTTAAATGTTTAGTGTATTTTACCATGAATTTTCCAAATTTATTTGACTATAAATCTTATTTTAAAGTACTCATAGTAATGCTGCCAGATAATTGGTATCACAAGAATCGTGCTTTAGGAAATGTTACTGCATGGTAACTTCCTTTATTATACTATTAATATAGTATAATGTGTTTCTGCCTCTTCTATCTGCAAAAGCCTAGTGATTTGTGTTTAAATTATCCCATCCCCATTTATATGTGAGCAAATCTCTGGCTTCTCCAGAAATCTAGATCTTAAGCAATAAATATTCAAAAAGAAAGAAAATCAAAAGGAAAGTTAAAATTTTTAAATGGCTATAAAATTATAAATTGGTTTGCTCATCTCAGGATCTCATTCCTGGGGGTTTTGAGGGGTACAAGATGCCTTCTTAGCCACTCATTTTTCTCAAACCAACTCCAAACTTTTACCCTCCAAAATTAATTTTTCTACCTGGCATCGGAGAGATGGTGATTTCCTTCATTATCAATTTTCTCCTTGGTGATAATGTAAATATTCCAGAGCCAAGATTATACTACAATATTGTTAAGGAGAAGAGCATAGGTTTTGGAACTTCATAGAATCTAAGCCTTTTTGTGCCTCATATGACTATGGAAATTATGGAAATAAAAGACTAAAGTATAAAAGAGGAGTAGAGCTATACCTGAGAAAAGGTATATCATTCATCCCTAATTAAAATAATTTTACGATTGGTAAATCAATTCTGAAACAATTTTGGATAGAAAAAATGAACAAGTGAATGAGTAAATAAATACTCGTGTTGATGTTGTTGGGATGCAGGATTTTCACTGAGGAAGAAGAGACATAAACATGTGGAAGAAGAAAAGCAATGAAGTATCCTTTGGTGGGAAATTGGAATTAGTGGGATCAATGTGAACACATAATTTCTGAAATGTGGACATATATGAATGAATATATGCATACATATATGCATGTGAGTATATATGTATATATGTGTAGGTTGGTGAATGTATTTGTCTATATAATGCATATATTTCCTATCTGTCTTCTTAAAGCATCAAGAAGCAAAGACATTCCAGTTTGGCAAGCCTAGCTCTTAGATCTTGGTCTCTAATACCAGTTGCCACTAAAAGAGCTCTAAATCCTTGACTGATTCTGAGGCTGGGACAGGACAGGTATGAGATTAGCCTGCAAGATCTTGCTATTTTTAGACAGGGGGAAAACCTAAAAAAATAAGAGGGAAATACCAAAAGTACAGGGCCACATGAATAGGCTTCTTCTTGCCAAGCCTGGGGCGATGTGGTTCTCAACATTATTAAGTACTGAAATGAATTATAAACTGTTGAAAAATAGAAATTCATGAGTCCATACCAATAATAAATAGATAACTATGAATAACTAAATAAGTGGCAAAGAAGGAACCATCCTTGTTTAGTAGGTTGCTGAGAGCCAACTGGTAAACGTAGAGGATGTGCTAGAGTCAGATAATTAGCATTTAGAACTATTGATGACTGCTAAATTTTGATGAGGAACCAGATATTTGCATCATCTTGAAGCATTTCCTCACACACTGCTTATGAGTTTCAAAAGGGAAAAAAACCTCTAATAATTATAACCATTATAGTAATTAAAACTATAATTAATTATATAGTAGAAAAATCAGGCAACACTTTGGGTAACCAAAATTAATAACAACGAGAGGCAGAATGCCATTGTGTATTTCCAGATATATCACCGATGTTGTCATCTCACCAAGAATATGCAACATGAATGTAATCAAGAGAAACTATCAGACAAACTCAACATAAAAAAAAAAAAAACTCTTTTATTTTAAGAAAAGAGAAACATGATTGTATTTTTCAAAAATGTCAGGGTCATGAAAGACAAAGAGCTTTGGAATACTCTTGGTTAAAGGAGATGAAAGAGACATGACACCTAAGTGCAATATGTAAATCTAGACCAGATCCTTTATTGGAGAGTGGGGGAAAATGTTCTAAAGGATATTAGGCCAATTAAAAAATTGAAATACAGATGACAAATTATATCTGAGATAAATCTATCTTAAATTTATTAGATGTATCAATACTACTTTAACTGAAGTTGATAATTATATTGTGATTATTCTTAGTGAAGTTCCTACTAGAGTATTTAGAAGTAAAGGGTGAGGGCGTATGTAACTTAATTAAAAATGGTTCGGGAATCTATATGTGTGTATATATGTATAATACTTCTATCTATGTCTGGCAATTGATGAAGTAAATGGAGTAAGATGTTAATAATAGACAAATCTAGGTTAAAGGGTATGTGGATGTTATTTGTCCTATTCTTATTCTTACAAGTATTCTCAAAGTTTGAAAGTATTTCCAGATTTTAAAAAGTTAAAAAATGTTAAAAGTTTATTACTATCAATTTCTTTATCACACAACTCAGTATTTATGCTACATATAAAGATATGTATACTTAGGATCAGAAGAGAGGGTAATTCTAGCATAAATGGGACTTTATCAATCTTGTGAGTGAAATTTTAGAGAAAAATTTCAAAATGATATTCCCAGAACTAATGATAAAAACTATTTTGAAAAGAGAGACTTGTTTCCCACAAAGTATCACAACTAGTTAGGCAGCTTACTGAGAAACAGAAGAAAGAGATGTCTGGTCTCAACTCTTGGACATGGGATGGCCATAGACTGGGAGAGATGTTTCTACATGTGACATTTTGTAGTGCCATTCAAATGTCCTCCAATCTAGTCTTTGTCTTAGATTCTTGGGGAAACGAGATAATCAAGGCTACTCTTTCTTAAGTCCAAGAAGAATGAACATTTATAACTTTTGTGGGTTCAAAGCCTTCAGCCATTTCACTCAAAGCATGGCTGGCAGCTCAATTAAAGCCACCAGACCAGCGGGGGCAGCTCTATGCATCTTCGGGTGAGTACTGGCAGCCGTGAGAGAGGCAATGCTGGCCCATGCAATCACTGCAGCAACAACGCAGAGAGAGGAAATGCAGGAAATGGAGAGGGGCAGAATCTCTGCAGCCACAAAGCTGTCCCCTGCCCAGAAGGCATAAACTACCCCAGGCTCCACCTGGCAAAGGGAACAATTTCTGTGATTCCGTGGGGTAAAATTCAGAGCCAAGGAGTCTTGTCAGTACTATGGTTGTTTTTCCTCACGTCCTTTGAATGCTATCATGACCAGCTTCCACCCCTGAACACAAGTAGCTGCGGCCTTGGTAGGCAAAGTTTCATCTGCACTTAAAAAGTAGCTGTAAGTCCAACTTCATGCACAACCTCATTTTAAATTAAGCAGGGGATCGAATAGAATTGTTCTAGATTTGGCATCACTTATTCTCAGTGTATCCCACTTAGGAGCTCTACTGGGCTATGTTCATGGAAATGCCAAGAAATATCTTTCTGAATAGCAGCCTCACTGAATTTGGGAGAAGAGTCTGTTCTTTCTAACATCCTCCTTTACTGTACAGATTCTGACACAAATAGAATGCACCTGTGTTCATGAAACATGTCCTGACACTTGTCCCCAAAATATTCTCAGAATGTACCACATCAATGGCACACCTTGCTGGGTGCCATCTCAGAAAAGAAGCTGCAAGGCCTTAAACTTTTGCTTAAGGAGCTGCTTCCCCTCTCCAAGCACATAATCTGTGTGTATGCTGTGCTGAAGAGAAATATTCTCTAACACACTTCATAAACATTAATAGATCTTTGAGCCTTTAAGCTTGACTGAGTCTATTTATGTATTCCCCATGTCACTGTCTCCTCAGAACTAAAAAGAAAGGTACAGAGATGTGCAACATATAGATGTATAGAGGGTACCTGTTTTAAATATTGGAGATGGAATTATGAACCATAATTCTGGAACATTCTAATGAAGACACCTGGAGATTATTGTGGCAATTCAGGAACATTTTAGGCAAATATAGAGGTACTACTATGTAGGCCACTATCATACAGAGGCAGAGAATGGTTATGATTTCCTGTGGAATGTTGTACTTGGGTTTAGGTTGAGTTTGAAGTGATGGGAACAAGATCTCATGACTAGAGTATTGCAATTCAAAACTTCTAGAGTTTTGGTTTCCAGCCAGTTGAATCAGTGTGGTGAGGCCTCTGAGTCCCAGAAATTACTGGTGTAGAAGAAAGTTTCTGAGCAAAGAAGGAATGAGTTAGAAGAAAATGGTTGCTGAATTTACTAAAATACCTGGGATAACTTCAAACCTTTGAAGTTTCTTATCTTAACTATATCATTCACTCACACATCAGCAGAAAACTGTTGAATATCCACTATGTTCCAGACACTGTCCTGGGCAGGTACAAAGAAGAAAGTGCCGTGTCTGCCTGAAGTTTTGCTCAGTGACAAAAACCATAAACGACCATTAAAGAGCAATGTGCTAATTGCAATGATGGGGATTTACACGCAGAAGCATCAAGGAGTGCCTGGTAGATTAGTCAAGAAGTTCTGGTAAGGCATCGAAGAGGAGGAAGCCCATCAGCTAGATGTTAAAGGATTTATTAGATGCCACCCAAAATTACCAAGCCAGGGCTACAACATGAGCATGGGCTAGGGGTACAAAACAGCATTAATAAAGGAAAGGGCCACAAAAAGTGTCAGTGGTGTTCGCAGTTGATGGCAGGGATAGAAGACGATTGGCCTGAATTGGGAATAGAGACCACAAGCATGGAAATCCTCAGAGATCATAATACAGAGCCTTCTAGAGTCATGCTGTAGAAGGTGTAGATTCAGCAGAGGACATTAAGCCAAGCTCTAGAGGCTCAATTGCTTGTCTGTCCTTTATACCTGGGGTGTGTGAACAATGAATGTTAGGAGGATAGGACTAGAGATGGGAAGACTGCTACAGGAACCCCACAGCAAGGTGGCAAGAGTCTGAACAATATAAGTAGGAGTACCAATAGAGAGGAAGGCACATATAACCAACAAAGGTTAGTAATTAATCAGTGTAGGGGAAGAAGATACACTGGTGAGGAAAAAATAGATCTAATCCCAATTCTGCCTTTCTTTGTCATGTGAACAAATTGGGGAATATTACTCTGTCACTCTATGAAATGGGTAAAGGAAGTCTAGACATCTTATCTGCCTTTTGGGTCTTAAAATGGGCATAGCTCTTTCCTGTCTCAGGACCTTTGCACATAATATTTTCTAGAATAAGAAATTATCAGTTTTTCAACTTAGGCTGACTTTTTCTTGTCCTTCAGGCCCAGTTGAAAATACCACCTACTCAGAGAGTAGCTTTCTATGACTACCTTAGGTAGATGGGTACCCCCTTATTATTTTTGACCCCTCCATCCTGCCTATATTTTTCAAAATATGTAACATCTTTTCTAATTATACTATTATTTGTTGCAACAACCATTTCTTTTTTGTTTTCTAATGTATTCCCAGGGCTGGCATGCAGTATTCATTCAATCAGTAATTGTTTGACTAGAGCTGTAGCCAAAGCAGTGTGTTGAACCCACCACATGGGCTCATGGCCCAGAATCTGCGGGGAGTTGTGCCTGGACAGTGACTCTAGACAGCTCATGCCAGATATGACCTAGCGAGTCCCACAGGTGCTAAAGTAAGGAGGCACATGTTATGGGCTGAATTAATCTCCCCAGAATGATATGTTGAAATTCTAATCTCCAGAACCCCAGTATGCGATCTTATTTGGAAATAGGGTTTCTACAAAGGTAACCAAGTTAAAATGAGGTGATAGGATAGGATTGAATCCAATATGACTGTGTTCTTATAAGAAGTGGAAGTCTGGACACAGAGATAGACATGGAGGGAGGATTATATGAAGAGATGGGAGGAAGACAGCTATCTACAAGCCAATGAATGCCTGAGCCACCAGAAACTAGGATAGAGCCCCAGAACAGGTCTTTCTCTAGGGCCTTCTGAAGGAGCATGGCCCTGCCAATACCTTGATTTTGGAACTCTAGCCTCCAGAACTGTAGTACAATAAGTGTCTGTTGTTCTAAGCCATCCAGTTTGTGATGCTTTGTTATAGCAGCCCTAGGAAACTAACACAGCATATTTCGGTGGGTGGCTGAAGTCCTGGGATTATAAAGGTAGGTGTAAATGAGCCTGTGATATTCAGGCCTACAGGTCTACAGATTAATTTGACTCCTTTTTTTTTTTTTTCTTTTTTTTACCTACCAGCTGGTAAGATTTATGGACATTCTTTTAATCTAAACTTTGCTTGTACCTCAATCCTGCAAGAGTCTATATTCTGAACAATGGCTGCTGAGAAAATGTGGGAAAATGTCATCGACCGAGTTGATAACCCTTGAAAATCTGGGCAGAAATAATTAGTTTGTCACTGTTCAGACCAAGAGCAGTGAAATTATATGGAGCATAATGGAATAATTATGCTAAGAATAGTGACTGCTTTTATACTAAATATAGGTAAAAGAATACCTATCTACTGAGAACTTTTAATAAGTGTGTTCTCTGCAAATGACTTCACGATTTAAACACCTAAGTCACACTTTCTGCTACAAAAAAGAGAAGTAATCAATGACTGCCATCATTTTGTTTTTAAACTTGTCTCCATTTCTTCTCTCATGTTAACAATTAGTCTTTTAACTGGTACACCCACAGCAAATTAAAATACACTCAGAGTCCAATCATGTACTAAAAGACATTCGCTAGCCACCTCCGCTCTTGTTCCTTCACACTTTCTTCCAACTGGCTGTGTAGCTAGTTCTAAATATACTTTAACTATTTTGTTAAATGCAGAAAATTATTTGTTAAAACTCAAATTATCATTAGTGCAGTTTCAAATCTACTAATAAATAATTTTTAAAGACAATATCAGGAAGCCCAATTTATGATATTTCCTGCTAGTATCTAAATTCTAGATTGTAGGTATACTGTTAGCTCTAAGAAAAAGGAAAGAAAAAACAAGAAAAGAATAAGTTTAATAAATAAAATTGAATTATTTTGACCCACATTTATGGTTATATTTTAATATCTAAAACTTAGCACATCATTTTGAGGAGAAAACATTTTAAAATCCTTCTGAGATCTATGCACTATAGTGCAATGAAACCTCAAAAACCTTTTACCTGATAAACTGACCCTTCTAAGAGTTTAACCTGAAATGGATTTTTCACACACAGACTGCTTTAGCATATGCTGTATATTTTTAAAGAAATTGAGTTTAGTCAGTACGGTTGGCAGGCTATTTATTTACCTACACTTCCTCTTGCTAACTCTCTCCCAATGTTGTTCAGATATTCATCCTTTTACCAATTGCAGAAGAAATCCTGATTGTAATAATTTAATCAATTTGTGTTTCCCAGTCATCCAAGTGTAGAGTCATTATTTAAAATGGCCTCAATCAGGCTGAAGGGAAAGACACATTTATATGCTGGGAGACAGCTTTTGGACGTCTAACCTCCAGACTTCTTTCCTCTTTTTCGCTCTCTCTTACTCTTTCTCTTGCTCTATCTTGTGCTTCTACAGATCACAAATCTACCAAGTGTATTTGCCCACTTATCTCTTGCAGCCATCCTTAACAGAAGATATGAAGACAGAGATAAAAGGGTGATGGACAAAATGTAGCCAAACACAAAGATAGAAAGACATGTATCCTTGAGGAGTCCACTGAATTGCTAAATTAACCTGAGAAACTGCTCTACTTCTCAGTTTTATTTATGTGACACAATACATTTCTTGATTTTTTAAAGACAATTTTTGCAAAGGAAAACCTCCTAAGCGCTATGTCAACTTTGCTAATGAGTCATAATAGATTAGGCCATGTATTGATTAGAGCATGAGCCAAAGTCAAATTATCTATGGGAAGAGCGTGAGAGAAAACTCATGCTACAAACTGGTGGGCATGCACTTGCCCTCTAGCAATCTCCCATACGAGGTCAAAATAAGCTGATTTAATCACACCACATCTTTTGGGAAGTATAAATATAACCATTATTTATTGAGTGCTTCTTGTGGTCCATACACTTCTCTAATATATTTATGTAGACTAATCCCATTAAATTTGCCTAAAATCTCCCATACAATATGTACCATTAACTCTATTGTACATATTAGGAACTGAGGCATACTAACAAACTTCCCCTGGGATATACAATTTGAAGATGATGGAGCAAAAGACTCTTAAGTCCCAGAGACATTTGGGGATTCAAATACTGTATTTTAAAAGTAAGTATTTCCATGGGAAAAGGAAAATCTGAAAGTCAGTAATGTCACACTCATATTAATAATAATAATATTTTCCTATAGAAATTTTAACAATAAAATTATTTTGGAGTTCTATGTGAACATGTATGTACCCTAAGATTATTGAGAAAAAAAATCTTTGCTACTGTATTATAGTAAGTTTTTCTCTGCACAGTTCTTTTCTTGGTAACATGGGTGCTATCATTGGCATCAACTTTCTTATACATTCTTTTTACTAAATTCATTTATTGTGGTAAAAATCACATAGCATGAGATCTATCCTCCTAACAAATTTTTAAGTGCACAATGCAATATTCTTAACTATAGGCACAATATTCTTAACTATAGGTACAGCAGATTTTTAGAACTTTTTCATCTTGCATAATGGGAACTTTATACCTATTGAATAGCAACTTATCATTTCTCCCTCCCCCAGCTCCCTTCAGCCTCCATGAGTTTGATGACATTAGATATCACATTTAAGTGGAATCATGTACTATGTGTCCTTCTGTGACTAGCTTATTTCACTTGGCATAATGCACTCAATACCCTCACGTTGTTGAGGGTTGTAGATTTCCATCTTTTTTGAGGCTGAATAATACTCTATTGTATGTACATAACACATTTTCTTTATCCATTCATTCTTCTATAGATATTTAGGTCCGTAAATATTTTTCTTTTATGCTGTAGGTTGTTTTACCACTCAGTTGATTGTGTCCTTTGTTTGGGCAGAAGCTTTTTAGTTTGATGTTTGCTCACTTGTCTATTTTTACTTTTATTATCTGTGCTTTTAGTGTCATATCCAAGAAATCATTGCCAAAACCAATGTCATAAAGATTTTCCCATATGTTTTCTTCTAGGAGTTTTATAGTCTTACACTATATGTTTAAGTCTGGAATCCATTTTGAGTTGTTTTTTGTGTATGGTGTAAGATTAGTGTCCAATTTCATTCTTTTGAATGTGGATATCCAGTTTCCTCAACAACATTGGTAGAAGAGACTATTCTTTACCCATTGTGTATACTTAATACCTTGATCAAAATCAGTTGACCATACATGCATGGTTTTATTTATGGGCTCTGTATTCTGTTTTGTTGGGCTGTACGTCTGACTTTATGCTAGCATCATAGTGGTTTGTAATATGTTTTGAAATTAGGAAGTATGAGACCACTAGCTTTGTTCTTTTTCCTTAAGATTGCTTTGGCTATTCAGGTTTTTTGTGATTCCATATGAACTTTAAGATTTTTTTCCTCTTTCTGTAAAAAATGCCATTGTGATTTTTGATTGGGATTGTATAAAATCTACAGGTTGCTTTGGGGAATTTGGACATTTTAATATTTTAATATTGTCTTCCAATTCACAAGGACAGGATTTCTTTTATTTGTGTCTTATTTAATTTCTTTCAGCAATATTTCATGATTTTCAGTGTACAAGTTTCTGCCTCCTTGGTGAGGTTTATTCTTAAATATTTTATACTTTTTGATGCTATTATAAAGGGAACTATTTTCTTAATTTCTTTTTCAAATTATTTGTTGTTAGTGTATGGAAATGCAACTGATTTTTGTTTGTTGATTTTGTATCCTGCAAGTTTACTGAATTTGTTTATTAGTTCTAACATGGTTTTTGTGGAATCCTTAGGGTTTTCTACATATAAGATAATATATTCTACAAACATAATTTTACTTCTGTCATTCCAATTTGGATGCATTTTGTTTCTTTTTCTCACCTACTTGATCTGGCTAGGACTTCTAGTTCTATGTTGAATAGAATTGTTATGAGTGGTCTATCTTGCCTTGTTCCTAACCTTAAAGGAAAAATTTTCAGTTTTTCACCAATGTTTGTGATGTTAGCTGTGGGCTTTCCATATATGGCCTTAAATTATGTTGTGGTTGTTTTATTTCTGATTTCCAGAATGCTTTCATGAAAAGGGCTGTCTCTTTAATAAATAGTTTTGGAAAAACTGGAAATCCACATGCAGGTAAATAAAACTGGGTCCTAATCTCACACCATAGACAAAAATAAAATCAAAAGTAATAAAACACATAAATGTAAGAACAGAAACTATAAAGCAATTAGAAGAAAACATATGGGAAAATATTTATGACATTCATCTGAGCAATGATTTCTTGGTTAGGACTCCAAAAGCACAGACAACAAAAGAAAAAATAGACAAATGGGATTGCTTCAAACTAAAAAGCTTCACATAGCAAAGGAAACAACTAATAGAGTACACAGATAGTCCATGGATTGGGAAAAATTATTTGAAAACCACACATCTAATGTGTTAGTACTCAAAATATTTAAGGAACTCAAACAATTGAATAAAAAGACCCCAAATACTTCAGTTATAAAATGGTCAAAGGATCTGGACAGACATTTCTCCAAAACAGACATATATGAATGGCCAACAGGTACATGAAAAATGCTCAATATCTTTAAACATCAGAGAAATGTAAATTATAATCAAAATGAGATATCATTTTACATCTGTTAGAATGCCTATTAACAAAAAGACTAATAATGATAGCAAGTGTTGTCAAGGATGTGCAGAAAAGGGAACCTTTATTTACTGTTGACAGAAATGTAAATTAGTATGGCCATTTGGAAAATAGTATGAAAGATTCTCAAACATCTAAAAATAGAATTGCCATATGATCCAGCATTCCCATTTCAGGGTATAAATCTAAATAAAATTGAAATCAGTGTATAGAAGAGATATCTTTATTTCCATATTCATTTTAGCATTATTAATAATAACCAAGATAAGAAATCAACCTAAATGTCCATCAACAAATACACAGATAAAAAGAATATGGTATATATACCCAACGGAATACTCTTCAGTCTTAAAAAAGAAAGAAATCCTATAATTCAAGACAACATATGTAGAGCTAGAGAACATTATGCTAAGTGATATTTACAGGCACATAAAGACAACTATTGTATGATTTCACTTAATATGAGGAGTCTAAAAAGTCAATCTCATAGAAAGACAGCATAGAAAAGTGGTTATTAGAGGCTGGTAGGGGTGGGGAGAAATGGGGTAAGAAGAGATGTTTATCAAAGTATACAAAGTTTTAGTTAAGGAAACTTTGTAGAGAAATATGTTTTAATGATATATTGCAGTACATGGTGACCACAGTTAATAATGATGTATTATATGTTTCAAAATTGCTAAAAGAATAGATTTTAATGTTTTCACCATAAAAAAATGATGTTGCTGAGGTGATGAATATGTTAATTAGATTGATTGAATATTTCCATAATGTATAAATAGATAAAGCACATCACATGTATACCCAAAATATTCACAAATATTATTCATCAATTAAATAAATAAATATTATCTTTAATCAATAATGTGTATACATTTATGGAGTACAATGTGAAATTTTAATAAATGTATAAAATGTGGATTGATTAAATCATGTTAATTAACATATTCAATTCCTCATTTATCTGTCATTTTTTATGGTGAGACATTTGAAATTTAGTCTTTTAGTTATTTTGAAATATATGATATGTTATCATGGTGTATAGTCACTCTGCTATCCTTTTCCATTGTTTGATGTGTCTGTTTTTATGCCAGTACAAGTTTGCTTTGATTACAATTGCTTTATCATATATTTTTATATTAGAAAGTGTGATACTGCCAGTTTGGTACTTTTGCTCAAGATTGTTTTGGCTTTTCAAGCTCTTTTGTGGTTCTATGGAAATTTCAGGATTTTTTTAAATTCTGTGGAAAAATACTTTGGAATTTGGTAGGGACTGCATTGAATCTGTAGATCACTTTTGTTAGTTCAGACATTTTCACATTACTTTTTCCTTTTTTTTCTTACTCCACATTGTCATTTTATATTTTTTATTTCAGTAGATTTAAGGGATACGAGTGTTTTTTGTTATGTGGATGAATTGTGTAATACTGAAGTCAGGGCTTTTAGTGTACCTGCCACCAGAATAATGTACATTGCAACTTACCCCCTTCTTATTTTCCAATGACTATTATATCACTTCATGACCACAGATACCCCTCATTTAGCTCCCACTTGTAAGTGACAGTATGTGGTATTTGTTTTTTCATTCCTGAGATATTTCACTTAGGATAATGGTCACTAGTTCCATCCAAGTTGCTGCAAAAGACATTATTTCATTCCTTTTTATGGCTGAATAGTACTCTATCACATGCCACATTTTCTTTATCCATTCATCAGTTGATGGAGACTTAGGTTGATTCCATGTCTTTGCAATTGTGAATTGTGCTGCAATAAACATTCAGATACAGGTGTTTTCTTTATAGTGCTGGGATTGCTGGATCACATGGTAGGTCTACTTTTAATTCTTTGATGAATCTCCACACTGTTTTCCATAAAGGTTATACTAGTTTGCATTCCCATCAACAGGGTATAAGTGTTCCCTTTTGACCACATGAAAGCCAATATCTATTGTGTTTTGACTGTTTATTAATGATCATTCTGATAAGGGTAGGTAGTATCTAATTGTGGTTTTAATTTATGTATTTCTGTGATAATTAGTGATATTTAGCATTTTTTCATGTTTTTTGGTCATTGGTTTGTCTTTTTTCGAAAAAAAATCTGTTCATGTCTTTTGCCCACTTTTTGATGGGTTATTTGTTTTTTTCTTGCTGACTTGCATGAGTTCTTTGTAGATTCTGGATTTTAGTCCTTTGTTGAATGACTGTATTCTAAGAAAAAACATTGGGTTTTAAATGGAATTTATGAATTTTAAAAATGTTCATTTTTCAATATAAAATTTTGATCAATCATCCTCATTCTGCACTATGTGCCACATAGTGACCAGAACAGTGACATTCATTAGGCTTAGTGGTTTTCCAACTGATCATCCCTTGGCAGATTCTTATTCTTCAATTTTTTTTTTTTTTTTTTTTGGTGTTAGTAAGTCCCCATATCAACAGCATTGCTTCTAAGGTTACATGAATTCCTCTGATAGTCTGACTGATATACAATAGATGAAATTATACACTCTTCATGTTGATTACATTGAAAGATAACTTTGGTTCCTTAATTCCATTTGGGAGAGCATGCCCTCTTTTATAGACACTTAGGAGGCAAAATGGCCCTATTAGTGGCATGTTTGCAAGCCATCTCTGAAACTGCAACATTTGCATATGGCAAATTAGTCTTAGCCCATGGGCTTCATTTCAGGATATATTGTGTGTGACATTACTTTGTTCAAAATACTTGTTTTAGCAAGGTACAGTAGAATAGTGGAAAAAGCAAGACCTTTGTACTTAGACACCCACTCATGGTAGTCATTCCTTGATTATAAACTTGGGCAAATTATATATTATCATTGGTTCTTAATTTTCTCAGCTATAAAAAAGGAGTATATTAATGCTGTCTTCTGTGGGCTATTGTAAAAATTAAGTAGCTAATACATCTAATAGCACTTTAGTATATAAAGGTGTGCAATGTAGTTTTTCTTCCTTCAGAGTTAGTCATTTTCTGACTTCATCCCCAAATTAGGGAGTGGGAAGGATGCTGATGACTGATTTACTGTGGTTTCCTCAGCACTAATTAAGTAACAAACATTTAAATATAAACTTTTCACAAAGGTAATTATTTCCTATAATATTTATGGTATGATTTAGTAATATATTGTATACCACAAATTATGACTTAAAAATGGCCTTGTCTGTATCCCAAATTGCTAATTATATTTGTATAGAATATACATTCCAGCTTTTAAATAATCAACTCAGAAAAAGAAATTTGGAATCATAGCCTACTCATAAATCATGATTGCTCACAGTGCCTAAATTTTACCTTTGTATGTTTTAAGATTTTTAAATTTCTTGAGAATAGGATCCTATCAGTGACTAATGAGGTGTTTTGCTCATAGTAGGTGCCCAGTTAGTATGTTTTTGGTTTACTTTGATTTTTTGAATAAAATGTTAATGAAACTCAACTGTGGCAGATAGATTGAGTGTAAAAATGGCCCCAGTTAGTCCCTTACCTGTATCTATACCCCTTAGAATATGATTTTGCAGCTCCTCTTTCAAGAATTGAAGTCTATTTCTTTATCCATGGAATCTGGGCTGGCCTTGAGTTTTGCTTTGACTGATGGAACGTAGCTGAAGTGAAGTTGTTTCAGTTCTGAGTCTAAATTTCAAGAAGTCTATCCTGCTTCCATACTCTCTGGGATCTCTATCACCACCATTTAAATAAGCTAGGACTAGTCTGAGGGGGGATAAGAGACCATGTAAGGAAAATACAGTTGTCCCAGCTGAAACTATGCTGGACCAGCCGATAGCCAGGTGACCTTCAAACATATACAAAGCCCAGCATGCAGCTGCTTGCTTAACCTCCAACTGATTGCAGAGATGTGGATAAACCTAGCCAAAACTGGAATGACACTCAGCTGACCCTTAGACTCATGAGCACTAATAAATGCTTGTTATTTGAAGCCAATGTGTTTGGGGTTGTCTTGTAGCATAACAATAAGGAACTGGTATATCAACTAGACTAGGTTCTGAGTAATGAATAGGTACTAGTGTAGGAAGTATTTATGTGTGGGCTTTTTGGTTTGTTTTTTTTAAGACTCCCATGAGCACTAGGGAAATTAGGTATGTTTTTAATGATAATCACAAAATAATTAAGTTCAACATTTCAGAAAGAAAGAAAAGCAAAAAACAAACAAACAAAAAACATTGTTAGATTATGGAATTTTAGAAAATAGAACAATAAAAAACTGTAAGCATTAGCTTGGGGGGAGAAATAAAAGGAATGTGTGTGTACATATATATGTGTGTGTGTGTGTGTGTGTGTGTGTGTGTGTGTGTGTGTGTGTGTATTCCTACAGAATGCCTATAGAAATGTATCTGTGTGTGTGTGTGTGTGTGTGTGTGTGTGTGTGTGTGTGTGTGTACATACAGAAGGCCAGGAAGATGTGTGCCATCTTGGCTCTAGAAGGCTGGTGTTAAGGAGGGCTGTTTCTTTCTCCTTGATTTAATAAGAAGGGAGCCAAGTTTTGTGTTCTGAGTTCTGAGCTTTTTGCTCCAAGGAGTTATTAACAGCTTTTGCAAGCCAGAAATAAAAATGAAAGTTGAAGTCAAACCATGACGCTGACCCAAACTTACGTTTGGGAAGAGTCTAGACTCAGTTCATGTGGGTTAAAGTGAGCAATTTCTAAGATACAGGATATGAAAGCTGAAGTTAGAAGAGAAAAAAAATAATAATGTGGTCTATCTGAGGTCGGCAAAAATTCCCCAAGAATAAGAGGAGAAAGAGAGTTAGGGTGGTTTCCACAAATGGCAGACAGGATTTTGAATGGAAAAAGGAGAGGAAAACGGCTGCAGCATGCAGATGCAGGTTGAACCATAATGTGTTGAGAACAGTAGTGAACCTTTCAGTGATTAGACCTGGGGTTGGAGAACGGGAGTCAGAAAACTCTGATTCTACATATCGCATCATGCCTGAGTGATTGCTGGGCAGACTTGCAAAACTTCAGCTAATCAAAGGAGGCACAGTACCAATGGTAACTGCCATGGACTGAGAGCTTGATTCATGCCTTTGGTTTTAGTTGTCTAATATGATCAAGATTGAATGCCTCAACTATCTTGAGTGGAATTCAGAATTTAGATAAGTGACATTTATTGTATATGTGTGTTCCCAGAAAATGCTTAACCTATTCCTACTACTTATCAAAGTGAAATCAGGGGGAAATATATTTTTAAAAATAGAAATCATTGCTGATTAATCCATTTGAATTATTTGGGAAAATAAGCTTGAGAAAAATCAGAAAATTTAATTTATTTAGCTGTTTAAAAGATCTTTGCCAAAATTCTATGACAAGAGCTATTTTAAATTTTTCACTCTTTTTTGAATTATGAAACATTTCCCATGTTCTGAAAAGGTCAGATCATGAGATAACAGACACCCAAATACTGACCACCCAGATTTAACAGATGTTAACATTTTATTGCATTTGATTCAGAGCCAATTTTTAAAAATAAAGATAAAATATTGCACACGGAGTGAAAGCCCCAACTTCATCTTTTCCCCTTTCTTTATCCCTGGAAGTAACCACTATTCTGAAGTTATATGCAACATTGTTTTATATTTGACTGCATATACGTGCATCCAAAAAATATTGTGTGCTGTAAAATTTTTATCTTATTCATATCATTGTTATAGGTTTTATATAACATTCACTGAACATTTCTTCCATATCTATGGATATACATTCCTTTTTTATTCTTAATGTTGTTTGCGTTTTCTCTCCATTTTCTTATTTTCTTTTTAAAACTATTATGAGCCTGCTGGTATTTTATATATTTTGCAGTTCTTCTCAAAAGCTAGCTTCTTGTCATTTAGCAAATTTACCTATTTTATGATTATATATTTTTTTCCTAACTAATGTGTTTGTTCTTACCTTTTATTTTTTTTTACTTTCCTTTTTTAATTTTTTAATTTTTTCTGTTTATTTTTATTCACTGTTCTTAGCTCTCTGGTATATAATATAAATAGGTAAGTTAGATTATTAGTTGAAGCTATAAATATAATTGATAAAAACTATTTTTATCAACTTCCAAATGGAATTATATTTTGACTGGACTGTATTTCAAGTGAAATACCTAGCACAGGGTTTCTCAACAGTAATAATATTGACATTTGATGCTGTATAATACTTTGTTGTGAGGGGTAGTGCTTCATGTTGTAGAATGTTTTGCGGCGTCCTTGGCTTTTACCTGCTGGATGTCAATAGTACTCCTGCCCCTCAATTGTGACAACTAAAAATGTCTCCAGAAATTGCCAAATGTCCCCTAGGAGACAAAATTGCTCCTGATTAAAAACCACTGATCTAGCACCTTGCACTCTACCCATTACCCTGCCAGTTCCATTGTGCAACTTCCAAAATCTCAGAGTTGACTATCTTCTCTAGGTTCAACTAACATTTAATTCTTTTAATATAAAAGTGAGGCCAATTTTGAGATACTTCAAGAGCGTCATTTTAACATCTAGATTTTACTACACAGGTTTTTAACTCACAGCTTAGGAGATGAATTATTTTCCATCTGGACATGCTCTTTGTTTGAGAGGCAGTAAACACAAGTTTCCCAATAACCACATTTCTACTATACATAAGGGAGTGATCTGGACCTGTATATGCTATCTTCTACCACCAGAGTAATTTGCCATGGCGCCTTCACTAAAAACCTCTGTTACTTCACTTGAGATGATTTTAATAGATACCATGATTTTTGATGGCAACATTAGTAGGCAAATTTTTGGACGAAGATTTTCTCTAACTTTGCCTCTCCTGATATGTTTTTCTATTTAAGATATTGTTTTCTTTTAATATTAAAACATATTGTTAGATTTATACCATTTTTTAAATTTCTCCTGAAATACTTACTGTTGTTAAGTTGGAACTTAGTTCTCATTCACATGCTACATTACCTTATCTATCATTATTACTGCTCATTTTCCTTTTTATCTGCATTCTTTGAAAATTAGACTTTTTTCTCTTTATCATTTGATTTTCTGTGACGTTCATTCTATTCTCTACTCCTATGTTTGAGAAATGTTAAGTAATTCTCTGGTATTTTTATTTCTTTTTAATATTTTCAATGATTTTTAAATTATATATGTAGTGTTTCAATTAATTTTTTATCCAATTATTTGTTTTGATTTCTAATTTAATTCCACTGTGCTTAGTGAACTATTTTGTATAACTTGAAACATTTTAAATTTGCCGACACTTGTTTCATAGCACAAAATGTGATTTACTTTGGTAAATAGTTTGTGTGCACATTAAAAGAATGCATGTTCTGCAATTTTTGGGTGGAATGTTTCATAATTGTCAACAGTCAAGTTGGTTGATAATTGCCTAGAACTTCATTCTCTTTACTGAAGTTTTCTATGTATTTTTTCTCTCAATCATTGAAGGCAATTGAAATCTTTGACTATGATTGTGGATTTGCCTATTTCTTAGTCCTACCATTCTTTGCTTCGTGTATTTTGAAGCTCTATTATTAAGTGGATAAACTTTTAGGATTACTACATCCTCTTGATGAATCGTGCCCTTTACTATTATGAAATTTCCTTCTGTATCCCTAGAAATAGTCTTTGTTCTGAAATCTGCTTTGTCTGATATTAATATAGCTACTCCAACTTTGTTTTAATTAGCATTGGCATAGTATTAGCATAGTAATACTTTTAGTTAGCATGGTATATCTTTTTCCATCCTTTTACTTTTAACAACTTTTATCTATATTTTAAAGTGCACTTATTATAGGCAGGATATAATTGGATGTTGCCTTTTCTTGTCCAACCAGACAACTTCCATCTATTAATTGGGGTATTTAGACCATTTATTTTAATGTGACTATTGATGTATTTAGAGTTGGCTATATGCCATTGTTATTTGTTTTCTGTTTTTCCTATCTTTTCTGTTTCCTTTTTTCCTCACTTTCTGCCCATTAAAAAAAATTATATTCACTAACCCTCTACCTTTTAAGAATGTCAATTCTACATATAATAGAATACTTATTAAGTCTTCCCAAAGCTCCCTGATGTTGTATTCATTTGGTTTTCAATTTTCTTTTTCTCTAAGATCCTTTTTGGTAGTTTGGGTCTTTTGTTATATTTTCATGTTTCTGCTTAAGATTTTGAACATATAGAATACAGTTATAATTACTGTATTAATGTCTTTGTTAGTTTTAACATCTGTGTCCATTTGTGTTCAATTTGATTAATTTGTATTTTTCCTAGTTGTGGGTTTTATTTTTCTGCTTCTTTGCATGTGTGGTAATGTTTGATTTTGACTAAATCTGAGATCTTCTAAATTTTACCTTTTGGGATGTGGGATATTTTTGTATTCTCATAAATATTCTAGAGTTTTGTTCTGGGGTACAGTTAAGTTATTTGGAAACAGTTTTATCCCTTTGGTTTTTTTGGTTTTTTTTTTCAATATTGTTAGGAGGAGCCAGAGTAGTGTTCAGTCTAGAGACAATTATTTCCATTGACTAAGGCAAAACCGTTATGTATCGTCTACCCAGGGCCCCATGAATCTTGAGATTTTCCACTCTGGTTGGTGAGAACATGCAGTATTTCAGTCCTATGTGAGCACTGGGTACTATTCCTGTTAATCTTTAGGGTGCTTCTTTCCCTAAAGAACCTGAAGAAAATGACTATGATCACTTTCTCAAGGTTCGCACTTACCAGGAATAGCTGAGTACTCAAGCGGGACCCTCTTTGTATTTCTCTCTGTTACACAATGTTCTATCCTACAAATGCTCACCGGATGGTCTCACCTCACCTCTCTTTCAACTCAGGGATTCTGCCAGGCTCCACCCCAAGACAGTGACTGGGGACAATTGTGCTTCCCTCTCATGCCCTGTCTCCCATGGTCCACTATCATTCATGTATCATGTCCGGTATCTTGAAACCATTGTTTCATCTATTTTGTTCATTTTTTGTTTGTTTAAGATTAGAATTTAAATCCATTTGCTGAAATTCCATCTTGGACAGAAGTCAAAGTTTTATCAATTCATTTTTTAAAAATTATAAAACATTCAAACAGTAAACAAAGTAAAATTAGAAAAATATCTTTAATCATTTTCCCTCTTTTTATTTCAGATACACTTCCCACTATATCCTCTCTTAGAAAATGAGAGTGTCCTATTTCTCTTTCTATATGTGTACTTATATATTAATACCTATATAGATATTTTTTATATTAAAATTTTAATTTCTAGGTGAAATCATTGCAACCTTTTATTTTCACCAAACAATATATCTTGGGAATCTTTCTATGAAATACTTGCTTATTTTAAAAGATTGTCCACCCAAATTACCAAATAGATATACTTTAATTTCTATATTTTATTATTTCACTTACTGTTAAGGCAGTTAAGTACAATGTTTTGCTATTATAACAAAACTATAATGCACATATATATATAGAGAGAGATAAATATAATGGTATAAAATGATAAAATATTCATGAATAGTTATTTCTCTTGTTTGCTACCAAAGGATATATTCATGTTAACTTCTATTAATATTTCCAAATTGCCTTCTGAAAAATTTTGAACATTTACACTCAAATAAACAGTACATCAAAGTATCTACTTCCTTGTGTTTTTAAGTTTTACTATTATTTTTCAACCTTTGTTACTTTTGCCAATATATAACACAAAAGTGATATTAATATTGGCTTTTGTTTTTCTTTTTCTGGTTACCAGTAAAGTTGAAATATTTACTTGCCATTTATATTCCTTTGTTCTCAACTTTCTGATTTTATCTATTGTCCACTTTCCATTGCATTGCATTGTTATTTTCTCTTTTTATGGACTTGTGGGAAATATTATATGACCTTGATATTATCCCTTTTCCCATTTAATTTCTCAAAATTTTTTTATTTTTACTTTTTTAAATTAGTTAATATAGTATTTTCTTTCATATGGATCATAACTTTTTGATGATCTAGATAGATAGCTCTAGATAGATGATAGTTTCTACACAATTCTTGTTCAGTCATTCCTGTTTTTATTATATTATTTGTGGTTATTATAAATAAGATCCTTTAGGCACAAGTCTATATGCAGGAAGCAAACTAAGAAAGCTGATAAGACTTGAAGGAGGAGCTTCGAAAATGTGTTTAAATATGGCCAAAAATAATAATGTAAAAGTATAAGTGTAAAAAGAGCAGCTTCCACAATCTCTCTAGTTGTGGCCAAGGATAATATAAAAGGAAGGACATCCGTGAAAGTAGACCCAGAAGGACAATTCCAGGGAAGTGAATCATGTGCTGGTGAAAGCACATTTCCCACCTCCAGGGTAGAATACCCTTATAATAACTATCTTGTGGGATTTCAGAATTACTTTGAATCAGTGACTGCAGAATCTCTCCCTTTCCTCTCTAAATTTGAATGTTAATTTGGATAATCTGATCCTTTTCCACAGTTTCATATCAGGAGTATGGGCAACAGATAACTTGTCATTTTGATTCATAGGTTTCTAGACCAAGAGGAGCCACTGGATTAAGTTTTAGCCCAGTGTAGTGATTGGATAAAACTTAGAAAGGATAAGTATAATTTGCTGACAGAAAGAAAAGTCAGAAGGGTTGATTATGATAGCTATTAGGAAAAATTTTTACAAATACTAGTTCTTTTATTTTGAGCATAAAGTGGGATTTTTCTCTACCTCCCTGATCTCAGGCCTGGCTCTGTGATGCTTTACCAAATGCAATGTAAGTAAAAGTGACACAAGTTACTTCTGAGTAGATGCTCTAAGAGTCAATGTTTAGTTTTTCATGCTCTTTTTTATTTTTATTTTTATTTTTTTGATTTGGCAGTCATGGAAACAGAAAGAGAAAAGAAAGTTCCATCAGCCTGGGTTCCTCAGAGACAAAGATGAGTAGAACCTTCAAGCTTACCTGCAATAGACAGAGTATAAGCAAAAACTACACTTGTTTGTTAGAAACCACTTTCCTGGGGGAGTGTTTGTTGTCTCATATAATCCAGATTTGTAGACTGCTATATCATGTTTTTCTATATCTTGACTCTTTATACTTAACAATTCTCAGAAATATTCTCTTCTGTGTCTTCAGGGAGGTCTCTTTTCCATGTGTGGTTTAAATTTTCCACATCCTGTAGTTTTTGTTTTTATTTATTTTTTCTTATTCTTTAACTGCATAAAATTTTATATAGGTATGTTTTTGCCCTTAGACAGTGAGTATGGATTGCCCTGACACTGTCCATTTTCCACATGTACATGAATAGAATCGCTCTCTTCTTCTTGAGACCAGGAAATGTGTTGTCCACTGCCTGTATTAAGATAGCATGTATTTAGTCAGTGTGTCTTTCTGTACTGAAATGGACGTTTAATGCCACTACCCAACTCTCTCACTATAATAATGAAATATTTATGCTTTTAAAAATATCTGAAATCTATCTATAGTTCCTCTATTGACCAGAAACAAACAAAAGCCCCGTCCATACAATACTGCTCCCAGGTATTTTACTACTCTAGTTGCCACTCACATGATTTGTAGCTAAGTTTAGTTGTATACAAAATAAAATAACACTGACCTTACAAGTTGGGAAAATTGAGTAAAATAACAAAGGTCTATAATGTGCATGACACAACGCCCATAATTTCCATAATCCTATTTATTTTTCTTACATACTATTGGCAAAGTTATTTTACTAAACTTTCCTGGAGTCTTCCTTTTTGTTGCAATTACCATTATCATCTGCATTACTAGATGATTCTGGGAGTAAAATTATTAAAACACAAAATCCTACAGGTCAGTCATTTTCAATCAATCTTCTTGTTGCTTAAATAACTGCCTGAATAGAATAGCTCTCAAGATACTATTTTAGAAAAGTGTCTGCACTGTATGGACCCATCCAATTTTTACATCAAGGTTCTGGGGCCCAGAATGAATAGAGCAGGTAGCTGCCTTCACTGAGCATTGAGCCTTAACAAAGTTTATTCCTGTCTGGGTTCGTTACACATTACACAAGGACATCCAAGGAAATGTCAAATGAGATCTTCTAGTTTTCATTGGGATAAAATTAGACTGGGTATGATGAGCCAGAGTGCGATTGAGGGCCCTGGGCACAAACTTCCCAATGTGGCTGTGCCCATACCCGCAGAACATTTCTCCTGGGAGTCTCAAACCCACTGCCAAGTTTACCACTCAGTTCCTATCTCTCCATGTGACTTTCTGCTTATCCTGGCTTTACTTCTAGATTTTTTTTTACACTCAGCTGGTTATCTTGGCGCCCCTTGCCCCCAACTTCCCCAATAATCTGATTCCTTGGCTCCCACTCATAGCCTCTCTGTTAGAATACAAACTTAACTTGACACTATCCTGAACTTGTTCACTGGTTTCCTCCCTAAAAGAAAGGCCTTTTTCCCAGGCAGCCACAGCCAGAACCTTAACCCAGCTAAGATCTCTGCTGGATATTATTAATTGTTAGCACCTCCTCCCCCTCCCCCTCCCCACTTTCTCTCCTTCAACCATAATTATACTCACTCCCGTTTCTATTCAAATTAACCCTTTGAAACCTGTTAACCCCTTAAGATAAGAGACTCTTTACCATTTGACCTATTATTATTTCTTTTAAAGTTCAGTCTGAGTTTATGTAACATCATATCCATAAGGCTTTTCTTGGTAAAATCTTGGAAAAATACCAGTTAGTTTTTCTTTTGCCAATTACTCCTCATAGCCACTATCACTCACTTCACACTTAACCAGGCTACTCTGACACTGTCATCGTCAAGTATGACTGTTAATGTTTCGGCTCAGGGTTTCTCAACCTTGGCACTGTTGCCAGCCTTTGGGGCGGAATCATTCTTTGTTGCAGGGGCTGCCCTGTGTGTGCACTGCAGGTTACTCAGCAGCATCGCTAGCTAGACTCAGCAACTAGATGTCAGTAGCAACCCCCCTTCCCCAGTCTTGACAATAAAAATATGTCTCTAGACTCAGCCGCATGTCTCCAGCAGGCAAAATTACTTCTAGTTGAAAACCACTGCAGCTGATAAACTCCATTTGATACACCTAGAGAAAGTGTTTCAGCTGGCTATGGAGTCTCAACTTCCTTATCAGTTTTCTTCATTTTCTAAAGACCATATGAAGCTTTCAATCACCAAACTGGATGCAGAATTTCCCTGCATGTGCCTACAAATGGGCAGTTTGAGATTTAAATGTTATTGTATGCATCTGCAAGAAATAATCCCCAAGTGAAAATCTAGCTTCAGCATTTGTGGGCTTCACTGTTTTTTGCCTCCTACTCCTCCAGTGCTCTCTGCTACACTTTCTAATTAGAGAGTTCTATCTGACTATGGCAAAGTTGTTACAGTCATGAAATAAATTCTACCATATGTTTTCTTTATAATGAAAAATAGATACTTGTCTGTTTTCAAAGCAGCTTCTCAGATGAATTGATGGTGAGCACATGTCAAACTTTTATTTCAAACTTGCCTGCCCTAGTGAAGGCCTAGACTTCTTTTTGGGTGGAATTATAGGAAACTAAAGGTGAACACAAAATATTGTTAGCTTGGAGCAGAAAAGAAATGTCTAGTTAAAAGTCATTTGGTTCATGAAGAACTTGTGGTTAGCTGGGTGAGTAAAATCTAACTTTCAACTAACCCTAAATTCATCAAAATCTACCAGAAATGCTAGTATTCTTCAAAAGGGGCTGTTGATAGCATCATAAATCAAAGTTCTACATTTTTCTTTTTTGAGACAAGAGTCTCACTCTGTTACCCTGAGTAGAGTGTCATGGCATCAACCTAGCTCACAGCAACCTCAAACTCCTGGGCTCAAGTGATCCTCTCACCTTGGCCTCCCAGAGTGGTAGGATTACAGGTGTGAGCCACCGTACCCAGCCCCAAGTTCTACTTCTGATATCATTTTCTAAGGTTTAAAAGATATTCTTATCTTCATACTGAACAACTTCTAAGACACAAGTATATGTGGGAGATAACAGAAAGACAGGAGGGAAATATTAATAAAGAGGGTTCTGTTCCTTTTATTGGAAGCATGAATCTATAACATCGTTCCTAAACTTTCTGTTCATCCTCACATCCACTTCTTTCCCTCGTTGAGCACCTTCTTTAGACCACTGCCATGGGATTCTCTACTTACCTTTTTGGAAATCTCTACCTGTAGAATTGAGTTTCTTCAGGATTTACTCCTGCCCCTTCATCAATACACTTCTCCAAGTCTGAGCTGTCGATAACAAGGTTTCAGGTCTTACAGCAGGAGGGTCCATTTGCCACTTGGATACACCCAGTGCAATTTCTCTTGAGGCCTTCCCGATGGTTGGAAGTAAATAAAAGGCTACTGAGTATGGACCATTTTTCTCAGACACATATGCACACATGCTCCTTGAACAATTTTTAGCAACTGTACTGTCTTTTTCTAACTGCCCTGTGATCAACAATGTAATTACCAGTGTGTATTACAATGCCTTTTCTTTCTTTCTTTTTTTCTTTGGGGAAATCGCAGGAGTCAGCACATCCGGAGTGCAATGGATAAGCCTCACCCTGGGAAAACCACCTTCGTGATCGTGGTATCTCCCCTGCCAGTAAGTATAATGCCTTTTCATTTCTACCTTTTTTTTTTGATTCAAATTGTACTCTGATCTCAGAAAACAGTGCCCTAAGATGAAGGCTTCAGAAGCAAAAGCTTTTCTCTGACTTTGCCCTGTCCTCCTCTCTTTCAGTCCCATTCTCCCCCAAGGTTAGCCTTAGAAACTAGAATCCCTCTTCCCAAAGGAGGATCATAGAAACTAGAATCTCTTTGCCCAAAAGCCATCCATAAAGGCTAAAATTAGTCTGTGTAAAAGTTGGCCATAAAGAAATTATATGACCTACCTTGTTTAACTGTAGGTCTTAAGACCCTATTCCAGAGAGGCCCCTGTCCCACATCCCAAGGAAGAAATGCATGCTCAGAGAGACCAAGAAGAATCCAGACCGATAGGCCTTGTCGGGTGGGTTTCCCCACTCAGTCTGTTAGCATTAGATCATGTCCTTTTGTCCAATCATATTTCTACATGGCTGTCTATACTTTTTCTAACCAAAGCATAAAAATGGACAATTTCTCCTGTATCTTTGGATCTTCATTCGAAGGCTCCCCTGTATGCACTCTAAATATATGCATATATCTTTTCTCCCATTAATTAATCAATTTGCCTCATGTCAGTGATTTCCAGCAAACCTCCAGGGGCAAAGGGCCTTGGTCCCCACAGCTCTCTCAGACTACTAGAAATAAGAATTGGAAATATTACTGAGTGATATATTCCTCTCATGACTACCCCCAACTGTGCTTAAGCTTGGATATTAACGTTTTCAAGGTTTAGTTGCATTCTTAGGCAAGTTAACAATAACGGTGTAAGGCCCCAAATTAAAACTCAATATTATGTGCTGCCTCAATATCTGCGAAAATGTAGGAGGGACTCAAATGGCCTAGCTGCAAGTTCCATTCTCTACTCTGTTCCCATTGCTGAACTCCCCTAGTCAAACAGCCCTGTTTATCAAAAGGACCAGGTGTAGCTCCTGCTTAGCCCTGGGTAGTGACTTTTAGTTCCCTAACAACCCATAGCATTATTCAAAAGTCAAACATACCCTCCTGTGGGGACAAGGAGTACCTCATACTCTTAATACTACAAAGCCTGCCTTGCACAGGCCCTTCTTGTTCATTCTATTCCAGAGTGCAACCTCTATGTGGGCCTGTGTGTATGTTGTATATTCCCCCCAGGCTGTGAGTGTATGTGACTAATAAACTCCTGTTGATCTCATCTGTCTAGTGGCGAGTATCATAGGTTCAGCCATCGCCATGACCCTAGGGCAGGAATTCCTCCATCACTAATAAAGTGACTAAGAGGCAATTAAAACAATGATGATTCTTATCTTTGGGTTCATGATGATAGGATAGGTGGGTTGTTATTCTAGTAATATTTTAAAAATTGAATATAGTTTACATACATACAAGGAAATATATAAATATTAAGTACATGGCTCAATAAATTTTTGTATAATTTTTTTTTTGATATTTCAGGTCCATTTTGTTTTCCAAGCATGCTTAAATTAATAATTTTTATTAGGGCTCACTTTTTAAAAAATAATAAATGCTTATTTATATCTATCCCCACATTTATCTATCTCCTTATTCTATATTTAATTTTTAATTCCATTTCTTCCTTTTAGATACTATTGTCTTCTTTCTGAAGCACACACTTTAGTAGTTCTTTCATTGAGGGTGTATGTGTGCAAAGCTTTCTTATTCCGTTTCCTAGAAATGACTTTATTCTGCTTTTACTTTTGAATGATGGTGTAGCCAGTTATAGAATTTTAGGCCAGCATTTATTTATTTTCTGTCAGCACTTTAAAGATAATATTTCATTGTATTCTGGCCTCTATTGTTTTTGATAAATCTAAATGCTGTTACTTTGTAGGTAATCCAGGTCTTTGTTTTTCTTTTTCTGGATAATATTAAACTTTTTCTTCCTCTCTCTTTTTAAATTTTATGTTATAGTACAGAATGTGCAGATATGTAGGTAGTATGGACATATGTAAGTTTTGTCAATTCATTTATGTTTTTATTACGTTATAACTTATAGTCATTAAATTGCACATTTCAACTGCACAGTTCAATGAGATCTTATGTCTACATACAACCTTTTGTAACCACTATCCTAATAAAGATATAGAACATTTCCATCATTCATGCAGCTTCCTTGTCAGTACTCTCCAGAGGTCACCATTAATGTGATTTCTATCACCATATGTTGGTATTTACCTATTTTGCACTTCACACAGATAGAATCATATAATATGTATACTAAGTAACATACTACTGTTAACTTTTGAAAAGTTATTGAATTTTTCTTGATTTTCATTTAGTGATTATTTGCAATAATAAAATATAGGTAAGAATTAAAAATATAGAGCAGGATGCCATTTGTTTTATAACAGAAATTGACAAATTTTGTCTATGAAGGGACAAATGGCAAATATTTTAGGCTTTATAAGTTATATAGTATCTATTGCATATTGTCTCTCTCTCCCTCTTTTTCTCTCTGTCTCTCTCTCTCTCCCCCCTCCATCCCACAACCACTTAAAATATAAATACTACTGTCAACTCGAGGGCTGAATGCAATAGGCTATGCCCATAATTTGCCAACCCCTAGTTTAGAGTGCTACTTATTTACCTATTTTCATGCAGAATGATTATTATATGCTCTGTCTCTCTTTTTCTAATTCAATTAAAACTTGCTTTATTCTCTTCCCAAATACAAGTTTATGAAGCACAAATAATATTTGCATTTGTGCTTCACAAAGATAATTCATAGAAAATTATATAAAGTAAACCAGCATGGAAAAAAGTCCCTAAAGTATGAAAAATTATACTATTCACTAGTAAAATTTGGGAAATAGGATGTAGTTAGAAGCACACAAGAATAGACCCAAATGCACATAAATATTAAAATTGAAAAGGAATTTGGATGATTAATATTAATATGTTTATCTTGATAACTAGTCCCTCCCTTCTTATTTTATTTTACAAACTGGTCTCTTTGAAGGATCTGTCACATTGCCTTTCTTTGATTTGAATAAATCTTTGCAATTTCTTCTAGTAGTCATACTGGCAAGAAGGTTTTTCCAAAACTTGAGCAAAAATTTTATTAAAACTATAGTTATGTCTGCCAAAAAGATTGGTCAGCACAGGTAGCAAGGCTGTGCATTCCCATCCTAGCTATAAATTCTCTGAGGGATAATTTGCTCTATCAGGACATACCATCTATCTTGCTCTATGTTTGATCTTATCTTTCTGAGATTAGGGCCAGCAAATGTGCTAATTGTGACCTTATGTAACAACTTTAGTAACTCAGGAAAAAATAAAGTTTCCTAATAAAAGATGATTCAGTCTTCCTCAGGCAGGCCATGGAGTTTTATTATTTTGGAATAATCTCTATCTTTGGAAAACTCTAAATCATGTTTAAGAGACACATTTATGTTTAGAGTAAGCATTGCTGAAAAACTTTGCAATAAACCAATAGAATCAGTGTCCAGTAATGATCTAGTTTTCCAGGATATTTTTAAATGTTTATTTTCTCTCTCTCTCTCTCTCTCTCTCTCTCTCTCTTTTCAGATCTATTTCATAATTAAAAGATCCTTGGGTTTGATTGTGATTTTGAGGCTATGCCAGGCACTCTGTTGGTGAGGCCTGGTTTTCTCAAAGTGCACATGTCCTGTTTTGCATGTGCTTGTTCAGGACTCAGATAATCATGTGTTGAAGGGTGATGTCTGTCATTAAAACTACAAGTGCAAGACCCAGCCTGCCAAAGAATCATTAAAATGAATATGAGAGAGAGAGATAATTTGGGGATTCTATAGAGGGTCCCAATCAACAACTAAATTTTAATGGACTGAACTGGAGTTATAGTTCCATAGTATAACAACATCTGGAAATATGCTTGTTAATTTTAACATCTACAAAATAGCCAGAAACTCCTGATCTTTAACTGAGCTCTCCCATCACACAAAAGTTTCTCTCCTGGCTGGAGCTTATATTTTAGTTATTATTATACATTTTAAGCATAAAGACATCTTCATATTTTTATAGTGCTTGATGTTAAGTATTTTTTCATCTCTGTTATTTATTGGCCTACAGGGAGACAGAGAAGATGCTAGCTATGAAACAAGGATAACACATCTTCAAGCTTTTCTTTGAATACCATCTTGCAGCATGGCTGGTTACATAAATTTGAAACAAATACTATCCTGGAGCATTTTGTAGAGCAGATCCTGTTTGTACATTTAGAAACAAATATGTAAAAATATGTGCCTATGTAAGTTAGATGGTTTCTTTTCACACTTTGCAGTTTTTGTCCTTTTTACAATGTGTATGTTTTGTTTTACAGATAAAACATATGAAGAGGCTATTCAACAATTGAAGTAGAAAAGCAGAATATTTTTCTCTTTTAAAATAGGTGGGCCTCCATATGGGAAAACAGTGAAATGTTAGCTGTGGCTTTCAAAGGATCTACTAAAGGTTCTAAAGCTATCGAGTTTGATAATCCATATTGAAAAAGTCATAAAATCATAACTTCATTACCCTTAAGACATAGCTTCTCAACTTTAGGAAAATTAAATGTTTTACATCTGCTTCCTTTCCTTTCATGTGACAAAGCACATTGTATAAAAGAAAGAAAAAAAAAACCCTCAACTACCTAAAAAATAAAATACCTAAGGCCAAGAAATGGGGTAAGTAGAAGTTCAAAATTATTTCTTCCACTGACACTGGCAAAGGTGTCATCTACATTTAACTTAAACACAAGAACTTCCACATTTTTAGTATATCCCTAAACAACATGCTCTCTCTAATACTGGATTTTCTGTCTCTGTATGCAACAGGAACAGTGCAAAGGCTGTCTGTTTTCAGATGCCCTAATGAATCACTTAATTAAATCCCATTTGGAACAAATTCTCTGGGTCTGTGCTAAGCAGAACCAGTGCAGAAAAGAAGGTACAATAACAGAGATGCCATAATCACTTAGTTTTATTAATGCTTTCTATTTCTCCACCCAACTCATTCTACCAACTTTAATTTGAGAAAGAAAAGTCTGATATGATAGAGAGTTAAATTAGGCAGACACATACTGATATAACATTTTAACATAAATCTTTCTGTGATCTGCAAATACTTTAATGTAAATCTGAAGTAGATATAAACACATGGGCCTCATTAAAATAAAAGGGAAATTGCATTATTTACCTTTATTAATCATCCTCATAAGGGCAGCTACTGTGTTTCAGATTCTTCTGAGAGGTCCTTTATGTATATTTTCTCATTTAATTCTCACACAACTCTATAAGGTGGTTATTATGATTTTCGTTTTGTAAATGTGAGTGTAAGTTTGCTTGACTTGTCAAAAACTTCACCGCTGATCATTGTAAGGCCTCTACTACTGTTGGAATTTTACAAGCAAGAAATTCAATTTCACAAGGTTATCTGAGTGGCCTCTGCTCACATGATTAGTTAGCAGAACAACAGAGAGGAGAATAGCACCCTGGCCCTTTGAATTCCTGCCCACTGCTCCTTCTATTTCAAATCTTATCCATCCACATTTTTGCTGCAGCATAAAAAGTACATGGTCCCAAAAGCTGAACTGGATACAAAGGGAAAATCTCTGGAGCCTAAAGTCTCAACTTATAAATCTTTTACTAACCTAGAAACTAATATTAGTTGTAAACTATAATGTAGACTCTTCTTAAATTCAAGTAGAGTTATGTTTCAGCTGAGTAATCTTTTATCCAATGGCTAATCTGTAGGAGTCTGGATATTTATTTTTCCAATTTAATGAATAACATTGATTTTTAAATGAAAAAAGGTATCTTTTTGCCTCTTACTGAAAGACAATTTGTTGTAGTTGAAAGTAAGAAATAAATTATTTGTTCTGTTGCATCCTCTATGCAACGTGTAGCCTAATTAAATCCACACTGTCCAAAGGCTCAAAGCTGGGCTCCCTCCATCCCTGGAACACGGGACACTTACTATATCCTGAGTACATCAGACAGGGAAAAAACTGACATGTTTCCTATCATCCAAACAGGAAGACTAAAAACGTCTGTCCTCTATGGGTAGCCTCAAAGGTCAAAAACTTTCTAATAAAATCAACTCAAACACTTAAAGCTACAGGTTTTCTATTACAGACTCATACTCTGAAGCCTGAATTGCTTGAATATCAGTTTTAGTCTTACTTCCACATTCTTTGCTAAGTATTAATGTCATATTAAAGATCATCACGTTTATGTATACCCATCGCTGGTGAAATTGTGTAAGACGTAGCTGCACATTGTAACATCTGTTCTCCTGAAACAGTTTCCAGGATACCAACACACCTGTAAGAACATCTTGATTTGGAAAACTGTAATGTAGCAAAACTCCAGATAACCCACCTAGGAATTCAGGTTTTGATATTTAGCTTCTGTCAAAGGTTCCACCTCAAGTGATTCATTCCAAAATTAGCAATGCTAAGCACTTCCATGCAGCAGACCTCAAATTAAGAACAGACCTAATCTTGGCCAAACAATGGAGAAAGAATAGGAGTAATAATTAGAACAGACGGAAAAGCAATATTTTGTAAAAACAGCCAGGTTAACAATTACCTCTCCTACTGGCAGCCACCATTGTGTGCCCATTGTCCTGAGGCACTGGGCTACTTCTAAGCACTAATCAGAAGAGAGTTCGACTGAGCTGTCTGGCTTCCCCTTCTGGCTTCTTCAGTGACCTGGAAAATTATTAAGGGTTTAAGAATTTTCATGAAAACTTATGAAATATTCTGAGAATTTTGAGGAATTTGATGACTATAGAGCAAATGAGAACTAAACACCATAACTGCAAAGAACACCACCATGAACTATACTTTCCTCATAGTATTTGATCACATGAATTATCACACTTTCTTTTTCTTTTCCCCCTTGGTTTGCTTTAAAATAAATGAACAAACTTTTGGGTTAATTAACCCATTTGTGCCAAGTTTGTAGCATCCTGGGAAGGAATTAACATCTTCTTTAAGGCATTAGTACCTTGGTAGAGATTGCCATGTAACTGTAATTACACTAAACTAAGTTACAATTCTTTGTTAGTTCTAATCATATTTACACCCATGTAGAAAACTTTCATGAACAGCATAGCTTCATAGCTTTCATTTTATTGTTGACATTTTCTAGATTAAGCAATGAAGGGTCAGAGAAGTATGGATTTGCCAAAAGTTATATAACTAAGAAGTAGTAAACCTCAAAAGCAGGTTTCTCAAATTTTAAGTTCAACGCTCTTTCCATGTACATGGCTTTAGGATACAGTGTGAAAATTGATTATATTAATTCCATCATGCTTGTAGACATTCAAACTTGTTCTTATTTACTCAGTCTACGGTCAGAACTCAGTGTTGTACATAAAGAAGCAATTAGTTTTGAGAATCAATTTCTGAACGAAAAGTTAATTAATTCCTTGTCCTCTCTTATTGACATTTTCTGGCTTCCTGACTTCTTTTTCTAACAGCTTTATTAAGGTACAATGGACAAATAACAATTTTATATATTTACAGTGTATAACATGGTGTTTTAATATATATTAATATATACATTGTGATATGGTTAAATCAAGCTAATTAACATAGGTATCACCTCACATACTTATTTTTTGTGATGGGAAAATTTAAGATCTACTGTCTTAGCAATTGTCAAGTACAAAATACGTTATTATTAACTATAATCACCATGCTATACTATAGATCTCTAGAACTTATTAATTGTGTCTAAGGAAACTTTGTACCTTTTGACCAACAACTTTCCACCCCCAACTCCTGGCAATCACCTGCTCTCTACTTCTCTGAGTTCAACATTTTAAAATGCTATATATAAGTATGATCATGCAGTATTTGTTTTTCAGTGCCTGGCTTATTTTATTTAGCATAATGTCCTCAAGTTTCATGCATGTCATCATAAATGACAGGAGTTCCTTCTTTTATAAGGCTGAATAGTAGTATTCCATTGTATATATAAGCTACATTTTCTTTATCTGTTCACTCTATGGATACATAGATTGATTCTACCTCTTGGCTATTATAAATAATGCTGTGATGAACATTAGAGTGCAGATAATCTTTTGACACATTGATTTCATTTCTTTCAGATATATATACACAGTGGTGAGATTCCTGGATCATATGGTAATCCTATTTTTATTTTTATTTTTTGAGACAGAGTCTTACTCTGTTGCCAGGGCTAGAGTACAGTGGCATCATCATTGCTCACAGCATCCTCAAACTCCTGAGCTCAAGGGATCCTCCTGCCTCCGCCTCCTGAACAGCTGGGACAATAGGCATGTACCACCATGCTTGGATAAATTTTAAATTTTTTTTGTAGAGATAAGGTCTAGCTTGTGCTCAGGCCAGTCTCAAACTCCTGGCCTCGAGCAGGATTTCTGGGTCATATGGTTCTTCTATTTTTAGTTATTTGAATTTGTAGACCTTGTCGTAGAAGATTTGTATTCCAGTTTTCCCCTTACTTCTAGTGCATGGCCCTCCTGGGATCCCAGTAAAATGCTGGAAAGGGTTGCCATGCTCCTGAAGCTTATGAGAAATTGAACTCCAAGCTTTGTTTCCCCAGCTGCCGAAATCTCCACTCAGCTTTTTAGTCTTCCAGTTAGCACTTTCCTTTCAGTTCCCCGAAGTTTCATTCTGACATTGACTAGGAGTCTGCCAACAATTTGAGGGCATTCCTATGTATATTTTAGGTCTCCCTCCTTTTCAGCATTTTCTCTCCCTCTCTCTGGCAGCCCCAAATCCCTGGTCTTTCCAGTGTAAGACACCTCCCCTGCCTGCCAGAAACTAGAAGGTGCATTGGGAGGAAATGCCAGGTAAATGTTCACCTAGTACACAGTACAAGACCCTTCTTTCAAGAACCATATTTCCCACAATTTATTTCTGATGTTTCCTAGTGCCTTCAAAGAGTCTAGGTTTTTGTTGTGTTGTGGTTTTGTTTGGCTTTGTGTTTTGTCCAACTTTTATAATTTCTATCTGTAAAAGGGTGAGTCTAATATAAGCTATTCCACCATGACCAGCACTGGGATTCTTGTTTAATTTTTTTGTGTGTAATGTTACTTTATGTTTTCAATTTATCATTTTTTTTCCTTCCTTTCCTGCATGTTATCAGATTGAGTTTAATTTTTTAAATCTCCTCTATTTCCCTGTATTTCTTTGTAAGTTTATCATTCATTTTCTCTTCTTTTTTGGCTGCTCTTAAATTTTTTATTTTTAACTTTAAAAAGTGTAAACTTAATACCTTTACCTTCTATATCAGTCAAGGGTCAAAGTGGAAACAATAGAATTCTTAAATTAAAATAATATAAAGAGTTTATTCATCCAGAGGCTATATACACAGATGAGAGGAGCTAGGAGTTAAGGGAATTGCATGGAAGAATACAGGAACCTGGGTCAAGCAGTAGTGGGAATGTCATCATTTCTAGCCTCAAAGCAAAAAAAGGGAAAGAGAAGTTACAGGAGCCTAGAAGAATTGTGTTTTTTCTTCTCTCTTTTCCTGAGTCTAGCAGTGACTATATATTGAAAGATACAGTCAATCCTAGATGAATTCTAGGAAGACAGTGAGGGAATAAATACATTTGATCTCTTACCTTGTTTCTTCTAATCTGCCAGGGCTACCAACTGGCCAAATCCAACCAAAAGCCACAGGGCTCAGGATCATGATGTTACAATCCATTCAGGCCAGCTTTCCCAGGAGGGTAGGTGGAGAAGAATGGAGATTTTATTTAGCACAACTGCCTCCTCATTACAATAGTATCTTAAATTCTTCAATGCCAGTTACCTCCCTTATGACACCTAGTTTATTATTATACATTATTATTTTCAGTTTCATCTTTTTAAAACTTTATTTTTATTTATTTTTTTTATTTCAGAATATTATGGGAGTACAAATTTTTTTGTTACATGGATTCCTTTGTACTGCTTGAGTTAAAGTTATAAGTGTGTCCATCACCCAGGCAGTGTGCATTGTACCCCTTAGGTACGATTTTACCCATCCCCCTCTCTCCTCTCCCTCTTGCATGATTTCTGTAGAGTTTTACTTCTATCTGTGCACATGAGTGTTAATCAGTTAGTTCCGATTTAATAGTGAGTACATGTGGTGGTTTTTTTTTTCCATTCTTGCAATACTTCACTTAGGAGGATGGTCTCCAGTTCCATCTAGATTGTTGTAAAAGGTATTAATCCAATTTTTATGGCTGAGTAGTACTCCATACTGTACATATACCACATTTTACTAATCCACTCATGAATTGATGGGCACTTGAGTTGATTCTACATCTTTGCAATTGTGAATTGTGTTGCAATAAATATTCTAGTACAAGTGTGTGTTTTATAAAATGACTTTTTTCCTTTGGGCAAATATCCAGTAGTGGGACTGCTGGATCAAATGGTAGGTCTACTTTTTAGTTCTTTGAGGTATCTCCATACTGCTTTCCATAGAGGTTCACTAGTTTGCAGTCCCACCCACAGTGTATAAATGTTCCTTTCTCTCTGCATCCACAGCAGCATCTATTGTTTTGGGACTTTTTGATAAAGGTCATTCTCATTAGAGTTAGATGATACCTCATTGTGGTTTTGATTTTCATTTCCCTGATGATTAGGGATATTGATCATTTTTTCATATGTTTATGGCCATTAGTCTATCTTCTTTTGAAAAGCTTTTGTGCATGTCTTTTGCCCAGTTTTTAATGGGGTTGTTTGATATTTTCTTGCTGATTTGCTTGAGTTTTTTGTAGATTCTGGTTATTAGTCCTTTAACAGATGTGTAGCATGTGAAATTTTAAAGGTTGGGGGACCTTTAAAATTTGGTTGGTGCATTCACTCCAGCATCTATTGTTTTGGAACTTTTTGATAAATGCCATTCTCACATTCTTACTGGGGTTAGTGATATCTCATTGTGGTTTTGGCTTGCATTTCTCTGATGATTAGTGACAGTAAGCATTTTTTTCATATGTTTATTGCCCACTAGTCTATCTTATTTTGGAAGGCTTATGTTCATGTCTTTCACCCAGTTTTTATTGGGGTTCTTTGATTTTTTTTCTTGCTGATTTGCTTGACTTCTTTGTATATTCTGGTTATTAGCCCTTTATTGGATGTATAGTGTGTGATTTTGCTTATCCAAGTAATCATCATTATTATTATTTTATATACTTACCACTTTTTTAGGTTTACCCATATGTTTATCAATATTTGTTTTTATGTTACTGTTGTTTATTGTGTCACACATCTTTCTGGGTTTAAATTTCTTCTTTCTGCATTAGATAATATTGTAGTTTTTTCAGTAAATGTTTGAGTGCATTCCTTCAGCCTTTATATGAAAATATCTTTATTTCCCCTTATCTCTTAAAAGATGCTATACCTGGGCACTCAAGATTGGCCATCATTTTCTCTCAGTACAACAAGAAAGGATTCCATGGTTATCTGGAACCTATTGTTACTTTTGAGAAATCTGTTTCTATAGTTTACATTCCTTTTTAAATTATCTTTTACTTTCATCACATTTAGAATTTTTCTTTGTCATTTGTGTTCAAAATTTCAATAAATGAGTCTGAGTATGAATTTATTTTTACTTAATTATGTGTAACCTGCTCTGCTTTTTAAATAGGAGAATTTTTACCTTTCATTAATTCTTGAAAATTCTCAGTCACTATCACTGTTGTGTCATTCAGAGGCTTTTCCCTCAAAGTCATTTCTTACCTTTCTTGGTTTTACTCTATATCTTACAATGGCTGGGTCTTACAAGCTGCTTTTCTCAATTCCTTAATTTATGTCTGTAATAATTGTAATATAATTATATTGTAATCTTTAGAAGTGACTTGTATTAACTGAAGTTTGGGGGCATATGAACTTGATTTGTTTTTATATGTCAATTTATGTTCACCTCGATTAAGTCTTTGTATGTTTTATAATTTAAGAGTAAGTATAATTTAAGGCTTACACCTGGAAAACCTCGACTGAGAAAGTATGCCTCCTGAGAGGTCTTGTGTTTCATGATTTGAACTGTGAATAGATAAAAAAAAAAAAAGTACGAAGATGATGGTTTCTGAAGCTAGATGATGAACTTAGAGGTTATCATATAATTCTCTCTACTTTTAAGTATATTTAAATTTTTTAAATAAAACTGAGATAAAATAGTCAATTAGTTCATTTCTTCCTACAGTCATAAAAATTAATTTTGATCTCCTAGTTTTGTCACAACATATATATATAGATAGATATATACAGATATGTGTGTATATAAATCTACATGATAATAAAAAGCTTTGTATGCATTCCTTCATTTGTATATTCAACAAGTACTCATTAAGTGCATGATGCTAAGTGTGAACAACACCAATATAATCCCTGCCCTTGTAAAGCTTATCATCTAGTAAAGTCATTAGATTATTACCGTTAAAGATTATATACCAGAATCAGAGGAAGAGAGCTGGAGAATGAAGCCACAAGTCAAGAAAGCACAGATATTGATTAAGAGGGGATATTAATTAAAAGACTATTGTGTTTTAAATACCAGGTGAGGTACTGTCTGTAAGATATGTTATTTAGAAGTATTAATTTCTTGTTGCCATTGCTACATGAAGTCAATTCAATCAATGAAGTAAAAGAGTTCAGGCAAATTGCATGAAGAGGAAACATCTGTATGGGTGGTGTCCTTGATTGCCGACAATAGAGTAGGCACACTGCACACTGCAAGGTACTTTCTGTCAGCATGTCTAGTCCTCACAGGACACTGCAACATAGATGTTTCTAAAATGAGAAAACTGTAACTGAGAGAAAGCAACTTGCCTAAGTTTATAGAGCTATTAAGTATATGAGCTGGGATGTGAATCCCAGTCTATGAGCCTCTGTCTTGTTCTTTCCACTACATCATGCTGCCTCCCAAGTAGAAGAGTGCCTTCTCCATGGAAATGTGGGATCCTTAACTGCCCAGATATTTTAATATTGTGAACTAAAAGCCTATTTGATGTAGGTGTTGGGAAGCATTTAATTCGTTATAATCATGTCTTTTTTCTTCAAATGGTTTACTATTTTTTGATTATTTGCCTTGAACCAACGTGAAGCAACTTTTGGAAGTAACACACTGGAGTGTCAACATCATAGCTAAATGTCAAGCTCTAAGTTTTATGATGTAAATATTTACCATGTATGAGCCAGGTCACCAGAGTAACCATCCAGTTCTAGTCCTGGTTCTGGAATCATGTGCTATACTGAAGACAGAGGAAGAAAGTTGAACAAACTTTAAATATTTGATGACAGTATGACAGGGTTGGATAGCTTTTGCCTCGTTTTGCTTTTCATAGGCTTACCTTCTTGACCAGCATATAATTGGTAATATCATATGATACCCTACACTAGTCTCTCAGAATAGGTGATTCTAATTTACTACCCTTATCTTGTCAGAGGGCTAGCTTTGACCTTGTCATGCTTTAATCCTACACTAACCACATCTGGAGACTAAAGGATAGTCCATCATTTTTCCCACGTGAAAATTAAAATAACAATCACATAGTTGATTGAAAAATCAAAATGCTCTAACAGTTTAGATCTTTCTCCAAGCAAGAGGATATTTCTGGAAAAGAAATAGTCCACAAGATATTTTTTCCAGAAACTCTCACTTCATTATCCCTGTAAAAGAGTTCAAATTGCTGAATTACCTTCTTCTGTGGTATGTCTGTTTAATTCTGTCAGTAACGTTATATAGAAAAGCTCAGTGTCCAAAACTTGAAATTTATTAAAAAGTAGTTGAAAACAATGCAAATTCTAGCCAGTTACTAAAATTAGAGATTATTTTTTAAATAGTGTTGTTCTAACCTATCTCAACCCTATGATTTAAAGCATTTCTGAACATCTCAGAGAGACATAATTTCTATGACAGAATATTCTGATGCAGTTTCCCTCAATTTTTTTAATCTGACACGTCAAATTCTACAGAATAACATATTTCCTTAGACTGTCAAACACATAGAAAAGGCATTGCTCCACATGCAGGATTTTTTATTTTTAATTAGAAAAAAAGAAAATTCTCAATAGTTTTGATGGAATATTGTTATGATTTCTATTTTCATGCTCTCCTTCTAATTTGGTCTTGAGTTCTCTATCTTGAGAGTAGCCATAAGCTCTAGCCCTACCCTGACTGGAAATTCAAGAGATTTGTGGTTGTGGATGTTTACAGCGTGTCTTCAATGGGACACTTCTTTATCCTGGCAGAAGGCCTAATGACTAAGTGTCTGACTTATGTCCAGCTTATTCCTACCAAGATAGTCACTCTCTAAAAAAGAACGCTGACTAGAAAGAAGGTTAGAGTCAGATGTATGTGTGTGTCAGGTGAAACACTATGAGGAAGTGAAACTAAAATGCATGAAACAGAAGAAATTTATTACTTACAGGTCCTTGAAAGGTTAGGGGAGCTGAGAGAAGGCTGAGGGGGAAGTCCTGAGACAGCAGAGAGCACAACCAGCTGCTCCCTGAGGGTCAAGAGGGATGGAGAAGAAAGAGGAAGAGGGAGAGAGAGGAGAAAGGGGGAGGGGGGAGGAGGGAGTAAGGGAGAGGGCAAAAGGGGAGGGGAGGGGTAGGAGGGTAGAGGGAGAGGGCCAGGGGGAAGGAAGCAGGATAAGGGGTGGGGAGGGAGAATGGGCACCATCCCTTAGGCTTTCTCTAGAAGCTGTGGATTGGCTAGCTTAAAGAAAACACAGGTGAAGGAAGAACCTTATTTACATGACTCTGGTGCTGACCATCAGGTTTCATTGTGGTCAGCAGCTATGCTGTGTCAGATTTTGGATCAGCGATGTGAGAAACAAACAAGATATATTATAAACAACCACACAGAAAGAGGAAGTTTTAACCAGGCCAAAGGTAATAGGGTGCAACTAGTTTCAAACAACTTCTGTCAGTCCTAAAAATGGATGCCAATGCAGCAACTCTATTAAACAAACACACACACACACACACACACACACACACAAACACACACACACACACACACACACACACACACTCCCTCTCTCATATATCAGTAGGTAACCCCTCTGTTGAGGCCATTTTAAAGTCATGACCTAAACATATACTTACATGCATATAAGATATGTATATATTTTAGCTAGTGACTTTTAAGTAGCCTCAGCAGAGGGGTTACATGCTGATTGTATGCATTTCCAGAAATTTTTATATAAGCTTTCAGGATGGGATAATCTATATCTGAGTAGCCTTTATGAAAAAAAAGTAGGAAAATTATTATAATTAATGAACATGCACATTTCATGATTTTGTTTCACTTTATTTCATTTCAGGGGAAATTCTCCCTTTGCATTTGGTACACTATTGAGGTGATTTTTAAAATATTCTATTAAGCTGATTAAGATAATGCACTGCTGCAGGTGTTACCCTTATACAGTGAACTGTTTTCTTTTTTTTTTTTACCATAATCATTCAAACTTACAAAATAATTCTGCATCTGGTTCAAAGCTCTCTCTTCTAGAGGGCCTGAGAGTTGCTAGAGAAGTATTCACAGGAAAAATAAACAATATCACTGGTGGTATGCGTCGTGGTTGTCATGTAGTGGTTATTGGTTCCTTCTCCACTTTGTTTAACTGAAGGAGCCTTGTGAAATGTCACTGGTGGAGATGATCATGACACACTGCACTTCCATGGGCCATTTCAGATCACATTGTGTTATTTTTGAGCATTAACTAGCAAAGTTACAAGAATAGTCTCAGGAAGATGGGGAAAGGGCATGGGTATGAAACCTACCTCAGAGCAAGACTCAAGGCGGCCGTTTACAATGGGAAGCAAAGAAGATTGTGTCTAATTAGAACTTCAGGGGTAATTTCAAATGGCCTGCTGCAATTACTCCAGCGGGCAGTGAGCCAGCTGTAGGCTAACACCTCTAGGCAGGAGAACAGTTCTATTTATATTCACACACTCATTCAACTATAATTCTAAGTGCCCATGAAGGAAAATAAGATTTCTACCTTTCAAAATGTTGTGTTAAGTATATCTGAAGGTTCCATGAGCCATTATTTTTACTGGAACTTTACATCATTAAACAACAAATGATTTGTTAATCCAATATTAAATTTATTCTCATTTTCAGTTAAAGGTACAAATGCAAAAGTCTCATTTCTAAAGGGTCCTTGCCTTAAAGTGTAATGAAAACTACCTAAGAAATAATCACATTAATCATGTTTTAATCAGTGCAATTGTTTTCAGATATTTTTTCTAAACAAACTTTTAAAAATTCATTAGAAAGTGGAAAACTGCAGTATAAAATAATTGCAAATTTAATTTAAAATTTATAAATGTGTCAATTTTTCATTGGTTTATAAGAAATAAAATATCATTCTTGAAGAGAAATGAAAAACACTAATGTAGGATAAATGATTAGTTCCAACTCCAAGTAGCAATGCAGTCAAAGTAATACAAACACGCAACTTTTTTACCTAATAGACACATAGGTAGAATCTCACATACATGTGTTTTAAGAATAGAAAAGCTTGCTTTGAAATTTAATATAACAATGCTGATGAATAATAAAATGTTAGATTTCTTTATGATCAGCATATAAAGTATATTTAAATTATTCTAGGGAATTTGTTTCATTTGGTATAACTAAGGATAGTAAATAATTAGCACATTAGTAAGCTTTGCAATGTAGCTTCTTGTTGCTTTTATAATAAACATGGGAATTACAGAGCTCCCTACTTTTATTTTTGAGATCTCTAATACAGTGTGGCCAACCATGATGTGAGTTTTAATACTTTGTCTTGTCAGTAATTTTGACCAGACACTAGGTCAAGGTCACGGGGCCACATGCTTCTCTTGGGAGAAAATAGATGTGTTCTCTGTCTACTAGGTTGTGCTTACCACGTGAGGCAGCTTTATACGTGAACTACTGTTGTCTGCTAGTCACTAGAAAGTCTACCCTAATCAGCAATTGACAACATAGTAGCCCTGGAGGATGAAGAAGAAGAATGAGGTGATCTACAGCCAAATGTGCTTCCTGCTGACCAGCTGCAGGCATTTGTGTTTTGTATCAAGCACCAGTGTCATGGCTGGGAACTTAGAGAAGAATTAGAAGGGAAGCTAGGTTAGTTATGGCAGGGAAATGTCATGACACAATGAAAAGATAAGAAATCCAAGAGTCAGACCTATGTTTCATAGATATCCTGCCTTCTCTTAGCATGTCTTTGATTTTAAAATTCATACAAGTGACATCCCAGGATTGACCTTTGTTTTCAGGACTCTTTCTTTCAGCTGAAGACTCTTTTTCTGTCTTAGAAAAGCATCGCTGCATGGAGAGAGATGGACAGGAAGTAAGTTTGCAGAGTTCACTTCAAAGCACCACCCAAATTTCCAAGCCTAAGTCATGTGAGTCTGCAAAAATAGACTCTGATTCTGTGAGTTTCTGTGTGATGCCCAGTCCCTTGTGCTTCCACTCAGGTGCAGGAATGACTTCAAATTGCCTCCCAGGAAGCTCTTGCACTTGGCTTCTCAGTTGTCATAGAAAAGAAAAAATGGTAGGCAAGGATAGGAAGGAACTCAAGAAGTAGTCATGAAAACATTTGGTCAATGGTTATCTCAGGGTTTCATGAAACCAACTGTTGCATCTGCAGTTAGGCAAAATTTAAATTGCTAGTACTCTGGCAAGAGCTTAGAATGAATGAGAATAAAGAAAATGGACATCTCATTTTACTGCAGACCGAGTCTCTTCTTTAAACTGAGATCTTTGGCTTACAATTTCAGACTGTAATTACCCTCTGCCTTCACTATTATTAAAGCTTATATTGATCGGCCATTGAGTATGTAATAGCATTTCACTAAAATCGGAGTATCTAGGAAAGATTAAAAAGTATTTACTGGAAATCTAATTTGGCTAAAAGCAAAGCATCTAGCCAGTTCCCGACTTCCTTAGCTTAAAAGTTATACTCTGAAAAGGTAGAGAAAGTACAGTGATCTTGAGTTCTTGTTTAGATCCTCATTTTGGTAGATTGGTATAATATGACCACAGAATCTTCAGTAACTTGATAATTAGGGAACAGAAAGGCTAACCATAATTAAATGAAACACCCTAGATATAGGAGGGTAGGAGTGAAAATGTCAAAACAAATGCACAAAAAGGGCTAATTCCATGGTCTAAAAAAGATCTCAAAAAGAAAACTGGCAGACAATAGTGAAAGTATGTCAATTTATATGCCTGATCTCCATGAGGAAGAAAAGTAGATATATTTAAAGCAGAAGAATTTCTCTGGTAAGTTCAAGCTAGAAGAACAGTGTGTGCAAAAGGTGACCAGGAAGGCCAAGACTTTAGAAGTGGCATAAACCTTTACGAGAGTGTCAGGCTAAACCCAGGAATGTGCTGAAGCATTGGAAAGTTAGACAAAAACACCATAGAAGAATGCTTTTAAATCAATAAAGTGATTTTCAGAGCTGGAATAAGCTGTATAGGACAAAGCTGTTTTTTCACTTTTCTCACAGATGTGAAAATTGCTATCCAGTGGTCAAAGATATAACCACCAGCACACAGCTGATAAGTAGAAGAGCCTAGATCATACCCAGATTCTTCTGAATGCATGTCCTATGTGCTCCTTACCATTGAAAAACATCTCACCTGTTGACTTGAGATATATAAGATGCTCTTCTTAGGGTTGAAAACCAGCTAAACAAGTATCAGATAGGAAAGCACTGGCTTAAGAAAAGATTGCTTAAAAATAGCTAGTGAGAGTAGAGCAAGATGGTCAAATAGAAACCTGCAATGGTCCCTCCACCCAACACCAAATTCAACAACTATCCATTCACGGTAGCACCTTCAGAAGAACCAAAACAGGTGAGCAATCACAGTACCTGGTTTTAATATTATATCAAGGAAAGAGACACTGAAGAGGGCAGACGACTGTCTTGCATTACCTATGCCACCCCTCCCCCATCCCACCACAGTGCCACAACAGCTTGCTAAGTGGAGAGAGAATCTGTGTGTTTGGTGGAAGGAGAAGGAAGTAATCGTGGGACTTTGCATTGGACCTCAGGGCCATCTTGTCACAGGAACACAGCACAAGGCAGAATTCTGCCAGCACCAATGAAGGGCTCATTTAGACCAGCCAGCCTGGCCAGAGGGAAATCCTCTGCCCTGAGATCTAAGTACTGACTAATTAGCCCCACCACCATCTGACAAAAAGCCACCTGGGGCCTGGAATAAATTCATAAGGCATTCAGGCCACAAAGGCTGCAGTTTTGGGGCAATTCCTGTGGCTGCACTGACTTGGAGCCCAGTGGACTTGGCTTGCATATGACCCATTAAGACACCAATGGTGACAGCCAAATCAGTACCTGTGTTATCCCTCCCCCAACTAAGGCATCACAGCTCAGGGAGAGTCTTCTTGCACTTGGGGAAGGGAAAGGGATGAGTTCAGAGGACTTTGTTTTGCAACCAAGGTACCAGCTCAGCCACAGTAAAATAAAGTATCAAGCAGAACCTTTAACCTCTAGAGTCCAGGACTTAGTTCCTGGATAGCATTTCTAGACCCACCCTGAGCCAGAAGGAAACATGCTGCCCCTAAAAGGAAGGAACTATTCCTGGCAGGATTTACCAACTGTTGACTAAAGAGTCAATGGGCTTTGAATAAACATCAGAGGTAGCCAGGCAACAGTCACCACTGGCTTTGGGTGAGACTGGGCTGGCTTCAGGTATGACCTGGAACAGTCCAAGCTGCAGCGGCCATGAGGGAATGCCCGCATCACTTCTCTCTCAACTCCAGCAGTCCAGCACAGAGAGTGAGGGAAGACAATGAGAGACTTTGCTTAGCAATCCAAGGAGACCATGGAGCTGGGAAAGAGGAGAAAAGCGAAACCCACTTGTGACAGCCAGATTGTGGATCTCAGATAGTCCCCACCTCCACAAGCAGATTTTCTGGCTTGGTGGGGCTACCTCAGCCCCTCCTTGGCAACTTTCCCAAAAAAGCTGAAAATGGACCTTTGACCTCTGCCAAAACAGCTACCTTACCAGCTTTCATGGTAAGATCCTCAGGCAAGCTCACCCAACCCAGCCCTGCCCTATCTCACTCCCTCATATGCTTTTCTGTGGCAGAGAATAAGGACTCACTTGGAAGTTCCAGTGCTACATCCATCACCTTGGGAATTTGAGTGCTTCTCCTGACGTGCTACAGCCTGTCATGGGTTCCAGAACAACACTGTATCTTGTTCCTTTTGGCAAGCACCATCTACTGAGAGAGAGAGGTCAATTTGCACAGCCTTTTATAATATTTATTGATTCAATCATACAAGGTGTGGTTGATTCTTACCCACAAGCACCACCTACTGTCTCAGGGATTAACTTGGATGTGCTAATACAATTCACGCTGTTAAGAAGACCATAAGGCAGGCAAAAGAGAAAGGATTTCAAAGACCTCCATCCTCCCTCCTCAAAGAGAGAGAGGCAATCTGCCCATACACATAGCTCACCACTGCTACAGCCTACAAACAGCTAGGAACTGAGAAAACCACCACAGTAAGGATATCTATAACCGATGAATCAATCCAGAACCTAAATTACCATCAGAGTGCCCACAAACAAAGCCAGATATTCTTACCCAATATATACTACAGATGCACTTTACATGTGAGGGGGAAAATCCCTTCTAAACAAAAGTCCCCAAATAAGAAGTGTCATCTGTCATGGATGAGAAGGAATCAGGTAAAGAATTCCAGAAGTATGAAGAACCAAAGTGAAGGACACCTGCAAAAGGGAACACTATTTCTCTACCAATAGGTACCAACCAAAATGAAAATACTGAAATGACAGATAAAGAATTTCAAGTATGGATTTTAAGGAAACTGAATGAAATCCAAGAGAAAATGGAAAACTAACTCAAAGAAACCAGAAAATGAATTCAGCAAATGAATGAAAAACTCACTAAAGAGATTGAGATACACACACACACACACACACACACACACACACACACACACACGAGATACACCCCAAATGGAACTTCTAGGAATGAAAAACTCCTTTAAGGAAGTACAAAACACAGTGGAAAGTTTTAAGAATAGACTAGACCAGGCAGAAGAATGAATCTCAGAGCTTGAAGAGAACTCTTTCAAATTAACTCAGTCATTCAAAAATAAAGAACAGAGAGTTAAGAGGAATGAACAAAGCTGACAAGAAATATGGAATTATGTAAAACAGCCAAATATAAGAATCAAAGGCATCCCTGAGGGTGAAGAAGAAAATGCACAAGGGATAGAAAATCTCTTTTAGGGAATAATTGAAGAAAACATCCCTGGTCTTCCTAGAGATTTAAACACCCAGGTCCAAGAAGCTCAACGAACACCTGGGAGATTCACTGAAAAGGAGTAATCACCAAGACACATAATCATCAGACTGGCTAAAGTCAACATTAATGAGGAGTTCCTGTAAACTTTGAGTCCAAAATATCAAGTAACTTACAAAGGAAAACCCGTCAGGTTAACTGTAGTCCTCTCAACTGAGACCTTACAAGCCAGAAGGTATTGAGGCCCCATTTTCAGTATTCCTAAACAGAACCACTACCAGGATAGAATTTTGTATCCTGAAAAACTAAGCTTCATGTATTAAGGAGAAATAAAAAACTTTTCCAGACAAGCAAACACTGAGGGAATTTGTCAAGACCAGATCTGCCCTGCAGGAAATACTCAGAACTTCATTATACATGGATCAGCACAATAGGCACTCACCACTGTAAAACCACCCAAAAGCTACAACTCAGAGCACAGATAAAACAATAGCTTAAGAGGTAAAACAAAGTAATAAGGTATTACCCAACAAGAATAGAACAACATCCCACATATTAATTCTATCAATGAACATGATTAATTTTTAATTACTATGGGTACATAATAGGTATATGTATTTATAAGAAACATTGATATTTTGATATAGGCATACAATGTGAATTAATCAAATCAGGGTAATTGAAATTTTCATCACCTCAGGCATTTATCATTTCATTGTGTTAGGAATATTCCAATTCCACACCTTTAGTTATTTCATTGTTGATTATAGTCACTTTGTTGTGCTATCAAATAGCATTCATTCTATCTAAATATCTAACTATATTTTTGTACCTATTAACCATCCTCACTTAATCCTCACCCTTCTGTCACCCTTTTCAGCATCTGGTAACTGTCATTCAACTCTGTCTCTATGAGATCAATTGTTTTAAATATTTTGCTCCTACATATGAATGAAAATATATGAGATTTGTCTGTCTGTGCTTGGCTTTTCTCATGTAACATAATATTCTCCAGCCCATCCATGTTGTTGCAAATGGTAAGATTTCATTTTTTGTGGTTATATAATATTCCATTGTGTATATGTACCACAATTTCCTTATCATTCATTCATCACTGGACACTTAGGTTGATTCCAAATCTCAGCTGTTGTGAATAGTGTGGTGATAAACATGGGAGTGTAGAAATCTTTTCAATACATTGAATACCTCTCCTTTGGATATATACCTAGAAGTGGGATTGCTGGGCCAGATAATGGTTCTATTTTTAGTTATTTGAGGAAACTCCTTACTATTCTTCATAATGATTGCCCTAATTTACATTCCTACCAATGAGATGTATGGGATTTTCCCTTCAAATCCACATCAAAGTAGGGGGTTGCTCTTTGAGGTTATGAGAGGGGGAGACACACACACACACACACACACACACACACACACAGAGAGAGAGAGACAGAGAGAGAGAGAGAGAGAGAGAGAGAGAGAGAGAGAGAAGGCAGTGAAAGCACCAATAACACTGAGAACATTACACATACTGCCAAGATCCCCATTTCTGCTACCCTTCATGCCTGTCATCAGAGATCTAGTCTAGAGCTAGCTTCTTGTCCAGCCTCCTTATATCAGATATAACATAAGTAAATAATAGGACCCATGAGTGTAGCCAGATGGAAAAAGTGCTGAACAGAAAGCATTGCAGTATCCATATTTCTGTTCAGTGGGAGATCAATTTACAGATTAGATGTTAAGCAGGAAATGACTCTTCTCATTAATTGGTATTCAAGTGCTCTTCCTTTCAGCATTGCCTATGACTAAAACCTCTGGTCTCATAGGAAAAAATGCACAGTCCAGGAAGAAAGCAAACATAGAATGTTGTGCTTAGAAAAAGGTATAGCTGCACAAACATATTATTGTTTTCATTAGCAAATGCAACAGGTAAAGAGCTTTTGTCAAAGGAAGGTAGAGGTAGGGAAAATTCTTTTATTCATTCATCAAATGTTTATTGAGCTACTACTTTGTGCTAGAAACAATGGACATTTTAGGGATATAGTAGTGGATAAAGCAGACATAGTTCCTGCCTTCATGGAGTTTTAATTCTTCTTGGGAGTGGGGAAAGAATAATATACAAATATAAAAATAAATATATAATATAAAATCAAAGAAATAAAACAGTGTAAAGGAAGAGTGAAGTGGGAAGTATGCTCTTTTAGAGGTAATATTTAAACAGAGATTAAATGAAAAAAGTGTCAATGAACAAATATATGGAGAAAGAATTTCTGGAGAAGAAAAGTCCAAAGGTGTATTCTAGGAACAGAAAAATGAGCAAAGAAGAGAATACCAAGTATTCAAAACTTATAGCTAATTATATTAAAAGCTGTATTTTAAGTAAATATGTGAATGAAACCCAAAAGTTAGTAGTAAGGGTCTCAAAGTAGAAATCCAAGTTTAGAAGAGATTGTGGGGAAATGAGTTTCATAGAGTCAAGATAAGAAATATCAGAATTAAAACTACTCATTGATCTTTATTACTTACAGATTAACTGCTGCTTTATATGACAAACTTAGAACTTGATATCATATATAGATATATATGACAAAATGTATAGAATTTTGAATACTGAGTGGATATAATAATTTCTTATTAAATTCCTTCTTTATCTTCTCAAAATTCAGGGTGAAAAATGCCTTTGGATACTTTTATTTACAGATAACTAAACTACCAAAGTCATTATTTCATTGTGCACTTTCATCCGCCATAAGAGTGCAGACTAATATAAATATTCTGGCAAGCTATTAGGCTCTAGTGTATAAAGAGCCTTGGAAAAAAATCCATGCCATTAAATACAATAATTCCACTTCTAGGAATCCATTCTAAGGAAATAAACAAATATAGACAAAGATTTATGTGCAGGGATATTTACAATAGCTCTATTTATAATAGTGAAAAATTAGAAACTACCTAAATGTCCAATAATGGAATTTACCATATGTCCATATGGTGGAGTATTTTGCAATCATTATGAAATATGATTTCAAAGATTTTTAATTTTAAAGAGGCATTCTAATGAGCTAAAGTAAAGTGAGAAAGCAGTAAAAAGTTATATACACAAAATATCCAAAAGATATATGTGTTTATGCATATCATGGAGAAAAGCCTGAAAGAATATAAACCAAATAGCTGATTAATGGAAGGACAAATAATTTCTATTTTCTTTATTCTACTTTCCCCCCTAAATCTTCCACAATGAAAACATACTACTTTTACAAAAAAAAAAAAATGTTTTAGAAACAGTCAAGATTTGGCTGTCCTTGGATAATTTCCCTTTGATAGTGGGAAATTGGCTATTTCTTCTAAGTGTCCAAGTGTTCTATAAAAGATATCATCCTGGTACATTTATCTAGCTGACGTCTGGGCCCAGAGGTTGTGCTTGTCTTTATCTGTCATATATGATGGCAATTTCCTATTTCTAGCTCTATCTATGCCTTCCAAAATATCTTTGGCTTCCTTGTTAAAGACCTAATTTCCTCATCTTGGTCATCTAAGAATTTCTCCTCTGTTTACCTCCTTTCTCATCCCTACCTTCCTATGGCTGCACTATTTGTGCCCAAACTTTATAGGGATTAACAAAAGTATCAATGACTTTATACTGTGGAAGTACAAGCCATCCAGGCTAAGAATTTAGACTTTAAATGCTTAGGTTCAGACCAGAATTCCCCACAGTATATTCTGCTGTGTTAGAAGCAGAAGATACTCTTTGAAGCAAATATTTCCTTTAAGAAATAAATTTATAAATCTTTATGTAGTAAAGTCCACAATGCATATTAAAACATTAGTTTCTAAATTTACTATACTTTAGAAAACTGACAGAATTTGTTTATCCAATGTACTATGGTTTGAATGTATGTGCCTCTCTAAATTTCATATATTTAAACCTAATCTTTGATGCAATAGTATCAAGAAGTGGGGTTCTTGGAAAATGATTAGATAATGAGGGTGGAGCCTTCAGGAATGGGATTAGTACCCTTATAAAAGACAATTAAGGGGGCCTTTTTGTCCTTCCACTGTGTGAGGACAGATAGAAGGCACCATGTATGAGGAGCAGGTCCTCACAAGACCTTGAATTTGTTGGCACCTTGATCTTGAACTTCAAAGCCTCTAGAACTGTGAGCAATAAATTGCAATTGTATATAAATTACCCAGTCTAAGGTACTTTGCTATAGCAGCCCAAATGGATTGAGTCACACCCGATATAGAACAAACTTGTTAAGAGAAAGCTTTTTCATTTTTCTTCACATGCTTTCTTTTAACATTCTTCAGAACTAGACTTCCATGGAACTTTCTTTATGAAGCACAGGAATAGGTAAATTTGAGAATGACAAATGCATAAGGAACTATTTTAAAAACAGAATGCTTGAGGGAATTGTTTTCAGAATTATTAACACTAAAACATTTAAAGTTGATAGAGAAAAGTGCAACTGTGACCTAACTTCCCTTGCACTTCTATTAGAAACTTATTTCTTAGCAGAATCAAATCATTTCTGCCTATGTACTTACAGGCCTGATATATACACTGTGAATGATTCCATTTATTTCAGTAAATTTCATGGCACTGTGTCTTAGAGGAAGGAAACGCTGGATTAAGTTATAGCCTCACTTTCTCTATGTGCCTACATTAGTGATAGAATAACATAGTAATTTAACATTTGTTGATAGTGCGAGTGAATTGAAAAATATATTCCTATCCATCATCTTGACTACAGCAAAGGCACAGACCTCATTTCATTTTTTTAATGGTTTTGTCACCATAAAAAGACCTTAAAGTGGTCCTCTATTTCAACCCTTGTGTCTTCAGAAAGCTGAGTATTGTTAACCCCATTTTCAAATAAAAAGCAAAGTGATTCTATGATGTGGCCAGGGCCTCCAAGCTATGCTTAGTCTTCATTCAAAATACCTCAATTCTTTGCTTCTGGAAAGGAAGAAATGGAGGTGACTATCTGATGTGACAGGCCAGACACCAATCACCCTGACTCTGTGTCTACCCATGGCAGCCCAAAGTCACTAACTCAGCCCCAGAAAATATGGAGTTCGAACCCAGTTTTCCAAGATCTCCTTTGCTGGGCTGTCCTTGAAATCAATATATGAATAATACTCAGTTTTTTTAAAATCAAGATTCAGTATTCTGCCATAAGTGGTGTGAAAAAAGAGCCCAGTATAAGTGTGAAGGTCGCCATAGCTAGGGTCTCCCTCATCATTCAGAGCATCTAACTATCCCACTTTCCCTGGTCAGAGACCTGTAGAAGCAGGATACACGACCCTCAGGACTTCTCAGGCCCTCCCTGGGCAACTTGCAGCTTTCAAATCAGGATGCCTGAATAATTTCTTGAATGGGTTTAGACCTTAAAAATCATAGGAATAACTGATGTCTCCAGGATGCTTCTGCCTTTAAACCTTCCAAAATTTCTTAGGGAATTTAAAAGCCCAAATGCTGCTTAAAATCAGGGTGAGGGAAAATATGGGAAACTATGCAAAGCAAAATGGTAATAATAATAACAATAACAATAAATAATCATAGCCCCCATTACTGAGTGCTTTTTGTCAGTCACCCTGATAAACAATTTTTTTGCTATTTTGTGTAATGTTATCTTATGAGGGTGATCTCTTCACCCACATTTTATAAATGACAAAAATAAGGCTTAACCGAAGGAGCAAGGAGTATCGAGCCCTACCTAGGTCACACGGCAAGTACAGTGGCAGTGCCAAATGTTGAAGCCCACCTACTCCCTTTCCTGAGCCCCATACTTCATATCCCTATTACTCATTTTCAGCACTTCAGGATGGGACCATCTCCTCAAAACGTAAGATGGCGGTATATTTCACATCAGTAAATTGGTTAGTTCTGAAAGTAATGGCACCCATTAAACCAGGTGTTGGAGGTCTAGCTCTTATACTAGCCTGGTGGCTTCTCTTCTCTGGCCAGAGAGTATATCTTTGATCTCAGCCACCTGGCTACCATGTAAAATGTGCCGTGAAGAGACTAAATAGCAAAACTCTGTGGAAAGCTTTGTGAAATCCATCACAATTAAGTACAAAAAAACTGTCTCATGTGAAAGTACTGCTATTGTTGGTCAGTGTCATCATCTTTGCAAGGGAAGGACAGGATTATAAAAAATTTCTAAGGAAAATCCATCACCAAGGAGTCCAGAGGGTCCAGCATGGTGCTCTGTTTTTTGTGACAGGGCCACAGTAGAGCAACTTGCTTCCTGTGGATATGTGTCCAGCTTTGGAAAACCGATGATCACATTTTGCCAAATGAGATTGCAGAAATCAAGATGCTGGCCGTCCCACTGATAGACTGGAATGATTTTTTTTTCAAAGAAAAAATTTCCACTAATATGTAGGAAGTGGGCTTTTTTCCTTTAGTTCCATGGGTATTAAATTACTTTTGGAAACATGGAAATATTAGTTTCAGTGTAAGATTATAGAAATTTTCTTTTTCCATTCATATGGAGATAAAATTTACACAGGTGATTGCCTAAACATTATACTAGTTTTCAAAGTGAATGAATGAAGTTTATTTGATATCACATGAGCACATAGTATTTCTTCTCAAAACACCTTTACATTTAATATTTTATTTTTAAAATAGACACAAATGTAATGGAATCAAACTAGTTTGACATTATAGACATTTTCAAGTTTTAACTTGAAAATACTTCAGTATAAAATCCAATTTGAGAAGTACTTGGTCCAAATAATTCCATATATGGAGGGAAACCATGGACATCAGTGAAGAGCCAACCTCTTTCTTTTTGGAAATGAGTGAGTGATATTGATCAACACTCCACCCCATTGTTCATGCAAAGTCTCTAATGACACCTTCACTGCTGTTACGATCTAGAAGTCCAATAAGCCATGAATTTCAGATACTTTACTACAAAATTTGCCATCACCTTTGAGCATCTCTTTTTTAATTAAAGAAAAAAAAGAATGAGGATTCAACATGATTTTAATGAAAAGGAAGAATTGAATTTGTGGGTGTGTGCAGTTCAAAAATGAAAAGGAAAGAGATGGAATACAGAAAACCCTAAACATAATTAATCAGATAACAAAGGATTTGCTAAGCACAGAAGAATCGGACACTTTTCTTTGCTTAATCTAAATCAACTTTTGTCTGAGACCGTGGATTCATACAATGTGCTTCTCATCCCATCTTAACTTGTTTTTCCTCTAAACACCATTCCTTCCTATCTATCTACCACTTCACTACCCAGAAAAGCCTGTCTCAGAGGCACAAAAGCTCTGTGTTGCTGGGTTAAAGCTGGCACTTTATCCTTAACTCAGTCCGCTGAGTCTGGATTTTACTCACCCTCGAAGACATAGAGCTCTAACCCCCCTTAATTTTGAATTTCCTGGCTTTCGTCACTTTAAACTAGATCCTTAATGTTACTTAAATGTACCTGTGTTGTTGTTTTCCCCACTTTGGGGTAAAGGGGGGAGGGCAGAAGAATTTAATGTTATTTTTAACTGAACTATCTTGTTAACCTTGGGGGATGTCCCTGGAACTGAAACCCACTGGAGTAATAATAGCTCAGCCGCTCACTCTCTGCAGACAGCTCTGCCCGACTCAGTCTGGAAAAGCTCTTTAAAAGCATAGTCTCTGCTGGCCCTTTTCTTTTGGTTTCCGTGGAATTTTTCTTAGTAACAATTTTTAGCTGAGGGGGTTACGAACAACTGTAAACTGGAAGCACTGAAGGAGGGTGGGTGGTGCTTGCTGCACTAATTAAAACAAAGCCTGCTTGTATAAACCGCGTCCCCCCTGGTGCACGGGGGCAAACAGCACCAGGGCCTCAGCGTCCACAGCTCTCCAGTCTGCAGGGACTTATATTTTTAAATACAATTAAAAGTAATGCCCCTTTGTTGATTATACTCTCCTTGCCAAACTTGAGGACGGGTGAAGCTGCCAAACATTCACTTTTAAATTTAGTGTGCCCAGCCGCCTTCCAAATGCTGTCAGTTTCACAGAAGGCAGGGCAGTCTGTGATTAACGGCTTCCCGAGATACTAGTGAGTTGCTTGGACAATATTTCAAATGGATGCTGGTTCTGAGACTGAGGAGATCAAGTCGGAATTTGGTGTCACTCTGGGGTTTAGGGGGCGATGGGATTGTTCTTACTTTTTGATAGCACACAAATTTGAAAGTGGAAAACACCACCAAAGCAAACTCCCCAACTCCACACGTGCAAGCAGCAGAGGGTATTCAGCCCAGACCTAACTCAAAAAACCTTGTCAAATGAAAGAAATGCACAAACATGTCTGTACTTTGTCCTCTGAATTTTAATAGCATCTAATGTTACATAGCTCATGTGAACTTTATTTAAAGCACGGCCATCCACAAAGTATTCCCTTTATGGTTTTAGTGGTTGTCCTCTTTCCTTGCTGTTCACGACTATGATTATTTTATAAGCCCTTTTGTAGCTGGGTTTATTTGATTTAACCTTTTAAATGTAGCTTTGTTTCTGACAATACAGGAAGTATAACGCCAAAGGAAAAACTCTGTGTGGGAGATTGACGAGGGAGGCAGACACACAATTCAAAATGAGAAGTCCTGGGAAGAGAGTAAACTTATTTGGGACTTTCTTGATCTTTCCAATGTGACTATCTATTATATAAAGCTGAATGCCAAGTTTTGATTCCTAGGTTTTATGAGGTTGCATGGGTACCAACCTAATACTTGGCTATGTGTTCTTTTTTTTTTTCCCCCTTGATGAAAAATGCAGGCTTAAAAAACAAGGTGCAGCATCCGTTTTCAATTAAAAAAATAAAAATTTAAAACCTCTCCCTCTGGGCCTGGTAGTGAGCCAGGTAAGGGAATGAAATGGGTGTGGTCGCTAAGAAAGTAATAAGATGAAAATACTCTTCTGCTTAAAGTAACTTTATATTTTAGAGGGTTTTCACTTTATTTCACATTTTTTTTCCTTTTAAAATCCATTTCCTTTGAAAGTTTACTAATTCCAGAGGACACTGCATTTGACTTCCATTTTCTCTGTGCATCTCTGATTTCTTTTTGATCCCACAGGGGTAAATATTTGACATCCAGCCATTCCCAGGGGTGGCAGACCAATGTACTAAACACAGAGTCATTTCACTTCACCAAGAGATGAAGTCAGGCTCCAGGGGATAAACAGTCGTCCATAAATAACCTCTCAGAAATAGCCTAAGGAACATGTCCTGCAAAGAAATCCTGGCTCAGTACATTCTATTTTGTTTATTTTGCATAAAAGTTTTCTTTGTCTAGATTTGCACCAGCATAAAAGCACTTTCAGCAAAATACGCAGTTAAAACAAAACTAAGTAGGAAAAAAGTCCCACCTGAAAGGAAATTGGCTATTGCCCTTTGAAATGCCAGGAGAAAACAAACTTACCTGACATTCTAATGACTTTAAAGAGTGGTGAGAAGAGGAAAAGAACATGAAGGGAATTTCATGCTAAGTGTGAATATTCAGATCCTTTGCCTGAAGTCTAGGCCATGTATGATACAGTTCAAAGTATTTTCAATAACTGATTTCAAGGGGCCCATCCTATTGTTGTCAATAATGAGATATTCTTCAAGATTTAACATTTGGCTGAGATATAACTGGCCCATTAGTACTGTGAGATGGCTTGAGTTTCTGCCTTTTTGATAATATTGAGGAAATTCACAATTTTAAAATGTTCTTCTGGAACTTCAATTACTACATTTTACTGAGATGAATTCAAGCAAGGGAAAGGGTGATGGGAAAATGTTAGAACTACCTATGGACTATTAATTATATTCACTTTGAGTATTATCATTTAGCTCAGTTTCACTTGTGGCACCTAAAGACATGATCCAATTTATAATATATATTTGAATGACATATTAAAAATATATATAAAAATATTATGAACTACAAAGACCCCCTATGGAGGGCCAGTTAATAAGTATAATTTCTATATTAGCAATTAGAAATTATCTCTTAACTTTTTAACAGTCAAGTACTTAAATTCCTAAAAATCTTAGTCAGTTTTCCTTCTAATTTCATTGGTTTCTGTTTCTTTTTTCATTTTTATCACCAGCACTATAGATCAAATTCTTATTATTTCAGAATTTTATCATGACAATAGGCAGCCTCCTAACTAGCTTGACTGCTTCAACCTCTCTTCCTTACTATATCCCAATATTCCCCTTTGTATTAATTATTTTAAAACCATGCTTTACATTTAATTCACTGTGCTCAAATCCGTGTCGGGACCTCACTTCCTAAAGCAAGAAGTTCAAACTCTGTAATCTGAATTTCCTCTGCTATTTCAATTTTATATCTATTAATACTTCTCTAGCCAAACTCTCTGTGAACTATCCTTTAAAATCTTTCATGTTCCACTGCCTTCTCTCTTACATGATGCCCCTTCTTAGAATGCCCTTTCTTCAATTTGATGTCTTGAGGTCTAATTTAAGCCCAACCTTCTTTGACAATGATATCTACTTTTTCTAAAGTCATATGAAATAATATACTATATAATATACTACTACTTTGGAGCATTGGTTTATTATGCTTACATACCTCTTAACCCTAATTAGACTATAAATTTATTGAAGATGAGAACTGAGTCTTGCAAATCTTTTAATTTCTCAAGCAGTGTTTATCCATAATTAGTGTAAAGAAACAATTTCTCTTTTAGGACAGTTTGAGTTACTTTATTAAGATATGATTGTCAACAAGAATATTCCTTTGGTAAGATAGTTTCAGTTTTCTGATGGGTGAGATCAATAACAACTGGAGGGAGTGGTCTCTCCAAAGCAGAACTAGGGAAGAAGGTCAGATTATCAATATGGAAGAAAAAGCTTAGCCACCTTACTTGTTTTCCACTTTAAAGAGTCTGTATATTTCTGAGGGAATTCTTACTTATGACTTTCTAAAAGGATATCTGTCACAAAAAGAACCCTAACAAGAAAAGAAGCTGTGTGGTAGACAGCAGGCTTCAACAAATAAGCTCTAATCTGTAGCTCAAGTTGCCTAGAGTCTGGTGTTAATTTCCTTCTGCTATCTTCAAGCCTTTAGTAAAGTTATATTGAATGGTACAGGCTTGTGTTATGTAAGGTATGAGAAATCAGAGGAATAGTCATCTGTCTGGTGTCAAAGGGAGAATTCTTCCCACTGGTGGCCAATATCATGGTGGCAACAGTAGACACAGAGACAGATCAAACCTAAGACTATGTTGTCCATCACTCCTTATCACAAGGAAAAGTCAAAATCAAGAGTTTGGGGTTGTACATTATTTTTAATTTAAAAAATAACAGTAGCATTTCCTTCTTAAATTCCTATTAAAAATTTGTGTCATACCAGTTTTATAAATAGATATTATTATTGATAATTATTGTTCATATATAGATGAACTATAGCGGATTAAAGCCTATGCCCCATAATTAAGACATAATCAAGGTGTTTTCTTTTCTATAACTATAACTTGTTCATAAGCTCCTATTTCTGATTAGATGTGAAAAAAATTTATATTTTCCCAATCAAGTAATTTGTCATTTTTTATTTAAAATTAAAAGCTTTTCAGGTTAAATCAGAGTTTGGGGGGGGGTAAATACTCAGTTGCTCAGCTTTCCCTCCACATCTCTTCTCTTTCCTTTCTTTCCACATAGCTTCATGGCACAGAGGAAACCTTTCATAACATTTTAGACTCAAGGGGATGAGGTGCACCACTAGAGCATGATCCCTTACCTCACATAAAATAAAAAAAGAAACCTCAAAATAAAATATAGACCTCAATGTAATAACTAAAACTATAAAATATCTGTAAAAAAATAAGAGAAAATGTTTGAGGTTTGGGGTTAGGCAAAGATTTCCTAGATAGGTCACAAAAAGCAAAAACCATTAAAAAAAGGATAAATACATTTATTAAACTTCATCAAAATTACAAAACTTCTCCAAAGACACAGTTAAGAAAATAGACAAGTCATAGACTGGGAGATAATATTTTCAAAGCATATATCTTATGAAGACTTGTATCCAAAATATCTAAAGAACTAATACAACTATATAATACAAAAATATTTTTTAATGAGCAAAGATTTGAAAAAGCCCTTCACCATAGAAGTGATACAGATGGCAAATAACCACATGAAAAGATGATAAATATCATTAGTCATTAAGAAAATCAAAACCACAATGAGATACCACTACATCTCTATTAGAACTGCTGAAATCAAATACAGGCATTACCAAATTCTGCAACGAAGTGGGAGTACATAATGGTACAGACACTCTGGAAAACCATTTGGTGATTTCTTAAAAAGTTAAACATACTCCTACTATATGATTCAGTCATTCTGCTCCTCGATATTTACCAGAGAGAAATAAATCATATATTAGAATTACACAAAGTTCTGTATGCAAATGTTTACAGCACTTTAGCAGCTTCATTAATAATCACCAAAAAGTGGATATAGCACTAATTTACATTAACTGGTGAATGATAAACAAATTGTGATATATCCATACAATGAAATAATACTCTGTCATAAAGAAATGAACTATTGATACATGCAACAACAAGAATGAATATCAAAAGTAGTATGCCAGTGCAAGAACACAGACACAAAAAGCTATATATTGTATGCTTCCATTTTATGATATCCTGGGAAAGGCAAAACTATAAGGCATAAAGGAGACATAAGTAGTTGCTAAGATACTGAATTCCAAGGTACGGCATAAGGAAATTTGAGAGGAGGGTAGAAATCTGTGTCTTGATAGGGGAACTGGTAACATGACTGTAAACCTTAAAAACTCAATATTCATGCACAAAGAAAATTAGTGAAAAGTAAAAGAGGATTAGGCAGCTAAAAAGAGAATTAGTAAAGATTAGTAAAGTAGAAGATAGTGTTGAACAAATGACAGTTTAATGCATGCAGCATATGGAGTTTTGGAGATGGAAAATATGAAAGAGAAGTTAGGAGATAATTAGGATAATAGAAAATAGTCGAACATATTGGAACTCCAAAAGGAAAGAATAGAGAATGTTGAAAGAAAATAACTATCAAATAGCCAGCTAAATTATCATTCAAAGGAAATAGAAAAATAAAGATGTTTTCAAACAAATAAAAAAATTGAAATGATTTGCACCTAACATATCATCCTTGATAATACTAAAAGAAGAAAAGCGAACTAGAAGAAAGGAGTGAAATGTGATGATAATAATAATATTTAAGAGCAGCCAAAGAGATTGGTAAACATGTGGATAAATCTAAATAATAATCTATTTATAAATTAATTACTATTTTTGAGGTGTAAAGCATGATAGAAGTAAAATACTAGACTATAATCACATGTAAAATGTAAGTGAAGTAAATCATTAGAGCAAAAGCGTTTAAATATTCTTTTATTTTGGGGAAGAAGCTAGAGACATTTTCGATTTTGTTTAGTCAAGTGTGCTTCCTTGGATTTCACTGAAAGCACAGAAGAAGAGTGTATACATATCAAGTAAGTCGAAAAACAGAAGGAAATTAAAGCAAAATCAATCCAAAGGTTGTTGGGGTAGGGGGCCCTCCGCAGGGCTCCATTCTCCAATGGTTGGGAGTAGGCTTAGGCACAAGACTACATTCTGCAGACTCCCTTATTAGGTAGCCAGGGGCTAAACTCTTGCTAGTAAAAAGTAAGCAGAAACTGTTGGGTGGGAATTCCAAGGACGCTCTTTAAATCCACTGTCCAGTAGAAATATAAAGCGAGCTATAAATGAAAGCCACACATGTAATTTAAATTTTTCTAGTAGCTACATTAAAAAAGTAAGAATTAAGTTAAACTAATTTTAATAATAAACTTTATCTATCCCAATATATCCAAAATATTATCATTTCAACACCAAATCAGTATAACCAATTATCAAGATAATTTACATAGTTTTTTTGGTATGAGGTCTTGAAACTCTGGTATGTATTTTATACTTTGAGCACATCTCAGTTCAGACTAGCCACATTTCAAATGTTCAATAGCCATATACAGCTGGTGGCTAATGTTTTAGATAGCATAGCTTTAAACGGACAAGCATTTTTTTGTTCTGCTTTCTTCCTTCTTCTGAGATGTAATACATTTATGTTGGCTGGAGTTTCAGCAGCTCTCCTAGACTATGAGTTTTCCTTGAGATTGGAAGCTATGGAAAGAGAGATCAAGGAAATCTGGATCCTTTATGCCTGCTTAATCCCCTTAGCAGCTATAGGCTGCCAAATTCTGGATTTCTTTTATGTGGCTGAAATAATACCAGACAATATAGACTATGTCATAGTGACGAAGACGGCCACTAGATAATGACAGACGACAGAAAGACACAAGAATATATTGGTGATGGGCACAATTTTAGGAGCCATAATATCTAGGTACGAATTCTGACATTGCCATGTACTATAAACTTGGATGAATTATTTACGTTCTCCAAACTTAAACTCTTTCTTCAACCATAAAATGGGGATAATAATATCTCCTTTTAGAATTATCATAATGACTAATATAAATTAATATATGCAACATATTTAGTTTATGTGTCATATGGTATTTTGTAAGAGTCAACTGTTATTAAGTCATTAGAAAAATATGATAATTGTAAACTTATATATGATAATGTAAGCTCCAAATATATAAAGCAAAATTGACAAAACTATGCAGAGTAGTTGATAAATCCATAGTCCTAGTTCAAGAGTTTGACACATTTCCCAATGACTGAAAATAGAGCAGAAAAACAAGAGAATGGAAACAATATATATAAATGACTGTGATTAATATGCCTTTGATAAACTTCAAATTTGGTGGCCTTCAAATTTTAACCTAGGCTTGTTGACAACTATCACAAATATAAAAACATATGAATTTGAATAATTTTTATTATTGGGAAAAAAGAGTGCTATTTTCTTAGATTTACTGTATTACTCATATTTGAGAACTCATAACAAAACATTTATATGCTCCACTTTTTACAATAGTTTCTTCCCATTCCATTCACACAGTAAGTATATATTAAAATTATATTTTAATTTGATATAAATCATTAATCTTATGATTTCTACATCACATAAATATAAAGTTTTCAGTTGAAATTTTTAAAATTTCTAATTATTTTGGGTACATAATAGTTGTATATATTCACAGGGTGTGTGTGATACTTTGATACAGGCATACAAAGTCTAGTAATCAAATCAGGGTCATAGGGGTATCCATTGCCTTAAGCATTTATCATCTGTACATTCGTTAGCAAAGCAGTGTAAGGGAATGAGTGGGTAATGCTTTCTTTGGAGGCTGATGAATGTCCTCTCTAGTGGGTGATTTCTAGCGTAGTTCTTTCTCACCCTCTGGGCAACTATCAGCTATTCTCTTGATTTGTCTCTCATTGAGACACAGGAGGTAGACACAAACGCAAACTTCTTAAGTGTTAATATACTTGCAAAGATTCCTACTTATAATATCTGCTTTAAAGTTTGGGTGGTGGTTACTTTTTGCTTCAGTAAGATAATTTTCATCATTTGTAAAGAATCAAATTGAACAGGATTTGTTATTTAAAAAAAAAAAAAAAAAGGACTGGCTAAATATTAGACTAGAGCCTGAGAGATGGAAAAAGAAACATGATTCAACTCAAACTTACTAAACAATCTCAATCTTACAGAAACTCCAGGCAACTAAAATACCCTCTGGAGAGTAACATTTCATGCTTAGGAAGAAGTTATTTACTTCATGCAGGAAAGTACTTTGCTCCAAAGAGGGGCCCTGGCTCACCATAATATTGGGTTTGGCCTATCATGGGACTAGACTTAAAATATTTTATGTTCTCAATTTATTTTCTCTCACATCTGGATTAGGGATAATTTTTCTAGACCTGAATTATGGAAAATTTCTCTTGTCAAATCTACATGTCATATACTTGACGGTAAACATTTTAGTCTAATTGCAAAATTTACCACTGGGAAGGCTAATTATTTAAGGTGTGGATCCAAAGTAGAATTTCTCCACCTTTAGGTAAACCACAAACACATATCTCTGAGAACTTGAAGTGTTGAACTCTACTGCAAAGCAAAGAGGCATTTCCTGCCTGGCCTTCCCATGGGGAACCCCCCCTGCCTTTGGCTAAGGGTTGTTTCCACAAGCTGAAAATTTTTTTCTTGGATATGGGGGTCCTCTTAAGCACAGGGGAATTGTGGTGGCCCTTTGAGGTTGCACAGGGAATTATTTTAGTGCTTCCTTTCAGTTTCACTCATATCCCCATGGCATTGCCATAACAAGTAGCCCATTCTCCTGCTAAGGGCTTCTTTGGCAATGCCTTAGGGTGAGCTATTGCTGAACTGCCTCTTGTCTATACCCCCCCACATTTACTGGAGCCAAGAGAGCAGAAGAGAGGGATTCCCTTTTAGATTTGTGCCAGGCACATTGAGAGTTCTGCTTTGTTTTTGTTTTTCTACTGGGCAGAAATCAAGACTTTTTATTGTCTTAAAGCACTACTACTCAAGCTCAAACTTTAACGGCAAAGCAGAACCAAAATTCACACATATTATAAAGACAGAAATAGTTATTTTTATTTTAAAAATGGCAGTACCAATACAGATAACAAGTATGAATGCCTATCAAAAATAGGTTTCAACTGTGCCATATGAGCAAGGACAATTTATATATTACTCAATATATATTCATTAGGCACATACTATGTACTAGATCCTGTGTTAGGCACAAAGACTGCACAAATAAGTAACACGAGGTCCTATTCTGAAAATACTCACACTTTCTCCTGGGAAATGGGGGTAGAAAGAAGACAGACGTGTAATATATAATTGTAATGTAATATGTATCCTATTGAAGCTCAGAGAAACAGTAAATTCTGACTGCAGTGCTTTACAACAACTTCATAAAGAAGATAATATTTGATGTGGGTCTGGAGGGATGAGTTGAATTATGTGAAAGAGAAAACCACTGGTTCTAGGAAGTGGAGATAGTATGTAAAAAAGACATGAACACCAAAAACAGCACAGAGTACTTGGAGAATAGATACTTGTTCTCCAAACAACAACAGAGACAAGCAAAGACTTGAATAGATACTTCACTAGAAAGGAAGAGATTATCAAGGGGAACAAGCAAATTTGGGGGATGATGGATATTTTCATTATCTTGATTGTGATGATGGTTTCACCAGTGTACAGATCTGTTAAAGTGTATCACATTGTATACTTTAAATATATGTAGTTTATTTTATGTCGATTTTACCTCAATAAATCTATTGAAAACAAAAATGCAGTGGAAATATGGCTGAGTCTACCCTGTGATTTAACATTTAGCCTTGGAGGAAATCTGTACACTGGAAAACCATCATTAAAATGAAAAAAAAACCAGTCAATTATTCATATGATTTTTTATATGTTCATTCAACAATTATGTGCTAAGTGCCTATAGATGGCCACTTAGCTGGGTATGTCTGGACCTAGATTTGCAGGGATGGGCGAGATGAAGTCCCCTAACTCTCCCCGAGTTTATTTGGTTGGGATAGCAATGTAATAGGGAGGCTTAAGGTACAAGCTTCAGAGTTGAAAAATCTCTCCAAGAATTCCTCAAAGTCTTCTACCTACTTCTGTTTGGTCAGGATTGGGTCACAGAGTTAATTTACAAGTAACAGTCAGAATTCCAACTCAATCTTACTCTCTATTGACACTCAGTATTATAAGACTCAATCACCTAATGGGAGAGGTACACACTGTCTGGGGGAGGGGCACACATGTAGCGCTGACTCAGGTGGGGCATAGGCAATATATGTAACCTAAACATTTGTGCCCCGTAATTTTCTGCAATAAAATAAAAAGGACTCAATCATAATTAGAAAGATTGAAACAGAATTGAAACATATTAACTCTCTTACTAAGGATTTAATGTCATTTATTTTTCCCTAGCTTTATTGAGTAATAACTATCAAAAAAATCACATATATTTAGGGTGCACAATGTGGTGTCTTGATGTACATATCCATTGTCAAATGAGTACCACAATCAAGCTAATTAACATATCCATGAACTCATAGGATTTAATGTTATTTTAAGCTATAGCCATGAAGCACCTGAAATCTTCTTTTGTACCACCAAAGGTATATGTACCACCCTGAGAAACATGGGGCCAAATGTTTTTTAGGGTTCCTTCTGTCTCTAATATCTTAACATTCTGTTCTGGTCTTTTGGTTTACATGAAGGTAGACGATGTTATAGCCCACTGTAATTACCCTGGCCTTCCTTATACTACTGGGAAGAAATCATGCCCCTGTCGGGTCCTAGGATATGTTTGGGTCCTCATGGGCATGCAGATCGTAGACCTCACCTTTACCTTGGTAAATGTCCATGGTGGTTAGTGTTAGGTATGATGTTGGGTGGTCAGGTAGGGCCAGAGGCAGCAAGAGACTCCAGGCGGGTCAGTCCTTTCTTGGGAAGCTCAATGCCATGGAGAAGAACTGGTTGTTAGACAGAAGTGGCCTTATGGGGAGGGCTTGAAACAAAGTGGCTCCTTTTAGGTTCTTGGGCAGGGTGTTGCTACCTATTTTTTCGTGTTAGTAGGGTCCTACTTTCTAGTGTGACTTTCAGTGAAGGAGAGTCTCCAGCAGCTGGCCCAAATCCAAAATTGCCAGTTTTGTCACCCAGCAACTTTCCCATGATATGAGGTTATTCCAAATTAGAAGGTTTGAGTCTCATGGTAAAGAGTCTAAATTATCTTTAAAAGTTGTGTGCACAGCACAGAGGAAGTATGAGCCCTCTGGGTTGTAATTAAGCGAGCTACATACATACATACAACTGTGACAGCCCTTAATTACCATTTGTTTTTATTCCCCAAAGTGCTGCTGCTTGGGACACTTGTTAGCCACAAAGAACTGGGCTAAAACTGGCTTCACAAAATGTCCCTCATATAACAAAGCCACTATTCTCCTTTCTTTGTCTTGGCAGTTTCAGGATGGGTTCTGTTTCGTTTTACCTTTAAGGCAGAGTTTCCAACCTCAACACTGTTGACATTTTAGGTAATTTAGTTCTTTGTTTGAGGGACTTTCCTGTGCATTATAGAATGTTTAACAGCATCCCTGGCCTCTCCCACCAGATCCCATGGTAATACCAACGCCCCGGCTGCAGCAACCAAAACTGTCTCCAGTCTCCAGATACTGCCAAATGTCTCCTAAAGGATAAAATCATCCCAGTTGAGAACCACTACCTTAAGGTAACTTTATTTCAGGATCCTGAGTAAGGGCAACTGTGATCTATTCCACAGATCTTTATCATTTCAAGCTCAAGGAGATGAGATTGGGATTTATCCTGCCTTCCTCCTTACTCAGATTCATTTGCTCTTTTCCCAGACATCCGTGTACCAGGAAAAAAGGACTTATTTACTACATCAAACAAAAATTCATGGACATCTTTTTCCCAGGGTCAACAGCCTGCTCCCTTACATCTCCAAAACTAAGAAGGGACATGCAATATCTGCTCCATAGTGAAGACCTTCACACAGAACAAAAGGTTGCTTCTCCTACTAAGAATAAAACAAAAAATAAATTGTGGTAGAGCTCCACATTTCATTACAATTTGGGGGGGATATCATATTTCATTTAGCACTTTTTTCAATTTAGCTCATTATAAATGAATCACATAAAGTTTGCGTTTTATTGTTTATTTTAAAAATATTGTGTCTTTGGAGATTGTATACATTTTTCAATGGTATGCATTGGCAAGGAAAATTTACTGCCCTCTGAAGTGGTTCTACTCATAAGTTGCCTAAATACTCTCTTGTAACAGTTGAATAAGGTAAGGTAAGTAAACAGAAGATGGTCTTCTTGGGTTTCTTGAAATCATCCTTAGAGGAACAAAGGTAGTAATTAAAATTCATTTCCTCTCCTCATCAAGACTGTGCTCAGCCCCTCTGCTGAGCAAGTCTTTGCAAGAGATGGCATTTTTAATCAGTGATTGATAGCACCTACAGCTTTCAGGCAGGAGAATGTTCTTAGTGACCTCTACAAAGTTGAGGTACTGAGTTATGTTTCAAAAGCTTGACAGTGCCAAGATGTCTTTAAGCTTGTGAAGTTTCAGGACCAACATTATCAGTGAATTGGTTGATGGTTTCAAAATGGAGATTAGTTAGCTCTGATGATGGATTGGAAGCTACAGGAAGAAATTATGAAGCAACAGTACTTCTGACTTGAGAAAAGTCTTTTAGTTCTTAGCAAATTGACCAGGCTTCATTCATTGTCTGCAGTCATCTTTAAAGGGGCCTCGGGATTTTCCTGAGTTTCCCAAGTTCTGTCTTTGGCTCCTATATCTTTTCTCTCCATCTCTGCTTTCCTTTAGTATTCTCGTACACTCCCATCTCTTAGAATACCTCCCCTTGTATGCATAAGTCTAAAATCTCTCTCTTCCTGGAATTCAGAGTGTGTCTTTAATTTCCTATTAACATGCTCTCTCAGCTATTAGATAAACTCAACATGCCTAAAACTAACCCAACACCTTACCTTCCAAATATCTCCCTCTTAGTGAGTGGCATCATATACTAGTTGTCTCTACCCCAAACCATGGTCTCATCTCCAATTCCTCACAGTATCAGAGCCCCTGATTTGTTATCCAATCTGAGACAATATTCTCTGGATTATACTTTCTAAATACCTTTCAAATTTTCCCATCTCCAATTTCATTGCCACCTCAGGAGCAGCAGCATCTTTTATCTGGATTTTGCAATAGTATCTAAGTTGGAGCCCCTGTCACAGCTGTCTAAACTCTTTTACAGCTTTTGAGTTATTAAAGACATTACTTTGCCCAGTGAAACACAGACCTGATTGTGTCACAGCCCTGCTTTCAGATTTAATGTCTCCTTTGACAGCCAATCTAGCCCTTATCAGCCATTTGGTTGCCGATGCTCTTGCTGAACTTGGGGAGATTCTCTTGCCACCAGTATTACTATTTCCTGACTCTCACACAGTATGGTTTTTCAGTCCACATTTTTTACAGTGCTGCTAGAGTGCAACTCTGCCTCTAATTTTTTTTTCAATTATCATGTAACCCCCAACCAAGTTTATTTTATCTTTTTAAGTGTGCTATATACCATTGTGCTTTTCTGAGAGCACTCTTCTAAAGCACCTAAGAAATGTCAACTCATTTAAGTTTAAAACAACCTAAAACAAAATTTTCTGCAACTAAGTTGAAGGATATATGAGCAGCAAAACATAGAGACACTCTCAAAAACATTTTTACAACAAGATATAAGTGAGAGTTCTCAACCTCGAGAGGCTGAGATGATGTCAAGGCTTAATCTTGGGTTTTAAATTTCCTCTCCCTTTCCTTTCTCCATCAGGAAGGCTTTTGCATATTAACTGTGTATTGAGAATACTAAACTCAGTGAGTTACAAACACGAAGCAGTCATATATTTTCCAAACACCACTTTTAAAATAATATAGCAAGTAATTTTGAGTAATTTAATCTCTCCCTACCTTGGCTTCCCTTCTGAAATACAGGACAAATAATATTACTTACCTCATAGAGTTGTTTGAAGGCTGGAATAAATTAATACATATAAAATGCTAAACAGTACCTGACACATAGTAAGCACTCAATAAAAGTTAGCTATTAAATTATGCTCCTGTCTCCCTATCTAGACCACAAATTCAAATTCTTTGAATTCTGAGAGCATAGGAGAGTATTTTGCACATATTATATATCTCCAAAATATTGGCAATTTAATAATGGATAAATAGGAACCAAATGAAGGATTCTAGGAATTAAACAGAATTCGAAGATGACTGGAAAATATAATGCCTTTTTTCCCTAAGGAATTCAAAGTAGCATTCAGACAATACAGGTGGTCCCTGGGTTATGGACAAGAAATGTTCCTAAGAATGTCTTTAGGTTGAATTTGTGTGTAACTGGGCCTCTCATGAACAGCATATATAGGGTAATAATAATAATAAACAGTACTATAATGACTCATATGTGGTAATAATACAGTGTGATACTTTAATAATAATAATACCCCATACTGTAATAAGTTACAGAAATTATTGTGTTCTTTTTTTAATTCAAACAGAACATAAAAACAAACATGCAAAAAGTTTAGATAGGAGATAGGAAAAATTTCAAAAATGAATATTAAATATTAACAATCAGATAATGCTGCATCAGTGTCTTGCTTACTGGAAGGGGCATTTTAGAAGCAAGAAGGCAGCTGACATTAATCAGAAGGTGATGATGGAGATGGTGCTGGAGAGGACGGAGTGAGTGCTGGAGCGTCAGGATTTGATTCTATGCTGGAGGAGGGGACCTCACCACTGAGGTTGGTTTCTTGAAAAAGCTATGTAGGGTTGTTCACACAGTCTTATTCATCATAAATGGCCTTGTAGCAGCTGATTTTCTCACCAACTGTACAATAAACCTGTGTAAACCGCTCAATGTTAGCATATTGCTCCCCAAGCTTAGCAAATCTTGCTTCAATGAGACAAAAGCCTTAAGCTGATTCTTTTGTCATAGTTTCTTGGCTCTGGATCTTCTGATTCTTCATGTTCTTGTGTTTCTATCAGCTGCTTCTCTATCTATCTATGAGACTAGCTGCTAGAGGAAAGATGCTACATCAACAAACCACTTACACCATGTGGGTTCGTTTACATGTGAGGAAGAAACTGGTTCCTGAATTATTAATTTAATTATTTAATTATAAATTATCCTATAGGGAACCTTGGAGCCCATTCTGAAGTACGGCATACTGTAAGTTGGGTCATCCATAACCCGGGGACTGCCTGTAAATAAGTTTCCTTGGAGACAATGACTATAGGCAATATCTCTCTGATAGAATAATATAGTTAGATTCCATCACAGAGAGATTAAATTACCTTCCTGGGAACTAATGAAAGAATTTGAAGCAACTATGCCATTGGTAGACACAGAGAACAAGGTGGCAGAATCAGCCTTAGTATATTTAATTTATTTGGTTTTTTCCAAGCCATTTTTTAAAATAAAAGGCAATGGAAGACCCCTTAAAGCTAAAGATTGCACAGAGCTCTGAAGAATGCTATAAGATGCCTTTTTAGCAGGTCCTTTGTAAAGCAAGTAGACCATGTTGCCTACTACCCATCAGCATTTTCCAGGTACTAAGATGGCATCAGAGCCAAGCTGTAACAATGATGAAACCAAAACCAAACCAAAACAACACAAAAAGTAGTGTTTCTCTTTCTTCATTATAGCAAATAGACTTACTGGTAGGTGTGGTTTAATTTGTCATCAAGTAAGTATCTTCCATCAGTGTCTCTCTGAGAGTCATGAAACCAAAACCAAAATTTAAAAGGAAGAGTAAAATCAATCATAGTCATCTTTCCAAATAGGCAAATATTTAGCAGCCTATAGACTAAACATCTCGGTTATAGTTAAATTTTTCCCCACTTTTTATCCACATTTCTACCCAGAGATTGAACCCTGTAGGAAAAGGCTCAACAATTAGCCTACAAAAGCTGAATCAACAGAGTTAGTCATCATAGAACGTATAGTTACTTATTGAATTAGAGGCAGTCATAGGGGGATAAGTGAGTAAACATTAGCCAGAGTCAATGGTTTTGTGGTTGGATTTTTCTAGATTTATAGTAATGAAAAAAAGTGTGCTTCTGTCCAAAAGATCAATTCCAAAACAAATAAAAACATTATTGCACTAGCCTTCAAGAGATGCCCTCACTTTCAAGAAGGGCCTGGGAGGAGGAAGGTCCTTGGAGAATTATCGAGGAGTAGATGACATTCAATGTTGTTTGCTAAACATTCTTGACCTCATGTCCTCTATAAAAATAGTTTCTTCAGTGCAGCTGAAAAAGCTGTGATTTTGCTGTCCAGTCCATCTAGGCTGGCCTCCTTCGGGATGTTGAAGATGGGTGTAGTTTAATTTGCAAGAATAAAAGAAGAAGGTGACAAGCTTAGCAATCTCCCATTCCAATGACTCAGATACAGCACATCCTGCTTCCCCCTTTAAAATCCCCAGCCAAGAAAGCACATCATGTGATTCAAGCTCAAAGTTTTTGAGTGAGTCTTAGACACAGAGACTAAAACATTTCTCTGTTCCTTGTCTTGTTTTATCCCCTTTTCCTACCCCTGACTTATTAGGTTCCACACTGCCTTGGAGCCCCGTGGTATCAGGCTGAACATTTTGATGTAATCCCACCACTGTTGCTGTAGCTATCTAAGCTCGAGGATTTATTAGTTGTGAACGTTCATTTTTGTTTTTACTGGTCCAGTGCCAGTAAATAAGTCACCCAAACCATGGCTGAGTGTCATTTGATAGGAAAAGGCTGGGATCACAAGGAAGCCTTCTGTCTTTCAACCAAAAAGAAAAAAAAAAATGCTGAGGTAAGCAGTGTCAAACCCAGCTGCATCAACATGATGGTGGTAAGACAAATGAGAGCTTTCACTGCTGGAGATGGGCGCTAGAGAGCAAAGGGCTATGAAAAACCTCGTCAAACCCAGAAACAGCTGAAGTCATGGACGCTGCAAGGGACTGCTGTTTTGAAACTACGAGCTCTGATAGGAAAAATTCTCTGTCCATTTCATTCTTTCTAGCTCATAAATGCAGCTCAAGTGGAAGGCCACTAGAGATGAAAATCTCCTTGAATACATATGCATACACACACATGCATATATGTGTACGTGTGTGTACATGTGTGATGCACACATGCCCTTGTATTGTTTCAGCATCATTCGAAGAAAAATATGATGATGTGTATTCCCCCCAAGTCTGAGTTGGTGACCCACTAGCTTGAGGGTGTGGGGCAGGGAGACCAGAAGTGGAATGGAGGTTTGTTAGGGGCCATTAGGGAATCCAGGGTGGAAAAAGTAGAGGAGGAGGAGGAGGAGGAGGAGGAGGAGGAGGAGGAGGAGGAGGAGGAGGAGGAGGTCTGAGCTTTAGACAGGGACTGCTTTCTCGCCCCAGGCCGTGCCAGCTCCCTGTGACTGTTGCCCGGGCGATGGCTGGGGGATTATCAGGAATGCTTGGAGACGGTATCCTTCTTTTGGACTCATGGATGGAGCAGAAGGGGGTGGATGGCTTTTCTCTTTCTGTTCGTCTTTTCATATTCAACAGATTAGAGCCCTGGGTTGCTGTGGCGACGACACGGAGGAGGGCTCCCGCACACCTGCATCACAAACCGGAGCCCGCCAACGTGGACTTAGGCTGTCCTGGAGGCAGTTTTGTGCTGTGGGAAACACAACAACAACAACAAAAGAGTAAGGGAGAGAAAAAGAGGAAGATGGAGGAGGGGAAGGAAAAAAGGAGAGAGAGAGAAAAAAGGAAGAAAATACACCACAGTTCAAGCAATGGCATGGTTGCTCCTAAGACACACAGATGGTACCCCCAAAACCCTTGAGGAAGTAGCCTTGAGAAGCTGTTTTAGGAGTGAGAGGAAGTAGAGAGATGGATACCCACATCCCTTTGAGCAACCAATTCATATTCCATGGAGAAACACAATTGTAGAAACAGGGACAGCTTCGAAGTTACAACTCTTACTAAGAAATACTGTAGATGACTAAATGGAAACTTACACTGTGATTATTCAGAACTAAAAGAGATTTGCCATTTTTACATACCAACTTTCTAATGGAAAGGAGTGCATTATAAACTGGGTGGGGGGAAGAACATTATGCTCTTTCTTTTAAAGCTTACCAAAAGAGAGAGACAGCGAGAAGGAGGAAAAGGGGGAGGGGGAACTGACGAGCTCCTAAAGTCCAGTGTGGTGCTTTGGAACGCTCTGGCATGGCTCCAGGCTCTGCTAATGAAGAAGTCAGCTCCACGCAGTATCCCAGCCTCACCTCTCCCAGACAGCCGGGGCTCTGCCTTCGGTCTGCTCCTTTCTTCATCTGCCTCCTCCTCTTCCCGTCTTGTGATTGCCTTCTTCATTATTGTCTCTGCTTCCATTAACAAAACATCACAGTGCATTAGCCTGTCCAAAGCACTTTACAATGACAATATTTACAGAAGGTTAAATAAAATATGTATAGAGAGATTAATAGTGACTATGCAATAGACCTTTTGAACCTCAAGCACGCTGGGTTTATGTGTTTTTTAAGCTGGATTCTCCAGGCTGCTTCAGTTATTTTAATATCTCTCAAACAATCCACTTAAAGGGGAAGATGATTAGACAAAAACATTTTTTTAAGGTTTTTTTTTTTTTTTTCATCTTTTCCAGGCAATGTGATTAGCAGGCAGTGGGCCTGGTGTCCTTCACTTTCAGCAAGGCTGAAACCAAGAGCATTTCCGTGGAGCAATTGTGCCCCAACAGACTGAGATGAAACATTCAGCTGTCCTGTCATCACATACACAAACAACACTGTTCCCGAATTCTTTGCAGATCCTCATATTGGCTGTTAGTGAGATGATCTAATTTCTAAGTGTTAGCTTCTTTTCATAGAAGTATATATTTATCTCTTACTTTAATAGAGTTTATAAAATATTTCACAAGAAAAATAGTTATACACTAGATCAGGGGTCGGCAAACTTTCCCTGTAAAGGGCTAAATATTTTAAGCTTTGTGGTCCATAGAGTCTCTGTAGCAACAGCTTATTTCTGCTATCGTAGCATGAAAGCAGTGATAGACAGCATGCACATCTGTTGGCATGGCTATATTCCAATAAAACTTTATTTACAAAAATAGGCAGGTCCATTGATCTGTGGGCCATCGTTTGCCAGCCCCTACATTATTAGATCTGTTATTTTTTAGGTGTAATATATTGATTAGGACATGGCCCTCCCTTATTCTCTCAGAAAATTTCACTATTCCAATGCTATTCTTTTTAGTTCCTAATCTTATGAAATACAAATAAGCAACTATTTAATTGAAGAAAGCATTCAATCTGCTCACATGACCAGAATTTCTTGATTCTGCTTTTAAAAAAAAGTCACATAAGAACACTGAGTATAAAAAAACAGTACATATTTAAACTGTTGCAATATATGTTTGTCTAGTCTTATAATGCCTGATCCATTGGCAAATAAATGCCCAGCAGCTTGTTTTGAAAGAGCAGAATTTGCCCTTCTTGATGGTCATGGATTTCAAAGGCATATTTGGTGCTCAATTTTTCTATAACGAGTTGTGCCTTTTATCACAGGGAGGAAAACAGTGCATTTAGGCATATTTTGTCAATTGGGAACCATTATGTAAAAGGGACAGCCAGAACTCCTTGCCAGATGTCTTTTGAGGAAGGATGGACCTCCAAAGGGTCAGAGTCTTATAGTGTGACTCATTCTGGAGAAATCAATAGGTAGGAAGTTGATTGTGAAACTCCAAGTTTCACTCTGAAAATGATTTCTTTCCTAAATCTGGAATTAGATAATTACTTTCTCTGAAATTTATTCTTTATTGTTAGGAGTTGTATGTGTTAGCCTTGCTATAACATTTTTAATACAAGACAGCACAAGGGTGTAGGGACATATGTTCACCTCATTCTAGTGTGTGAATTCCTCTGTGGATTATATTGTTGAGGGCCTATATGTGGGTTTTTTCAAGACTAAAGAGCCCATTCTTTAGGAATTACAGTGATACCTGATTATGGAGTTCTGAGAGTTTCCTTTCATGGAAATCCTGAGGAAGATTATCCTTGTGGATAAGAGGTGGAGATTGTCTCAAGAGAACTGGACATTTCCATTGTCTGTTGTTGGGTAATAAATGAAGATTGGGAAGGCTGAATCCCAAACAGAGTAGTCATTCTCCAGGGCATTCACACAAGGCCAGGGCGCAAGAAGCAACAAGAATGAATTGGAAGAATAGACATTAATTTCTTTGGGATAATCCCAGAAATATCTGGGGTAAGAAACATGAGGAAAACCTATGCTTTTTTTTTGTCCAGTCAGTTGAAGATTCAGATTATCGTGATTCTTCCCTAACTGGAAAAGCCAGAGACATGGAGATATATTATTAATACTTATTATGGTCCTTCATTAAGGTGGACCAACTTATACCTCACACCTGGTAGAATGGCTATTACCAAAAAGACAAAAGATAACAAGTGTTGGTGAGGATGTAGAGTAAAGGGAACTCTTGGGCACTGTTGCTGGGAATGTAAATTAGTACAACCATTAGGAAAAACAGTGTGGAGCTTTCTCAAAAAATTAAAAATAAGGCTATCATATGATTCAGCAATCCCACTAGTGTGTATATAGCCAAAGGAAATAAAATAAGTATGTCAAAGAGATGTCTGCACTTTCATGTTCATTGCAGCATTATTCACAATAGCCAAGGTATGGAAACAACCTAAATGTCTATCCCATCGACAGATGAATAGATAAGGAAAATGTGATGTATATCTATATATGCAATGGAATATTACTAAGCCTTAAAAAAGGAAGAAAATCTTGCCATTGGTAACAATACAGATGAAACTCAAGGATATTGTGCTAAATAAAATAAGCTAGTCATGGAAATACAAATACATGATCTCACTTATATGTGGTATCTAAAATAGTCAAACTCATAGAAACTGAGAGTAGAATGGTGGTTGCCAGGAACTGAGGGGAAGGGGAAATCAGGAAATGTTGGTCAAAGGGTAAAAAAATTTCAATAATGCCAAATGAATACTTTCTGGAGATGTCATATATAATATGTGACCATAGTTAATAAAACTATAGTGTTTATTTGAAATGCACTAAGGGACACATTTTTAATATTCTCACCACAAAAAAAAAAGAAAAAAGAAAAGAAAAGGAGAAAAGAAAACGGCAACCAAATATACTTATATTAAAACATCATGGTATACCTTAAATAAATACAACTTTTGTTTGTAAATTATATATCAATAAATCTGGAGGAAAAAATGATGGACCAACTTAACTGTGTTCTTTTGTTATGGCAGAAAGACCTAGGAAGATTTGGGGTATCAATTTAAACAAATTAGCCATTTAGTGAATGAGATACGTGAAGAAGAGGAGTATATAGGAGAAAAGATGGGCTTCCATTTTCTAAAAATAGTAAATGTGCAAAAAAGTACAGAACAGAAGCTTCCTCCCTCCTCTACTGACATCAGGTATGGAAGTGAGGAGTTACGAAAGATCAGTCTTGCTCTTCTATTTGATCAATATTAAATATAAATTTAAATTAAATTAGCCAGAATATTATGCATAAAATAGAACAAAAAATTATCCTGTTGCCTTTTATTTGTGATCAATACAAAATAAAATGCTTTGCTATTAACATTAGAAAACATCTGAACTAGACGTAGATAATGCCTTTAATTTCATGTTAATATAATGGGAGCTTTTCACAAAAGAAAGAAAATACATTCCAAGACTCCATTTCCAGATGAATTTATAATCAAAAAGTCTTTTGGCAGAAACTTTTGGTGTTATTGATAAAGTCAGATATCAGTAAAATATTACTCATGGAACTATTATGGGCCTTTGAGAGACTTGAAGAGGCATTTCCTTTTAATAGTTAAGACTATAAAAATAAGAAGTGACCATGAGAGTGGCATTTTAGTGCTTTGCACTAAAATTTTAAATAATATGTGTGGGGAGGGATAACATCTAAATGTTATTATGATATTGATTGAAATGGATATATCAAAGAGAAAACAGAGTGTTACAATATTCTTTCTCGGTGTTCTGCCGGGTTAACTTTGGGGCAGACACCTGGTGAATTTTTGTTTGATGGAAGGGATTGCTTTGGGCAAGTGTGCGCTGATTGTGGCATCCATATCATTTTCTATCCAGTTTTGCTCCACAGTGGGACTTGACTGCTACTGAGGGTCAGGATTATAACTGCCTCTAATTGCTATTGCCATCTGTTGTAAAGAATAAAGAAATATCTTTCTTCTTTTTGACAAAAGCAGATGATACATCATTTACCAAAAGAAAAACTACTTTTCTGTCAGTCCTAATAACTGAATAGTCCCATCAGTTGCAAGGGAGTCAATTCAGAAATAAAGATGGTGTAAGGTAACTGAAGTTGGATTCTTCAACTTCAGGGCTAAAATGCAACCCTGAGTAGTGTCTATTGCAGTAGAGGGCAGGAAAGTGAAAGGCACCATACTGTTTATCAACTGTATGCCAGGCACAGTAAATAACATCTCTAATACCCTCAGTAGCCCTAGATGATAGGCGTGACAATTCCATTTACAGATATAGAAACTGAGGCTTGGAGAGCTTACATAGTTTTCCCAAACCTATAGTTGGCAAACAAGAATTCAAGGAAGATTTGTGAGTTGGAGGTTTTTGGATGGTCTGTCAACAAGAGTAATTATTTCTTATCTTAAGCAAATCTGATAGGAATGTATTAACTATATGCAATGGAATTTTAAAAACACCATCTCTGATAGCAGACTGGAATTCCCATAGAGACAAAAAAGTCTAGGTTTCCAAAATACAGGATTATAAAAATAAAAAATGTAAATATGCTTCTCTTCATTAATTTGCTAGTAATTATTACTGCATTAATGGCTCCAACCCAAATTCACCATTTGCTGAGACATTGTAATACACATAAATAGCATAAAGGAAAGAGAAAAAATACCATTGTATTTGTACTACAGCAAAATGAAGAAGCATACTTTTTTGGGAATTGTGTAATATATATAAAATAATCTGATGTGGATATCATGGGTACCTTAAAGAGTGACGGGAATTAAGTATGGCTCTACTAAAAAAATGGCAACTGAATTTAAATGACTGAAATTTCTGTTAAAAGAGACAAAAAAAGAAATGCCTCAATTAGTCATATAGAAGCCATTGAGTAAAAAAAAAGTTCATTTTCCTTAGTAAGATGTAAGAACTTCATTGAAGGGATATTATTCAATGGTCACTTAAAATGCAGTAAAAGGAGCAATAAATTTTTCCTGAAATATGCAAGCTCAAAAATATGAAGTTAAAAGTTCTGGCAGCTCTGTTTACTTCCTTGATGGAGGAAAACAGCCAAGGGGAACTCAAACTGCCTTATCCTTGAGATTCTAAACATGTGCTAAGTGAGGTTTTGCAGGAACCCTGGCAGTATAGGAAACACAGGCTTCAAGGTTCTAAAACACCAGGTACAGCCATGGTGACCTGTTCATCAGGGGCTATAGTTCCAAGTCTGGAATAATGTTCCTAAATATTTCTCTCTGTGGTGGGAAAGTCTGGGAAATGAGGCAGATTGATGACAATTCTAACTGCCGAAAATAGTTGCTTCATCATCTACCTAAGTTCCCATCGTGTGCCCCTGCATTTTTCCACTTCAGTTCAATTTGAGTCCCCAAACATGCATGAAGCATCTTGTCAGATGTAATAAAAGGAATTGGAGAAACATAGTCTCTGTTTTTAGGGCTCTCAAACAGCCTGGGAGAGGCCAAGCCACAGGACTGCCTCTAAAAGTTTGCAGGCCCCAGGTAAGACCACATATTATATGTCCAAATATTTCAAATATGTAAACCAAGCTAACAAGATTTAAATTAAACATGTTCTATCTTCCAGCTTTGAACAAAATAACTATATAATGATCTGGAAGATCAGGTTCATGTTTACAAGTCCCAGATTCCTAAGAGTTCTGCAGAGAAACATGGTCACATAAGAGAACGGGGCTTGGACTCCCCCCTTCCGCTCAGGGCTCCATCCTATGCCATGAAGAGCCTCATGCACCTGTGAGTGCTCAAGCCAGGATTCACAAGCTCTGCCTCCTACCCTCCATCATACACACACACTGCAACCAGCTGCTCCTTAGCCTACCTCAAGCCTAGTGGCAGGACCTGGTGGCACATTCCATTCTCCCGAGAGAAGGCTCCAAAGAAGAGGGCTGCACAGTCCTGGAAGTGGATGCAGGGAAATTTAGGCAGGAAATTCTGGGCTCTTGGGTACCTAGAAGGAGAGGCACAGGCTCCAGGTGAGAACAGCCCTTGGTCCCCCAGACCACCTGCCTTGGTGGAGGGGTATGGCCTGAGGAAGGGTAGAGTTGGACACTCTAAGCATTTTCAAGCAGTAATGACAAACTAGGTATTGAAATTGGACTAACATAGTATAGACCCTCAGAAATATTATCAACAGACTCTATTTCAGGTTAGTTTTTGCTGGATTAGTATTCTTCAACTATCATGAAGGAAAAGAAAAAAATAAAAACATATTCGGCATCTCTTTTTGCTTATGTTCTTCAACACAACAAAAACTATGAAAAAGCTTCAATTTAAGTGAACCAACACTTATACATCAATTTATAGAGATTTGTAGGCATAGCCTGGTCTGTTAACTAATTTTTCATAAACAAATATAATAATCACAATTGTGTTATTTTTTTTTAAACTCGAGATTTCAGGATTCCAATTCATATCTGGAAACATACTCAACTCTGTGCCTTTTCACCATTTTTTTTCTTGTATTAATTGCTGCAAAAATTTCTCTGTTCATCTTTTTAGATTTATTTCATTGTAATTTTCCCATTCTCTTTATCTTGACTGTTAATAATTTATTACTTCAGCCTTTGCCTAACCAAATGTTTGATTATAGTGTCCATGTTGTCTTCCAGGTACATTAGTCTTCAAATGATATTGTTACTCTATTGCCCTTATTTAAAATTACCTCTTCTTTCTCTACATTTTTCTGAAAATCTAGTCTCAGTTCCCAGCACCAACTTTTCTTGTTTCAGTTCCAAATAGCACAGTATATCCTTTTCTGCAACATCACATTATAAATCAACCAAAGATTAGCTTGACTTTACTCCTTTTTTTTACAGACATAATTTTTTGTATTAATAGTAATTAAGGTCTTCTACCCATAGATATATTCATCTGTATTTCAAACATGTTCTTCAAAATTCTAAATAGGTTCTTCCAAGTCATTAATTATTTTTGAATGCTGACTTTCTATAGTCTTGCTTCCTAAATATAGATCTTCAAATTTCACTAATTCTTTGTTTGGCTCATTCATGCTCCTTACTAAGTGCATTAAAGTGGGAAGAGATAGTTCTTCATGTTTTCCATTGATTTTCAATGTGACATTGGATAATTGCAATCTAGTCTCTAGATCTGGATCTCTAGATTAAATTTGCATTTACCTAGTCACTCTCTGGTATAGTAAATTATGAACTCAAGGAAAATAAATTATTGCTGTCCAGTAATTACCATATATTCAGTATATAGGATTTGGGTCTTTACTTCATTTGGAAAAGTAAATTAGGTGAAATAAAACACCAAGTTCAGACTGAGGGATGGCCTTAAATAAAGTAGGTAGAAGAGGTAGCATCCTGCAAAGTCTGTCTCAAGTGTTGCTGGTGAACTCTCTTCTTCCTTCACTTACAGGTTATTGGACTTAGATCTAGAGCCACATTTTACTTCTGACCTCATAAGCTTCCAAACTTCCACAGTTCAGATGCATGGAACACATCAAGAGAGGTTTGTATTTTCAGTTGAGTGACTTCAGTCACTGGAGAATAGGTTGATAATCCACTAGTTTTCGGGTATTGAATCAGGGATGGTGAGTAAGGGGAGAAGAGAAGGAAAGTGAGAATGAGGAGCCACTGAATGGATCTTGGCTAGGGACTTTTCTGGTGAGTGAAAATGATAGGCTAGTCATTTTCAGATACTAGTTGTATCTTTTTCACCCATTCAGCCAGCCTATGTCAGGACAACAGCTAGCCTAGAATTTTGTATCCTGCAAAACTAAGTTTCATTTATTAAGGAGAAATAAAGACTTTTTCAGACAAGCAAACCCTGAAGGAATTTGTCACAACATAGGCTGGCTGGTATGAATGGGGCATTCAAATAGTTCACGTTGATTGATAGAATTGATATATAGAATGATGTTCTGTTCATCCTGTTGGGTAGTATTTTATTGCTCTGTTTTACTTCTTATGCTATTGTTTTATATGAGCCTGAACATTAGCTTTTGGGTGGTTTTACTCTGGTGGGTGCCTATTGTGGTGATCCATGTATAATAGGTTCTGAGTATTTCCTGTAGGGCAAGTCTGGTCTTGACAAATTCCTTTAGTGTTTGCTTGTCTGAAAAAGTCTTTATTTCTTCTTAATAAATGAAACTTAGTTTTGCAAAATACAAAATTCTAGGCTAGCTATTGTTCTGTTTAAGAAGACTAAAGATGGGGCCCCAATTCCTTCTGGCTTATAAGGTCTTAGTTGAGAAGTCTGCAGTTAGCCTGATGGGGTTTCCTTTGTAAGTTACTTGATGTTTTGCCTCAGCTCACCAGAGTTCCTCCTTAGTGTTGACTTTGGCCAGTGTGACGACTATGTGTCTTGGTGACTGCCTCTTTGCATTGAATCTCCCAGATGTTCATCGAGCTTCTTTTACATGGATGTCTAAATCTTTAGCAACACCAGAGAGATTTTCCTCAATTATTCCCTCAAATAGGTTTTCCATCCCTGTGCATTTTCTTCTTCAACCCCAGGATTGTCTATGATTCTTTGGCCATTTTACATAATCCCATATTTCTTATGGCTTTGTTCATTCCTCTTCTCTGTTTTTTTTTTTTTTTTTTTTTTTTTTTGACTGAATGAAAAAAGTTTGAATGGAGGAAAACTGGCTCTCGGATTGCTTCCATCTGTTTCTCTGTAAGGCAGCATGCCCCAAATGTCCAAGCTCTGGGCTTTACAGATCCCCTGGGATCCACTGGCCCCCTGTATCTCCCTTGGTCTGGGACAGAGTTGGGAAACGTTTGTGTCAGAAGAAGCAAGTTGAAAACTGAGGGGCTGAAACCCCCTGGGAAAGACAAAGGTGTATGGTGTGTGTAGAAGGAATATGGCACCTTCCATCTTGGCTTGCGTCTGTGGTGATGAGAAGTGCACCAAGAGGGCTGGCAAGCTGGTGCTTTGTCCTCAAGAAGCTTAAGTTCATTGATGGTAACAGCCTTTGGGCTCATGAAGGTAGAAAGGAAGCCTGTTGGTTACCAGAGATGTGAGGGAGGGAGAAACAAACCATTCTACCTACCCTTTTCACTGGACTCCACCCCTATCAGGGGTTGTCCTCTGCTCTTTTTTGTTCCATTCCACAACTTCTTCCTGTGGAATCTCTTGTAGGTGCTGGCACTTTTCCCTTGGAATTATACCCAATTTATGATTGTTTGTTTATTTCTTTCTTTCTCACCTAAAATTTTCCCTTCTTTCTGAGATGAGCTGGCAGCTGAAGTCTTTGATCAGCCATCTTTAGAAGTCCAAGAAATGCTTTTATTAGCAAGGTTTATCTAAGAGTGGGAGGTTGGTGGGCTGTTCAGGCATAAACTCTAAGGAAACAGTATTCTCGTTGAAGTCTTATTAGTTTTGAGTATGAAGCTCTGCTTTGAAAAACCAGAACTTTTAATTTGAGGATGTTAAAGATACAGTAAAGGACTATTCTATTTTACAATCACTAAGAATGAGAAGTCTTTGGGGACTACTATACAAATCATATTATAGCAATAATCTAGGTGACATGCTGTCAACAAATCCGATCTGCAGGCTTATTTTTTTGGCTAGCAATGCTGTTGTTGCTGATGTGAATTAGAGAGCCTTTAATGGAGATCTGTGCTTTCCTATTCACCATTGTCCCTATTGCTCACTATTACCTGACACTTGTCCCTGACTCATTCACATAGCCTACCTATTCTCTTATAGATACTATAATAGAATTTGTCATTCTGGATTTACAACACTGTTTCAGAAAAAACAAAAACAAAATCAATTCCATATCTGAAACAATGATCTTAGAAAAAAACTTTTACTCAACATAATTTGGTTCCACAGGGATTTTTAGACACAGCAATAAAATGCACAGGTATTTATATTCAGGAGAGGGTTTTGTGATTTGGAATACTACCTAGCCAGGGCATCTGTTACCCAAGGTAATTGGAACACCAAAATAAGTATAATAAGGTTTCTTAGAGAAACTGAGTAGATATGCTAAGAAAAAACATTGGGTTGTAAAATGAATTTTATGAATCTTAAAAATATTCATTATTTAATATAAAACTTTGATCAATCATCCTCATTGTACAGTGTGGGCCAAATCAGTGACCAGAACACTGACATTCATCAGGCTCAGTGGTCTTTAAACTAATCATACCCTGGCAAATTCTCATTTTTCAACCTTTTGTGTGTATGTGTGTGTGTGTGGTGTTATTAAGCCTCCACACCAATAACATTCCTTCTAAGGTTACGTGAATTCCTCTGATAGTCTGATTAATACACAATAGATTAAAATTATACACTGTTCATATTGATTCTATTGAAAGATAACTTTGGTCCCTTAATTCCATTTGAGAGAACAAGCCCCCATTTATAGATATTTGGGAAGCAAAATGGCCCTATTAGTGGAATACTTAGAAGCTATCTCTGAAACTGTGATATTTATATGTGGAAGATTAGTTTTAGTCCATGGGCTTGATTTCAGAGTATATGTTGTGTGAGATTACTTTGTTTACAATACTTGTTTTAGTAGGGCACAGTGGAATAATGGGAAAAGCAAGACCTTTATAGTTAGACAGGCACTCATGGTAGTCATTTCCCCTTGGGCAAGTTAAATATTATCATTGGTTTATAATTTTTTCAGCTATAAAAGCATTTGACAAAATCCAGCACCCTTTCATGGTTAAAAACTCTCAACAAACTAGACATAGAAGGAACAGATCTCAAAATTATAAAATCCATATATGGCGAACCCACAGCCAACATCATAGTTAATGGGAAAAAGTCGAAAGCATTCCCACAAAGAACTGGAAGAAGACAAGGGTGCCCACTGTCACCACTTCTATTTGACATGGTGCTGGAAGTGCTAGCCAGAGCAATCAGGCAAGAGAAAGAAATAAAGTGTATCCAAATTTGGAAATAGGAGGTCAAACTATTACATTTTGCTGACAATATAATCTTATAACTAGAAAGCCCTAAAGACTCCATTAAGAGACTCCTTGAATGGATAAATAAATTCATCAATATCTCAGATAGCAAAATCAATGTACACAAATAAGTAACATTTCTATATAACAATAGCAGTGAAGGTGAGAGTCAAATTAAAGGCTCAATAACATTCACAAGAACCACAAAGAAAATAAAATACCTAGGAACATACTTAGACAAAGAGATGAAAGATCTCTGTAAAGAGAACTATGAGGACAGAAATTGTAGATGACATAAACAAATGGAAAAACATATCATGCACATTGATTGGTAGAATAAACATTGTTAAAATGTCCATACTACCCAAAGTGATGTACAGATTCAATTCAATCCCCATCAAAATACAAACATCATATTTCAGATCTAGAAAAAATAATTCTATGCTTCATTTCAAACCAGAAAGTTGCCTGAATAGCCAAAGCAATCTCAAGCAAAAAGAACAAATCAGAAGGCATCACATTATCAGACTTCAAACAGTACTACAAGGTTACAGTAACCAAAACAGCATAGTATTAGCACAAAAATAGATACATAGATCAATGGAACAGAACAGAGAACCCAGATATAAAACCTTCCACATATAGCCAACTGATCTTTGACAAAGCAGACAACAATATACACTGGGGAAAAGTAGCCCTATTTAATAAATGGTGCTGGGAAAATTGTATAGCCACATTCAGCAGAATGAAACAGAATGCCTCTCTCTCACTACTCACAAAAATTAATTCATGATTAATAAAAGAGTTACAGATAAAGCATGAAGCCGTAAGAACTGTAGAAAAGAATGTTGGAAAAACTCTTTTAACCACTTCCGTACGAGCATTGACTATAGTCGATAGCCACAGATGAACGAGCACAGTGACTTTAGCCGACGGCCGTGATATGAAGGCGCACAGCTGAGCGTTGACTTTAGCTGACACCCGTGATGTGACTTTTCTAATTTTTCATTTATTAAAATAAAATTGTGAACATTTAAAAATAATGTAATGAAAACATGTATGTATATGTTACCTATTCTGATTTATATTACAAGTAAAGCTGCCTGTAAAGTAAAACAAGCTTTCAGTTCTTTAAAGCTTTCCTTATCACACAAGAGCAAAACGGATTTGTTGTCAGTGCACAGCACAAACTATTGTGCAGACTATGAGTGCTGGCTGTGGGCAAGGTTTCATGGCCAGTGAGTGCCCTACTGAAGTGGTTAAATATTGAGCTAGGGAAAGAATTTATGAAGAAGACCCCAATGGCAATCACAGCAACACAAAAATACATAAATGGGACTTGATTAAATTAAAATGCTTCTGCACAGCTAAGGAAATAATCAACAGAGCAAATAGACAACCTACAGAATGGGAGAAAATATCCACATGCTATACATCTGACAAAGGGCTAATAACCAGAATCACAAAGAATATAAGCAAATCCGCAAGAAAAAAACAAATTACTCCATTAAAAAGTGGGCAAAAGACATGAACAGAAGTTTTTTAAAGGAAAGCCAATAAACATATGAAAAAATGCTCAATATTACTAATCATCAGGGAAATGCAAATTATAACCACAATGAGATATCATCTTACCCCTGTTAGAATGGCCATTGCTATAAAGTCTAAAAATAATAGATGTTGGCATGGATGCAGAGAAAAAGGAACGCTTATGTACTGTTGGTGGGACTGCAAATTAGCACAACCTCTATGGAAAGCACTATGAAGATTCCTCAAAGAACTACAAGTAGAGATATCAATTGATCTAGCAATCCTACCACTGCATATTTACCCAAGCAAAAAGAAGTCATTTTATCAAAAAGATACCTGCAGCATAATTCACAATTGCAAAGATGTGGCATCAACACAAATGCCCATCGATTCATGAGCAGATTAACAAAATGTGCTATATGTATACTATCGAATAGTACTCAGCCATGAAAAAGGATGAATTAATGCTTTTTGCAACAATTTGGATGGAACTGGAGACCATTATCCTAAGTGAAGTATGTACAGAATGGAAAAACAAATACCACATGCATTCACTATTAAATTGGAACTAACTGATGAGCACACACGTGCAGAGGGGAAAGTAAAACTCATTGGAAATTAAGCAGTGGCGGGGGGAGAAAAGCGGATGGGTGAAAACCTATCTAATGGGTGCAATGAGCACTATCTTTGTGATGGGCACCCTTTTAACCCTGACTCAAGCATAGCAAAAGCGATCCATGTAACCAAAAACATTTGTACCCTATAATATTTTGAAATAATAATAAAAAAATAGTCTCTGTAATGATATGAGACATTTCTTACATATTTCAATGTGGTAGAAAATTGAATTGAAAAGTACTAGATAAACAGAAAATTTTTCTTCTTAAGTCTGCTTTGCTCAGCCAAATAAAAACTGCCTACATCTAACCTAATACTTCCTAAGATGTCCAAAATATTTTTACCATGATTTCCATCTACCCAAAATCATATTCATTAATGCTCGACTCTAATGGTAACTTCTCAGATCTTCTCTAAAATGTCAACAGTTAACCCCCTCTTCCTCCACACACTAACAGCATGTTTTATGTCATCATGGGCCATGTTAGCAGAAGCTGTTTGGATATTTGTCTCTCTCTCTCTCCTTCCCCACCCCTTGCCTGCATTGTACAATTGAACACCCTAAGAAGGGTAGTGATCCCTCTCCCCTCTTTCTGATTCTCTTCCAGTTGATGCTTTGCTCCTTTCCAGTCCTTTCCTTGTGATTCATGAGAGCCTAGTTTAAAAACTAAAAGTGAACAATGAATTGTGTCTTTTTCCCTGCATTCCTGCTCCATCAGGCAATGGAAGAGTTGTTACTAATAAGAGAACGGTTGGGAAGCGAGGGGAAAGGAAGAAACGTACAAAGATTAAAATTTCTCTGTCTTGCCTCACTGAATTTCATTGACAAACTTAGACCGTGGTCCCTTTATTTATTCATTCATTCCCTCATTCATTAATTCATTTTGCAGTTTAACTAGGTAGCATCTTAATCAGGGATTTGTATCAAATCTCCTGAGGGTTTCTTGTGAGTTTTTGTTTTTTTTTTTTTTTAATAATCTGCATACCTGGGCCCCTATGCTCGTGATTCTGCTTCAGTAGATCTGGGGCTAGTGCCTGCGTATGTGTGCATAAAACTGCTCCATGGGTCTGGCACACAACTTTAGTTTCACTTTTATAAGAGGTTTCCTCTTTTATAAGAAATTTTCACTCTCGTAACGTGAAACACAGGGCTCTGGAGCTATGGAGACTTGGTTTGAAGTGTGACCTTGTGCAGATTATTTTTCTCTGAAGATCATATGTGTGTGTATGTGTATGAATATGTATATGCATATATAACATTTAAAATTTTTAAAAACTGGTAGAATATTCATCTGAGATCAGAAAGAACGGCATGGCAGTTTGTTTCAGAGAATATCTTTCCAGTATGAATTTAAAGAAAACACGTGGAAACAAATGCTAGATTTTTTTTAACAAAAATTTTGATTTAGTCTGATATTTAACACTACTAATCAGGTTTGAATTCAGCAAATTAATGTGGTTTGTTCAAATCCAACTCCCTGATAATTACTGTTTTACACCATATCTATCTAGAATTAATCCACCAGCAGTGACATATTTGGCAATAAGCTGAGTTTTCCCCCCAACTGGGGGATTGTTTAGAAGAGTTTTTATTCTGTAATGTTTGTGTCTTTGAAGGAATGTATACAGGTAGATGTTTGTTTATAAGGATGGGTAGTTCTCTTTCTGAATTCATTTCCATTTACTTTCTCAAAGATTTCAAACTTCCTAAGAACTCTTTTCAGTGTGTGTGTGTGTGTGAGAAAGAGAGAGAGAGAAAGATCTCTTTTGGTAATTGTGCTAATAGTTAATTTTCTGGTTCCCTGACTTCTACATGTTATTTGAAATTTTTCTATACCTTTATAGGATTTCCTCTTCTAATATAGAATGCTTCTTCCTGATGTTCTTCCTATTTAAATTTTTCCCATTCTTCAGGTCCCAATTTTTATAAAAGTTTCCCTGATCCCTCCGGCTCTAGTAATTTCTTCCTTTCATTTTGTCTGTAAGTTAATGTCTATCTTTTGGATTTAACACTTATCATATACTGTATCTTGTTTTAATATGTTGATTCATTGCTTTATGAGTGCATCTTGTGTCCCTCACTTTTTTGAACTTCACACTAATGGAATCTCTACTGAATATTTCTGTGCTTTCTTGCAGTGCCAAGCAGTCCCTTGCAGATAGCATATGCTATCATCCTCTGAGGAGCATTGACTTTTATATGAAGCAAATAATTATACATGAAAATATTAGAGAAATATAGCAGAACATGATTTGCATAGCCATAAGCAAAGGATTTCTTTCTACTAATGCTGACTTTTTTGGCCTAACATTCAGCTACTAGTGGGAAGTACCCCAGAAGCTTAATGACTAGTAAAATCAAGATACCTACCTTTGAAAGTAGGATTAACTTGGCTCAACTTGGTTATTCAGAAATAAAAGAAGCAAGTAGCATATTCTTTTCTTTCCTATAAAAGGATGACCTTCAGGTCTAGTTTCCAGTATTTCAGTGGAAGTTCAATAATATTTACTGGCCTTCCCAGATGCCAGACACCCAGGTCTTTATTTTGTCCCTGTTTCAGTCACTTCTGCCTCTGTCCAAAGTTGAGGTGTCTCCATGCATTCCTAGAAGCCTATTTCTTATCTACCTCCTTTCCCAAGTCCCCTGACATCTTTGCACAGTGGCTAGAGAGTCTCACGCAGTTCCTGGTATTGTTCCGTGTTCCTTTACAGAAGGCAGCTGCAAGCAAGGGATCTGTCCGTTGTTAAAGGGTCAGGGTTGGGAGTGGAGGGCAATGACTCACTCAGAAGAGAGAGACTTTCTCACCAAAAGGCTCTTAAAAGCCTTACCCACCTTATAAAGACAAAGACATTGTTATCCTCATCATTGTATTCTTATCACCTATCATTTGTGCCTACCCTATAGTTGACAATTGATAAATGCTTGTTGAATAAAAGCAGGAGCTCCAAGGCAACCTCTTTCAAGAAGCTTTCCATGCCTTACTCAATAGGACTGGTCACTTTCTTTCCTGCCTCGCTATGCCAGGCACCCTCCTCCCAACTCAACTTATCTCAGTGAATGGCACTGATTTGTCTGGTGTAGATTTATCTTCCTGTGTGATTCCTTGATACCAAGGCCTGCCTTACATATTTTAGCGTCTCCAATAACATGTATCCAAGATGTTCAAAGAAATAGCTCTGTGAAATTGCTGCATGTGTTCTATAAAGATACCATTAGGAACATGATTTATTACATTTCACCATATCCTTTTTAGGAGATTTCTCCAAGAATTTCTCTCATGTAATTATATCCAGAATGCATGTGTTTCTCTTAAGCAATGTTTTTGCTCTCATCATGGACACTGAATTTTGTGTCTGATGAAATTTCTGGCTATATTTGGACCCTTTCATAGTAAGGATTCAATGTCATGACTTTGTATTAACCTCACTCTTGATTGCATTTTAGGTAACTACCATTAGTTTTCCTTTGTATTTCCCAAATACAAAATAACACTTCAGTTATTTTGTTGTATTTATGTTATACAACCTTCCTTAAATCCTTCTTTTGGAATAAAGTGGGGTATAAATAAACACCTATAAAATATTTGTAAATTAAATTTATTCATTCACTCAACATTGAGCTAGAAATCACTGACAAATCAGAAGTGAATACAATATGTTGCCTTAAATTCCTTTAGCTTGAAGAAGCTAAAAATCAACAGAATTTAAGAAAGTTAGAATATGATAAATGAGATGCAAGGAGATGTCAAAGCTCATGCAACTGTTTGGATGGTGCCATTCTCTGAATTAGGGAAGAGAGGAGGAAGGCCAGATTTGGGAAGTCACTGCCAGCACAAGTCTAATGTAAATAATAATTATTGTAACTGACAATCGTATAGCCCTGTGTGGTTTACAAAGCATTCTAATACAAATGATAGTTATAATAATGGACAATTTATATAGTGATCTAAAGTTTATAAAGGTTATTTAATTTATTTCTTACAACAAGCCTGTGAACTGGCAAGAGCCAATATAATGTCATTCCCATTTTGCAGATGAGGAGGCCAAGTTCAGAGGGACTAAAGGACTTGGATGAGTTGTCTGAAGGAGGTCTTAGGTGTAGGGGCTGTGATTTGTGATCTTGTTGCCACCCTCTGTTACACTGCTTCTTCTAGTACTGGAAACACACCACAGCCACAGTATGGGGGTAACAGAGCTCTGCAGCTTTGTAAATGAAAGAATAGTTATGAAAATAAGCATCATTACTAAAAGTCTTTCCCATTACTTAGCTTATAATTATTTCCTATGGACTGTTTGCTACAGTCACCCCTAGCTCCAGCTTCCTGGGCATGTTCAGTGGAACTTGTTTCTCAGTCCTCTGAGTGAGGGCCCCATCCAGTAGAAGGGGATGTTTAATTGGATGCTTCATTTTAAAAGTGTCTTTAAAAAAAGTATTAAAATGATATATCTGACACAATTTGCCTATGTTTGAATAAAGTATAGGTTGTGTGTGATAGGTATTAAATAAATATTGATTGACTAACAGGCAGGTCTCAGAGAGAATAATAACTGCTGAACAAGCCTTGGAAATATTGTCAGACTTCTGGCTAGACACTATAAGCCAATTGTTAATTTATAGCATGCCTGTGTTTGAATACAAAGGGATAACTTTCCAGTTTGATTGTGTGTACCGTACAGTGAATAACTATAAGGGAAGAAATTGAGCTGAGGGCAAAAAGAGGGTTGAGTCAAAAACCATGACATGATTACACTTGCAGTGCATGGTCTGTTCCTGGAAATGACATTTCCCGATTTGTCCCCTATTCACGTGGCTGGACCAAATGCTGAGCGCAAACTCTGAGAAGCCTAACTGGTCATTTGTCACAAACCCCTAGTATACACACATTCTGATATAGGACCGTGGTTACTGCAAGATGGCCACCACAATTACAGCATTCCCATAGTGCTCTCCGTGTGGGAAACTTCTCTCTCTACTATGATAGGATTTTGAGCTCCAGAGTTGAGAAATAGATGATTAAGAATTACTTGCAAGTACTGACTCCTATCTCTCTATCAATGAAAGACCAGAAAGACATCAGATAAAATATGATGCTGACTTACTTTTCAGACAGATTTTTTTAGAATATGTAACCTCCACCAATCAAAAAAAAAAAAAAGTAGCATATATTTCTGGATCCTTGGGCCAGTCTCCCTTAGTCAGTTCTCTATTTTTCTTACCACCCAGATATGAAAACATTTGGCATACGTGGGATCATAGTATTTCAGTGCTGGAAGAGAAGCTCTCCCACCCTGGTTTTATCTGTAGGCTGGATAAAGGTTTGGGATTTAGCAATAGGCTTTGCTAGCTCAGCTTGTGAAAATCACATCCTTTATCAACTCCCCAGATGGTTTAGATCATTAAAAACACAACAAAACAAAACAAAAGCCCTTCAGAGTGTACACTGTGAAGATATTCTCTAATTTCCAAGAAAAATAAATATATGTCGAATTTCTCACAGATTTCTCACACTTTCTTAGTATACAGCCTGAATTGTTGTGGTGAATGGAGAACTTAAAACCATCGTTTTGAAACTGCAAAGCCTTGTGCTGAATACTTAACTTCCAACAGCCCTTTGCCTTTCCAGCGTGTCCATTAGCCCCCAACTCCAAGTCAGTATTTATCTGTTGGAGCTTAGCTTAAACTGAAAAGTGAATATCTTTATTCAATGAATTTGGGGCAACTGGCTCTCAATAAGCAACAAAAACAAAAAGGCTGTTTCAAGTCAAAGAGACCTCAAGAAACTATCCCACCATCTGCTGGGGAGAGAGAAATGAGCCTGTGGGCCAATAGCTCTTTATTGAATAGAAGGAATAGTATTGTCGTCTAAATTTTCTGCAACACTCTTTGGATCAAAATATTATAATCACAGCAAATAGATGCAGCAAATAGATGCGGCCACACTTAACGGATACTCAAAGGGCCAGACTACTGCTTGGTTTGGATCATTTACTGTCATTTTGGAAGTAAGACTGGGGGGCCGAGGGGGTTGGGGTTGGAGGGAGAACGGGAGACCTTACGTTAAGCTGGCATGCACCAGTGGATAAATGGCTGGCATTTGCAGAGCTGCATTGCAGGGGAGCTTTTAGCAGTTTGCCACTGCCAGCTGATGTCTCTGTGAACATCAGTGCCAAGAAGCCAAAAATGAAAGCAGGTGCAGGGGCAGAGGAACTGAATGTTGGGGGTGGGAGGGGGAGATTCGGCAACAGAACTTCTGTTGTTAAAAATTGGTTGCCTTCATTAAAACCTAAACAATGCCTCACTTTAACTCTGCATACCATTTTTAGCCTGCTAGAGTCCTGCACACACACTTAAGACAAGCCTCTTACATTTATGCACTAGACTAAGAGACTCTTTTTTGTTTGTCTCTCTCCAAAGCTGTGGATTGTCTGCTAGACGGCTGAACTCCGATTAGAGCAGCTTTCCTCCCGAAGCCACGGAGCATCTGCTTCTGAAAGTACCCCTTACCTCCCCTCCCTCCCAGAGTGCACCCTCTTCAGAAAGTCCCACTTCGACACAGCCAGGGCCTGGGAACAGGGAATCTTCTTGAACTCCTCGGCTTGTCTTTGCTGAGCACGATAGCCAGTTCAGCTCTCTGAAATGCTGCTTTCCTATGAGAAAACAGACGGGACTCAGCGTCGCCTGCAATTTACATTTCCCTCAAAAGCTCCATGTCCCTTCAACATTGTTTCCCAAGCCCACCACAAATGACAGCAGGAAAAAAAAAAACAATAGGGATAAGCAAATGAAAAAAAAAAAAAAAAGACTAAAGGTAAAGGTTCAGGACCAACAGAGGGAAAAAGAAAAAAACAACTAAGGCTTGCCACGGGGTGCGCTAAAAATCGAGAATAAAACAGAGAGACATCTGCCCCTTCTGCTACCCTGCACGGCTGAGCCATTTGCAGCATGGACTTCCTCAGTGACTGTCGTCCCACAACACAGAATGTGAAAGTCATCTTTCACAGAGAGAGGACAAAAATACTGATCGCACGCAGCCTACTCACACTCTGATGGAGGGAGCGCAAACCCTGACAAGAGGAAACTGCAGGCAGTCTGTGCTGGGTTGAAAATACATTTTGCTTTGTTTTTCCTAATGGACATTGCTGCAGTGGAGCAAGCAGAAAGTGTGCTTGTTTGTCTTTACAGGCTTTTAAAAAATATGGACATGACAAATTTCATCGACAAGCCAGATGATCTGCATGAAGTAGGAAAAGCTCAATCTATTAACACTATGATGCCACAGCTTTAAGGTCAACAATTTTAATTATAATTTAACACAGATATGTATAGTGACTCTTGCAGAATGGTAGTGGGAATTAGGTTTGTTCCATGAGCTCACATTCGTAAATAGTTTATGTTCTATCTCCAGATCTTCTACCACAAAATACTAGTGTCTTGTCCTCAGTAGGTTTAATTATTATAAAGTTGTATAAGTTATAAAGTTTAAAAACTCAAACCAGAAACACAAACAGAACCAGATGCCAAAAGAATAAGTGGATGAAAAGGAACTTAGTTCATAAAGCAAGTAGAGTCTAGGTTTTAGTCGGAATGAAATATTGAGTTTGGACACCAGCAAAGCTGGGAAGACTGAGAAAAGTGGAATGCTCTAATAGGAAAAAAACAAGAGACAAAAAATTGGCATAGGCTAGGCATTGACATTCCAAGAAAAGAAGCAGAGATGGCTAATAAATATAAACCAAGATTCAATGTCAGGACCAAATAAAAGCAAGAATGTAAAGAAAAAGAATGTTCACCTACAAAATGCATATTTTAAAAAATATTCTCAGTATTATTTTTTTTTTTTTTTTTTTTTTTTAATGAAGTCATTTGGAGTGGAATATTCTCAGTATTATTGAGGATTTGGGGAAAATGAACTCAAATCTTGAAGGAAAATTGAAAAAAAGGGCATAGACAACCTTAAACATTATCACTTATATAAATTTATCTTGGTCAAATACTGAGAGATGTAATATATTTATTAGCAAACAATTCATTGTGGCAAGATGTAAATATTAAAAAATAGAAATATCCTAATAATCAAAATATAAAAGAATGGCTAAAGAAAATTGTTTTATACAAATAAATAATGTTTTCGAAAAATATTCTCTGACATGGGCAAATGCCTGCAATATGTTTGCTTAGTGGAAAAAAGATAGGTTGTAAAATAGTACAATATATAGGGTGCTGTTAGGTATGTGTGAAACATCTACTCTAAAATGTTAACAGTAGTTTTCCCAAGTCCCAGGATGATAGATGATTCTTTTTCTTAATTTTTTCCCCTTTATTCTTTATTTTTTCAAATTTTTCAAAATAAAAATTGACGTATTTTAAACTTTTTACTGAAGAGTATCTACATATAGAAAAATACGCAAGTAAAAATAATTCTCAGTAAATGTTAAGAACCAGCTATGTAACCAGCACTGACATCCAGAAACAGGACATCACTGGTGTCTGGAACATCATTTCTGCCTCTTCTAGTTGTCTTTCTCTCCCGAAGAATAAGTTCTATCCCGACTTGTAACAACATAGATAGATTAGTTTTGCTGTCTGTGTGCTTTAAATAAAGGAATCATAAGGCCTATAATCTTTTGTGTCCAGCTTCTTTCATTGGACATGGAAGATATATTGATGAAGCTAGGGACTAATAAGAAGTTAAGACATTCATGCAAGGCCGTTTGTTGTAACAGGGCTTCTTTGGATGACTCCAGGCACCATTCTTATCCATCTCCTTGCTGTGTGCTCTGAATCCAGTATTTGGCCTAAATTCATCAAGGTTTCTCAGTTGCAAATGTTCTTGAACTCTTATAGCACGTATATCTTCCATTAGGAAATTAATTCTCACCTGGTACCATACTATTTACTGTTGCATCAAACTTTTAATTATTTCCCCCATGTTTCTCATATCTTGTTCATATCAGTCATTAGATGACTACCATGTACCAGCTATACTAAGCCTCTGAGATAATAATACTATCCCTATTTTATAGGTAAGAGAAAGGAGAGTCAGAGAAGGTGAGTCATAAAGTTAGAAGATGATAGAATCCCAACCTGCATCCAGGTCCTTGGACACTGCATCTGGTAGTTCTCATTGCACCCAATTTCCTCATTGTCCATAGATCTCCTCACTGGATTAGAAGGTTCTAGAGGATAAGAAGCATATGCTTACCTTTCTTTGGATTTCTCCTCCTAGCCCAGTGCTTAACGCTTAATAAGTATAGTAAGTATGATGATTTTTCTAGTACCACAGTACTCTTAACAAACCTTTTTCTTTGATAAAACCATATTATTCTGCTCTATATTGTTGGCTACCATCAGGGCCAGGGATTCTGATTCTAAAATTCTGGGAAGAAAATGGGTTTAATAACTAGGCATGGCTAACAATTGTAAGTACAATCATGAATAAAGTAAACCAAATGCAGCCCCAGCTAGCATATTTGATACAAAGAATGGATCATTTTTAAATATAATTTTTCTTTTTATGATGAAATTACTTTATTTAAAAATTCTAAAATAAATTACAATAGTGGTAAAACATACCTGTAGAAAGAAAAATAAAATTAAGAATAAAATAAACATTATGGTACAAAATTTAAAAAATAATGACTTTATTCTTTTTTTTGAACATTAAAACATTTGGGGAGAAAGATAAAAATTCATACTTATATACTTGTCTGTTATAGGAATGAATAATAATATTACAGTTTTTGTTCCCAAGTTTTAAATTGTGTAAACGTGTTGATGACTTTGTCAAAATTGATCTTCACATGTTCATGTTCAATAGACAGAATAGGCAAAGTTGTCAATCTATTTTTGCACATAGTTGATCATACTTTCATATATTTTATTAAACTTTAATATAAAAAGGTTTCTTTCACATAAAATAGTATGAAGTAACACATACAATTTCAGATATTAAAATATAGTTCATGACTTTGGGATTGATTCTAGCAGCTTTCAAATATCTTTTGTTATATAATTTTTAAAACACAAATTCTTTTCCTTTCTGTTTAAGAATTTTCCTAACTATTGGTATTCAAGTGAGTTCTGTAACTTTATGTTTCCAATCATTGTGCTTTCATTCTCTATTTCACATCTGCTCTTTAAATGCAGGGAAATATAATACTATAGGGGTTAGAAAAATGAACTCTGCAAAAGCCAGTTCTAACAATTCTAAACGGTTACAAACTTGAGGCCACCTGTGACCCATTGCATAAGTGGGACTCTTGAATTAATTTCTGTGTAGAATACAATACTTACAAAAGGTTAATTCATAAGTATGTGCTAATTTAAAGTTCATATACATAATATTAAAATTCAACAATAACCACATGCTATGGGCTGAATTGAATCCCTCTAAATTCATATGTTAAAGTCCTAAACCCTAGTCTGTTAGAATGTGACTGTAATTGAGTCTTTAAAGAGGTAATTAAGTTAAAATGAGCTTATTAGAGCAGTCCCTAGCCTATTATAATTGGTGTCCTTACAAGAAGAAAAAGTTAGGGCACAGATGGACACAGAGGGAAGGCCATGTGAAGACACAGGGAGAGAAAGGCCATCTACAAGCCCAGGAGAAAGGCCTCAGAAGAAACCAATCCTGCCAAGGATTGGTTTGGACTTCTAATCTCCAAAACTGGACTTGATTTTGGACTTCTAATCTCCAAAACTGTGAGACAATAAGTTTGTGTTGTTTCAACCTCTCACTCTGTGGTACTTTGTTATAGCAGCCCTGACAAACTAATACAATACAACAATTCTTTAGTATTTAGACCAACTCAATTTTTCTTTTTTGTAAGAAGTATTTTATCACTTACATTGTTCAGAATTACTATATAACATGGCACTTTTAGTTGGTTTTATTGTTGTTTTTAAAAATCTCTCTAGACTAGTGAAAGTAATCCCCCTTCTCTGTAGTGTTGCTTTCCATGGTTTTAGTCACCTATGCTCAACTATATTCTGATAATATTAAATGGAAAATTCCAGAAATAAATGGTTCATAAGTTGCAAATTGTGTACCATTCTGAATAGCATGAGGAAATCTCCCCCTGTCCTGCTTCCTCCCTCCTGGAATATGAATCCTCCCTTTGTCCAGCACAGCCACGCTGTAGGTGCTCCCTGCCCATTACTCAATAAATTGCCATCTTGGTTAACAGATCACAAAAATATAGTACTGTATATATAGGCTTTGGCACTATCTGCTGTTTCAGGATTCCCCTGGTGATCTTGGAATTTATCACCCATGAATAAGGGGGGGACTACTGTATTCTAGTATAGTCTAGAGAGATTTCCTGCACCTGTGAACAATGACTGACCCAATCCCATCCTGCCCTCCCTTCCCTTAGGAAACCCTTGGCTCTAATAGCAGGGTGCAGCCACTCTTGAGACCAGAAGAAAGGAGAAGGGTACTTCTTCAAAATTAGTGAGATTGTGGCAGGAAAGTTAAAAGAAGTGAGGCATACCTGATATTTCTTATTACATGTATGCCCTTTTATACTGTTGGGATGGTTTTTACAATAAGCATGCAGTAGTTATATAATTTTAAAATGTAATAAATAAATAAATAAAATTGGGATCAATGGGAGTTTTTATATAAAATAAGTAAATTATAAAAGCACAGTTGCAAGACTTAAATATCCAAGAAATATGAGAACCCTGTATATATTTACGTGGAAGAACTAGAAACGATGTCTCGATAATGTAAGGAAGCAAATTTTAAATCAGTATATGAGATAATGTGCTCTGCCATCCAGTGTTTAAATAGCCTAGCAGCATTATTTATATTGGCAAAAGAGTTGATATCAACCTAAATGTCCTATAAGAGGAAACTGGATAAATTTTATTACATCTATACAATGTAATAAAATACAGCTGTAAAAATGAGTGAACTAGAGCTAGTTTCATCCACATTGATAAATTTCAGGAATGTATTGTTGAATAGTAAAAGCAAGTTGCAAAAGAATACACACCATGTGATGCTGTTTATATGACATTGAGAAACATGTAGCACAATACTATGCTTTGTTTATGGATATATATTTATATAAGAAAATTAGTGAGAGATGCATAGAAATGGTGAATACCAAATTTAAGTAGAGGTTAGCCTTCAGAAAAAAGGAAAGATGGGGTAAGAAAGAGATCCACAGGACTTGAATTATAGTAGTCTAAGTTTTAAATTGTGTGCTTTTCTGAATAGCAAGATGAAATCTCACGCAGTCCCACCTGTGATGTGAATAATCTGTTTGTCCGGAGTATCCATGTACTCTATATATTATCCATTCATTAGTCACTCCCCAGCAATCTGGGTTGTCAGATCGGAAAAAAAACAACAACAACAACAAAACACAGTACTGTATATATAGGGTTCAGTACTAGCCGCAGTTTTAGGTAACCACTAAAGGGTTTTGAAACTTGTGTCCTGTAGGTAAGGGGGAACTACTATAATTCTTTATAGCTTTCTGTATATGTAAAATATTTCATAATAACCATCATAACAACATCAATGAAAATAACAGCTTACTTAGCACTTACTATGGGCCAGGCACTAGGCTAAGAATTTCCCATGTATTAACTTACTCTTTCCTCACAAAAGCCCTATCACATGGGCACTGTTGTTAACCTAATTTTCCAAATAAGCAAATCAAAGCATGAGGAAGTTAAGTAACATGCCTAATATCACATTTGGTAAGTAGGGAGCAAAGCTGGGATTTAAGGCCAGTGGTCTATCTAGTATGCAGTAGACAGCAGTCTGCATGCTATTCTTTTACTAGTTACAGACTGGTGCATGTATGTGCATAGTTTTATATATATATATATATATATATATATATATATATATATATATATATATAGTTGTCTTGTTGTGAGATCCTTTCTTTTAAATGTAATGCATTACCTGGCGAAGTAACGAGTTCCTCAGTTTGAAAATGTAAATAGATTACCAATTTTCAGATTGCTATGGATAGCATTACATTGCAGTTTGTGGGAGGCTGGGCTAAATAAACTGAAATTTCCTTCCAACCACAAGCTTCTGAATTTTTAATGTCTGGAAGAGTTTGTTTGAGGGGGAAAAACCAAGGGGTTCTACTTTAGGTGGGTTGAGTTTGAGGTAAAAATATATCTCCAGTAAGAATGTCCTTTATTAAAAAGTCCAAAACAATAAAAAAAATATATCTAGCAAACAGAAATGATGAGATTTGGTTGGTGTTACAGTATGAATTTATTACTATAGTTGTCCAAATATAAGAACAGATGTGATTATCCAAGAAGTATAGAGAAAGAAGAAAACAGAAGGCCCACATTTGGTGGGAAGAGAGGAGACTGTATTTTTGTCTGTCTGTCTGTCTCCCTGTACACACACCACATATATACATGCATACACATTAATATACACAAAAGCATTTCATTCCTCAAATTAATATCAATGATTCTCCCTTTTCTTTTCATATGTCTGAAGGCAATACCCACCTATGTGTCAAGAGATGAAGAAATTACCCTTTGAGATAGATGTTAAATACATTTTTTCCAACTCAGCACGCCTGTCTACTACCCCAATCTATTTGCATTGAAATCTAAAGAATTAACACACACACAAACGTACACACATACACATACACACATCTTTTCTACTGTTTCTTATAATTCCTCCTGTATCCTTAAAGAAATAAGTATTTCACGATATCAAATACTCTACATTTCAGCCTCTATGTCAATTAAGGGACAACCTACTTAATACCTAAATAATAATTTTTAGAGTTAAAAAGTTCCTTGAATAATTTATAAAACTGTGCTCACTCATTTATAAAACTGTGCTCAACAATTTATAAAACTGTGTGTATTAATCTTAAAAACCATTTCATTTTACGTAGTGAAGGTAATTTTAAGGAGATAGAGGAATATGTCTTTAGAATGCTCACTTTTGGATATTCACAGGTTAACGTGTTAAATGTAAAGAGGAATTTATTTTTCCCTGAGCTCAGAAAAGTCTGATCAGTCCATATGCAAATGGATATTCCTCAACAAATGGACTAGAACAATTACCTTGAAGTATTAATACCATCATCATACATGAGTGGAAGTGTTATTTTGATCAGATGGTAGGATTTTGCTTCAGTTCCTACTTAGTTAGGAATCAGCTGTACCATATTGTCTGGGGTATTGTGAAAGTAGAGTGAGAGAGAGTAGATAAAGAAATAAAGAGAAAAGGAAAACTAATATTTATTGAGCCTACTGCATACCTTGCGCTATGCCAGGCTGTTCATATTTAATTCTGTAGGCAATTGTCCTGTTAATTATTATCATCCCATTTTTCAGATTATGTAACATTCAGATACATTAAGTAAATTACGCAAGAGTCATACAGGATACAAACTTAGGTATGTCTTGGCTCCAAAGTCCACACTTTCATTTATATAACTATGTACAAATAAAGAATATTAGAATGTGTTTATCTGGCAGAAGAATCATCCTTTCCTCCAACCCTTACTTAGCATCAGTGGATTTTTAATCCTGGTTTACACCTGATAGGAAAAAAGAAATCTGTGATCATAGCTCTATCATTATTCTGCATATGTTTCTTATTTTTTAGTGTTTAACATAATACTTAAAATTGCTGCACTATTTATTTCACAATTCAGATTTATTAATTAGTAAATGTAATTCTAATTTGGTTTTACATAAGTAATTTTCTATTCATGCAAAATATAATTCCATTCCATTACAGTTTTTGCTGATTATTGGGTTGTAAGAATCATATAAAAAGTTATATACTTAGTCATGACCTTCTTTAAATGAGAATGCAAAACTCCTATTGGGGACTAGGTGTTATTTCCTGCTATATCCATTTACAACTGTTATCAATAAATAATCACTCCCTGCCACCTGTCAACAGATTCTCACTTTTTTTTTCACTTGGAATCAGTAGGTTAAGAAAAAGACATATATGAAATAACCTGAGTTTGATAACACACAGAAGATGTAATCAATTTTAATGTTAGCTAACATTTGCTATGTTGAGCCTCCTATATATTATTATTAATACATTTAATTTTCACATTTCTGTGAGGTTGGTACTGTTATTATTTATTATTGTCATTTAACAAATTACAAAATCAAGACTTGAGAAGTTAAGCAAGAATTTTTTAATTAAATTAAATTAGTTAAGCAAGAATTCAGACCTCTCAGACTCGAGGCCATGAACACACCCATAACAACATGCCACTTCTCTCTAAGAAATTTGGGTAATTTAGTGTGTTGATGAAGTCACCAATGCTGAACAGGACAATGGAACGGATGTGGGTAAGGAAAAAAAGTAGGGCAAATAAACTTGCAGATAAAAATACCCTTAGAACAAATACTAGAAGCCTAGTTCTACATACAGTATCTTCTCTTCTCTAGTATCCCCTTTGGTGATAGATTGAGAAGGGTAGATCAGGTTGAGATAGGTTTAAGGGTACCCACAAACGCTAATTACTGCATCCATTAACCTTGTTAACAACCAGTCTCCTTGTATCAAATAATAGTGCTACTGCTGCACTGTTGTCTTGACAATTCCACCAGTCACTACAATTTGTACGACTCATGGTATCATTGGTCCCACGTAGTAATTGTGCCTTCTGCCATATCATTGCTGATATTACTGCAAGCACCTGGCCTGTCCTTTCAAATGGTGCCATCACCAACTTGATGTTCCCTCAAAAATATAATCAGTGTGAGGCATTCTACCATTAGAACCATCTCTGACTACAGTGCCTGACAGAGCTATATATTTCTCTCATTAAATGGGACAAAACTGAAAAACTGCTTCACGTTAAAGTTATGGGTTATTGTTTGGGGATGGATTTTCCTTTAGCAGAGTCTTTTCAGACTGCTATAACAAAAATACCATAAACTGAGTGGCTCATAAACAACAGAAATGTATTTCTCATAATCCAGAGACTGGGAAGTTCAAAATCAAGGTGCTGGCAGATTCAGTGTCCAGCTAGGGGCCACTTTCTGGTTCACGGACAGCACTTTCTAGCTGTGTCCTCACGTGGTAGAAGGGATAAACAAGCTCTCCAGGGTCTCTTCTTTGAGGGCATTAGTCCTATTCATGTGGGTTCTGCTCTCATGCCTTAATTATCTCCCAAAAACCCCATCTCCTAATACCATCACCTTGGTAGTTAGGATTTCAACAGGATTTGGGGAAAAATGCAAAAAAAAAATTCAGATCATTACAAGTACTATGTGCTCTTTGGGAAAATTCCTCATTTGTCCTTTAATCCAGGACTGAGGGAGGGATCTGTTTCCCCAGCTTGCAGACATTCTGTCTCCTCCCCGTGCATCATCTCCCCAAGACATTTCTCTTTTAGGTCTGGATTTCTCCCAGAAAGAACATATTCAGTCAGGAGACTTGCCATTCTTTGTGGAAAAACTCTGACTTCCCATGTTAAGCAGAAATAGTAAAGTTAAGTCAAATGCAGTGGTAGACAGAGAAGGGAAGAGAGTCTTTCCCTATCTGTCTTTTTCCTTGCTCATCATCCAGCCCACCGCTGCAGAGTGAGGTCTGGACAAGCGCTGAATGGGTCTGGAAAGGTCTGGAAAGGTCTGAACTGGCGCTGGAATGAGGAATAGAGTCAGTGGAAACAACACCAGGCAGACACAGGGTCTGCAAAAATGAGTGCAAAGAATCAGCAAATAATCACAAAAGTGATGTGAAGCAGAGAGGAAAGACCATCCACTTATGATTTGGCTCTTTCCTCTTGATTATAATATTTGCATTCAGAATCAGAATCAAATCACAAATCCCCCACCAAAACTTTTGTTTGGAACAGTTCTATGACTCTTCCAACTGCATAGTATCTTGTGTAGATCAGCCACCACCCTACATAGATCAACGACTAGTTTCCAGAAAAGTCTATGTAGCATCCCTAAGAGCAAATCAGATGTCAAGGATCTTGCGTTTAATTCTAAAGAGATTGGTCTTATTCATCTGGGGTATAAATATCATTTATAAATTAAAATTACTACTGACCATTACTTTCTAATATTGCTGAAGAAAAATATGATTTGTAACAAGATTAGAAGAAATCTAAATACCTAGATATAAACTGCATTTACTTAGGATAAATGAAATTTTTATGCCATTCATTCTGGCTTAATCTATTTAGCAGGGTAATTTTACTTTCCGGACCTAAACAGAACTCAATGTGACCACCTTCTTAGCATCAGAAATTGTCTGGACTGTTCACATTGTCAATACTTTGGGGACAGCAGAGCCATTTCTGCCTGTTATCTGTACTTAGGTATCAAGAAGCCTTTAATTAGCTACTTATTCTAATTACTCTAAATCAGATCGTATCTGTTCATGAGTCCTCCTAGACCAAAGGACTCAAAGTCCTTGTACCACACCCTTAGAGAGACCTTCTCTTTAAGCTTATATGTTACTTTTGTGGCTAGAACAAAAAGGAGAAATACAAGAAGCCACAAGCCAGGCTCATGCATCACCCCATCATGAGTGCCCAGTGATGTCCATGGACTGATATATGCTGTGTAACATGTAAGAAAATTATAAAAAGTCCTAAGGCACCTTGAAGGAAGCAGGAGGCATAGGATGAAAAACCAATAAATAAAAGAGCACAACTGTAAGCTGCCTAGGGCAGAGCCGTGTTCTCTTCCTGCTGGCTGTTGATCAATATGCCAAGTAAAGCAGAAGAATGCCACGCCTTTGGGGACAAACTGGTAGGAAATAATATGTCCCTTTATTAAGAATATTTTAAAAATCTGAAATTATGTATGATTCATGATATTTGAAGTATGATTTAAAACCCATAAACATAAACTCTTAAGAAGTCTAAAACATGAATGAGAGTAAACCCTGAAAGAAATGTAAAGTTTACTATTAATAAAAAGACACAACTCAGACATTTGCTATAAACTGAACTGAGGAGGAAAAACAGTAATAGGTCGGCAAAAGTACATTTCAAAATCACTGATTCAGGCAAGGCTTAGTAAACAAAACTGTGGATGTTAGGACTTATATCATCAGTCTTTTAATTTTGTACATTTTGAACATCATCCAAAAATATTAATCCACTGTTGAAATTCTGTGAACGGGAGAGAAAAGAGAAATATTCTACCCACTGCAACCTTCCAACCAAAAGCACTCACATCCTGCTGTAAATGTATCTGAACAGTGCTGAATCACATTCCGAAATGAACATGCCTTTTCTTTTGGTGGAGGGAGTTGGGGTGTTGCTTTTAAATCCTGTTACAGAAGTTTAATGCTTGGCAAGATCATGTTTCTAACAGTTCTTCTCTACTTTACCTCTCACTTTATAAGAACAATATCAAAAATGATGGTGGAAATGGAAAAATTCAAGCACAAATTCAATTTCAAATGACAAGACCTGGCTTTTTAAAAAATGTGCTTTTACGTGTTTGGTATTATGTTGATAAGTTACCAGAACAATTGTTGCTTGTTGAGGAGAGGCAGGGAAAATAGATTAAAATTAATTATTTATGCATTCATATTTCTCATGTATCCTGTGCAGACTTTTAGCAAAACCGAAAAACAATGGAACCACAACATTCTCTGTATGGAAAGGTGGTTATGTTTTCAAATTCTTGTATTTTTAATTTCATATCATCATCAGGTAATTATTATAATTTTATGACATATGCTCTTATTAAACCATCTTTTCAATGTACCGAAGCTTCCTTCTTAAAAGCTAATAAAAATCTCTAATATTCCACATTCATCTACAAAGCAGTGAGAAGTATGAGTCCTTCCACAGAACAAAAGGATTAAACATTTCTCCAATGATGATCTGCTCTTGGCCTCCACTTAGGTGGGACGCATTCCTGTCTCCTGTTCACTAAAAGAGAAGATCTGTTCCTATTGCAGTGTTCAAGTTTTCTCCAAATTGCAACTACTATTCACATCAACACCCAATTATTCCACACTCATTTTGATCGAATGTGATAGTATTCAGCATTATATTTTTATGCTACAAGCTCCTTTGACTACACACTTTGAAGATTTGAAGATGTATACTTTAATTTCCAATAGCAAGGCCTTTTAATGTTATTGAGGCTGGGTATGTTAAAACTTTTAAACTTTCTCCTTTCATTGAAATTGATTTCTCATATATGAAGTTGCCAATACTACCATAGGAAATGCAATGCTCTCCTTCATTAGGTAGGTATGAAAAAAAGTAGTTATTCCTTTTTTGGTTCAAATTATTAGTTGATGGTGTTATTGCAAAAAAAGTCTTCCTCCAAAGAACATCACTAAGAAATGAAATACATTGGCTGCACTATGACATTAATTGAAATTCGTCAATAGGTAAGCTGTTAATGACATAAGAAATTACGTAAGGAAAATGAGGAATAGCGTAGCTGTAGAGGGAGTTATTGTATGAACAAATAGAAGGACTGCTCACAATGTGAAAGAACACAAACAGGATGTATAAATTGCAAAGCCAAGTCCAAAGTTATCTGGTAGCCAAGATACATAGAATTAGAATGATCGTTTCACCTGGCAAGATTCCAAAAGGAAATAAATAATGGTATTCAGAATTGTTTCTTTCATGAAAGAGGTAACTGAAATCAAAAGGTTACATAAGTCTTTGCTAAACATAAACAACTGCCTCAGGATAGCTTGCACAAATATAGAATATTTTTATTTAGGTTTTGAGATTATGAGCTGAAATTCTCTTGAATAGTCCCTTAAGTATGTTTCTCCATTTCCCAATAACTTTTAATGAAGTAAGCGTAATCGTGGAGCAGGATGAAGAGAATATTGTAAGTAAAAATAACATGCTGCAAATGTTTAAACATGTGTTATACTTGATTATCCCTTTAGCTTCTACATACTTTTCTGTATTATCAATTTCCTGTCTCTTTTCATTGTTAGAATTATCAATGATCAATCTGAGACAATTTCAGTTTGTTTAATTTCGTTCATATCAGGAAGTAGAAATAGTGTGCAATAGATAAAACATAATCAAAAGTGTTTTTAAATGAAATATCTGTCCGAGCAGCCTGAGTTCCATTTGCTGTCTCTGAAAGGAAGGGTGAAGGGAGATAACCTAAAGTTCTTTTGGGTGATAAATACCATAATACATATTTTTGCATGACTGTGCTCAATATTAGAGAAAACATGGGTAGTGTCACGGCTACTTTCAGAAATAATTCTAAAGTTGAGCCCCAGTTAGTTGAATATGGACAGTGACTAAAATTTAAAGTCCTTTGCCAAAGCTTAGAGACTAGTTGAGAAACTTAATGAAAACAGTAAGTTCAACTTACCAAGGAATCATGATGGCAAAGCAAGAGAGCAAGAAGTTGACACTGTTTAACTGTTTACTATGAGCCAGACACCATGTAGCATTCTGGCTATACAAAAATGAGCTACAGAGCTTATAGTGCAGTGAAGGAGATAAAGAAAAAAATACAAACCTCAATGCAGTTATGATAAACACTATGATAAATGCTTATGACAGACATAAGCACAAAATGCAATGGAAATACATGAGAAGGGAATTGTAAGCTAAAAAGTATTCACAGAATAAAAGATGTACTAACAAAATCTTAAAGTAGGTACCACCAGATAGGGAACAATTTTATACTAAGTCTATTGGAGAAAATTTCCCCTATTGAATTTTCTTTGACATTGTCTTAGATTCTCTGGTGTTTTTCTTTCAAATGAATTTTAACATCAGTTTGTTAAGTTCTATAAAAATACTCTCAAAATAAGGACACTGAATTTATGTTTAACATTTTATGTCTTTCTACTCATGAAAAGAATGTATCTATTTTACTGTTCTTTAGATCCTTCCACATAATTAAAATTTTTCCATACAGAGGGACTTGTTTATGTTTTATTGTATTTGTTGTCATTTTGAATGAGATATTTTAACTATATCTGAAAGGATTTATTAAAATTATTAATGGTACATTAAATATTCTTTTTATAAATATATCTATGAACTATGTAGAATTTTAAAAATTAGTTCTAATGGTTTTTCAATAGATTATATCAGATATTCTATGAAAATAATCGTATTACCTTTAATTAATGCTATTTTGTCTTTATCATTTCACGATAATCACTGTGAATATTTATGTTTTGCTTTTGCTTTTGCTGATTTGACCAGGCCCTGTCAAACAATGCTGAATACAAGTAGTTATAATGAGCATACTTGTCTAGTTTACTTAAAAGAGAATGCTGCAAATCTTTCACTATTAACATAACATTTGCCAATTTTTTTTGTATATTGTGAATGGGTGTCAAATTTTGGTCATACTCTTTTTCTTTCTAATTTTTTTTATTGTAAAGTAAACATATTTAAAGAGGTACAGAGATACAGCATTTAAAAAGAACACTAAAGCAAGCATCCATGTAAATATAACCCAGGTTAAACAAATAGAATGACTATAGTATTTTAAATGTCCCTGAATCCTCTTTTCTAATCATATTGTTTTCACTAACCAAAAATTATAAAACATCTAAAAAAAATGAGTTGTCATTTTGGGCTGGCAATGATTTCTTAAAAACGACAACAAAAGCATAATCTATAAAAGAAAAAGTAAATAAATTTGATTAATAATTTCTGTTTGAAAAATACCATTAAAAGAATAGAAAAGAGAAGTCACAGTGGGATGAAATATTTGCAGATAACATCTAATAAAAGACTTGTATATATTAACAGAATATATAAAGAACCCTCAAAATTCAATAACAAGAAAAAAACTGACAGGCAAAAAGTGTGAACAGACATTTAACCACAAAAGATATGGATAGCAAATAAGCACGTGAAAAGATTTGGAAAATTAGTCATTAGGAAAATGCAAAATAAATCCACAGTAAGCTACCACAACACACCTATTTGAACGGCTAAAATTTTTTAAAATTCTTACCAGAGTAACTGCTGGCAAGGATGGATCTTTCATGCATTGCTGGTGGGAATGCAACGTGATATAGACACTTTGAGAAACAATTTGGCAGTTTCTTATAAAGTTAAAAATATGCTTATCTTCTAAGTCACTGCAAAGATCTAAATATATACATCATACAAACCTGAAATCCCACTCCCAGGTATTTGCTCAAGTGAAATGAGAACTTGTGTTCAGACAAAAACTAAGTGTGAATGCTTATGGTGGCTTTATTTGTAATGGTCCAAAGCTGGAAAGAATCCAAACGTCTGAACTAGGTACAGGTTAAATAAACTCTGGTACATCTATACAATGGAATGCTACTGGAATTTAAAAAAAAAAAAATGACAAATGCACGCAGCAGCATAGGTAAATTTCAAGTACTTTATGGTAAGTGGAAAAAGTCAGACTCAAGGACTGGATCCTGTATGATTCCGTTAATATGACACATGGAAAAGCCAAAATTATATGGACATAAAACAGATCCAAGATTGCCATGGCGAGTGAAACAGCTGACTAAATAGGGACAGCACCATGGCATATGTGACAGAGGGAGGGGTGATGGAGCTGTTCTATATCTAGATTGTCATGATGGTTAGAGATCTATAACAACTATTTGTCAAAACTCACAGAATATAGTACAATTTTAAAAAGATGGATTTTACTATATGTGCTTTATACATTAGTAAAAATAATGAAAAAGAGCCAATCTCATCTGATTTTAATATAATGTGAAAGTTTATATGTGATAAACTTCATTTAGGTTAGTCTTTATACGATGCATCTTTATCCTTATATTTAAAGAGCGCTTCTTTTAAACAGGACATTATTGTTTTCTTTTTAACACAGTCTTATAAGCTTTATCTTTAAACTGGTGTATTAGCTATGTTAGCTTAATGTACTTTCTGATCTAGTTTGGCTTACTTACATCTACCTCTTAGTGATTTATTTTTCATTTGACCTATGTCTTTATTTTTTATTCCTTCCTTCTTATAGTCTTTTGGATTAATCAAAAAAAATTTTAATTTAATTTTTCCCTTGAATTTGTATTTGTTGTTTTTTATATGTTAAGTCGTCACCCTACAATTTACAGTGTGTATTCTTGTATGTTATACCCTATCTTAAATATTCTTCTCAAATAATGCAAGGAACGCACAACCAAATATTTCCATTTCCTCTCTCCCATTCTTTGAGGTATCGGGGACATATATTTTATGCCTATATATGTTTTAATTCTCATAAAATATTATTTTCTTATTTTAAATAATCAATATTTATTTATAGTTACATCCTTTTCTGTTTATTGTCTTTCTTTCTTTCCTGCAGTTCTATGCTATTTAGGATTTTTTTTCTTCACTCTGAAGAATGCACTTTAGTATTTTGAGGGATATAGGCCTACTGGCAACTAACTTTTCCAATATTTGCCTCTAGGCATCTTTATTTTAGCTTTTATTGTTGAAAGTATTTTGCCACATATAGAATTCCGGCTTAGCAGATTCCTTTTTAATACTAGAACATTAATTTGTATTACATTTCTAGCTGTCATATTTTTTATTGAATGTCAACTCAGTCTTATTATTGTTCCTTTGAAGCTAATGTGTCTTTTTTCTCTGGCTGCTTTTAAGGTATTTCTCTTTGACTTTGGTTTTAGCAGTTTGACTACGGCTTGCCAAAGTGTGGTGTTCTCTATATATGTTCCATCTGGGGTTCCTTAAGATTTTTAAATCTTGGTTGATGTCTTTCATCTATATGGAGCATTTTTAGTCATCATTTCTGGAAATATTATTTTTACCCCACTTTCTCTTGTTGTTTAATAACTCTCATTCAAATGTATATTAGATCTTGTTACTGTTCATTCTATGTTTCTTATGCTCTGTTCTTTCTTTTTCATTCTTTTGTGTGTGTGTACTTTAGTTTGACTTTTTTTAATTTAACCAACTTCTTGTTCATTAATCTTGTTTTCTGCTTTGCCTAATCAACTGTTAAAGCCATCCAATAAATTCTAAATTTAGAATACAGTATTTTTCAGTTCTAGACTGTCTTTTTACATATTTAAATATTCCAAATAACTATTTGAACAAAATAGATAAAAATATAGAGAATTATCTAGTTGTCATTTATTTTTTCCAGCTTTCCTGATGTTTTCTTGAAAATGCTAATCACAATTACTTTAAAATCTCTGTCTGATAAAATCCAATATATGTATCACCCTTGGTTCTGAGTTTGTTATATGTTTTTTGTCTTCATTTTCATTCATTTAATCCTGTTCTTAGCATACATTTAAATTTTTGATCAGATGCTGACTATTGTGAATGAAGAGTTGTAGATAGTCTAGCTGAAGATACCTTCCTCCAAAAAGAGTTAACATTTTTTACAATAGGAAAATATCATAGTTATTGAGATAAAAACCAAAACATTTTTATCTTATTCTTAGGAAATAATTCTTATTCCCAAGGTATTGCTCTTAATTTTAGGGCATGATCCTTGCATTGGGTCTCACCTGAGAACCCAGGCTATTTACCAAAATCCCACCATTATAGCAGGATTTCAGTTTTAACCTGTTTCCTTAACACATAATAGAGGCTGAAATCCTTGTTCAACTTTAGATTCCCAAGTGCTATTTCCTTGGATATTTAACATGGGCATGTTCAGATAAAATGTTGACCAGTTTCTTGGAGTGAATCTGAATGTAGATGTTCAGACTTTGTCTCTGTGGTTCCCTGCTCTCTAGGACTTTTTTTTCTTTTTGTCCCTAAAGTCTCATTCATTTTGTCAGCCTTGTATCCTGATCTCTGCGTTTTCAGTTCAGTAAAAATGTCACTTTCTTTATGAAGCCCCTTTCCCTGGGCCTTGGTTTGATAAACTCCCTTCAAAAATATGAGGAGAACTGGAGTTTACCTCATGTGCTTCCATTCTCTTAAGGAGCATAGACTCTAAGTCATGCCTCTGTTTGTTGTTCACCAATGCTTTGTAATCTTTGTTCTAGATATGTTTGCAGTTTTTAAAGTAATTTTGGGTGGAAAAGTTAGGGTGATACTACATCATTGTTGGAACTGGCAATCTATAGGCATTTGTTCCTCCTTGAATCTAAAGATTCAGGTCTTTCATATGTTCTGTAAAATACTTCATGTTTAACAGATTGAATATTGTTCCTCTCCATTCTTTCCATTCCCTCTTTAAATTCTTTTAAATATAAATATTCAAGCTAATCATTCTAACCATCTACCTTTTCTTTTATAGTTTTTATCTGTTTATGCCTTCAAGCTATAATCTGGAACACTCCTGAGCTCTTCCAGAAGTCAATTTCTCAACCTGGGTGGGTCTAAACTGATGTTACTCCTTCCTTGGAGGGCTTTTTTTTTTTTTTTTTCCAATTTCAATTGCTATAGTTTTTTTTTATTTCTACAAGTTTTTTGTTTCTTTTCCCAAAAGACTGTGGGATTTTGTTTTGTTTTTTAGCAATTCATACTCTTCTCACCTGATGACCTTTATTCTTCTTTTTATATTTTTTATGGTCTCTTCGTTTTTTATAGTCTTAGGTTCTTGGAATTTAAATTAGCCTGTGTTTTCGTTTGCTAACTCCTGTAGTGAATCATTATCTCAAATGGTTTGGATTTTTTGTTTGTGAGCTCCTCTTCATTAATAATTTGTTAAGCTTGTTCTTGTTTTATTTTACGGTAATTCCATTCCTCTAAAGTTATAGAAGTGTCCTTAATGAGTGGTTAATTTCTCCAGTCCAGGGTCAAATTTAAATCTTAGGTTACCCCCACAATAGGGATATTGCAAATTCAGAATCTGTATCTGTCCATGCTACAGATTTGGGATTTCAGTTTCTTATTGAAACTATTTTTTAAACTTTAAAAAACTTCCTTGTGGCCTGTTTAGGTTGTTGGGTAGCTTCCTTTTAATTCTTTTACTGAGAGGATAGTCCCTTCAGTGCCATGATTTTATGAAAAGGTCTCAGTTTCAATTCCTGGACTTACTTGGGATCAACAGCAAATCTTTTGCTCCTTTGTGGATATTACACCTCATAATTTTTAGTGCTTATATCTATGTCCACTATCCTCTTAAGCCACCAAGCCTTCAGAAAGTTTACAATTCTGACTCTTATTAAGTTCTGGTACTGAGCAATTTTGGTTTTTTAAAAGCCCAGTATACATTAAAATATGTTTAGCTATATTTTATCTAGCATTTCTATGTGTTTATAGTAAGAGTGGCTCTTGTTAGCTTAGTTCTTCACTGTGCAAAATTCAGAAGTGAAACCAATTTTAAAGGTAAGATGGGAACATTTGAGGAATTTGAAGAACTTCTCTGTGGCCAAAACATAGAGTTGACAGTGGAGGGAGAATGGTGGGAAATAACACATTAGATAAGAATCAGGTCACAAAGGGCCTTATGTGCTGTGGTCAAGATTAAGACTATCCTGACAAAAGCAATGGGATACAAAGAGAAAACATAAGAGTTTAAATGTTGGAATGACACGACCAGAGTTGTATCTTAGATTATATTAGCTGTTCTGGGGCATCAAGTTAATTATCATTGATTTTTTTTGCATGAAACCAGGTCCTCTGCTACTTCTCTTTTAGAAATTCTGATTCATGGGGGAAATATCCAAGATCTTTATGTTTTCCTCAAATTTTCTCTATTGGTTGGTTTAATTACCATGGGCATGTGTCACTTATATCATCATGAGAAAAAATAAAGCTACTTGAGAAAAGGAAAAATTCAAGATAAAATAACAACCTCTACCACCACCAAGGAACAAAGTGTGAACTGTGTAATTGAAGCCAGTGAATACTAAGGAAACAAAAGAATGCTTTTGCAGGGGTGGTGTTCACAAAGGGAAGGTAATCTTTCACGCTTTGCTGCCCTTTGCCAAGGGAACACAGAGGACACTGGTGGAGCTCATATCAGCCCTTTCCTATCTGTGCATAACTCTTCAAGATTTTGCAGGTAACTATTTCCTGGCACCTTGTATTTCAGTTTGCTCTGAGGCATCCGGTAACAACAAGCTATGAGAGTAGGTAAATGGGACCCTGCAGAGTTCTATAATTCAGAGTTGGACCTTCTAGATGAAGCTTTCTCTTTTGACTCACACTCACACTGGTCTGCCCTTTCTCTGAACTCATATTGTACCATGTACCTTGGCATTTGTTTTCTAAATATAAAAAAATATTGCCAATGAGTACAATTTATTAGGTTTTTACTCGATTCCAGAGGTACATTATTCCCTATGTACATAAACACAATATGTACATGGTTTCATTTATTTTTAACAACTGTATGAGATTAAGTAATATTTTTTCCCCATTTTACAGATGAAGCAACAGAAGTTCAGGAATAATTTGTGTAGGATCACCCAGTTTATTCACTCATTAGCAAATATTTATCTAACACCTATGTTTCAGGCTTTAAATTTAAGTGATTGACATATGTATTTTATTTTATTTAATCCTCACAACATTTGTAAAAATAGGTATTATGATCCCTGTTTTATAGATGAGGAATCCCAGTAACCGAGATATTAAGTAACTTGCATGAAGTCACACGTCTAGTAAGCATGGACTTACAGCCCTTATCTGACCTCCAAAACCCATTCTCTAAATCAGTCCTTCTTAATCTGACTTCTCTGTCTGTTCCTAAATTTTTCACAATCTGACCTATGCTTTACATTGTAGGTCCTCACACTGTCCAACACACACTGGATATAAAGAGAAAATATACTGATACAAGAGAAATGCCAAAAATATCTTTATTAATAAAGAGCAGAGAAATTCAAGGAGAGATAATGTAGTGATATTATCTAACATCACTTGGGAAAAAAAATTTGGATATGCATGCATCTTTCCAGATACCTCAAAGTCTTTACATTTTAAGTATTTATTTTTTAATGGAGACCGTTCTAGCAAGAATCATGTCTGTCCTGCCTTTTTTTTGCTCCTGTCTTCTTATGCAAGGTGATCAATGTAATTTAATCTACCATTGAGAAGTTAGGATCATTGTCAGAAAATCAGTTTTAAATTTACTGTAATACATAGATACTAATAAAATGTTTATAATAGCTTATAGCCAAACAAAAGAGTTTGTTTCCTCTTTGACTGTGAACTTACAGCTTCATTTTTTTTATTCTGATAATACATGCATGCTCAGTAGTAATATTTTAAAATTTGCTGCTTCTAATTTCATTGAATTAAGAGAAACAGACTCAAGCACATAAGAATTGTATGTAAAGTATGAGTAAATAGACTGTGAGTGAGAGTCTGAAGATACCTAATAGGTCTATAGGATAAATGTAATACCACTATCTTTGCTATTCAAGGGCCTTTTAAATTTCCTTTTGAGGTTTTTTGTATGTTGTTGTTGCTACTGCAGAGGGAGGATGGAGCCAGGTTGGAATTATGAGAAATCTGACTTTTTAAGTGGAGTATTTCCTGTTTATCAGCCTGGTTATAATGATAATAACAGTAAATGTTTCCTATTAGGCATTGTTCTCCTTCTTTGGTCATTTACCTGTCTTTTTAAATTCATTAACCTGAACTATTAATAGATCAGGAGGTACTAGGATGGGCGTAGGCAAAATGGAGTTGGCACTAAAAAAAAAAATGTTAGCTGTCAAAGTTAAATATCATTTAGTTATCATTAGATATAATTTCGTCTTTCAGTTAAAGGCATTGGAACTCTGAGGTTAAGAGATACTATTACTTTATATGGCTAATTAAAAACAGGTCTTGGAACTAGGTCTCTAGAAATTCATTCCCATGTTCCTTCAATGTTACTATTATTTGCATAATGCAGTTATTGCAGATTGCTTTTCCTTTTGGAATTGGGGTGCAATAATGATCTATAGTTTATTCTCATTACTTTACATCTTTAGGTCACATTAACAACCTAATTTTTAGGTGTCAAAAAAAAGACAAAATCTTGAATCCTGTAGAGCATAAAAAATGAGAATATTTCACATGAGTCAGTCAATTATAAAATATTTTCTATTCACTTCTTTCAATGAGCTTTTAAATCTTCAGAGATATTTAATTAAATGATGGTGAGTAGTCTTCATGTTTCTAGTTTTAATCAGAAGCTTTCTTTCTCATGTATTAGGAAGAACACAGAAGGTCTATAATCTGTGAAATGCAGGATTAACCTTGGTACTGGTCTCTGTAATGAACCATTGCCTCACTCAAGACATAATTATTGAGCACTACTGGGCTTCCAAGAATTATTCTAGGGACTTGAGATACATCAAGAAACAAAAGAGACAAAAATTCCCATTCTTGCAGAGTTTACCTACTCTCAAGGAAAAAACAATAATAAACAAAAAATGTAATCCATAAGTAAGTTGTATAGCATGTTACAAATGTTAAAAAAATAAGTAAAAGAAAAGTATGAAGAGGTGAATGGGAGTTCTGCCGGGATGGGATAGGTAGGTAGAGACTCTGTGAGGGTTTTGTAGTACTCATAGTTTGTTCTGCCCATCTCAACATTGAATTGTCCTTTTTCTTGTACATTTACATTAACCTCTTAGCTATATGTTAAATTCCTATGTCTTAGACTTCTTTTCAAACCCCATAATGCATACACAGCACTGTGCTGACCTCATGCTGGGAGTTCAATAAGTACTTAATGATTAAACATTTATTCTATTTAATGGCTATTCTTCATTTAAAACTGTTTTTCAGACTAAAATTAACATTTGGAAATGATGCCCTGCATGCTTTGAATGTTCATTTAAAAGTTTATTTTTTTTCCTAATTAGCTAAAGCATTTGGGGAGTTAAGGTTTAATCCTTTATTGAGGACCCAAAATTGAAAAGTTCAGATATTTTCATGAAGCCACAATCACCCTTTAGGTAGGGTCCTTATCCCTTTCATCTGAGATTAGCATGAGTATTCTAAATTTTTCATAACTGGAAGCAGGGCATTAAAAGCAAGACAAGGAGGGCAGCCCAGTGGATCCCTGAAGAGTCCAAAGTATGTGGAGTCCAAAGTATGATGGCCATCTCTGTTTCTTGGAAGCCTAAGTCAGCAACTCATGAAAGATATTCTGAGGATTCATGTCAGATACAAAAAAGACTGTGTGTTCTCCTCTGTCGTGGAGTTGTTAGGTTTAGAAGAAGACTGTTATATTCCATGGCTAAATACAGTCAGGACTGAAAACTAGGTCTCTAGAAATTCATTCCTATGTTCCTTCACCATTACTATTATTTGCATAATGGAATCATTGCAGATTTTATTTCCTTTGGAATTTAGCAAAACCTCGAAATAGCTTAGGCTACAACTGGAGTTTTTTCTGGCAGTGAGCAGGATAAAGTCTACAGCATCATTGCTCAATTGGGACAATAAACACAATCTAATTACATCAGCAAAAATGGAAATCAGAAAAAGCCAAAGCACTCTAGATTTCATAACTTTTGAGTTTTATACTAATATTGGTGATGATAAAACTAATACTTATTGAGTATTTACTATGTTTCAGGCTCCCTAAGTGCTTTATGTGCAATAATTCACTTTATCCTCTAAACATTCCTACAAGACAAAACTCTTATTTCCAGTTTAAAAATGAAGAAAATCTGAGACAAAGAAAAGATAAGGAACTGGTTCCATGGTCATACAGAAAGTGATGGAGCCACAAGGTAACTGTGTTCCGGATTCTTAAATTTCAAAAATACCTTAGAACCTTGTGTGCAAAGTATTGTTCATGGGCCAGCAACATTGGCTTCACCTGAGAGCTTTGTTAGCTATATATTAATAGAATCTCATGTATCAGACATCCTGAACTAGAAGCTGTATTTTAACATGATCCTCACATGACTAATATGACAGGTAAAGTTTGAGAAGCACTATTTTACAACACCCAGGACACTGTTCGTGTAGCTTCTACTTGCATAGTTCCAAGGTAGGAAACTCACTAACCCACAGTCATTCTATTCCTTTGCAGAATAGCTTTCATTGATCTAAGAAAGGTGCTCCATATTTAAATTTCCCTATTACTTCCACCTTTTGGTTTTCATGTTTTATTCTTAAACCATATGTAAGGTTAGCCACTCTTCTTATGATATCCCACACATACTTGAGCATAGCTATCTATGTAGAACCAACATTACCACTCCTATCTCCTGCCTGTGTCCTCATCTTTCACTCCCACTTCATCATTCCCACACTTAGATCAAAACTCATCACAATCAGACAATGCATCCAGATTTCTTTCAGCCATTTTTTATTGATTCATAATATTTTACATATTTATGGTGTACATGTGATATTTTGTTACATGCATAGAATGTGTAATGATCAAGTCGGGGTGTTTGGGGTATCCATCACCTTAAATATTTATCATTTCTATGTATCAGGAACAATTCAAATCCTCTCCTCTAGCTACTTTGAAATATACAACACATCGTTGTTAACTATAGTCACTCTGCTCTTCTGTTGAATGTTAGAACTTCTATCTAACTTTATGTTGGCATCCGTTAAACCTTGCTTTCTCCCCTGGATGCATTGCAGTGCATCAATTCCTTCTAAAAGTGAATTGACTTCCAGGGACGATCAATTGCCTCTCTCATGTTGGGAGTTTTTCTTCTATTCTAGAGCTTATTATTGGGATTTTGCTTTTGCTTTTTATATTTGATAAATAGTACTATGATGTCATCTTATGTTACACTCAATTCTAAGATTTCTGAACTATGCCTTCCATGCATTCTCCTGCTATTCGTAGTAATGAAGTAAAAAGTTCATTGAATGCCATTGTCTTTTTCTTCTGGATGGCTGCATTAGTGAATTGACTCAAAAACTTTCTTTTGCTCACTTATCGCCAAATTTAATGATAAAAATTTTTTTTCGAATGATCAAAAACCTAGATATTCCTCAAAAGCTGGGTATTTTCCATTGGGAATATTTCTATTTCCTGTTGAATTATTTATTTTTTAGAATTTTTAAGAATTCTATAGGCACAGTCTAATATTTCATGTACCAGTTTATTATTTTGACCACATGAGTAAAGAATTCAGAATCTAATATTGAAAATTCTCTTCTTTGTATATTTTCTTCTAGTGGTCTAAGTGCAAATGAATATCTATGTGATCTAAAATATTATTTTAAGAATCTAGTAGCTAATAATTGATGGTTGTCAGATATTACAGGTCAAAAGTATCACCAAAGGAGTTATTAAAAATTAAGATTCTTGGGTCCACAGGTTATAAATCACAGAGTCTTTGTTTTAAGCTTGAAATTTTCTCTTTTTTTCTTTTTTCTTTTTTTAGAGATGAGGGTCACACTATGTTGCACAGACTGGCCCCAAACTCCTGGGCTCAAGGGATCTTCTCACCTCAGCTTCCCTAGCAGCTGGGACTACAAGCAGGCACCACTTTGCCCATTTTGTATTTCCATTTTTAACAAACACCCCAGAAGGCAAGTAGTTCACACGCTGTAGTTTGAAAGCTCTAGATCTTTCACAGACATATATACTTTCTTCTTCCAATTTATCATCTACATCATGCATAATATTTAATTTTTTCAGCCAGAAGTGATTATCATCAACCAATATTCACTAAGCACCCTCTGTGCACAAGTCCCCACAACAAGTACCCAATGAAACTCAGGTGTTAAAAATTTCAAAAATGAAAAACTTCAGATTTATTATCATTGTCACTCAGCTTTACCAAGAAAAATGACACCGACAGTAAAGAGAGGCCACAGGGTTCTTAGTATTCCAAGAAATGCTCTGAATATATGTCTCTCTGACCATTTTATGCACATGTGCAATGTCATTGTCAGTAGCTATGTCTTTTACCACAAATAAGGAGATATAAATGTTAAATGGGAGGCTGAGAATCTTATGTACTATCTCCATGCCCATAATTTTCCATTTCCTTTCTAAGACATTTCCCCTGATAAGAAGCTTTGTGAAAGAGCTTTACTGTATATATGAATAGTCCAAGTGTATAAACTAGACTCAAATTTATTACATATCTTTCCAGATTTAAATGGGTTGAGAAATGGGTCAGTCATAAATACTATTATGTATTTCACTATTACCTGTTTTTAGAGGTTATGCTTAAGGAACTTGTGCTTTACCTCAACTCAGTAAAACCCGTGATTGAACTAAAATGAAAAACCTCTCATTGGTAAATTAGTTCCCAGAATTAGTGTACTCTGGGACTCTGAATTTATTCAGGTGTTATCCATTTATTTAATGTTGGTAAGCACAACAAAATGCACATGTTAAAGTTATGGTTTAATTGAAAAGCATACAGCATAACTTAACTAGACCCTCCTGCATCATGCTAAAAGTAGCAGCATGTGGGGCTAAGTTAAAAAAAAATCGAATTATGAAAATAACTATGGTAAAGTTCAGCCAATGCCTGCAAGCCAATATTTAGTCTTTTGAATAGGTAATGACTGTGCATTTGATAATTTATAAAACCTGGCACTGTACAGCATTGATAGAGTTAAACACAAAACACACACACACACACACACACACACACACACACACACACACACACACACACCTCTCAAGAGAACCTCCTTACAAATGAGCATTCACTTGATTTACAAATTCTTCTGAGTACATATAATCTAGTTCATGTGTCTTTTGGCTCTCACTCAGGATTTTTTACCCTCAGCCTAGGATAGATAAATAAGATTTTCACCTGGTAGAAATCGCCCTCCATTCATCATTGGAAGTCTAGTTGAATACTAGGTCAAAATATAAAAGCTCACTGAAACGAAGAGATGTTGGTAGACAAATGAGTAAGAAATACCCATCCTAGTAAGCTGCAATGACATATGCTGGTGGATTTTTCACAATTGAATAGATGCTCCTTTCTGCCTGTTTTCTGTAGGTCCATAAGTTAGCGGGAGCTTAACCAAATGTGGGAGCTTAGACTAAGGAGCAAATCTCCATCAGCTTTCAAGCTGGCAACTTCTCTTTCCTAAAGCTTCAAAAGACAGTGGACTAGACTAGCTTGCTAAAACTCACAACTGGGAAGTTTTGTCCTGAACTTGCTTTCTTGTTTCCTGGGAGGTTTACTGATGTTTATTTTTGTCCAGATATGAGCTTCAAGATGTTTAAAGCGAATCAACCTTTTTACAAGGTAAGTGCTCCTCAAACCAGAATAGACTCTGGCTGGGCCCTGGAAGCTGAGAGGACATTGACCCCCTTTAACATTGGCAGTCCTGGGGCACCCCCTTCATTGCCACGACTGTGCTTTTCCTTCCACAGTGAATTTCCTAACCTACCAAATATGCTAACGGTTTGTGTCAGTAAGAACATTCGTAAATTTTAATTGTGGAAATCCACTCTTGTAATTGCTAATTCCAGCCTTGAATTTTCAGAAGTTTTCACTAATCTTTTTGTTTTTTGAATGAAGAAACACTAAATTTAGCAACTGTTAGTCTGGTTGATATTCATTCTGTTTAGTTATCAAATATTTTTTGCTTCATATTGGAACCAAATTCAGCCCCAAATTGGCTTCTATAGCTTTAGATATATTAATAGATAAAAATATAGATATTATCAAAACAACACACCAGAAAATCTCGCTACCATTGATGAGGAAAATCATTCTTAAATTCACTATGGATATGTTCAAATATAGTAACTGATTTTAAACTTGTGAGAATCAAGTATGGATATTTGTATCAATCATGTCCAATAAACCTAGCTTGTGGAAAAGAGGGGTTAACTGGAAAGTTGCTAAAACTCTATTTTGTCTGTTTATCTTACTCCCTTTAAGTGCTTCAGATGAATCAAGACCATTTGTAAACTGGCCCTCAAGGAGAGCTCCAGTTTGATATACTGTATGTTAATATGACTCTAATAACCATTGACATAATTTTTCATTTTTTATAAATATTGTCTCAAGAAAAATGTCTAACTAACAGGTAATGCTGATATAACCAAAAGAGTTATTTCAAATAATGCATTGTACAAATGGGTTAAGATTTTCACCCAGACCCTGTTGCTATAATCTTCATATTATTGGCTAGTCTGCAGAAATTTTAAAAGAATTCATTAAACTAATCATTGTAATTAGATAAGAAAAAGAAATTAGAGACATGAAAAATGGAAAGGAGTGGGAAGAATTATCACTATTTGCAGGAAATATAATTATATACCTGTAAACACCAACAGGACTGACTAGAAAACTACTACAAACAATAAGGAAATCTAGCAAAGTAGAGAGGTATAAAGGAAAGAATAAAAAATGATAGCTTTCATATATATACATATATATATATATACATATATATACAACAACCAGTTTGAATATGTGAATGATGAGTCCATTTTAGAAAGCAACAAGAAGTTTAAAACACCCAGGAATAAATTTCAAAAGAAACATGCTAGACCTATGTGAAGAAAATTGTACCACTTGACTGAATATCAAAGAGAGACTTGAGTAAGTAGAGAGACATATCAGGTTTGGGAGGAAGACTCAATATCATAAGGGTATCCATTTTCCCTGAATAAATTTATAAATTTAGGACAATCCCAATTAAAATACCAATATTTTTAAACTAGACAATTTGATTCTATTAAAGGCTTACCTTAAAAAAGTTTTTTAAAGCCAAAAAGACTTTGAAAGAGAAGAACCATGAGGACAGATTAGACATCAGTTTTAAAACATAAAATCTTAGTAATTAAAACCTGAGAGCAGGCTGGGTGCAGTGGCTCACGCCTGTAATCCTAGCACTCTGGGAGGCTGAGGCAGACAGATTGCTCGAGGTCAGGAGTTCGAAACCAGCCTGAGCAAGAGTGAGACCCCTGTCTCTACTATAAATAGAAAGAAATTAATTGGCCAACTAAAAATATATAGAAAAAATTAGCCGGGCATGGTGGCGCATGCCTATAGTCCCAGCTACTTGGAGGCTGAGGCAGCAGGATTGCTTGAGCCCAGGAGTTTGAAGTTGCTGTGAGCTAGGCTGACGCCATGGCACTCACTCTAGCCTGGACAACAAAGTGAGACTCTGTCTCAAAGAGAAAAAAAAAAACAAAAAAAACTGAGAGCACATACATAGGCAAACCAATATGATGAAATAGATGGCTCAAATATATTAGGGAGAATTTAATGTGTGAAGATAGATAGTATCACTAGTCAATAGAGAATTGGTAATCTATTCAATAAGTGGTTTGGGGACAACTGCATAACCATCATTTCTTATAATATGCATCATAATGAACTACAAATGAATAAAATAATTATAAAAATTATACAAGGGATAAAAATTATAAAAGCTAAAGGCTTTTATGTTTGTGACTTTTCAGGACACCAGAAGCCATAATGAATGAATCAGACACCAGAAGCCAAATGAATCTAAGGAAAGGAATACAGTGAAAGTCTTTCTCTAACCCCGTGTTCTATTCAGTCAATTTCCATGCATACCCCTGTCTTTTCCCCTCAGGAAATCACTCTTACTACTTTCTTATTTATCCTACCAGAATTTTCCTTTATGCAAATACAGAGATCTATTTTTATTCCCTATTTTTTACCAAAATTTCATTCTGTATACACTGTTTTGTACTTTGGTCTTTTGATTCCACAATATATTTTTCTGCATCAGTACATAGAGAGTTTCCGCATTCTTTTTGTAAATATATAATATTCTATTATATGGATAGGCCATTATTAATTTGATAAGTATCTCCTTGAGGAAATTTTATGTTGTTTTAAATAATTTTTATCATAAAAATATGGGAAATACAACTAGCAATTCATTTAAAATTATATCTTGACACAGCTCTTAGAAAAATATAAATTCTCATTCAGGAAACAGGCTTTATAAGAGGTGTTACAAAAATCCTGAAGGCATATCATAATTAAGCTACTGAAGGCATTGTTGATAAGATATAATAGTTTCTCCTTCCAAAAAAAGTCTTACAGGCAAATTTACTATGATGTGACAGGCAGTGTTAAGAGACTATCTCATATAAAGTGAATATGAAATTATAATCATTATAATGATCAAATTACGGTAATTAGTACATAGAGCAGAGAATTTATCTGTGCCAATTCCACATACTAAAATAGTTTAGGCAATAGTTATCTTATCAGTCACAATCCTTCCCAAAGAAGAAATAATGACAATCTTTAACATTCTATTTTCAACTTCATGGCACAGAACTTGTTAAACGTTATTTTTATTTTAAAGTGATGATAGCAGAGATAGGATTGTGACATAATGTATCATAATGAATTCATTTACTCATTTTGGCACATCCACCTATTAATTATCTCTGCCTTATTCTAGCAATAGGGTTAACCTGATTACTTACTAAGGATTAGAATCAATATTTCATGTGTGCATTTCCCAAATTTTTGTCCAAAGTTTCTCTAAGATGTAAAAGAATTACATGATATGCTAAAAATGTATGTAAGACTTTGACCATCCTTGTCTCAGAAAATCAGTAGTTATAAGAATCTTTATAAATCTTTATAAATAAGAATCTTTATAAAGGGTGCTTGATGGAGTCTCATGGTGGTAATAATTAATTATAGTATTTGTTCTGTCTCTTTTTTATTTTTTTAAAGCAGTCGAGAGAGTAGGTGTATGACTTTTGATTTTGAGACTATGGTAACAGGTACCTTTCCTGAAGGACACCCAAAGAATAGAAGATCTGCTAATTGGTGCCTTTTTCATTGCCACCAAGAAAGCCATTGTCCCATAATTTCACATAGCATCTCACACAGCTGTATAGTTTTCAACAATGATTGCCCAACCTTTGAAAGTTTGATTCTCTATCTCTGTGAGTTTGCTGTAACCACTTCCCATCTCCCAAAGCATGAGACAGCATAGCCTCTTTTATGTTTTCAATTGACCCAGCATTAATACTTCTTTGAGAATTTCTCAACTCCTCAGATGTTGGTAAGTTAAATTAGTAAAGACTCTGTCATATCTAGGGAATTTGTTTTCAAAGACACATTGATTATTGATAATCAAAGTTTGATAATCAAACTTGAACAGTGGCTAATGATATATTTATGGGTCTAGAGGAGAATAGTCTGTTAGTTCTTCAGAGAAAGTATTGCAGCATTTGGCTGTCCTATTCACAGGAAAGCTGAGCAGGAACACTAAGATGGTCATAACTCAACGGGGAGGAACTGAGCCATGAGGCATACCTTGGCAAAAATGAAAAAGAACATTATTTTAAATAATGTGTATACATGCAGAATGGAGATGTCATCTTGAAAGCTATTTGGTGAACTCTAAAATGATAGCTACCATATTTTATAGAATTGCACAGGTAATAGTGATCAAATTCTGTGTAATTTCTTTAGAACAAGAAGAAATGAACTGAATGATTAAATACAAGAATAATCACAGGTGATCAAGGTTGAAAGAATATAGCCCTGAGGCCAGGCTGATCTAGGCTAACCTCTTGGCTATGCCTTTTTCTAGCTAAGTGATTTTGGGCAAGTTACTTTGTCTCCAGCTTGTTTCTTCATGTGTAAAATGAGGATGATGGTAACTCCCCCAGGGAGGTTTGCATAGGGATTAAATGTGGTAATTGCCAGGACAAGACTGGCATAGAGTAGGTAATTAAAATATTGGTTTCCTTTTTTCTTTTCCTTTCTTTTTACTAATTTTTCATGGAAACAGAAAACCATCGGCAGCATCCACTTGTTACTGGACTATATTGATTATATTTACATACAATAGTAAGTCAACTTGATTAAATTTCTCCCTCCAGCCTTATCCAGATCTAAATAATTCTTAAATCATACCAGTTTTACATGTATCTTTCATGAACAGAAATGATGTCTAGGAAAGCAAATTTCATGACATATCAGCTAGACATAGTATCTTACTACCTCCTAACACTGTTTCCAATATTGTAAGACAAAGGTTCTTTTGCCTTTATTTAATCATTTTCTCTCCTGTCATCAGTAGAGATGTTGGTCTGTTGACCTTCAAATCACATAGTCTTTCTCTATTTTTTCTGTAACAACTTTCAAAACAGAATGATAGGGCTCATCTCCTTCCTAATAGAGAACATGAGAGCATTTGTGGAATATGTGAGGTACTTAGTTGACAGGCAACAGAAAAACATCTAATTTGAGAAGTATATGGACTCATCATTCAACCTAGGAATATGAATAAGTAAAATTCTAGCTATCGAAATAGGAGTTTTAGTGTTTTTGTGAATAGCAATGTGTAGATCTATTTCCAACTGTATGCAATGGGTTAACTACTGTGGAAAAGCAATGAAGACGGACCCAAAAAATCACCTTCACCTGAAACTAAAATGGTATACTTGGATTAAGGAGCCAATGAAGATTCTTGAGCAAAGGAGTAAAGAACTAGAACACTATTTCCAGCGGATGCTTCTGGAAAGGAGCCTATACATCCTTGGGTCAGGAGGAGCCCATGTTTTGTGAACTATAGCCAAAACTTCAGATACTATTAATGGAACCAACCTAAAATCAATTTTTTAAATGTTGAACTTGTAGTTTGATCAAAAAATGGATTTATTCTAATAACTGCAATGGAAAGAAGTGTGGTGAGGTGGTCAGTTTTTCTTTGAGTTCGTTATCTTATAGATTAGCCTTCCCTCCCACCTTCCTATTTTCCTTCCTCTCCCCTTCTCTCTTCTCCTCTCCTCTCATCTCTCCTTCCCTCCTTTCCCTGCTCTTTCCTTCCCCTCCCCCTCCTCCATCTCTCATAAGATTGTTTATTTAAAATGTCACTTTAGGCCGGGCGCTGTGGCTCACGCCTGTAATCCTAGCTCTTGGGAGGCCGAGGCGGGCGGATTGCTCAAGGTCAGGAGTTCAAAACCAGCCTGAGCAAGAGTGAGACCCCGTCTCTACTATAAATAGAAAGAAATTAATTGGCCAACTGATATATATATAAAAAATTAGCCAGGCATGGTGGCGCATGCCTGTAGTCCCAGCTACCCGGGAGGCTGAGGCAGAAGGATCACTCGAGCCCAGGAGTTTGAGGTTGCTGTGAGCTAGGCTGACGCCACGGCACTCACTCTAGCCTGGGCAACAAAGCGAGTCTCTGTCTCAAAAAAAAATAAAATAAAAAAAAAATAATAAAATGTCACTTTAATTGCTGTTGCAGAAAATTTGAAAACCCTTGAAGAAACCAAATGTTATTGGCGGCTGTTTAGTGAGTGCCCTGGTTGGTCTGACACCAAGTCCACCAAAGTTAGCAACAATCATAGACACTGTGGCATTAATTGGGGAGATATTACTTTTTGTGTGGGTGCTGGAATGCAGATAATACCTGATGTCTGGAAAGGGAAAATAAATTGAGGTAAATGACCAGGCTTATTTTGGCAGGATGTGCAAAAACACAGACTAAATGCCCAGCCAATCTGATAGGGTGGGGAGAAGTCCTACACGTTTATACAGGGACCCAAAAGGAAATAGGAACCTGCCATGTAGGAAGCAAGAGAGGAAAGAAAGAGTGGGTGGGAGAGGTAGCAAAACATGTACACTCAGCAGTCAGAAATATGGCTTTATGTGAACTTGTATAGCCTCAACTTGAACTAGTCACTGGCCAGAAAGCTCCAGTTAGAAAGCAAACTCTTTGCTGAGGATATATTGTAATTTGGTTGCAGTCCTATTCTACTAGAATAAGCCATGACCCATTCACCGAATTTGTAGGCAGAGTCCCTTTTTCAACAATTTTGTATTAAAAGACAAAGAAATGTGAGCATCAGACTCAGGGAGAAAATCTAAAAGTCCATCAGTTCAATCCCTCTTTTAACAAATGAGAAAATCAAAGCTCAGAGAAGGTCATTGATTTTCCCACACCCACTTCGCTAGCTGGAGCAGAACTAGGCAGAGAACCTTGGAATCTTGGTTCCCAATTTAGGATACATTCCCCTTCACATATCTTCCACTCGTAATGGACACACCAGGCTCCTCACTTCCCTCCCCAGCCCTCCTTTACTGAAATAGAGATTTAAGAGCATTGTCCAGGAACCCTCAGTTATTAATTACGGGGAATTTCTCCCTATCCTATAAGCACTTGCATCCCCAACAAGTGTAATCTGACTCAAGTAAAATATATACAGATAACTTGCATTTTGTAACCCTCTACTATTTTGTAATCCACACCTTATGTTAAGGCAAAGTTAGCCTTAAGTGGTCTGTGTCTTCACACTTTGCATGTGTATATGTACTAACTAGGTTTCCCAGTTCACCACTGCATTGAGATAAAAATAATGCCACAATAACAGCAATAAATAATATTCTTATTACTCTTTCTCAAGTCAAAATTTCAGGAACTTTTCATGCTTTTTTAAAAGTCTCCCCCTCTCTTAGGTATTTAATCTAGAAATCTTCAAAGAATGTATCTATGATGATGTATGGAGTTGACATTTTCCATTCTCTCTCACAGATCTAATGCTGGAAAAGTTGTCACATGGCCACTCTGAGGCCATCTCAAGACCTCCATCTTCTCTAGCTGATCTGTACTGAAACATCTTGGGCTGCTGGATTGAACCTGCAGAGGCCACCCTGGTGATAACACTAACACATACTCCCCAATTTCAACTATCTCTGGTTCATAATCTAATTCTTCCATACACAAAGATCAAGAAGTGCTCCCTTGTTTTCCCCATGTCATTACAACAGAAAATGTTTCATTGAAACAGCTCTTGCAGTTTGCCACTAACAGATTGTCAAACAGCCTAGGGGCAGACACCATGCTGCCTCTGGAATCTCCCAGACTATTTTACTATGATATTGTGGTCTTGAATTAAAGTTGTCTCTTTCTGTTTTCTCTCCTTTAGGATAAGAAGTCCTGGCAGACATATCCCACAGGTCCTCAAGATGTGATGGAGTCTAAAGCACACAAAGATATACAGGGACAAAGACAAAGGGACCAGTGAAAGCTAAAATGCAGCCCATATTCCACTCACCAAACCATGCAACCATGGCTGTGTCTGCCTAAGAAAGTGTATCTTTTCTAATTTACTGATGGCCTTTGGCCCTGCCTGAATTCTTAGATTTAAGCTTCAAATAGGAATTCTTGCTATATGGAGAGCAGGGACTATAATTTATATTTCTTTTGTATATGGCTCAACATATGACCCAGTAAGGGGCAAAGTAATGGGCTACTCTACAAGTATTTGCTAGATGAAATCTATGAGGGAGCAGATGGTTCATACCTAGGTAAAATCTCTGTTCCTGGCAGCCTTAGAAGATAATATGGAGGTGAAGAAGGTAAAGAATTTTCTAAAGTGCAAAAGCTACCAAGCTCTAGATTCGAACTCAATTAAACCCATGGTGTTTGTTTCCTGTTCATGTACTGAGTCCTTAATACAGTGCTGAGCTCAAGATCGTGTCCCAGTATCATTTATCAGTCAACCTTACTAGTCTACTCACCCTTTCTCAACATGTACTAATTTCACAGAATAGGGTATATTTTACAGGATTCGAGGTGTCATTTTCATGTTATTTAATATTATTGTTGCTATGAAGACACTGAGATGTGAAGAGGTCCAATGTTCAATGACTTCCCCTCACTGAAGGCCAGAATTTCAGAACACCAGGTAGCCCAGCCTCTATTTCCTTCCTTCCCCTTGGTCTGTGGAGCTATGCTAGCTAACCAGGGAAGACTGCCAGAATGTTATCTTCAGTTGTTTCATTCTAAACAGTATCGTACTTTGCATAGTCAGCGAACCTTCACCTGCATCATCTTGCTTTTTGTAAGTTTATACTTCACTTCCAAAAGAGTGTTTCAGTTTATCGTTAAAGTTCACCGATTCAGCACTTGCCCTAACTTTTCACAAAAGTCTTGGAACCCACATACAAAGATTAAACTCTGCCTCACAACAAAGTCAGACAGTCCCACGAAGGAGCTGAAGTGGTTCCCACCCTTCACACTCGCCACACCCCATCAGCCAACAATAAATCCCCTCCCAACATAAAAGTCTCTCTCCCTACTTACCACCCCCTCCACCCCCCAGTAAATCCCCTGTTGGCAGGAAGCCAGACTGAACAGATGTGTCTGCCACTACTTCCTGGGGTGGGGTCAGGCTGCATCAGCTTTGATCAACCAAAAGAAGGAATTTCCAGTGTCAAGGGCCCTCCACGGAGAATGCCCCAGGGCCTGCTCCAAGAGGTAAAGGGACCAGGGATTAAACAGCAACTAGAAGCATCCCAATTGGGCAGAGCAGCACAAAAGAGTCTTGCACCCAGAGAGGTGATGTCTTGGTTATTTTCCTCATTTCTTGGGCAGTCGTGCATATGCAAATAAGCCCACCCTTCAGGGCTAGAATCTCTTTCTGAGGAAAGGAAAATACCTTAGTGATATGGAATTCAGTCCTCCCTGTTATTTAGTCATTTTTTGCTAGTAAACTAGACACACTGGAAGGAATATTAATCCTTATATGATTCAAAGATGTGTTTCAGTAACAATCATTGGTATTTGCATTTGCCAGACCTGGAACAGCCCTGTGAATCAGTCCGCTGGCTCATAGAAGGCACCACCACTGTTTCTCCCTGCTGCTTTCCACTGGAGTCACATGTCACAATCTCTAGATGAAACAGCATAAGTTGTGCATCTCTGAGTGCCTTGTTTGGAACTGTGGTTGCAAAACTTGAGAATTTTAAAAATTATTGCAATATTATTCGCTGAAATTGAAGGAAACTTCATGGTGAAGTAAAATAAAACATCTTGCTCAGTCAGCCAAGCTTTGTTCTACTCTGCCACTCGGGAAATCTATCCATCGGTGAACATTGTTTGTTATATATTCCTAGTAGGAACTTATATGGCATTTTATTTTGGAGATTTTGTTAATCATAGTAGGTTAAGTGTGATAACGAACAATACCTAATCTCAGCAATCAAGGTCTATTGCTTGCATAGGTTGTAGGGGAAGAGGGAACTCTACTCCAAGTCACAACTCCAAGTGGCTCTGCCATTAGGATTTGGAGTCCTCTACTGGGTGCTCTGGCACCCTATGAAGGAAGACAGGGACCTGGGAGCATTGTTTGGAAGTGATTCGTGTACACCACTTTCACCTATATTCCTTTGGCAAGGGAGCCTGGGAAATGTAGTCATTCTGTGCCCAGAACACAAAGAAAATGTGTTGCATAATAATTTCTACAGACTTAAAGTATATAATGGGTCACTTTAGACATGAATTTGTCTAGTGAAAGAGAGAGCAGTTTTGTTCTCAAGGACAGCCTATTCTAGTTTATGAAACCCAATATAAAGCCTTTTCTCAACAGTATAGTTTTTCAGCATTGATGTTTTCAAAACTTTCAGAGGATGGGAGCTCCAAGTAGAAGAAAAACTGAGCAATCATACACATACACACACACACACACATCTCATGACTTTACCTGAAGTGTGAATGTGAGGAAAGCCTACAATTACTTTAATACATTTAACTTTCACTGGCAGTTACGAGTTTCTCAGGCAAGGTCAAGTTTTTCTAGTACTGCCTTATAATTTGTATATTTTAATGTAAAATGATGTCTTGGTCTGTTGTCAAAGTTATGTTTTATTTAAAATGCAAGAGATTTGGGGAATTTCGTAAGATAGTGATGGATATATACAGGGATTAAGCTTTATTGTTCAAAGTAGTACTCTTGTGAATGGTTATAAGTTTACAAATGTGCAAGAAAATTCATATTAATAAATGTAGTGTGGTTTGGATTGTGATGTCAATCCTTGAGGGCAGGTACAGGGTATAAGAAATACTGTGAGCAAAGGAAATAAGCAAAAAAGCAATTTCAAAGTATTTCTGTCCCTCTGTTTCCATTTTCCCTTTCCTTTTTCTTTCTCTTCTCCAAGGCACAGGCCAGAAAGCCAGTCAAGGATACAGGATGTGGCAGAGAGGAGCAGAGATGGAAGGTTGAGGAAATGGTGGTTAGAAGATTTACACTGAATAAATAAGCAAATTGAGCAAATCATTCAATGTATTGAGGATAATTGGAGCCAAATTTCTCTCTTGCTGGAAAAGATATTTACAAACAGGGAGAGGAGAAAGAATAGAAAAAAGAGTGATGGATTGGATTGGAATTGGAGGTATTAGTGAGAAGGCATGGTGTATAAATATATGCATACACACATACACATATATACACACATATAGAGATATATATGTGTTTGTGACATATATATAGACAAAGAAAAATATAGAAATAAAGATGTATGTATATGACTATATACATATTTATAGGTACATATATTAACATATATTTCCTAGCTCTGTCCAGTGAGAATGTCTAGAAGCAGTGGCACCCAAGTAACAATGAGCACAGTAAAGACCTAGATGTTAGCTTCTAAATACCACCCTCCACTAGAAAGAAACAGGCTCTTTTAAGCAATTGCAATTTTTAGAGCTGGGACAGAAAAAAATCCAAGATAAGCCTAGAACATGTTGTGCCAAAAAGTAAGAAAATACTCAATAAAGAGGCACATGTTAAGACATAGGAACCAAAATAAGGACATAAGAGTCAGTTGGAAGAGGTTTAAACCCAGAAGAATTTTAGTATCAAATAAATAATGATGTTAATACATTAGTTCATACAAATCCAATACTTGAATCAACTAATCAATGGGGAAGAAGAGAAAGCTCTTCCTTAGAGTAGAATGCCAATTAATAAATATAAAAAGGATGATGTAAATAGAGAACCACCACTTGGCAAACATCACAGAGGTGTTAGATTCAGACAGGAATCTTGGGAGTATGCTAAAGCTGGTGGGTGGAGGTCTGATGAGGAACAGAACATTGGCATAATCTCACAATACCTTTCCAGAATATATTAATAGTCTGTTACACAGAGCAAAACTATGCATTTAAGGGGGAGAAACTTGGCAGACACTGATATAATCAGGTGACCACAATTAATATCCCTAGTGGGAGATGGGGTAATATAGTATGCCTCCTGTTTTGATGCACTAACAAGAGCATAGCATCACTTCCATGATTTTTTTGCTGAGAATGAATGATCTGGGTCTGGTCATGAGGAAACAGCAAATGAACCAAGGTTGAAGGTCAAGATATAAAATGGAAGGTCTGTATTCTTTAAACTATCAAGGACATGAAAAACAAGGAAAGCCTGAGGAACTGTTCCAGGTTGAAGTTGTCTGAAGACATGTGATAACTAAATGTTCAAAGATTTAGATAGGATCTTGCATCAGATTGAGATATTATTGAGATAGTCACTGAAATCTGAATGGGCTCATCAGTGGATAATAATGTATCAGTATTGATTTCCTGATTTGGATTGTTGTGTTCTAGTTATTTGGGAGAGTGTCCTTGTTTGGGAAATATATTCTCAAGTGTTTCAAGATTATGGGCACCATTTTACAGTTTGTTCTGAAAAGTTTCAAGAAAAACATTAATGATAACGAGTATGTAAGTGAGTGACAATGTAAATGCAGTAATAGTGTGTTAACAGTTGGGGAATCTGGGGGAGGGGGATAGAGAAGATTTCTGTACCATGACGACAAATTTTTGTACATTTGAAATTATTTCAAAAGAAGTAACAAAAAAAAATAACCTGACAAAAAAAAATAACCTTCTCCATTTAAAATAAAGTGACTCTGGATCTCAAATGAGATATACTTGGATGTTTTTGTGTAACTCTAATAAAAGCTTAAATTATTTTAAATGTTTTATGGCTGGACTGTGTTTTTATTATGCAATTCCATTTCAAGGCTGGATTCATAAAATCCAAGCTTTCAGTCAGGTTATAATATTAAACTTTTATTAAGTACATACTTAGATTTTATTTAGTCATAGCATCTAACTTTATTGAGTGCATAAAAAATGCTTTACCTGTATTATTTTGTTATATCCTTATAATAACCCTAAGGTTTAGGCATTGCAATTATCTCTTTTTCTAATTAATGAATTGAGATATGTCAGTTAGGATTAAGTTTGGCTGCATGTTACAAGAAAGACCAAAATGACAGTAGTTTTCACAAATTTGAAGTATATTCTTCTCCCAGTTAAAGGACACCCAAGATACATGCAGTTCAGGACACATCATCAGGCCCCCAGCCTTCTTTATTTCTGCTTTACCGCCTTTAAAACATGATTTGTATTCCTAAAATCAGCTCAACATCCAAGATGGCTGCTGGTGTTCAGCCTCATGTCTGCATTTCGAGGCAATGGTAGAGAAACGAAGAAGGAAGTAAGGGCACTCATCTCTTTCCCTTTAGTTAGCCTTCCCAAATGTCTCCAACATCACTTCAGTCTTGGCTAAAATCATCGCTGGCCACATTCAGCTCACCAGGAGCTTCATGAGTAGCATGATTTGGCTGAGCACATTGCTCTGAATTCTGTTATGAAGAATTCTCTTGATAGTGGGAGGCAGCTAGCAATCTCTGCTAAAGAGAGTAAGTATTCATCCAAGGTCCTCCCTATGCTGCGGTGCAGCTAGTGTTACAGCTCTCTTCGCGTCTTCTGATCTCCTCTTTCTGCCCCCCCCATCCTTGTTCTCCTCCTGCTTTTATACCCTTGGTAGGGCTCAAAAAGCATCCACTCAATTATAAGCTTTAACATCCAATCAACATCAAGCTTTAACATCCAATCAAAAACAGTGGGATTCAAAAATTACCCAATCAGGATCATGCAAGCAGCGTGGCCAGAAATAGGCAGCCAGCATAGGGGCCTGGGGGCATTCAGAGGCACAAGGGGTCTCGGGTGGCACTCGGGTGGCTCTCTGCCGTGGGCTCGGCCCTAGCAGCATGCCCTCCCAACTGGCCACATGCAGTGCTGGCCCTCGGAGATGCGGAGCCACAGGGAGGTGCCTGACATTTTCCATATCATTCCTCCCTTTTGATGCCCTTATCAGTTTATACAGAGGCATCAACCTCTATGAATCTAATAACTGCATTGGGCAAACTGGGTCCCATGGTTACCATAGCCTTTTAACTTTGGTAGTTACAATTCCTAATTGTTTTACATATTCATTCCCAGAGAGCCCCAACCAAGAACACAGAGGCATCCCATGTAAACCCAGAAAAGGATTACCAAAGCAAGTTAGGCCCCAAGTCCAATACCCATAAGAGTCCAAACTGGTGGTCCCATTCAGTCCTTGGCTTCTAGCCGGATTTAGGGACAATCCATATACATTGGTCCTTATGTCTTGGACATACCTGAGAGCTTGGATGAGCACCCATAACTCTGCCCTCTGGGCTGACCATCCCTGAGGCAGAGGGGCTGACGTGATGACTTCACTCCCTATGGTGACTGCCTAGCCAGCCAACCGTTTGCCATCCTGGGTGTAGCTGCTGCTGTCCGTGTAGAGCTCCAGGTCAGGCGCCGGCAATAGACTATCCCTCAAGTCTGGCCGACTTGCGCAGATCTCCTCCATGGCCTCAGCACAGTCATGGTCGTGGGGGCCCTGGCCCGGCAGGAAGGAAGGTGGCAGGGTTCGAGGTCCTCATATGGACACCCTGCCCAAACGCAAGCCAGTCCGCCTCCTTGACCAGCAAGATGGTCACTGTCAGTGCCCCCAGACAAGGCGGCCATCCCAACACTACCGAGTCCAGCTGATTGGACATCTCTGAGGGCAGCCTATTCAGCCTCAAGCTGGGCCTGGAGCTCCCACACCATCTGTTCCAGCATCTTCTTCATTCATTCCAGGTGTGCACTTGTGTCCTGCTCCTTCTTCAGCTCCTCAGCCATCATGGCGGCATCGGTGATGGCCTTTTTGGCCTTCTCTGCCTCCTGCCTCTCCTGGGCAGCCTCCTCCATCTCCCCACTCAGCTGGGACAAATCTGCCTTGAACTTTTTCTTCTGGTTCAGGAGGCCTGTGTTCTGCGAATGCAGGAGGTTGAGGCACTCGGTGGCCTCCAACAGTTCCTGCTCCGCCAGCCACCAGCTGCGCTCACCCTGCTTCAGCACAGCCCGTGGCTCCTCCAGCTCAGAAACCAAGAGCACAGCCTGGCACTCCAGGGCCTGTGCCTGCTTTCGGAGCTCAGCTGCCAGCCGCTGCTCCTTATCCCACCCTGCCTGCTCCTCCTTCAGCTGGGCCTGCAGCAGCCATGTGGCTGCCTGGGCCTCCGTGGCCCGACAGGTAGCATGGCCCAGCTGCAGCTCCAGGTCACTGAGGTCATCCTCCATCTTCTCCTTGAGCCTCAGTGCTTTGTTGCGGGCCTGGGTCTCAGCATCAAGAGAAGCCTGCAGGGACTCCACTGCCTGCTGGTGGTTGTGCCTCAGGTCAGCGCACTCCTTATCTTTCTCTGCCAGTTTCTTTTTGGCCTCCTTCAGCTCCTTGGTCCTCTGGATGACGTCTGCCTCATACTTGCTCAGCAAGTCCTGTCCCAAGAGAGGCACGGGACAGTCTGGCATGTGGAGGACTTCGTGCCTTATCACAACTGAACGTTCTGCTCCAGCGTCCACCATGAATGTCCTTTGTTGGTCCCCTACTTTTGTTTTGACTGTGGGTTCCCAAGGGCTGAAGGAACCTGGTCGGCCCAACTTGGTCCTCCCTTGTGACAGGTGACGTCTCTTGTGGGGACATTCATTCTTCCAGTGGCCAAACCGCTTGCAACTGGCACACTGGTCTCTTGCCAGGGGTGCCCGTCCTCTGGTTCCCCCCTTTCGTGGGGGTCCGGGCCGGTTGGAGGAGTTGGGTCTACTGAGGGCAGCAGCCAGGAGGGCAGCAGCCAGGAGGGCAGCCTTTTACTTCATCCTCTGGTCTTTCTCCCTCTGAGCGGTCTGGTCCCGGTTGACATACACCTTGTGGGCCACTTCCATTAACTGTGTGATGCACCTGCCTGCAAATCCTTTGAGTTTCTGCAGCTTCCTCTGAATGTCGGAGGCCGACTGCCCAACAAACCTGCATTCAACATTCACCGAAAACCAGAGGGTTTTCGGCTGCCTCCGGGTCAATAGGTGTGTATATTCGGTATGCCTCACAGAGGTGCTCGTCGAAGTCATAGGGTGACTCCTCTGGCTTCTGAGTAATTAGGGCAACGTTGTTCATCTTGGTAGGCTTTTGAGCCCCTTCTCGCACTCTTTGGAGAAGAGCCTCTCGGTACCACTCCAGTGCCACTTGTCCCACTCTGGGTTGGTCTCGGGCGTGATGCCCATTGTTCCACATCCAGGGTGCCCACTGGCACCTGTTCCTGCAGCCACTTCCGAGTTCCAGTCATGATCCGACGCCATTCTTTGGTACTGAAGAGGGTCAGCAGGAGTTGCCAGCAATCTTCCCATGTGGGGCAGTGAGTCTGGAAGATAGACTCCAGGAGGTGGATGAGGGCCTGCAGTTTCTCCGAGTAGGACGGGATACGGTGTTTCGAATTCAATAGGTTGGTAGTGGAGAAAGGCTGATAATACAGGGCAGGCTGCCCCGGCTGGATGGTTCCATCATCCCAAATCTGCTGCGGACCTCACATTTCACACAGAGGCTTCTGGAAGGCCAAGGCAGACCGCAACCTGTGGACGAGTGGTGGAGATGCCAGCGGTGGAGAAACCGATGGTGGTGGGGTGTAAGGTGCAGTCCCAGTCACCACTCTCCATACTGAACACATGAAACTTAACAGCATGCAGCTTAGAACTGTTGCCTTGGATTCGGACCCTACCATGTTTTAACCAGCGCTCCTGTTCCCTACACCACCTGACAACACTCCTTTTCTGAACCTTGTTCCTGCCCAGACTCTGGTCCCTGCTCTGGCTCCTCCCCTTTCTATGCCGACATCGCCACAGAACCCCAGATTAGGACCCACTCAAACCCCGTCCTTCCACTCACACTCAGAGGTTACACGTTCCCTCCCCTGGGGTAACCCTGTCCTTAGCAACCGATAGGGCTCCTCTTCCATCCTGATGACAGGTCTCTGTCCCGCTAACGGGCCTACCCCTAGGAGCCGATCAGGTTCCTCTTCTGTCCCACTGACAGGCCTACTCCCTTAGGAGTGTAGGCATTGGGCTCTTCTTCCATTCCGCTGATGGGCCTCTGCCCCACTGATGGGCCTAACACTTAGGAGCTGATCAGGCTACTCTTCCATCCCAATGACGGGCCTCTGTCCCACTGACGTGCCTACCCCCAGGAGCTGATGGGCTCCTTTTCCGTCCCACTGACTTGCCTACACCCCAGGAGCCGATCAGGCTCCTCTTCTGTCCCACTGACGGGCCCTAGGAGCTGATCGGGCTCCTCTTCTGTCCCACTGACAGACCTACCCCCTAGGAGCCCATCAGGCTTCTCTTCAGTCTCGCTGACAGGCCTATACCCTAGGAGCCGATGGGGCTCCTCTTCTGTCCCAGTGACAGGACCCTACCTTGTCCGATGTCCTGGCCTTGGTCTGCCGCTCCAGCTTGCTCAGCCTGGCACCTACCCGCTCAGCCTCCTGCTCCTGCCCGTGCAACGTGGAGGTCCGCACCTGCTGGGAGGCCTGTCGCAGCGTGGCCTGGATCAGTGGCCCTGCTTCCCCTCCCTCACCAAGGCCTTGGCCCTTAGCCAAGAGCTCTTGGCGCTGAAGGAGAGAGATGCTGCTTGGTGCCGTCGGACGTCAAGGGTACCGTCCTGGTGGCTTCCAAGGGCCAGCTCAGTCGGCTTTCCCAGTCAGGGAACCAAAATGTTGCTGCACAGACAGTGTTACAGCTCTTGACTGGGGAAAGAATCCAGCGGCACACAAAGAGTCGGAGAACAGTCTTTATTCTTCCACAGCAGGCTCAGCACACCTAGTGTTACAGCTCTCTTCGAGTCTTCTGATCTCCTCTTTCTGCTCCCCCCATCCTTGTTCTCCTCCTGCTTTTATACCCTTGGTAGGGCTCAAAAAGCATCCACTCAACTATAAGCTTTAACATTCAATCAACATCAAGCTTTAACATCCAATCAAAAACAGTGGGATTCAAAAATTACCTAATCAGGATCAAGCAAGCAGCGTGGCCGGCACTCGGTCCTGGGAGCATTCGGTGGCATGCGGGGTCCAGGGGGGGCGGGGCTCTCTGCTGGGCGGCTGGGCCCTAGCAGGGTGCCCTCCCAACTGGCCACGCGCAGTGCTGGCCCACAGAGATGTGGAGCAATGGGGAGGTGGCAAGTGGCCGCGTCCCAGCGCCTGACATTTTCCATATCACCCACACTGGTAAACTGAAGAGACTCGGTTGTCTAAGTCCAAAGCTTAAGCATTTAACATCCTGATAAATTGCCCAGACCTACAGGAGCTAGCACCCGGATTGCAGGCATCAGTGGTCTCTGCATGGTCAACAGTAATCACTGAGCTGATGTTGGCACTCATTCCCTGTTATGGCTTCAAGACCATCAAAGACCTTAGTCAAAGATCACCACAGGAGCCGGAACTAGAGAGGAAAATATATATGGGCACCACGTGGTAACTGGGAAAAACTGTACCTAAGTACACTTAAACATTCTCAGCAATAATTAGTCAGGAGATTCCACAAGAAGAAGTGGTAGTTGGAGTCATGTGACTGTTACTGTGGCCTCTGTCATTCCCATGTACCCAGGAAGTGGTCCGTGATACGTGAGAGATCTTCAGATGTAAGTAGAAAACTTCAGAATATTTTCCCAGTGTCCAGGGGCTGACAGGAGATATAGAGGTAGATGTAAATTATTTAGAGTCATTTTTCTTTCTTATGTCTTTGCCTGCACACGCCTAAAAATGCTTCCCATAGCTATAGTATTCTCTCTCCATGGACCAAGTAGCAAACATCTGAACAGACTCCTGGTGTTCGCTACAAAGTGGAATGAAGGTCTTTACCTCAACTCCAAGTTCCTCCAGAAGTAGTTAGAGGTGCCTCTATGGGAGGCTGCCAGATGCTAGTTGCCAACCCTCTTCCTATCAAATTATCTGGGAGACCCTGAAGACCCTCGCTGTAGCTCCACCCTGCATGCCACTATGATTCCAAGAAAACAGGAGAGAACTGAGAAGTTACAAGCGATGGCAAAAGATTAATTTTACCACTCAAGCTTGGGGGGAAAAAAGGTTTTGACATATTCTTTATTCACTGCCTGTCAAATTTCACTTTCACAATGAAATCTTTTTAAGCCAGAGGAGGGAAAAACAAAGTCTCCCCCACATCGTCCAAAGTGGAATTGCTTTTGGCTATTTCCAAATCTAAAAGAATCAGCCAAAACGATTTCAATCAAGTCTTTTTTTAAAAGCAACAACAACAACAAATTTCCCCCGAGTGTGAGGTTGTTAGGGTCAAGGTCTAAACTGATGTAAACAAAAATGTCTCAGTAGAACAGAGTTAGAGGTTAAATAAATGTTTCTAACAACGGGGATTTACAACAGAAGCATTAAAAATAGATTTTGCTGCCTGTGTAAAAAGAAAAGGTAAAACTGTCTTTAATCTTTTCTCTGAGCTCTGAGTGAGAAATACAGTTTCATGAACATATCCTGGAAACAAAAGAAGAACAGATTTGTGCCTAAGAGTGTAAATGAAAACATCTAGACAACAAGTAAGGAAAATACTCCTTGTAAAGTACATAATGATTTAGTCATTTTGTTAGAATATATGATTTTTAAAATTTTAGAGCATGTCTTTCTTATCTTTATTTCTGCATATATTCATAAATATAATTCTCTACTATCGCATATATTGATGTGTAACATCTTTTTCATTTAGCAAGTCAAAGTAAATATTATCCTATGTCATTAAACATTATTCTAAAGCATGGTTTTTAAATTGCTATAGATTATTCCTTCTTATGTAGGTATGTACATAAATTCTTTCACAAGACTCTTATTTTCATCTGAACACATATTATTTTCAAATTTTTGTTATTATGATCAAGACTGCAATTTATATTTGTCTACATGAATTTTTGTATAAATCCCATTGTAAACTGTTGTATTGTGTAAATTATTTTCTTAAGACAGTTTTTCAAAAGTGAAATTACTAGAATGAGTAGCAAAAACATAGAGGTTTCGAAACCTATATCCAAAATAGCCTCCAGAAAAATTGCATCCGTATCATTTCCAACCACAAAGTGAGTACCATATGTCTTTTTGCCTTCACAGATATATATACGGATATATAAATTTATGTATACCTCTATTTTAATAAGTGAACTATTTTATTTCTCTAATTTCTGACAAAGTTAAACATTTTTTTCAGGTACTTAGTAGATATTAAAGTTTCGCCTTTGGTTCGTTGCCTCTTCATGTTCTTTGTTTTCTCACACCATGTTTATATTTTTTTCATTTAATTTGTTAAAACTCATTTATTCAAAGAGGCAAATACAGAAAACTTAAGTTTTTCTATGCTCAAATCTATTAATCTTTTTATTAATTTGCCTGCACGTGTATAAAGATCTATCCTATTCCCAACTGGATAAATGTTCAGTTTTGTTTAGTTGCATCTTTCAAATTTAAATTACATTATAGCATAAGGAATTACAACACAGATTGGCTTAGGCCTTTCTATGTGATAATATAGTCCACTCAGTAGGGACATGGTCAAGGGGAAATAATGAACATGTACCAAGCTTCTGTAAATAAGGGGGATTTCTAGTACTATAAAACAGAAAATAGAAGGGAGTAAAAGATTTATAAACAGTGGGAGAAACTATCTCTTTCAAGCAAGAGTTGGAGTTATCTTTACAACTGTTCCCAGAGCCAACCCATAAGATCTGAGAAATATAAAACATTTCCAGAGAGTAAGCCACTGCAGTAGGCATTAGAAGACAACGAATCTGCACATGTGTGCAAAGGCAAATAAAGAACAATTAAAGTATTAAAGATATGGAAAAAGTTGGTGAAGCAACTCTATTTAAAGGCTGAATTTTGAATAATTGCTCTTAAAAAGATAGAGAATTTGCCTCACTTGCGGTGGAAGTCCCAATAAAAGAAAATGGCTTTTGGACCAGTGTGGAGTCCCATAGAACATGGTCAATGGATGACAGAGGACCAAAATGGCAGAAGATGTTTTAAAAAAACTAGAACTAAGAAAGAGATAAAGATGTTCTCCCACTACATTTGGCTTGTGATTTTTCCAACTCCTAGTGATTGTCATGGCTTTTTAAAATTTTGCTTATGCTTAAACTTTACGCCGTAGCATGTGTCTATCCTCAATATTGTTTTTCTGTTGTTTTGCAATAGTTCTAATTCAAGAACTCACTCAGACATTGTTAAAAGTAGTATTCCCGCCCACATGATCTTGTGTGAAAACTGTCATCCAGACTTCGGTGCCAAGATAGAAGCACTAGATAAAGAGACACCCCTTTAGAAAAATACAAAGGCAAAGCTGATTACCACCTGGGGATGCCATAATGATATCAGGGAGTCAATAGCAGGTTGGGTTGTGGTAAGACAGTTACTTGTGATATAAAAATAATATTATCAGAGAAAATCAGAAGTTCGCATAAGATATGCACAGTGTAGTTATTGAGTGCTCAGGCATTAGTATCAGAACTGGCTTCAAATAGAGCCCTCCCACTTTCTAACTGCAAAATCTTGTTGCAAGCTATTTAATTTCTCTGAGCATCATATTCCTAATCTGTGAGATGATGTTAATGTTCTCAACATCACAGAGTTGATATGGGGGTTAAATGAGATAATGTGTATTAGGCAATTATAATAACTATCTTCCAGCCATATAGCCACAATTATTTATTGGCTTAATAAATGGGGACTATTTCTATTATAAATAGCAAGTGAAAAGTAATAAGTGTTTCTGGAGTAGTTCCTACATAAAAACTCAAGTGAAATGATCATAACTTAATATCTGCCTATGAGCTATAATTGATTAGCATCCCTTCAATTAGTATTGTTAGTGAAATTTAAAAAAAAAACGTGTACATAAAAGCTCTCATGCAACATGGCATTACCAAATCGAGGAGAAAATGAAAACATAATCAGTATTGCAAGTCATTAGTAATCTCATTTAAAGTTTGGCTGCTCATAAAGCTGATAATAAACTTCTATTGTAACACAGCAAAACCAGACATGGGTTCACCATTCAATGGTCATCAATCCCATGTCTTGGGAGTTATGCTGATAACTCACTTGCCTCACTTAAGTTCTCATTTAACCTTAATATAATCATGGGATGAACATTATTTTAGTCACAATTTATACAAAAGAAAACCACATCACTAAGGATTTAAGAAAACTGTATAAAATCAAATAGCAAGTAAATAGTCGAGCTGAAATTTTCACCCAGGTCTCATTTCAAGCTTGATGTTCTGTCCATACACCATGAGACAAACATGAATTATCTGGTATAAACTGTTCAAACTCACAAACCCTTCCTTGCAAATGTAACTGGAAAAGGAAAACACATAACCCTGCCCATCCAATCAGAAACCAGTAAAGCGATTTCAAAGCTTCCGGCTGTGTCTTTGTATAGCCAGAGGAGGAGACATTAAGAGTTATGAGGAATTTTAGTGGGTTTTTTTTTGTTTTTTGTGTTTTTTTTTGAGACAGAGTCTCACTTTGTTGCCCAGGCTAGAGTGAGTGCCATGGCGTCAGCCTAGCTCACAGCAACTTCAAACTACTGGGCTCAAGCGATCCTGCTGCCTCAGCCTCCCAGGTAGCTGGGACTACAGGCATGGACACCATGCCCGGCTAATTTTTTCTATATATATTAGTTGGCCAATTAATTTCTTTCTATTTATAGTAGAGATGGGGTCTCGCTCTTGCTCAGGCTGGTTTCTAACTCCTGACCTCAAGCAATCCGCCCGCCTTAGACTCCCAGAGTGCTAGGATTATAGGCGTGAGCCACCGCAACCAGCCTGTGTTTTGTTTTATGTCCACAGGAAGTTTGAAGAATTGGGAAGGATCAACCAAAAGATAGATTTTGTTGTTGTAATAACACAGTAACTTGCAGATTATAGGGTGAGTAAAAAAATGTATCTTTTAAAAGATTTAGATTGAAAAATTAATGTTGATCTTTAGGAGAAATGTGAGTTTGACCCAAGCATGCCTTTAATAGAATAAAAGAAAGACATATTTAAAATTTTCGCGGATGGAAAGACACCCAAGGGGCCTGGTCTTGGGGAGGGGAGGGGTGGGGTTACTGGACACTTTGGCCTGTTCTGTAGGACCTTAGAGAGGCAAACCCTACTGGATACTCATCCTAGATTTGGAGAAATGTGCTATGGGAGGAGTAAAACAGAAGTGGGGTGTAGACCAAGACTATGTGTAGGGATGGAGGTTGCTTTAAGAAAGGAAAGGAAGTCAGAGACCTGAAGGTGGCACAGCAAGATTTATATGCACCCAGGAGAGGATGCCAACAGACTGCAAAATCTCTTACTGTGTGGGTTCTCATTCTTAAACTGTAAGAATAATCCTATGTTGTGTACAGTCCTAAATGCCATCATTCATGTCATGATGTCTGACACAATTTTGTGGCATGATGAGAGAAGGCAAGGATGAACACTTAAGAGTAAAGAGACTATCCCATGTTACACATTTTTCTGAGGTCTTCCCATAGCTAGCTACAATTTTTTACATGGGTGGCTGTCATTGTGTCCCTTAGCTGAAAGGAGCCACAAGGAGAAAGTATGGCAGGACTAGTAGGAATAAGGTAAACTCTCCTTTTCCCCAAATATTTGAGAAGCATGTGACCATTTAGAAGGAAGGGAAAAGTGATAATTGATTTATACTTAATAGGAAACTGACTAGTACTAACCACAAATAATTCTGCCGCCTCTAGATTTGAGCAATGCCATCCACCAGGAAATAATCTAGTGTTTATGAATTTTTACAGGAATTACTGTTAGTGGAAAATAAAGTTCATTTTCAAAACTGCAAGCTAAAAGGAGCGCTTAAAAGTTGGATTCTAGTTTTCCTGAACTACACAGTGTTTTTCTCCATTATAAAAGACAACAGAGTTGACCCTCTGGTCACTCCCGCTGAACCTAAAAGGCCATCTAGGGGAAAACAGGATGTGGCTAAGGACAATGACACCTCTGCAAACCACAAACAGAGCCAACAGATGAATAGATGAATAAAGCCCTGGTGTTTTTCAGAAAGTCAGAAGCAAAGCATGGATTCAAAAAGAGAACAATGATTGTGGAAACGCTATTGTTAATTTTGCCCACAAACCAAACAGTTCTACTTTCCTACTCGTGTTAATCCATTTTCACCTGAGGATAATGCCTGGAAATGATCTTCTAGACATCAGATGCCCTTGGCCTGTGCTCTGAAGCTTACTCTGTGTGTGTGTGTGTGTGTGTGTGTGTGTGTGTGTGTGTGTGTGTGTGTGTGTGTGCGTGTGTGTGTTTAAATGTCCATCGCTATTATTGTGACCTTTTAAATGACAAGTTTGTTAAATTATTCTTAACAGGAAACCCCTAGTCATTTAAACCACAGATTATATACAGAGCCACAGTGAAAATACCTATACATGGACATACATATATTTAACTATAAGCATTTAAATTCAATAAGCTCAGGAGATTGCAGGTGAAACAAAGGGGTTATTACCAGCTGTCCAAAATAATTCATGCTTGCTCTAAAACAATTTGTGGTAAGATCTAAGATTCCTGTTAAAATTTATGGAGGAAGAATACAAAAGCTGTGAGCAGGAGAAATTTTGCAGTTTTCACAATTGCTGTCACGATGGGAGCACCTATGAAAATGAACAAGGGAAAAAAATCAATTCCAATCAATAAAGCAATAACAATGCATTAAGATATTACTCTCTCTAACACTCAGCTCTTTCCTCCGGCGACATTTCCTTTAAATGTCCTTAATCTAGGTACAAGGAGTTCTAGAATTTGAGGCAGTTGTAAAGGAAGACATAATCATTTAAACCTAACTAATTTAGAAGAACATTAGCTCAAGAGAAAAATATTAAGCACAATCTATTAAATTTACTATTTCTGCTATTCATCAATTTAACTGATCATTACAAATAAGTACAATATAAAGGCAATAGCCAAGGCACTTAAACTAAATGAAAGAGGAAAGTGAAACTATGTGAATTTTAAGAAGTCAGTTTTAAAAGTTTTCTTTTTTTTTTTCTTTTTCACTCCCCCCACCCTTTTCATATCACTTGTAAAAAATAATTAGAAATGGTAAAAATCCACATAAAGGCCCAGATCTTGGCATGTGAATAGGCTATTCATGAAAAAGCTGGCTTGCTCCTTTTAAGGGTCATAGAGTGCTTAACAGATATTTCTATTAAATCTGTGAGGAAAATGGTGGCAAGAATATTTCTTCTTAATCCTAGAGCTGGTTAGGTTGGTGGTCCTACTGTGTAATTGATTGTATTAATATATGAGCTAGATGCTGGTTTTCTATTACCTAATGTACACCTTCATTTGAATCTGGCAATTTTAAAAAAGTTGTGTTAATGCTCCTAATCTCAAAACTACTATGAAGTTATAAGTTTCTCCGGGGAAGCAACTAAGTCTTATTCATCATGTTTTTATCCCTAATGATTGACAAGGTATTTAGCTGACAGTAACTGCTCAATAGTTGACTGATGAAAAATATACCATTTGCTCATAATAGTATTTTCTTGGTCTGATTCTCTATTTTGGTCTTGACACTTATTTTTTTTATTTCCAACTTTACTTGTCTTCACTTAGGTAACTAACAAACAGCTTAGTAAGCCAGAATGGCATCTCTCAAAATTAATTGCATTATCCCAGAATGCAATTATTATGCCCCCTTTTTAAATTCCGTTTTGCTATTTACATTATTTTATTTTATTTTCCATCTTGGCACTTGAATATCCTCTCTGTATTTTGCTTGTTGCTGACGTTGGTAAAATAAAACACTTGAAATTTATGTGTTCTGCAATTTCTTATATTTTGTTGCTGGAACACTTTGAAATCTTCTGATTTTGTGCAGAAACTATCAACATAAGGGGCAAACTCATGATTCATAGATAAAAAAAAGTGAGTCTAAGTGTCTATGTTGTCAAGCTGCTCATTTTAAAAGCACAGTGAATTACAGGAGAAGAAAATCCACAGAACTGGAATGCTTCCCTTCATTTCTCAATGTATGATTGATAAGCAATGTTCCTCTGAAATGAATGACTTTTGTTTACCTCATTGATCATTTGCACTAAAAAATGTCTCAACCACGTTCCTAGTCTTCTCTTTTTTTAAAAAAAGGAAGTAACCACAGTAATCTTCTGGGAGTATTGAATATTAAATATCTGATCCTTTCTTTTGAATTTTATGTCAGCCTCTAAAATTATATGCCAGTTGATACTATAGTCATGGTTTGGGAGACGAATAGCTCAGAGAAAATGTAAATGCATCCAAATTGAAATTATTTCAAAAAGTACATTATATAATAATGCTAGTGATGTAAGTGCCAACTAAGGAAAGAGGACTCATGCCTACCTTCTTTGCAAAAAGTAAGAATTTAACTTGAAATAATGAACAAAAGTTCTGTAGTTAAAGTGGTGTAATGGGGAGACAACATCCCATCCACCCAGCCATAGACTAAAGCCAAAAGTTTCCTGGTCAGAAGGTAATAACATGGACCTCCAGTGAATAGAATCAGAAATTTAGAGTCTTTTCCTCAATATTTCTTCTTCTTATACTAACATCATCTCTGGCTCTTCTTGTATTCATTCCAAAAACAATCCCAACAAAATAAAAGTAGAAGTAGCATAAATTCCCTCTATATTATCCAAGGTTCAAATTCATTCTAGTATTGTTCTTGACTTCCGTGACTCATACAATTATTTTTTCATTTCTTATTTTTCATTTTAGCAGTAACATATACCTTAGAACTAACCATTAAATTGTTTATTCTTGCAACCAAACTGTAAATTTTCTAATATTAGCAGCTAATACGTCAGGTGTCAACCTCTTTCAATCTCACACAACTCTATTAGTATCTCCATTTTAGAGATGCAAAACAGGCTCAGACAGGTTAAGTAAATTGCTCAAAGTCACAGCTAGCAAAAAGTAGAGCAAGGACTTGGGTACAGAATATGTGTTCTTAATCAAAATGCTATCCTCCCTCAGAGAGGATAGCATCCTACCTGGCAGCAACTTATCTCTTCCCTGGGAACCATCACATCTGGGTTCCAGTTATGTAGAGCCTGGTAAAGAGGAGATATTTACTTGGGTTTAGTCACAAGCACTTAATAAATAAATGTGTTCCTTTAACTTAACTTGGAAGGCAGAGTAGTCCCTTGGATAATATGCTGGTCCTAAACCATCTTTGGGACCAGACTTAATTTCATTGTATTAACCCCCTATTAACATCCTCTGGAATTAATGCTTTGTGGAACAGACTTTGAAGAATGCTGTTAAGTTTGTAAATGGGTGAGATGTTATGAGTATACAATAAAATAACATGTAAAGAGAAAAGCTCAGATTTATTGTCTACTACTAACAGAGGTCCCTCTGTTAGACGATTTGCACGTCTTGTTTCTCCAAAAAAACCTATCAAATAGATGTTATTTTCCTCATTTTATAAACAAGAAAACTAAGGAAGACATTTTACTTTCAAAAGTTACTATGTGTTCACCACTGCATACCCTTTAATTTCCACTATTTAATTACTGTGCAAGTTTGATATTATTATCCCCACTTCTATAGTTGGAATTCATTGTATCAGTCAGGGCCCACTCAGGAGACAAGAATCATACCAGCTATGTTAATAGAGATAATGTAATATAAATAATTGCTAACTGGAATAAAGTTGCTAACTGAGTAAAAGAATAGGCAGAAGGAGGTATAATGGAGGTAGAAATACCAGAAAACAGCTACCATGGCTGAGGAATAGAGGAAAGAGATCAGAAATATTAAAATTTAGTAGCTCAGTCCTCTAAGGAGAGGCACTAACTGTCAGGTGCTGATGTTTTTGAGAAGATGCGATCAGGTTAATTCTGGACTATTAGAAACACTATTGTTGCAGCAGTGTGTACAGCTAGCGTTAGAGCTCACTACAGCTCTTATTCATTTGACCAGGGAAAGAACCGAGTCAGAGAACAGCCTTTATTCTTCCACAGCAGGCTCAGCACACCTAGTGTTACAGCTCCCTTCCTGTCTTCCAATCTTCTTACCCTTCTGCCCCTTCTGCTCTGCTTTTATACCCTTGGTAGGGCTCAAAAAGCGTCCAATCAACTACAAGCTTTAACATCCAATCAACAACAAGCTTTAACATCCAATCAACAACAAGCTTTAACATTCAATCAAAAACAGTGAGATTCAAAAATTACCCAATCAAGATCACGCAAGCAGCATGGCCGGAAACAGGCGGCGGCAGGCAGGCCTGTGGGTATTCCGGTACTCGGGGCCTCAGGCGACTCTCTGCTGTGGAGCCCGGCCACAGTAGTGTGTCCTCCAACTAGCCACGGGCAGCACTGGCCCGCTGAGATGTGGAGCTACGGGGAGGTGGCAAGCGGCCGTTTCCCAGCGCTCCCCATTTTCCACATCACTATGAGCTGCTGCTAAGGAAAGGGACAATTACTATTATTAGGTTGAAGAGGCATTGCTGGGAATAGGAGCCAGACAGGAAACCCACAATGAGCTAACAGGAAGGAACAAGCCTCTCATCCCTCCTTCATTCTTGTAATCTCCCTCTACTACTCTCCCATGTTGGCACAGTTGCTCCTAAAGGGAGCAACTTGTAAAAAAAAAGAAGTGTGGTTTGCAGACTCTCATTCCCAGCATCACAAAGTCAAGCACAAGAAAGATGAGTTTGGAGTTAAGAGACAATAGCGTAGCAAATGGCACATCTATCTAAAACCTTAATCAGATCATGCTTATCTTTGCTTAAAACCCTGCAAAGGCTCACCATTTTACTAGAGTAACAGCCAAAGTCCTTACAATGACCTACAGGGCCTTATATTATCTGGTCCCAGATTTCTCACCTTCTCTACAACTCCTCTATTCCTTATTCTCTTAGCTCCAATTACTCTGCTCTGGCCTTCTTGTTCCTCCTTAAATACCCGTGGCACACTACCTCCCTAAGGCCATGCTCCAGTGGCTGTTTTCTTCCACTTCTAGAATGTTCTCCCCCCAGTTATCTGTATGGCTAATTTCTCCACTTTCTTCAATCCTTTGATCACATCTCATCTATTCAAGAAGACTTATCCTGACAACTCTATTTAATATAGCCTTCTGCCCACCACCCCCACCCCGCACTCTCAATTCTGGGACCTGGCTGTGTGTTTTCTTTGTTCAATAGCACTCATCAACTTCTATCATATGTATAATTTATTTATACATTATGTTTATTATTATGGCCTTTGCTGCTATAATGCAAGCCCCGTGTAAGCAAGGATCTTTGTTTTCTCACTCATATGGCTCAGCATGTAGAACAATGCCCAGCACAGACTAGGCAGACATTAAATATTTATCGAAGTAAAAAGATTTCACTTTAGTCATCCCTGTAGAGTTATTCATGGGAATAGGAAGACTGATCTTAAAAATAGAATATTCCAAAAGTAATTCATGTGGGATATCTAGATTCACTTGGACATTTTGCAGTTGTTGTACTTTGTAAGTACAAAGAATTGTGTTTTGCCTACCCTAATACATATATTAATTTGCAAAAGGCAAATTAATGGGTTAAGCATTGGAGAAGTAGGAGACAGTCCTGAAATATAGCAATTGCATGAGGGAAGGTAACCTGGAGTAAAAATTTCATCTCAGGCAACCATGAAGTGATTGATCTCCAGGCAAATAATCTAGACTTAAGTGTTCAGCAAAATATATGAACATAAAACAATAATTGCACCATTAAGATATTAAAACCTGAATTAATATTTTCACTTATATAATCCTACTTATTTCCCATAAGTCAAAAGAACCAAGTTTTAAAAGGCTTTTTTTCTGCCTATAAAAAAGTCGCATTTTAAGTAATAAAGTGGTAGTTACATAATTGTTTGCTTTATAATATTTTCTTAACCCGAACCTGAATGTTTTGTGTACTTTTTCTGAATGGATATTGTAATTTACAAAAGAGGAATGACAGAATGTTCTAAAGATCATATACAGCAAGACTTTCATGAATATAGAGCGACAGAAAACAAATTAAGGTAAACAATAATAACATTGTGGGGTTTTTTTTTTTTTTGAGACAATCTGATAAATTTACTTCAGAATGGCCAATCCCCTGGTGCTTCCACCCCTGTGGGTTGGTGGTGTGGACGTTGTGCCCTGCCCCAGCGAGGGTGGCTGGGGACACTGGGCGGTCCCAGGCAGGGGGAGCTCCTCCGTGCTAGTAGGCAGGCAGCAGGGAGACAAAGGCCCCGCAGTGTTCTCTCTCAGACCCGACAGGATCAAACTCCCTCTGAGTGATTAGCCTCTGGGGTACCCAACAATAACAGACTCAGGCAGGTTTTCAAAACAAAGTCACAGCTTTCCCGAAGCCAATAACTTCTGGCCTGTGTGAGCCCTGGGAATGGTCTCTCCTCCCTCAGAGTGGCCTCTGAAAGCCTGGTTCCCCGTAACTTAAAGGAAGGTTTAAAAACTCATCCTCAAGCTTACGGAATAAAGGACAGATGATTCCAGAGGACAGATGGGACGCTTCTGGACACCCATGGATATGTTCTTGAAAGCGAGGTGGGAAGAGGAGAAACCGTTGCAGAGAGAGGAAAGCGATAACATGCTGACTGAGCAGTGACAAAGCACCAACAGGAAGGGAGAGGCTCTGCTCCGCCTGAAGGCAAAATAAACTGACAGCCGCAGGGAAGATGGGACAGAGAGAGAAGACAAAACAGGCATCCCAGGAGTTGTCTCAGCAGACCTAGGCGCAGGGAAACCCTGCAAATCTACATGGGACACACAGGAGAAATGAATGAGAACCATAAAAATGCTGCACGTAATCCTGTCTGGGTCACCTAGTAAGTACAGTGGATGATATCTTGTAAATATTGCACGAGGATGCCGGCCTTAAAAAAAAAAAGAAAATTCCACAGAGCCTTCTCTCCCCCTGCAATACGGAAGGTCTTCTCAAGCATCCAGCTTTACTGAAATTAATAACTTCCTCTCTATCTCTGTAGACTCTGGGGCCCCTCATCCCATCTTTCCTCTCTCCATGTATAAAATCAGTCTAAAAGAGGTCACATGGAAAGGCCCTGCAAAGTAGAATTATAAAGAAAAGCTAGTTGTTACTGCCCTCCACGGCCTCCTTCCTTCCTCCGTACCCTGTCCTTCCTTGATCCAACACACACTCTTCTTTTCGGCTCCCTTACTTGACTCTAAGGAAAAGTTACTTTCTTGGAAGTAAGCAAAGAAGTAAAAAACCTATCTGAGCACATGTTTTGGAAAGTTTAAACCATGGTTTCCCAACTTTTAGTGGTAGGCACAAATCTGCTCTCCGTTTAAAGTCGGAAAGCCACGTGTGTAAGATAATCTGCTGAGAGCAGGAGTAGACTGGTGGCTTCTTCCTTTCTAGCAGGCTCCACACAACCCTTCCAAATGGTAGAGACAGTCTGTAAACTTGGCAACTTTCAGCCAAGAATATTTTCCCTAATAGAAATGCTCATCAGAAACAGAGAGTATGGTCCTGAGAACAATTGCTTCTACGGTTTTTGGTTCAAAATTGCTTTAGGCCCTACCTCAAGAGATGGTCTGCTATATAAATCCATTAGCATAATCATTATTCTCAAAATACATTGCATGAACTTCATTTTGGAGACTTTTGCTTTTGAAATATCTTATACCCAGAATGCTCTCTTCTCAATTCTTGACATTTAAATTATGCCCCATTCTTCAAATTAGAGCCTAAGACTTCATGAAACGTGATCACTTTAGCTGCATAGTTAACACACTGGGGGTGGGGGGGTGGTTAACCAACCACACTGCTGTCTCTGGAAATGTTAGGTCCCAAATGGAGGGATTCGTTTACTTGGTGGGTACAAAGTCAATAGTTCCCAAAGCAGTATGTCCTGAAACAAAAGAGTTGGGCTGGTTTTATATCAAATGATAATGCAGTGTGATCTGATGGGATCTTTTGACGGGACAGTGCCAGGAAGTGAACTCTGACTGGATCCTGCCATGGGGTGATGCCAGGGCTCCATCTGATTGGATCATGGATTCTGCCATGTGGTCTCCCCTTCTTAATTCATCCCCAACTCTTCATCCAAGCACTTTGGTTCTGCCCATGGCTGCATGCTTGATTCATCTGGGCATGCTCAGGTTACATGATCTTTAACCTGGAGGTCCATGGCAGCTGGAAAACATCTCACAACTTTTTGTTACTTAAAAGTTGAAACAGATTGGTCTGATGTGATTACAGGAGTTATATCACCCATCTCCCCTGCTGAAGGGATAGGTCACCTTTGTTCCACGATCCTCCTTTCTAATACAATGGATTAGACCAGAGGTGAAAAACTTGCCCCAAGATGAGTCAATTTATCAGTTGGCTCAAGTCAGCTCTCACTTTCTCTTGAATTTAAACTAAATGACAAGAGATAGAGAATCAGTCAAATGTGTCTCTAAAGTTTAATAGTTTCCCCCTCTCCTGCAAGAAGATTTTGTGAAGCTTTCATTTTCCAGAATTTGCATAATGAAATAATGGTTATATTTTAACTTTTCTGAATACAAAGTTATATTAAAACATGAAAAATGAATGGATATTCAGACTAGTCATCTCCCTCCTCTCCATAATTAAAGACTGAGATAAGCACACTGCATCTGGACTAGACATGCTAGCTCAGTGAGGAATCGGGGCCACAGTTGGTAAATGAGGGTACTGAGCCTATAAGATGAAATAAACTTGAGGGTCACCATGCGGAAGCATGTGCAAGCAAGAAAAGCCAGTCTAGTGAAAGAATGGACAAAGAGTAACAGATAACTAGAGCTGAAATAAAGCATGCAGACCCCCAGAGATGGAGGAAATACATTTTGTGACCCTTGGGAGACCCAGAACTGGATCTGTTTTTTCTCTTTTCTAGTCTCCTTTTCTTTTCTTTTCTTTCTTTTCTTTCTTTCTTTCTTTCTTCTCTTCTCTTCTCTTCTCTTCTCTTCTCTTCTCTTCTCTTCTCTTCTCTTCTCTTCTCTTCTCTTCTCTTCTCTTCTCTTCTCTTCTCTTCCCTTCCCTTCCCTTCCCTTCCCTTCCCTTCCCTTCCCTTCCCTTAACACATTTGATTTGGTTTCCCTTCTTTTAACTCTCATTTTAATAATCTTCCTTGACTTTTGGATGAGCCAGGTGAATAGCTCCCTACTATTGAGAAGCAAAATGATTAGGATTCCTCTCCATGCCAATGACATGTTTTTGTTGTTATGCAGTAGAAGTAGCCTTACTAGACAAAATGAGGTCTACTATCTAATCATTAGCAGGAAGAATAGCTTAGGATCAAATATATTAAAACTCAAATTATCAGTTTTAAAGATACTCTCTGACATTTAACTGGCTTTTGTACAAAGATTTCAAAGAGAATCAAATCATTCAGTTACCCCAAAGCATGGTTTTCAATGAGCTAAACACAGACACCTCACAAATACCTAAATTGATTAAAATTTGCCATGGGCATATGTATCACTTTTTTTTCCCTTTTGGTATACCTGGTAATCATGCTTCTTTTGATTTTTTATATCTAAAATATATTATGATGACTTAGTATGGCACATTATAGTTTCAGTTGCTATCCCTTCATGAAAATGTTGGTCCTTCCTGTAAATATTCCTTTGGTGTGGAGCGATTATCCACTTTGGCTGTTTGGGGGTTAGGCTCATTACTTTACCTCACTGATGCTCTCCCTAACTGACTCTAAAATCATATGACTCTCCTCTCACTTGTCACCATAGACCTATCACAATAGCTGTCTGACTATTCTTGTCAAAGAGTACAACCTTGCATTTTTTGCCGGTCCATTTGTGATAAATAATATTACTCTAAAAGTTCTACATGTTATTCTTAGATCTAGCCAGATTATCAGAACTGTGTCTCAGAATTATTTTTAACTATAATGCCAGCAGGCTACACCGAGGAAGGGAGGTTTTGGATTACAGTCTTTAGAAGCAATAACCCTATTTGTGTGTTGGTGAGGATCTTGTCTACTATATCCATTATACCCATGAAAAGACCAAAAAAAAGAAAGTCTCTAGTGGTAGTGTAATTATGTCCTCTGTGTCACTATGAGGTCATCGATTCACTGTAGACAAGTTAATCATTTAAGGTCAGTAAAAACTCAGGATTTTTGCCTCCAGGTAAGGGCTCTAAATAAAAATCCTCCCTCGTAAATGCTATTTTTTTTCTGTCAATCCCAATCTAATTAATCTAAAACATTTCATAAAGCCCAACTGTTTTACAAGTACTATCTAATGGGTTTTATTGTTTGGCTTCTTTGACTTATCACAAGTGCTGATAACTTCTTGTGTACATTAACTAATAGGCCTCTTTCAAAGTCTGTGGACAGTTTAGCGCTAAATGGTTTTTAATGAGCTCTAGACCATTCCTCTCCATTCTGAGTTTCTGCAAATGAAGCCTGCTTTCTCTACAATGGAGAACTAATGGAACTGTGCATTCCAGTGAATGTGAACAGAGTGTGGACCCTAACTGGATAACTTCAAATTGAATTACTATCATGAAGACAAAACATTCTCATGGTTCATATTTTTCTTTTACTTCTTAGCCAGATATCTGGCAACCCATAGACATAGCTTCCATGTTAAAGTATTCATTCCAAATGATGTGATGAGTTTAACAGTTATGAGAGAAATTTGATCTTTGGGGACAATTCAATTAGAAAAGCTATCGGAGTGTTGTATAAATTTTATTAAAGATTTAGGAAATTGTGGTGGTATTTATCAGCGTAAATTTTCCTGATGAATGCCTCCGTTCTCCCATTCACATTTTCTGCTGCATCTCAGAAAAAATGTCTCTGAGCCTAAACCAAATGAGGTGAGAGTACAGCAATTATTTGGTCAAGATGGAGGGTACAATCTATACAATAACATGCACTATCATGATAGATGAATGATTCAAGTTTTGTTATGTCTTAGGTGTTTTGTGTGTGTGCTTATGTATGTTTTCCTTCTTTCTCTCTTTTAAATTTGGATGGGTGCATACTGAGTTTCTTTTTCAGGTCTGCACAATCAACCCACAGCACCTGCTACCTGGTGGTCTTCTGCTCCTCTTGGTCACTTGCTCTCTCCAGCAACACAGATCTGTAGCATGCAGGCAGGTGGGAACAAGATCATCAAGAACAAAGGTATTATTGCCTGTCTCTGTTCCATAGTGTCTCCTTCCTTTTTGATGCTTTGCCTCGATTTCAGAAAACTTTCCCCATTCATGGCATGCCTGCTTCTACCAGGGGGGGAAAAAGTGGATAAAAATAATGCACCATATACAGTATCTTTAGAGAAAATCACATAAATATTTTATAGACTGTACAGTAAATAATGTATATGTTTAGAAAGGCAATGTAAATATTTTATAGACTGCAGAGTAACTGTTAAGGTTGAAATGAAATCACTGTGTTTGGAGAAATTGTGCCATACAACTTTACTGTAGCTTAGTACAACAGTACAGTTCATAAATCACTGCATTCTCTGCATTACCTGGTAGTTCAAGAATCCCAGCTGCCAAGTGGGCTCCTCCCTTCATTCCCTACTGCTTTTGAAGACTCCTACGCCCACCTCACCACTCAAGGCCCTGTTTGAACTACGGCAGTGATCAATACATGCTCCTTGAGAAACTGAACCAGGGCATGTGAATGAACTCACCCACATCGCCTACTTTTCAGAGGCAGGGTGCTGAGTAAAACCAATCAAGAACAGACAGAGAAAACACATAATGAATTCCATATGTAACCTGAATTTCTGCATATTTTTTCAGGTGCTGAGGACACATCATCTTGGTTTCCTGAAACCCACTCCTTGTGAGTCTTGATTGGCCAGCCCAGGGGTCAGCTATGCATCAGTGCCATCGTGATACTTAAATATTATAATATTTACCAGATTGTGTGTAAAAGACACAGGTGTGTTCTGAAAAGTAGATAATACAAATATCAAAATATTCAGAGGAAGGGCAAAATCGTGTCAGGCAGCTCTTTTTCCAGCTAATTGAAACAAATGAAATAAGAAATAATGTGGTAATCTTAGTATAATGAGAACGTTTCTATAATTAGTTACCTGGAGATTAGAAGAGGTTGCTATCCCCTTTCAGTTTTATAAATAGCTGCAGTTATAATGTGTTTGGGAGAAAACTCTGAACCTCTAACAGAGACAAAAAGAGAGAGAGAGAGAGAGAGAGAGAGAGAGAGAGAGAGAGAGAGAGAGAGACCTATAAATTTAAAGATTAGGCATAAAACCCTTGGATTAGTCAGTTCAATAATGAGAAGCAAAAGAGACCTAAAATGACACAACATAGAAGGAACCAGGAGATGAGAGGAGAGAAGAATAACTTAGAAACCATAGCAAATTAAGGCTGTAAAAAGGCATTAAAAGAATTACATGGGAATGCCATAATGGGGAGGGGCAAAAAGCAAAGACAGTTAAATGTCCCTAAAGATGATAATTTAAGTATAAGGTCACCTGGGAGCTTGTTTAAAATGTGGATTCCTGAGCTGCACTCCCTGGGATTCTAATTCATGAGGTTTATGGGACCAAGGAATATGTGTGTTTGACAAGCTTCACAGGTTATTTTGATGCAAGTCAATTTTAAACCACACTTTGAGAAGCCCTTGATTGTCATAGCAAAAGATGAGGGCAAGGAGGAGTGGATGGAGAGGGAGGAAGGTCTGTGGAGACAAGAGAGGCCAGGTAAGCATTCTACCACGTGCTATATGTCAACTATTGCAAATACGTGGCACTGAAATGCACCATGGCTGTGTATAATGACCACTGTGTGTCTTCACAAAGTTTAAACTGAGTTCAATATTAGCAAGGAGAAAAGGGCAAGGTGGAAGTGGTTGCATTCAAAGTGAATGCTTCTTTAGGACAGGATATTTAGTATAGATGTCATCTTCCTTCAGAAACAAGTTGTTGGGTTTTTTTAATACTTTATGCCTTACCAACAAATGATGGTTGGCTCCATTGTCAATTAAATTTCTCTTTGGACCCTTTGAATATAAAAGGACTTTTGGAACAATGATAAGACATTTGTTTTCTTTAGTGGTATAGAAGTGTTGTAAAGAGATACATTGACAATAAGAGAAAAAAGAAAACAAAAACACAGAAGAAAAAGTATGCTAATTAATGTGCTCTGGTTATCATTTGCTATGTAAGAAACTATCCCAAATTAGTGGCTTAAAACTGCAACCATTTGATTATATCTCACAATTGTGTGGGTGAGAAATTTGGGCTGGGCTCAGCTGGGTGACTCTTTTGTTCCCCATAGTATCAAGGCAGGTTACTTGGTGGCATTGAGCTGGTGCATGGGCTGGTCTAGTGAGTCCAAGATGGCTTCATTCTCACGTCTGGCTTCTTGGAGAAAAGGGCTGGAATGCTGGACTCAGCTAGGTCGGTCAACTGGAATGTCTAAACATAGTCTCTTCCTATATGATGCCTCCGGGCTCCCAGAAACAGAAAGCAGAAGCTGCCTATTTCTTAAGGTCTGAGACCTAGAAACTAACACATTGTCATTTCTGTCTTATTCTATTGATCAAAGCAGTCACAAAGCCTTGCCAGATTCAAGTGGAGACATAGATCCCACTTCTCAAGGAAAAGTGTCCCAATGAATTTGCACCCTGATATCTTAAATCTACCACACAAGGTGTTGTAGAAATGCATGTGAATATGTTTTTCTTTGCTAGCACAGCAAAGGTGGCTGAACATGTAATCATTACTTTCCCACCCTCACCCACCCCACAAAGGGGAAAAAGGCTTCAGAGAAAATTTAAACTTACAAGATCAGGATGCATATGATTCATTCACTCTCTTTCCTTACTAATAGAGTCTTTTAAAGCAAAGATTCCATATTTTATTTGGTATAGTCTCCAATTGGTATATGTTAATTTGTTTTGAAGTATATTACCAGTAATGTATTGCTATTAGTAAGTAAAAAGAATTTTTCAAACAATTTATATTATTTTTATAATAGAGTTCGGTTCAATGTCACTCTCACTTGCATGCATAGTTATGTAGTTCCTAGAATTCTCCCCCTAGCTTGGAATAAGCCTATGCGAATGTTTCAAGCATGTAGAAACCACCAGCTATGACTGGTGGTCAGGAAAAAAAATTCCTTAAAGATGCAACTTTTCAGCTGAGACCCAAAAGATGAGCAGGAGTTAAATGTGCTGAGTGAAGAGTGTTTGGGGCAAAAGGAAGAGTGTTTGGTGCAAAGGTCTTCAGGCTGAAGCAAGTTTGTCTTAAACAAATAGCATGGGAGAAGACCAAGACCTAGGAAAGCTAAATCAAGCCAGGCAGTGACTTGGAGCCACTTAGAATCATTTGGGCATGGACTGAATACTCAGAAGAAAAGAAAAAAAAAAAAATCCAAGACATTGAGCTTAGCAGTTATTCAAATCAATATTCTCCAACTAAGTCTTAGATTTGCAAACCCTTTGCAGAAGTGGCTAGGTTTAGTCTACTCTTCTTTCATGTCTCCTGTGTACCTTTTAGAGACATCCATGACCATTGAAAAAGAGCTAATAACTAGGGAATAAATCAAGGGAAGACAAGAGTTCATAATAAGCTGGTTTTCAGTTACTTTTAATATTTCTAATAAATTTTATCATAAAATTGTAAAAAAAAAAATGCTGGATGGTCTCATTTAGTTAAATTCCTCCTTATTTTACAGAAGATGCAACTGGGGACCAGAGAAGTAAAGTGACTTCCTGCCTGTGTCCCCTGGCCAGTTAGGGGCAATGTGTGGAAGAGACCCATTGGTGCCTGATATACCTGGAGTCCTAGACCATTACAACCCGCCATATGTCACTAGACAACAGGATGAGATTCCTGAAATATATCTTTCATTCATAGGTAGATAAAAATAAGATCAACTTCCATTAGCAATTATCACAGATTGGGTTCCCCAGGAATCAGGTTCTGAGACAGAGATGAACATTCACCAGGAGAGTGCTTGTAGGATTGACACCTGCAAGCGGAAAGGGACAGAAGCAGGATGGCAGAGAGAGAAGTTGGGCTGAGGTGCAGTCGCAAGGCCTCAGCCAACCCTGCAGGGAGCTTGCAGACTGGGACAGCCCTTCAGAATTGTCCAGAGAATAGGCCTTTATACTCTTGTATACACCTTTACCTGTGTTTGGGCTGCCCCAGGAAAGGAACAGGTGACTCCCTCCAGAAGAGCTCATTCTGAGTGCTGCCAACCAAACCTTCCTAGCAGTTAAAGTTTTCTTCATGTCCAGGGGCATCTGGACAGCACAGCACAAAGTCCACAGCATAAGCACCACCACCTCCACTGAGAACATTTCCAGGACTATTTCAATAGTCCTGGACAGTCTCCTGGACAGTCACCTTCCTTCAGGTTTGGCCACAGAAAGAGTTTGCCTGAAAACATAAATGAGATCATGTCACTCCTTCCTAGAAAACCTCCAATGAATCTGCATCTCACACACAGTGAAATCCAAATTCTTTACCACAGCCTAAAAGGCCCACCTTGATTTGGCCCCTCATTCTTATTCTTTTCTCATATTAAAATACAATGTACAGATTTTAAGTGCATAGTTTGATGAGTTTTGATAAATGCACACACCCATATAACCACCCCAATTAAGACATAGAAAATTTCCCTTCACTACAGAAAGCTCTCTTATATGCTCTTGTAGTTCCTCATCCTTCCATCCACCCTCAATTTTGCAGAGGTAACCATTACATTCTTACTTTAATGGTCTTGCCTCAATTTAAAACAATAATAAATAGAGTTGAGTAAGGATGTCTCATTTTCCTAGTTACAAATTAAATGAGTTGCTTCTCTCAGTGAATCACCTAGAAGAAGGCAAGGAGGAATAAACCACTTCCTTCAGAAAGGAGCAAATGTTAAGTTTCTATCACCCCTAAAGCCAGTATTTTACATAAGGTAGTATAATAGTCAAAATTTGCATTTTGCAATGGTTACAAAAAATTCAGGTTTCATTTCCTGGTGTGAGCATGTATGTGTTTATACTTAGGCATAATAAGCATCTCCTGGTTTGTTTGCTTTGCTTAGTAGGAATGTAAATGTAAAAGAATCAAATATATTCCTTAAAGACCATCACGCTGCTACAAGTAAACAAAATGGATGCCACTACCCTTAATTTTAAGCAATAAGAATAACTTTAGAATGAATGACAGGCATGCCAGTGCAAAAATTTAAAACTTTAAATAGGTGCAGATGTTTAAGGGGTTTATTGTAGTTCTTATTGGTGATTTCTCAGCATGTACCAAAATGAATTATTTCATAAGACTGATTTTGGCAAAGAAATTACCCTTTAGCTTTTGATGTTTCATGAAGTGGGCTACAACTTAAAACTAAATGAGAGATTTCAAATGCTTCAACCGCATCCCTCTGGATTTTTTTCCACATAACAAACATTGTTAAAATAACTTCAATAGCAACCAATGGCATGCATCTGTCAAGCTTTATGGCAGTCATCCAAAGATTTCCAAAGTAGCTTGGGTAGGTTGGAGAGAAGAACCAAGAAGGGGAGGATGATTGAACCGTTTTTTTTTTTTGTTTTTTTTTTGAGACAGAGTCTTGCTTTGTTGTCCAGGCTAGAATGAGTGCCGTGGCGTCAGCCTAGCTCACAGCAACCTCAAACTCCTGGGCTTGAGTGATCCTTCTGCCTCAGCCTCCCGAGTAGCTGGGACTACAGGCATGCGCCACCATGCCCGGCTAATTTTTTTTATATATATATCAGTTGGCCAATTAATTTCTTTCTATTTATAGTAGAGACGGGGTCTCGCTCTTGCTCAGGCTGGTTTTGAACTCCTGACCTTGAGCAATCCGCCCGCCTCGGCCTCCCAAGAGCTAGGATTACAGGCGTGAGCCACAGCGCCCGGCCGATTGAACCGTTTTTGGTGGTGGTGAATTCTTGGTCCCTCAGCACCATGTTAGATGAATCAGTGAGCTTGGAGTAGGATAGAATAAGGAAAGGATTAGAGCCTCAGACTGTCAATGAATTGGAAAGCAGTAGGTGAATCTTCCTGGAAGACAGCATCTGAACTCACTCCTTTCAGATATGTTTGTCAAGACTGTTCCATTCAGAAGGCCAATTCAATTCTTAATTTCATTCAGAATTCATTGGGAATTCTGGGAAGTTAAATAACAACCTATTATTTGTGGGAAAAATTGTACTAAATCCATAGGGAAAATATCATGTTTACCTGTTTAAATGCAAACTTACATACACAATTAAATTCATTATATCTGAATATTCAAACCGTTCCCACAAACACATACTTCAAACTGGCCCTTGATAAAAACATGTTTGCAACTCTGAGCTTACCAAGACTCCTTAGACCATCCCTCAGGGAAGAATTATATGTTCAATCTCTTCCTAGGAGCACACTAGGACTCAGAGTATTTCATGCCCAGGAGCATGGTCCTGGGAACAACAATGTCTGAACTAATCAAGATGCTAGTATTTAAATATAGTTACTATACAAGTTGACTGTACAACCATTACCTGAATCACACAGAGGTCGTACATCAAATTTGTATTCAACCAGAGATTTCTCATGTAGAGTTTGCATATGAGTGTCAGGAGGGTAAACCAAAAGACAAACTCTGCAGCTTTAATCTAGTTTTATCTCATAAAGATCAGATCATAAAATAATATTTAAATTTTCAGCATTAGGAAGTTTTAAAATTTCCACATTATAAAGAATAAAAGGAAAACATAAAATATCATTTAGATATATAGTTCATGCTATATAGAGTATCATTTAGCTTTTGCTGCAGAGCCACTCAAAAACTTAGTAGCTTAGCTATTTTTGTAGTTGACAATACTGTTGGGTGGGTCTTTTTCTGGTTCAAGCCAGGCCCCTGATCTCATCTGGGTTTGCTCATATGTCTTCAGTCATCTGGCAGGTCATCTGGGGCTGGCTGGCATCGGATGACCTTACTCACAGGTCTAGTGGTTGTGTTGCAATGTGTGAGCTGGGCCAATGGGAGGATCTTGGCTATCAGATTCTGATCATCCGGTAGCTAGCTCAGGCCTATTCATATGGTGGCACTGGCAAAGTTCCCAAGACGCAGTATGTAAATAGACTTTAAGTCCCACTTTCAAGTTCCATAGGCCAAAAAAATTGTAGTTAAGCCCAGAGTGTGAGTGGTGACCCCAAAAGTTCATGAATACAGAAAGAATAAATTGAGGACCATTGCTTTAATAAATTATCACAGTTAAAAAAGTATGAACTGAATTTTAATAAACTATGGAAAATATGGAATTGAAAGTTTGAAACATCAATTTGAAGACCTGATATTTTGAATGATAGAACTGTCTCTTAAGAATGCAGCTTCTTTGAATAATGCTATAGTTTTTTCTCATATCACCCTATATTGTTAGGGGTTCAGTTCTTCCCTATTTGAAGATGTTTCTTTCCATGTGGAAAGAGCTCAAATAGGATGACCCTCTGGGCCTCTCTACAGAGCCTCACTCATTGCTCCTCAAGGGGAGGAGGAATGAATTGATAAGTTCAAGAGAATATGTTGGGTAGCTCTCTTCTTAGAGAGCTTCAATCAGATTCATAGAGGTGAATCTAATTGAAGACAGCACATGTTCTTGGTCATAAGGTAAAAGTGGACACCTGCCCAGTGTGACTGAGTAAGTAAGTCTGTTTAATTCTGTAATTAAATGTTATGAAGACCACCTGTCTACAGACAGCCTCATCCCCCAATGTCAACTTTATATGTAGTAAAAATGATATTCTTATCTCCCATCTGTCTTAATCTTTTGTCTTATTTCTCATTTGTGTCACAACTTGGGCCCTTTGAAATTCTAACACTGGTTGTGGGACACATAAAATTAATCCAAACCAGCTCAGAAAAATCAGTAATATATGGAACACAACTTGAAAACTTATTTGCTACTTTTGAGTTCTCCAATGCAGTGTCTAATGTGCTTACCACCTTAGAATCATCTAGAACACATGTTAAAAATTCAGATTTTTTGGCCCCACCCAAGATCTACTGTATTTCTAAGGGTAAGGGCCAAAGAACTGACCATCTTTTACTAGCACCATAGGTGGTTATTTATTTTAAATTACTGTTTATTATATAAGAAGTAAAAATATATTACTTTCAAAGTACCCCTGTCCTCTTCTCTATATAGTCACATATCACATTTTATACCCCATCTGCTATCAAAGGTAAACACTACCTTTATTTTAACATGGATCCTTATAGATACTTTTCTTAGCTTTTGTATGCAATATGTGTACTTGTGTGGTTGGTGGGCAGAGATTATTATTTTACATGTGTTTCTATGTGTTGTCTCAATGAGAGTGCGGCATTCTGTAAATGAACAATTTTCACCCAACAATATATTCATGGATAAGTCCATTACTTATTATATTACATATAATAACATATATTATACAATATGTATATGTATACATATGTTATACAAAATATATGTTATACATTATTATGTGTGAATCTAGCTTTTTAATAGGAAGGTGATATTTCAGATTATAAATATACCTTTTTAGTCATCCCCTGACTGGCACATTATTTTCAATTGTTTGCTATTTTAAACAATGCTGCAATTAATACTTACACATAGATCTTATGTACACATAGGGCATTTCTCTAGGTAGTTGAATAAGTAGTGGAATTACTGGGTTATTGTATTAAAATGTTAATGCAAGACCAGACCGTAAGAGGGAGAAGAGACTGGATGAGGAAGAAGAGATGAGACAGGATAAGACAAGACAAAGAAGAGGACACCAGACTGGACTAGAAAGAGGAAATGAGACCAAATGAGGAAGAGGAGACAAGACCAGACCAGATAAGACAAGGAAGAGGAGACCTGGAAGAGGAGACCAGACCAGAACAGGAGATGAGACTGGATGATGAAGAGGAGACCAGACCAGAAGAGGAGTTGAGACTGGATCCAGATTTGTTATTTTAGGAAGAGCGAAACTAATAACATTTAGCAAGTGCCAGTGTGTGCTGGACACTGTGCTCGTTATATCCACTAGATCATTGGACAATGTAGGTGTTATTAACCCATTTTTACAAATAAGAAAACCAAGATGTAGATAGCTTGCCTAGACTTCAGTGTGCCTGGAAGAAATCAGAATTTGCCACTTATCATCTTGTAATCATTTTAGACCTTCAGAATTTCCCTACATTTGAACATGGTCGGCCAGCTAGCAGACCTGGTGTCTTCACTGGGATCCAAGGCACCATTACTTGTGGCCTCTGCTGTGGTTTCTACCTTCAAAGCTCCACCTCCTGCAGGGTACTATCTACTTAAGTATTTGGAATTCTTCTACCAAAAGAACTTGTATTTTCTCCCCTATTTATTCTTTGTTCAATCATTTATCTATATCATGTATATTTCTTTTATACTTTGGGCTGTGATCCAGTGCTATATCATTTATTTTATTGCTCGAAGTATTCCAGTTTCAGCCACTAGAATCTCTCTCAGGTTGGTTCCTCTGTCCCTTTGACATGCCATCATTATTTTGCTTTTTTAGACATTTCCTTACTTGGAGATACTACAGACAACCTGGGCTCATTTTGTATTTCCCTTTTTTTTTTTTTTTTTTTTTTGCCTTTCCATTTGATGAATTTCTTTATATATTTTAGATACTTTTTGAGTGTTATATAAACATTTGCAAATGTTTTTCTCAGTCTCTTGTCATTATTAAATAATTTGGATATTATCATAATCGTGTATATTTTTCTTACATTTTTTTATTTGTCTTTAGGTTTTTGTTTAAAAAGTCTTTCTTTACCCCTTTGTTCATTAAAACATGCTCATATTTTGTTCTAATAAGTGTATAGTCTTTGTTTTTACTTTTACATATTTAATCCATCTGGAATTTATTTTTACAAATGTTGTGTGGTAAAGATAGAGCTTTATCTTTTTCCCACATGGATAGACAATTACCCTAACATTACCCCATTGAAATGTCACTGTTTTCAGGCTTTCTTTTTTGCTCCACTAAACTATTTGTCTTGTCTATTCCTTTACTAAAACCACAGTTTCAATTACTAGAGCTTGGTAGTATGTTTTGATTTCCGTTTGGGCATGGACTTTCTTACATACACTAGATTTGAGAGACCCAGTTGTCTAATGCAAGGTTTCTCAACCTCCACGTTGTTGACATTTTGGACCAGATAATTTGTGGTGGGGGCTGTCCCGTACATTGTAGGAGGTTTAGCAGGGTCCCTGTCCTCTCACCACTAGATGCCAGTATCACCCTCCCCCCAATATAATAACCAAAAATATCTCCAAATATTGCCAAATGTTTTCTAGAGGACAAATTCACCCCCAATGGAGAACCACTGGCCTAATGTGATGAACAAGACTCTTACGAATCCTAGGGTAGCTTGTGATTTTACTGGGAGGATTGACTTCTCTGTCCCCTTGACTTAAGCTCAGATATATGACTTATTTGATCAAAGAAATGGGAGCAAAATGATAGGTGTTTCCACTTAGTAGAAACACTTAAAAAGCCATTGTTGACATATCCATCCATGTTCTCCTTCCTTCCCTGCCATGGAAATACCAGAAGCATGTGTTAAAATGTCAAAGTATCCTCCAGTGACTAAATTGAGCACAGCCCCTACTGAGCCAAGTTGACTATGTAGTATAAACTTACTATTTTAAGCCAATGGAAATTTGGAATTTTTGTTACCAGAGCATAATTTGGTCTATGCTGACTAATACATTGAAGTTTGCACAATACGAGAAATATGGTGTTGCCTCTGCACCCTGACTTGATAGAAAATTAATTAATTAATTAATTATTATCTTCTATTTCCTGATGCCTAAATACTGGAAGAAAATGTGAACAAAGAAGCTATCTAGGCAAATAAGGTTGGCAGAAACTTTTGTTCTTTGTTAGTAGTGCCTCCAGGTACCAATTAAGGAACTGGGAACTAAAAGCTCTGGCAATGTCAAGAGAGGGTTCTATTCTAATCTCCATTAGAAGCAAAAGTATACAATGATGGTTTCACTTCTGCAAAGATGCTTTCCATAATGGGGTATCCTTGTAGACACTTTGTCCTTACAAAACTCTGGGAGACAACAAAGCAGTGTCAAGGGAAAACAGTCCTTCATGGTTTTAGAGTAAAAAAAAAAAAAACAAAAAAAAACAAAAAACAAAGAACTGCATTTAAACACAAAATTCAGTCTAAACTTGGGCTTGCCTTTACCACTATTTGTTTTTATCAGTACTTCTAAAAGCATTTAGTGGCTTAGTCATTAGATTTATCAAATCTGAGGTCTTGCTTAACTGCCATTATTCTCAAAGACTAGGAAATAAATCATGTGCAACAAAATAGTCCAATGACCTTTTCAGGATATTTTCTGGTAGAGGTGTACAGTATTTCACCATGTTCTCAGCAGAGCCCTTTCTCCTCTAGTCATCAAAGGCATGTGTAATAAATAGAGCGTCCCTATTTAAATGTTCTGTACTCTGCAAATCATTCCCAATGCCAGTGAGACAAATTCTAAGGAATTACTCGGTGGAGAGTTAGGATTATTCAAAGAGCCTCCAGCTCTCCACACACCCTTTGGAGCCAATTCCCTGGAACGGAAACTATCTCTCTAATTTTCTAAATTGGTAGGTGTGCACCATTACTCACCAAGGAAATTTATTGCCTAAGAAAGTGGGAACAAATAGAATTGGCTCATGCCAGATATAACTCCAGCAGGTGTACAGCCTTCCTGCTTAGCTACAACAACCCTTTTCCCTTTAGTTCTTTGCCACCCGTTTGCCAGAGATTCCTTATTTATGCCACAACTATTTGCAACACAGTTCTAGGGGGCAATGTCATTCTCACTTCAAGTTACTTCAGCAAACAAGTGAACTCAGTTCTACTGAGGGAAGGTTAATGGTTCAAATAAAACTCCGATTGCTTGAATGTTAGCATTGGCACTTTTTATCGCTAATATTGAATAGGTCCTTCATGGATCAAAACGTCCAGAGCATTTATAACTAGGAACAAGATAATGTCTTTGAAGTTGTTCCACGAACATTATGCATGGCAAAAATGATCTTAATAATGGGAAAAAGTAAAAAAAAAAAGGTGTCTTTCCAGACTCACCCCATGCAAGAGTATCTGGTCCATAGTTGGTTCTCAATAACCTGAGTGAAGACACTCAGAGTGCACCCTCACCTTTGATTGCCAAAACAGAGACATGATGATGGCTTTACAAAAGTATCTGCACTGAGAATGTGAGCAGTCAACATTCTAAATGATCCTTTTCTGGAGCGTGTCAAAAATCATTGTTTAAAATACTTTTTATGTTGCTCTTCCAGATGACAGTATGGAATGTCTTCAAAAAGAAGTGTAGAAATGTGACTCTGTATACTTTTATTAAAGTAATTATGATAATAGCAAATTTATGGTGTGTTTACCCTATTCTCCAAACACTGTATCCTAAATGCTTTCCTAAATTAACCACTATAGGCTCCATGAAAGCAGGACATAGCATTGTGTCCCCAACAGCTGGAGGCACACACAGTATTTAATATTTGGAAGTGTTTGATAAGTTCTTGTTGAATGGATGAATGATTACAGAATCCCATTTTATCCTCATACTATCACCCATTGCCAGATGAGTAAATTAAGTTCAAAGGTCACACGTCTCTCAGAGATAGAGGAGGATTTGAACCTATGTTGTCCGACCATAAAGCCTACACTCTTGACCTCTATGGTGTCCACTTACTCTTGCAATTTTAACCTGCAGAAGAACACAGAAAAATTCAGGTTTGGCAGTTTCACAAAGATCCACTGTTTCCTAGCTGCCCCCAGCACTGCCCCTCCTTCCTCTAATAATAGAGGAACTGATATAACCCTAGTTCTCCTGCCCATTCAGGAAAGAAGCATAAGTGCAGGGTAAATAAAGAGTGTCACATCTGGGGAACTGGGACGTGGGGGATTAGAAAACCATAGACATCTTGTGCAATATTGAGATTTTACCTGTACACCAATTACACAGGCCTTTCAATTCACATAGAGTACTCATGTAATCACTGACACTTACAACTGACCTCTTCTTGGAAGATGACAAAGAATTCATTGTACAGGGCTTTATTAGACAATTACAACAGGTGAAAACTTCTGCATTCCTTTTTCATTATGTCTTTGGCACTTCTGGGAACAGGAAAGGCACTGAGTTGCTTACATACCTGACCAGGGCCATGCGATTCTTAGCCAGCCAGGGTAGCTCCTCTTGGGCTAAGCAGTGGAGAAGAATGCCTTCATTGTCAAGTGAGAAGGAAAGCCTGCAGCTGCTCAGCTGAAAGGTAAATAGGAGGGGAGATTCTCTTCACATAAAAACCAATTCTAATGCATCCTGCATTCCTTGGACCGTCACATCAAACCACACGTGGCATGAAAAAGTGCAGATTTCAATTTAGGTAATGTACACACCGTTGAAGGTTAGCAGAGGACCATGACCAGGCCAATCCATCTTCAGTAGATTAATGTCTGGGTTAGGCAGGTATGTCATAAAACATGGCCAATGCAGGGAGACGCTCAGGGCTGGCCCCCTTCTTCTCTAATGCACTGCGATGGTTGCCTGTAAGAGAGCTTTGGTACTTGTAAGGCTATTGCTTTTAAATGTTCCCTCTGACCCAGATAATGTCAAAATGTCTGAATGCATGTGATCCTCTTTTTCCAAAAGAGCATCTCTAATGTAATGCAAATGCACACTGTGGGGGAAATTCCAGCTGAGAAAATGAGGCCTTATATTTCTGAAACCATATACATGTCAATAGCCCATTATTCTCCTGTTTTAAATGTAATTGCAGCCCAGCTTTGAATGAATTCCTGAAATAATAAAATACATTGAGTAGCAGTCACTGACTCTTGCAGTTATTTTATGCCTGTTCTTCCTCTTTTCTGTCCCTCCCCAGCCCAAAAAGCAAGAAAAAAAGCAAGAAGAGGTTGTGGAGAAGGGAAGGGAGGAGAGATAAAAGTGAAAGTCAGATTCCTTGTCTTCAATGTGTTATTGGAACACTATGTGCAAAGAAAATATGTGGCGTTACAACATTGATGCCTCCAAACCATTTATATAAATGTATCGTGCATAGTCCAATTTTGCGTGACAAAATATTTCCAGGCAATTAAAAATACTCATAATTGTTTTCTTTGGTAGGAACTTCCTTCTATTTCCAATTTTTGTTTAAAGTTAATGTTTCCTGTAAAGCTTCAACAGCAATCACTTTGAAAGAACCCTTCCAAATCGCTTTGTCTCTTAGTCATGTGAGCTGTCCTATCTCCTCTTGATAAATTTAACACGTGTGTAATACAACCTTTATTGCCAGACTGGTGAAATTAAAGGACCCATTATCTCATTCAATTCTGCTTCTGATAGTCCTCTACCCTTTCTTCCTATTTCTCACCCTGTCCTTTACTCAGGAATTGTCTAAGACATACTTCTTATGGTTAAAGGTGAGATTAATTTATTTCGTAGCTTGGAGATGCACAGTGATTTTTCTCCCTTTGGAAGGCAATTTAGACCAAACCTCTTTTAACAAATAAAATTAAGCTGTCTCAACTTCCTGTAACATAGGTGTGAAATTTACCAAAGAGATATCAAAAATAGCAAATGAAAACATTTTTGAAATGAAACCAAATGTTACTCAGTGCATCCTACACTTTTGCAGAACATTTCACCTCTCAAAATGTCAGAGTAAAACATAATTATTTTATCTTAAAAAGTTTTTGAACACAATTTTCCTTTACCTATGAGTTGGGTTAATTTTTACATGGGGAAGATTGCTGTGGTTCAAATTCTTCCTACAACTTCCTGCAGGGAAAAAAAAAAAAAAACTGTAGGTAATTATTGTGATTCTTTGGTCCAAGTACCTTAAATTTGCTTTCTCATATTATTTGAGTCTCTGAGTTCCATGATAAAGCACTGTGTTACTCCCTGGAAGAACCAGTCTATTGAGTTTATCATTAAGAAAGCTTTTTGCTGCATGCACCAAAATACTCAACCAATTTCCATAAAATATAAAAGCATTTATTATTTCTTTCAGTCTATATATCAGACTGAAAACACCAGAGAAGGTAATCTAGCTATCAGGCATTTCAACCTTCAGTTTGAATCAACTTTCTGTTTATTGGGAAAAAAAATGTAAAAAATATTTGCATTAAGTAAGGCACTAGTTTGTTTATTCTGGACAAGTTTGGCATTGCAAAACACAAAGTGCTTTGAGAAGCTAGTTTTTAAGTTAGTTGTACAGAACTTTGACTGTATGTTTCAATTGAAATTATCAAAAATTATTGTTGGTCTTCTAGCCAGTCTCCCAAATCCTATACCTCCCAGGAGGTCCTTGGAGTGTACTGCTAACTGCACTCCTTCACTTACATCTTAATTGTTTCCTGTATGATAGTTACAAGTTAAGCAGCTGTAAGTCTTGGGTCACCTGTATAAGTACTTGGGAATTTACCCCCAAACTCTAGTGTTATGCCAAACAATTTGTGTCCTAAAGCAATCAAATCAATCCTTTGCTATAGTTTAAACTTATTTCTTTGATGTCTCAATGAGCTCATCCTTAACTATTTGAAAGAGATGCAGTGCCCTTCCTGCAATTGTCACTTGGCTCAGAGCCATGTGGATTTGCTGCTTCTGATCGTCTAATCCACATAATCAAAACTTTTTCCACCTCAAGAATCAGCTCATTCCATTTTATTATTCCATGTTGATTGCATCAGCCTAGGGACAATCCATGCCATGTGGCATCCCTTGCTTTGGTAGCAGTCTTTAGGTGCTCAAAAATATGAATTTTATTTATTTATCATGGAGTCAGTCTTAGTTAAATAGTTTTAAAGATAAGAATTGGAAGATTTAAGGATGTTTACAAGTTCCTTTTTATTATTGAAAAAAATCTTGATTTTTTTAATGCAATGTAGATTCTTTTAATGCTTTGAGAAGCATTTGGTTCCTAATAATAGGCACCTGAAAACCAGTGACCCAAGCATATTAAGGGCTATTGTTCTCTATCATAAAAGAAGTCTGAAGCTAGCCCAGGACTAGTATCATAGGCATTCAATGCATGTGATTTTTTTTTTTTTCTTTTCCTTGCTTCTACTTCAATATCACCAGTTCTGGACTCTGCTACATGATTAGAGGTGGGATATTATAGGAACAGAGGATAAGAAGATGCTAACAAAAAGGAAAAAAGTCAAAAATATCCTTATGGGGACAGTAGGAAGGTATGGGGAGACATTTCCTGCTAGCTCAACTATGTTAAAATATATTAAGTTAACAAGTATTGTGCAGTCTACGAATAATGGAATCTTTAAACATTATTTACTAAGGTGTCACAGAAAACCTTGGAACTTTCATCTTTCTTTAATTTATGTCACAGATTGTATTCATATAAATTCTACCTCTTATCTGTTTCTCATCAAGCTGAATTTCTATCAACGTTTGTAACCCTGAGGATAGACAAAACTAAAATTAGCTCCACTTCAGTCTGAAGGGGGAAATTTTTTGCAGATAAAAACAGTCTCTTTATGTCTTTAAGTCTATGGTAGTTGATTAGTCCCTGCAGTAGGGAAAATTAAATTTTGTGGTTGAGACCCAGCGTGCTTGAATGGTTTAATAATACTATGGCCATGGTCCAATGGCTAACAACCAAGTACTGAGGTACGCACTGTACTTTTCTCCCTCGTGCAACACCTGAAAATCCTGGGGCGAATCAAACAGCAAATTAAAGCTCAGACGACCTTCACCTGCAAACCATGCATGGTATAAGGAACCCATTTTAATGTTTTCTGGCTGAAGTCATGAGGAAATAGGAACACAAAAGAATGGCCATGGAGGAATCCTGGTAAGTTCTTAAGGCACCTTAGTTTGTGAGATGTTTTCTCCCTTTCCAGTTTCTTGTAACTTTAACTGTGCTTTTTAAAAGGTAGAGATTTTTTTCCTCCAAATTCCAGACTGTACAAAGGCCAAGCTGAACACTGAATAGGAAAAAAAAAAAAAGTCTTATGAATGGACATACTACATATGAAGGTCTAAAGGGTGGGACTGTTTGGAGAGAGCAGCATTTGGAATTTAATCTTGTGTCTGTGGAGCCCTTCCTGAGCCGAGACTACACTGCAACGGACAATCCAGTTACTCCGTCACTCCAACTAGTATCAAGCGAACAGGACAAAACCAAGTAGGTGAAAGTATCACTTGCAAACAGATCTTGAACTTTTTTTAAATATTAAATCTGATCTTTTTTTCATGTGTACTGAAATGTTTGGTTCAATAATATGGCTCTTGTTTCCCCAAAGAAATTCCAGGAGAAAAGTTTTAGTATTTATTAATGATGCACATATTATAGTTTGTGAGTGGAGGGCAAAGATTGAAAATAATAAGCTAAAAATAACAGAGATAGAGAATGGGGATATATATTAGTTGTCAACTGCTGATATTTATTATTCCACAAATTGAGTGGTTTACAACATCAATGTATCATCATACTGAAGGTCCGAAGTCCTCAAATCAAGATGGCAGGGTTGCATTCTGCTGGAGGCCGTCCAGTGAATCCGCTTCCTTGCCTTTCCAGTGTCTAGAGCCGACTGTGTTCCTAGATTCACAGTCCTCCCACCATCTTCAAAGTATATCAGCCCAACTTCTGCTGCACATCTCCCTTCTCTCTGATTGTCACATTTCTGCCTCCCTCCCACCTGTACCCTTGCGAGTACCCAGATAATCCAGGACAATATTCCCATCTCAAGATCCTTCATTAAACGTGCAAAGTCTCCCCTTCCTGTTCACATTTGTTTTCATGTGAGGTAACAGAGTCACAGGATCTGGGGATGAGGATATGAACATCATCTTTGGACAACATTACACAGGCTACCACAGTATACTTAAAACTAACCTCTCTAATGCAATTGTCCATTCTGGGATGCATGATATACATTTATTCTCAATAAGAGACCGGGAGTGTGTTGTCTCTGTGTACTGCTATGAGAAGTCTTTTAAAAAATGCATTTCTGAGATGAGAGTGGTTTTGTTTCTGGTTTAAAAAATGTCAAGAGCTTCCCATGATGTCAAATGTAAATACATGCTCAGTTAAATGTCCATCCAAAGTTTGCCCCATAAAGACCAAACTCACTTTGCACTACTTTTCCATTTCAATCATTCACTCACACCATGGTGCACTTTCTTTACTTAATGGAGCTTTACTTAAGCTACTCCCTCAGCCTATTATTCTAATATGTGGTCAACACCAAACCCCTTCCATAAAGTCCATTTCATATTCCAGACCCCTAAATAAAGGGTCCCCAAGGCAATTAAATTTGGAATTGTCATTATAAAATAACTAACAGATGCAAAGGATGTTACAGTTACAAAGAGAATCATGTTTTTCAAACTCTATAGGGCGGGAATATAAATTTCTTCATTTCTAGGTGAAGAAACTTAGTCTCAACAACGTTAGGTTACTTGGTAAAACCTGTGACCTCCAAATCCAGATCCATGCTTGTTTTCATTTTGATTTCTTAAATACGTCTAATTCTGACTCTAGGCCATTTTTTTAGACATATCTCTCCCCTTCATCTTTCCCTCCAAACTTTGTTTTTCTTTTACAGTGTTTGTCACAGGCTGTTTGGTATCATAGCTACGTTTGTACTTGTCTGCCATTCTCAGGCTCTGAGAATAGGAACCATGCCTTCCATTTTTGTCTTCCATTTAGGCCTCGAGAAAAAGGATTCATATGTATTGATCACCCATCGTATACTGGGCACTTTTCTCATTTTTGTTATTTGTACCTCACAATTACTTTGTGAAAGAGAAAGAGGCATTATTCATTTCATTAAATAGATGAGGGCATTGGAATTTAGGAAAATTATACACATTTCTTTGGATACGCAGCAAGTCTGCACAATACTCAAGCCCATATTCTTTCTATATGCTTTGCTGCCTACACACTCAATAAATTTTTTGTTGAAGTAAAATAAATATCACTGTAGTGTAACTACTGTGAAATATGTTTCCTTTAGGGAGATGGTAAGACAAGTGTGGAATTTGCCTTGAGGTAAAGCTCCAGGAATCAGGAGTACATTCTAAATGCCAAAAAACCATGGGAAGAGGAAGAAGCAGGGGAGAGTTTTGTGAGTTCACTTTACATTTTGAGGCCATCAAAATACCCTCACCTATCAGAAAACTGACGCTTAAAGCAAAAGTTTGCTTAGGAGGCATGATTTTACCTTTTGGTAAATAAAAAGTACCTTACACTCAGTTAGCCAGGAGAAATGATTTAAGTTTTATTTCTGGATAATAATTGAGTAACACTTTGGAATGTGATTCCCTGCCAAGCGGCCGCCGTTGGTTTCACACAGCTGTAGTTAGGGATAGCAAGAGCTATTTACTGGGAAAATGATAATGCAATTGGATGTGTACCCAACCCAAGGGTGAGATAATTTCTGTTGTGCTGTATCACAGGCCTGCAGTTAGAGTCTGTTTGCTCAGCCTGTTGGTAGTGCCTATGTGGTTGATGCTAAGTCATAAGATTAGAAGAGAAAGGTTTACCTTCATTTTAAATTAGAGCAAATGGGGCAAAGATCCAGTCCATTGGTATTTTCCAAATTCATGGTTTACCTTTCAAGCATATAGACTGTGTTCTTCTCCTTGGATTTGTTTAACTAAAATGTTTATACTTGACTCAGTAATCTCACTCCTGGGAATGCACACTAAGGAAATGATGTAAAATAAGAAAAGAAGCAATGGGCATGTCTTTGCAACATTATTTATAATCATGAAACACTGGAAAAAACCTAAATGTCCAGCAATCAATGAATGTTTAACAAATTATTGCACATCCTCTTAAGGGAATCATTATGCTACAATCAAATCATAATTATGAAAACCATTCAGTAAACAAATATTAAAAAACCACGTAGCAATATGGGAAATGTCTAGAATGTATAAGTAAGTGAGGAAATAGAATGCAAGCCTAGCAAAAGTGTCCCATCTTATGGTTTAAGATGTAGTTCACATACCCTTGTCAGGTCCCTCTGGCCAGTATGTCATAGAGTTTAGTCTAGTCCACCAAGTCGTCAACTCCCTCTCATTGTATTACCAGACATTTCCATATGCTTTCCAGTGACAGAGATGGGAGGAGTCTGGTCTACTTGAGTCATCTCTCCATAGCCAGGGGTCCTCAAACATTTTAAAAGGGGGGGCCAGTTCACTGTCCCTCAGACCGTTGGAGGGGCATTGGAGAGTGCGGTGCACATTCCACACATGTGCACTGTGGGCCGGGGACAAGTCGGCTGCTAAGCAGGACAGGCAGTGGCAGCAAAAACACCCTGCAGGCTGGATAAATGTCCTCAGTGGGCTACATGTGGCCCGCAGGCCGTAGTTTGAGGACACGTGCTCCATACGATGCTTACAACTAAAGGTTGCTAACTGCAGAATATAACACGGTCTTTTCTGGCCATGTCCAAAGGAAAATGGCTGATGGGAAGTCAGTTCCAGTAAATTTTAGAGGGGCCAAGGTGATGTTTACTCTCCAATAACACTTGGCCATGGGGATTCCCCAGCAAAATGGAGAGGAAAGTTCACTGGAAACCATGTAACTAAATTTTCTCCAGGGAAAAAAGCAGGCTATGAAAACTAGTGCTGTTTCTGGAGCAGAGCTGATTGGAAATTGCCAAACATCGAAGATATCATTGGGGCGTCTAGGTAGCAGAGAGGTAAGGACTGTTCTCAGGATATAGCTGTATTCTCCTTGCTCTGGTCCTTACCATGAAGGCTGTATTGGAGCCCCTTTCCAGTCGCAGCAAGTTCTGAATAGAATTCAATTCCCTGAAGTCATGCTCACTTAAGAGAACATTAGTAGCCTGAGCCCCCAAATGTGCTTGTACACTTAACTGTTCACACACATACTCAGTCCCTTCTTAGGATAAAAGACTGAATCAGAACTAGTTCTTCCCTGAATGTTCCTCTTTCTCCTCATCTTTACTCAGGCCAAGCTAGTCTTTTGGATTCTACTTTGTTACACTTTCATCTGTCTTTACCTTCACAGAAAAAAGGTTTTAGAAATTTACAACCTTAGGCCTTGGTTGTAGCCAAATAAACCTACACTCTTCCCTTAAATAGCAGGAGAAAGGCCTTCATTTAACTGTTTTTCCTGCATCCTCAAATCTCTTAATATCACATGCAAGTGTGTCCACTCATTTTCCAGAGTCTTAATACAGGAGAAAGGGCTTGGTTTTGATTACATAAAAAGATTCTCTCACTCCTTTTGTCCAAGAAAAAGAGGAGCCTGGAAGGTTTGCTCCAAGATATCCCTGCGTGCATGGAGTGCTATCAATTGAATCTAGTCTGAGGGAGGAAAAAGAAAAGGAGAAAGATGGAAAGGAGGAAGAGCAAGGAGAATCGGGAGGGAAGAAGGATAGAGAAGAAAGAAAAGCAGGATGAAGAGAAAAAGAAGGAACTGGCAGAACAAGATGGTCACCAGGTTGCAAAAATTATGTTAACAATTATTGAAGTACTATGTGTATGAAAAAGATTGAGAGAATAAAGACCTATATTCCAGCCCAGCTCTTCGATCTGATTATGGGACAGACAAGTCATTTAACCTCTTTATACCCAAACTCATAATTTACAAAAAATGAAATGATCTTTAATAGAAATTAATATCACATTTTCTTCAGTGACTGCTATGGATATTTGTAATATCTGTTGATGATTCAAAGTGAACAGAGCAATGGGTAGCAACTTTGATTAGTAGATCATCAGATTTGCTGAAATGAAGATGTAATCGAAAACAAAAATGTAGTTACTTCAAGATACTAAAAGATTACAGGAATTGCCAAAGAGTTGCTAAGAAGGATTTGGTATGTAGAGAGTAAAATACAAAAAAGATATAATGAATAGTACAGAATTAAAATCTAGAGAAACCAAGAAATCAATTGTACTACCCCATCCAATGTTTAAATCACCTCTATAACATCTGTATCATATAGTTATTTTGAAAAATGATTTGCAAGTATTGTTCTGAAGAGACCTAGGGGCTCCAACTTGTTCCAGTCACTTTAAGGGAGCAAAAGAGGAGAAGGAGGGTCCCTACTACACAAATTTTATGAACTACTTTTGAGAAGGGAAAGAGAAACCCTTCAAGTGGGGCAACTACATTCTCAGCGTTTTTATATGTGGGTATTCTGGGGGGAAAATAAATTGATCTGAAAAAAAAAGTTCTAGTACTTTAAAGTCTTTTTTTGAAAATCTCTGTTCTGGATTATGCTTATATATCTTCATTATGTGTTTATGCCCCTATTACATTCTGGCATCCAAAACAGAACAGAATAGTATGATGTAATCTTTTCCAAGATGATGGTCCAACAGATAATACCCTTCAATACCTAACCCATGAATGAGATTTTGGTTTTGTCTTTATCTTCTTGTTTGCTTGTTTGTTCGACAGCCACATGACTTGTCTTTCTACACCTGCAGGGACCAGTTATTGAATTAAACTTCCCTCTGGGAAGAGGTAAACTTGGGTGGAGCAGTCCCTGCTAGCTCAGGGCAATGCCTGAGAAGAGCTTCAGCTGGGAACCATCAGCAAGAACACTCCTGGTGGCTGAGAAGGAAGGTCTTAATCCTTAAATGGGTTATGCAGCACAGCATGTACTGTAGTCCCCTCCACCCTAGAATCACTTAAGTCTTTTGTTACACACAATAAATTTGCTCCATTTGGGATCAGCTCTTCCAGGATTCTGTTCAGTCTCTGTTCTTGGGGAAAGATATAAGAAAAATGATAGTGAAGTAACTGAGCCTTATGTTTAGCTTCTTCTGTCTTCCAGCTGCAGGAGATGAGTCTCTTTATACACTGCCAAAGAAACCCTATGGTTTTCACACTTAGCCCTAGATTGGTGCCTAACAGCCCCACAGGTATGAATCATATGGTTTTCCAAAGCATTGATTGCCCAAGCAACAGCTATTCAATTTCTTAGCTCTTATAAGAACTACCTCTCCTGTCCTCACATATACCTAACTTGACAAACACCAGTGATATTGCAACAGCCAGTGAATTTTCTTCCACAGTATTCCTCCCAGTTCATTGCTGGTGAAAGCTTTAAAAATTCTACTGCTACCATATCCCATGGGCTATCAACATAGCACCAGCAATGGGGTCCTCATTGCCAGCCAGCCAGATACAGATTCAGCTCCAAAATCTCATTTGCATCTGCTTCTAAGGATCATTCCTGGCACCAACTGTTGGCAGTTGGGAGCCCTGGGAAGCAGACACTAAGATGGAGATTTGCATGCAAGATGCTTATTGAGGAACACTCTTGGTAACAACACATGTAAGAAAGTAAGGGAAGCAGGACCAGGAATAGGGACAAGTTGAACCTCGGTGTAGTTCCATCAGAGACTTGAGCAGACCCCACAGGAGTTCTGAAGGGGTGATGGTATTCCAGAGATGTACCAAAATGAGGCAATTATAGCCCTGCCCAACTAGTCATTGGATATGCACTACCCTGAGAGAAGGAGCATAAGCTTTAACTGCCCCCTTTCATTAGAGAGTCATGCATAGGGGATTGCTCAGCTGGGAGCCATTAGCAATCATCAGTCCCAGCAGCCAGGGAGAAAGAGCAGCTCCACTCTCATTGGGGGATCCCGGTACCACACAACAGCATCTACTAGAGCATGCATCTTATACTTGCATTTTCCTACAAGTGTGTCGTGAGTAACCTACGTCACTGGTATTCTCCTCCAGTTAGGAGATAGAGAGATGCCAGTATAGTGAGGAACATTGAAAAAAAATCCTCTCAGTGCACTGAGCTATAGGTAAATCATCTTGGACTTTACTATGACTTCTCAAAGAGTTATATAGAAAAATTAGAAGTTTGAGAAAATAAGATTCAAAATTAATATTTATGAAAAATGATTATTCCAGAGCACTTATAGGATGATCAATTAATGGTCCACACAGGTATGAAGGGTTCTGGCATTAAAATTATATATTAACAAGCTATTCATCATCACCCCAAGGAATCAAAAGAAATTAAAGAATCAGGAATTTCAACCCAATGGAAAAATTAGTGAAAGTGAAGATCAAATAACCTAGTAGTTTATTACTTGGCAAATTATAGAATATCATTTTTTGGAGATATTTAAAAACTAATGTATATTCTTATTTATATATTTTTAATATGACAATAATAATAGCTGCCATCTATTGAGTGTCTACTCAATAAATTGAGTAAAGTATTATCCTAGGCATTTAAATATGGTATTTTACTTCACATGCTCTTTTGTATTTAGTACGTGAAATCAATTTAATTCCCACACACTCTAGGATGTGTATTTTAATACTTCCACTATTAGATATAGGGGCACATTACAGAGTTAATTAAAAATAAAAAGCTTTGCATGGACAAACAAATTGACAACCACTTCTCCCAGCTAATTTTGCCCACACTTGATTTAATCTTGCACTATTTGAGAGTTATATGCTTGTGTGTGCATGGCTTGAAGAATAAAATGAAGAAGTAATGTTCCAAGAACTCTACCTGAAACATCATTCTCCAATTTTACCAGATCTTTGAAAAGGAAGGAATACTAATACAAGTATGAGAAGTTTTCACAAGAAGTATCATACATAATCACCAATCACTAATTAACCTGTAACTTTAGAAAAAGATATCTTCATGTAAAATTTTCTCATCACATGAGACCTGAATTCTCACCAGTAAATGTTCAGTTAATGGCTATTGGTGTTATGCAAAATACTTTATAATCCTAAAATGTCCTTTTTTTTTCTTTAGTAAATGCTTTAAACTTCTTTGTTTTCTATTTCCATTTTTGCTGCTAGAAATATCTTCTCTAATATCTCTACTAATGAAAATAATTAAAATAACATCAATAAAGTACAAAATTCAAGAATTTCCTGTAGTTAACTTTAGGTAAAGAGGAAGTTTAAATTTTTCCTCCAATATTTAATGAAACACATATGCATACACACACAAACACATAAAGGTTTTCCCCCAGTGTCGTGAATGATATGCTGGAATTATTGAAATTAATCACCTTCTTGAAAGAGACATCCAATCATTAACTTAAATTCTCAGAAAAAAAATTGCATCATTGTAATTTCAACAACTGTCATTGCTCGAAGGCTAATTTACTAAAATTACATGCAGGAAATAACTGGCAAGCTAAAAATACTAAAATCTTCAGGAAAAAACTAATAAACTTACTGAGTACCTTTTCGCTGGTTCTCTTAATAAAAGAAATGCTAAAGACAAAATGCAGTAAGATACTTGGTAGGAAAGAAGTAGTGGAGAGTAAGAGTTGTAAACCCATGAAACCTAAGCACAGTGGACTCCTATTTGCCTGACTGCCTGAAGCACCTTAGTTTAGAAACCATCTTCTTCCTGTCTCAGTCCACATGGTTCTGGTAGAGCTACAGCTATCCCAGGGCCCTAGAAGGGGCCACGAGCCCCAGGCCTGGTCAATCATAGTCACTGACGGACTATGGTCCAATCCTGGTCACTGACGGACTCAAGGATGGAAACTTGACCCTACCCAGACCATTGAAAAATCTTTCTGGAACCAATTCCTGGCTTTATTTGGACATCTTGATTGTAACTATGCCTAAAGTTAGGCTCATAGATAATGCTCCAGAATTGCTTTGTGGGCATTCATGTCATAGAATATGTCCATTTTGCCTTCTAGTGCTAGAACTGACCGATTTTTATTAAAAAGAAAAATGTTTAGGCTTTCTATTGTGTGCATTTCTCAAAGTCTCAGCCACATCTGGAGGTTCCTTTCACAAAGGTGATTTGCATACAGGTTGGAACAATGTCTACTACGTGACTCCGACTAAAAATGTGCTTGTTCTGAGTAAAGAATCTTTGCAGCCTCTTAAGAATTTACCAAGTGTAATTAGATACACCCTGATTCATCCAAATGCTATCCAAAGGCTAAATATCTGTGGCTTTAATTGAAAAAGCTCATTAACTTTAAATACAGCTAACATTATTGAGGGAAAAAAAGTCTCAGTAGAAATCCTCTAATAGATTGTCTAGTAAGACTAAAAAGGAAAGGTTTGTGTATTCTAAACCAATTAATCTTGTCATTGTCTACATCATTCCACTTACTCTGGATCTGAGTCTAAGTGCTTTGAAAAGAAAACATATGCAGGCATGCTAGCTGAATCCTACTCATTTGCTACATGTTTAATAGATTTTAATACTTTAAATCATCTTTCTGGGTAACCAAAGAGTAGATGAGGGGAAATTTCTCTTTACAGAAGTTTTCCAGCTAACATATGAAAAAAGAGTGACACAATTAGAATCTAACCCCTAATGAATTAGGGCTTCTAGGTGGTGACTATCAATTGCTCCGTACATCACTGACAGCTGAAAGTAAGTACTAAACACCACTACAGTAGTCTTGCTCCAAAATGTGAACCTGAGTCTCATCAAGTCTCAAGATCAGAGTTTCTCAAGATCAACACTATTGACAGTTTGGGCCAGATAATTCTCTGTTGGGCGGGTGTCCCCTCAACATTCTCATGCATTGTCACATGTTTAGCAGCATCTCTGGCTTCTACCCACCAGATGCTAATATCATTCCTGTGTTATGAAAACCAAAAGTGTCTTCGGGCATTGCCAAATGTCCCGTGGAGGGGAGGAAGAGAGGGGGCAAAGTTACCCCCTGTTGAGACTCACTGCTCCGGATTCAAATACCAAGTAACAAGAAATATGTAGGATGGGCACACGTGGTCAACAACAGTATGGGGTTGCAATCAACAGTAGCCACACAGAGAGGAAATTCTAAAGGATAAACAATGTTTCTGATTGCTAGCAAAGAAAAATAAAATGGAGATAACATGCATTAAAAGTGATTTAAGAGATAGATCAGCTAATCACAACACGTGGACCTTATTTGGATCTTGATGGAAGCAGGCTATAAGACAACAATAAGCAAATCATTTGAACACAATAATTTTAAGGAATGATTACTAATTTTTTAGGTGTTAAGATGCTGTAGTTACGGTTTTTTGTTTAAAAGTTCTTATATTTTGAAACTACATATAGAAATATTCATAGATGGAATGAGATGATGTCTAAGATTTGCTTTAAAATAATATAGGGACGCAGGTAAATGGGTGGAAGAATAAATGACACAGATGGGTCATGAGTAGATAATTTTAAAAGTTAGATAATGGCCCCATGATGGATTGTTATACAATTCTGCTTATATAGTACAAGTTTTAAAAATCCCAAGATACAAATTAAAAATAAAGTGAATTATTTCTAGAAAAGGAGGTTTGTTCATAGCAAGGACTGTGAAGAATGTAAGAACTAAAGTCTTCAAGAAAAAATATATGTACAGCTACATGGGACATCTTTGGATAGGCTATTGAGCTTTAGAACCATATGTTTAAGTGTGAATAGACTGGAAATTTTTCTTTGAGGAGTTATTTCTGGACTTCCAATTCTATTCCATTTATCTATATGTTGTTCCTTGTGTAAGTACCACACAGTCAAGATTACTGTGGATTTATAGTAAGTTTTAAAATTGAGAAGTGTGAGTCTTACAACTTTATTCTTCTCTTTCAAGATTGTTTTGGTTATTCTGGATTTCTTCCATATCCACATACATTTTAGAATAGGTCTGTCAATTTTTGCAAACAAGACAGAAACGATTTTGATAGGGAATGCATTGAATCTGTAGACCAATTTGGAAAATACTGTCATCTTAACAATTTGTCTTCCAATCTATGAACACAAAATGTCTTTTCATTTATTTAGGTCTTAATTTTTTTCAAGAAGGTTTTAAAGTTTTCAAAGCATAAGTATTTAATTCTCTTGTTATATTTATTCCTAATTTCAAATAATTTTTATTAAAAACAAACCTATTGGCATCTAGTTTCTAAGCTTTTTCCCCTTCTCACAGTCTAATCTCCGCATGTTAGTGCAGGAATTTGCAAAGCAATTGAACCAGTAGTAACATATTTAATTCTCTCCCAACTTATGAAGGCTGCTCTGCAGATCTATTGTAGAGGAAAAAGCCTGAGCTTTCCTGTTCAATTTTCTATTTTTCTCCCAGTTTTAACTGTATGAACTTGGGTTGCTTATTTAATTTCTAAGCCTTGGTTTTCTTATCAGCAAAATAATAATAGGTAATATTTATAATGTACTTCTTATGATCCAGGTACCGTTCTGAGTGTTTTATACATAGTAACTAATTTAATCTCCATGACAATTCAATGAAGTAGGTATTTTATAGATGAGGAAACCCAACATGCCAACTGGCCAAGTGACTTGTGCAATCACATGGTAAACACTAGAACTGTAAATCAGGCTAAGGCTGTTAGCCTCTGAGGTCCTGCTGTTAAATAGTATGTTAATTCCTTCCTCAAAAGTAGCAAGGAAAATTAAATGAGAAAAAACACATAATGTCCCTGACACAAAGTAGACATTGTGTAAAAGCTGTTCTTTATTAGACATAAGTTCTCCCCATTTTGATTGAGGACTACTGATCTTTTTATTGAATAAAAATGCTTTATACGAGTAAGTAATCTTTATTTCTATTAAGATAATAAATACAGAGGTAGATTAACTGTGAAACTAATAAAATTTAGGCTTCTAGTCCCTTCACTTGCGCTAGCCCTTTCCAAATCTTTGTTTCTAGTTTATCAACTTGTAATCTTTTAAAAGAAGTTCCCTCAAATTTTATAAATTTTAGATGCACAAAAACTGGCTTTGTTCCTAAAACTGGCTTTGCTCCTATTTTCAGGAGGATTAGAGGATAACTCAGGGATTTCTAGTTTGGACAAAAGAAGGGGGAGTGTCACCTACAACTGAGGGGAAGGAGGAGTAGGGAAAGAAGAAAGTTCATTTGTAGATGTGTTCAATTATGGGTGTGAGAGGAGCAGTCAGAGAGAGAAAGCCTGTTGGAGAGGTACTGGAACAACGATACAAATACAGGAGCCATCAGCAAGAACGTTAGATAAAACCACATGAATGAATTCTATCACCTCAGAAAAGTATGTAGTATTCGCCAGTAGTTCTCAACCAGAGGCATATCAACCAGTAGATGCCTGGGGACGCTACTGGCATCTAGTAGGAAGAGGCCAAGGATGTTGTTAACATCCTACAATGAACACAACTGTGCCCTATGACAAAGAATTACCTGGTCCAAAATGTCAATTGTGCTGTGGTTGAGAAACCTATGTTAGATTAGACCAAAGAAGAGACTGAAGAAAATGTGGTTGAGGAAAGAATGAGAAGCACCAGGATTTCTGCAGGCAGAGATGGTCAAAATGCGCTCTTGAAGGGACTATTCAGAAATACAGGAAGCACAAATTGCTTCTTATTATTCCCATGTTTTTATGTTACCCCAAGGAGACCATCAGACTGTCTTGTCGATGGTATCCTCCATCTTCTCTCTGCAACTGCTGTGTCAGAGTGATGATTCTCAGATTAAGTAACATAAGCTAATTATGTCCAGGATAATAAGAGTGTGAATAGCATGCAGATGCTCAACATCTGCTAATTTCAAATTGAATAACTCTTCAAGTTAATGCTTTTTTGTGGGACCTGGAAGAGTCGCTGACACACACAGTCCCAAATGTTTGTTCTGCAACTTTTGTTTTGCATCTAGTGTTAGGGTGTGTCTGGATTGATATCATTCCGTGACACTTATGGTTTATATTAGTTGCTTAGTTAAGGAAAAATTGAAGATAAATTATTTTTGTGCCAACTTTCACAGATAACAGCAGTGATTGTCCATGTGGGTTTTGTGAATGGGTAAGTTCTGGGGAGAGACATGTTATACTCAATATACAAAAAGTCTACATTCAAATAACCCTTTTGCCTGTCCCTGAACAGTTCCTTTAATCCTCCTCCTGTGATATGGATTAAGCTCAAGAATGCATATAGGGTGAGAGAGGCAGGCTTATGGGTAGGGATATGGAAAAGGAATCATGACACATTCTCTCTGTACATATTCTCAAGTCATGATCCTACCTGATAATCCTCACAATTCTCCCCTCTTCTTTACAACTGCTCCAATTAGTTTGTTAGAATCTTGTCCTAAGTATTTTCCTTTCTTCTAACTATGATCTTGGATTCTCTCAATCATATTTCTGATTCCCCTACTATATGGGAATATCTAGTTGTTTTGTTTGCTTTGCATGTTTGTTTTGTTTTCTGCTTAGCATTTTTTGGGTTGTCACTCACTCAGTCCACATGGGTTGGGTCTTGGACTGAGGCCTGGCCAGTTTTTGTGTTACATTCTCTTGGCCATAGTGATTGGTTCACAGATGGCTTTATGGCCCAGGTTAACCCAGAAAGATTCAGTCCCATGGCATTGAGAGTCTGCTTGGAAACAAGGCTTATAAAGCAGAGCATATCTAAAGGATGAAGATAAGGAGAGAAGGAAAAGAAAGCCAAAGTGACAGTGAAAGACAAAAAAGGCAGAATGATAGAGAGAGAGGAAGAGAGTGAGGGAGAATTCTCACATAATTTGAGCTTTAGGATTCAGCTGGATCTGAAGATCCATTCCCAGACCTTTTATTAATTAAAAAAACGGTTGAGTTTCTACTAATTACCTACAAAACCAACCTCACTCATGCCTCTACTTGTTTAATAATAATTCTTAGGGCCACTGTAAATGGAGGATGAAAGAATAGAAACAATGCTCATGAAGCTCACAGTCTAGTTAGGAAGGTAAATTTTAAGTAAGAGAACACACGAGTATTAAGTGTTGAGGAAGATGTACAAAGTGCTTTGGGTACACAAAGCGTGAGGACTTAATCTGATCAAAAGAGTCAGGAAAAGAGTCTTTCAACTGAAACCCCAATAACACTGATCTACACAATTAGTTTGTATGCTTGTTACTATTGCTATATAATAATAACTTAGCAGCTGAAAACAGCAGATGCTTTTTATCTTATCATTGTGGTTTAGGAACCCAGGAGCAGCTCAGCTGAGTGTGGTTCAAGTTCTCCCATGAGGCTGCAATTAAGGCGTCGACTGGGGTGGGGTCATGTCAAGGCTCAAATGGAAAAAGTTCTGCTTCTACACAGCCTCCAAAGATTGGCGCCCACTTGAGCTTCTCTGCAACACGGCAGCTGGCTTCCCTTGGTATGAACCATCCCAAATAAAGAGCTCCCAAGACAGAAGCCACTGTCTTTTTATAACCTAAACTCAGAAGTGACATATCTTCACTTCACCATATTCTGTTCATTAGAAGCAGGTCACCAAGTCATGTTTATATTCAAGTGGAAGGGAGTGCACAAAAACTGAGTACCAGGAAGTGGGACCCTTGGGGGCCACCTTATAGGCTGCCCCCCACAGTTTGGGTTCTCCTAAATGCAGATCTTGAGACAAGAATTCAGGTGTAAGCAATATATGGTGAAATTGAACCCAAGAAGTATTGTGAGAAAGCTGGAAGTAAGACAGGAAAGGAAGAGCAACCAATACAGCATCTTTAATGTTTGGGTTACAGCTCTGTGCCACTGGGCTCCATGTTGCTAGGTTCCCTGTGAAAAACTGTGGGAAACTACACTCAGAATTGTCCCACCAAGGAGTAAGAAATCTGGGGTATTTATTCACCATCCCCTGTCCCATGGTGCTCCATACAACCTGGAGTTTTCTGCAAGGATATGGGCAAACGCCAGCAGCATCTGCTATATTTGCCTAAAGGACTATGTGTGTCTATTTTATCTGGTTCCTGGGACTTTCCCTCCTTGGCTCTTGCCCCCACTCATAGGAGGCTGGGTGGGATCATCAACTATTGATATAAAAGGAATTGTATTCAATTATAAATATCTACAATGCATCATATATATATATATGCATGTATGTGTGTACGTGAACATATTTTTGGCTCATTTGAAGTTACAAAACTCTCAAAATAAAATTCCAGCTTTTAAAACATGTCTAGCTTACTGGAGGAGATAAAGTAGGTACAAAATAGCTATTAGATGAGAGTCCAGTACTAGTAGTATACATCAAATACCATGGGAGAAAAATGGGAAGACTTTATGGATGAAGAATTATTTGCCTAGATTTTGAACAGCAAAAAGATGGTAGATAACTATTTACATTCTAAAAAGAGATAGAAATATGGTTTGACAAGAGGCATGTTATGCCAAAGAGGCTAATAATGGCAGAGAAGATTGAAAGCTGGATCTAGATACAGGAAAGTTTTAAGCTCCATGTTACGAATTAGATTTCATTGGCAGTGGAGGATTGATTAAATAAAATGTTTGAGATAGATGTAATATAGTTACGTATTATGTTATAAAAAAGAAAATCTCACCTTAATGAGCATTCACACTTCATACTCAGGAACAATGATCAGGGTGAAAAATGGAATTTGTGAAATTTCATAAAAAGTTACATTTGAAGTAAATTGCTATTGCAATTTATATTATATTATATAGTATTATTCATAAACTCTTAAGCATTTCATGTGCTCTGGATCAGAGGTTGAAAAACTTATTCTGTAAAGAAAGAGTAGAATAGTAAACATTTGAGGCTCTGTAGACCACATGGTCTCTGAAGCAACTAGTCAGTTCTTCCATTGTAGTATGAAAGCAGCCACAGACAATGTATAAATAAATGAATGAGATTATATTCCAATAAAACATTCTTTATTTTTTTAAAAAGCCCAGATTTAGCCCACTGGCCATAATTAGCTGATTCCTGCTTTAGATCAATTCTCCCCAAATTTTCAGGTACAAAAATCACTGGGGATTGGTTAATGCGAAGATTCTAATTCAGAAGGTAGGAAGTCGACCTCAGCATTTCTAACAAGCTTCTAGGTAAGGTTGATTCTGATGATTCTTGGACTACACTCTAAGTCACAAGTAGCAAATTTTCAATTAAAAGTATTGTTTCTGTGTTTGAACCCTGTTGTATCTGCTTCCATTCATCCCTAAGAACTTATACCTTATATAGAGTAAAGAGACATTAAGCCTGCTTTCCCAAACTGGCCTGATTTTAGGAGTCACTTAAGATACTTGCAATCTATACAGATTCTCAGGCCCTTTGCCCTGGAGATCCTAATTCATCTAGGGGACTGGGATGGGACCCCAGAGTATGGCCATAAAATCCCAGATGATTGTTATGATCGAGCAAGTTTGGGAGGCACTGGGTTAACTCACAGAGCCATTCTCCCTCTCCTGCAATGTCCATCACTCTCAGGAGTGGCTAACATTATTGTGATCCTGTCATGAACAAGGCACAGTCCGAGGCACTGGCAACAGAAGAGCATAAAGATGCTCTGTCTGTCTAAATGATCTTTGATCTCAGGCATCGGGGCTACAGGCAGTACTTTCCCTTAGAGAATTCAAAGGACCACACTCCTAAGCACATATTATTTATAGAAATATAGTCACTCAACCTACTCCCCAGTGAGTGTTGCTTTACTTTCTTCTTCAATTAAAGCCAGTCTTGAAAGAATCGGGAGTGATATTTACACTCCCCTAAGGAAAATGAAGTAAACACACCTAACACATTCACCTTAAGAAAAACACTTAACTAATAGACACAGGAATTACAGGATACCCTGGGTACTTCAGGCAAGAAACTGTGATCCATGTCTGGAGAAAAAGCTTTCTTTGGAGAATGCTGCCTTCAGACAGAGACGTAATTTTTCTGACTAGTCAAAAATGAGCACTGAAAAAATACATGGGTTTTCTTTAAGATAGATCTTCCTGACCAAAATGCCAGGGCCTTGAAGAAAAGAAATGAATTATTTAAATTGCCTGATAATTTCTTTGAAGAGAAAAACTTTATTAGTCATGGTACATTCAAACAATATAGGCTCAAACTGAGCCTAGGAGAAGAGGCACTATTGCTGAGGTGGTTTCAGAAGTGTTTGTCCTGGAATATTCCAAGTTCCTGGGGAAAAGGGAGGGCCTCTGCTTTTAGTTGTATTTATAATGTCTTTTCAAGGTTTTCTTGTTCCTACACTTCCACCTAGTAATTTTACATACTAAAAAGGACAGCTTATATGCCCACAACTGCTCTCAGAAGACTTCTCTCAAACATTCAATTCGTGTGACAATTACCCAGTGACTCACTTTCATCTACCTAACGAAATCGCAACTCCAGAGTACAAAGTGTAAGCCCTTTCCCAAATTATCCAGCCTCATCTTTGGCTAATCGCTCCTCATCATGTATACTAGAGTATAGAGTAATACCAACTTCTTTGAAGTCTCCTGGGCACACCGTAACTCATCATTCCTCAGCATTTTCAGGTGTTCTCCCTGCTTAGAAAACTTCCTCCTTTATCACTCCTCCTCTCCCCTCTGTCCAGTAAAATCTGATTAACTCCTCAAAATCAGCTCAAGCACAATCTTCTCTGTGAAACCGTCCCTGCCTTAGGAGCATGGTACTCTGGGCTTTCTTTGAACCTCATACCTACCCCATCAGCGCATTGTGATATCATGCTATTTCTATTCATTATTTGCTTTACATCCATTTCCGAACCAAATTACAAACTCCTTGAGAACAAGGACAATGCCAGTTGTCATCCAGTTCTACTTCCAAATAGAGTACTTGATACAAAACATAGGCTTGACCCACATCTAAAAATGCTGATGGCAATGCAAGAATGAATGGACCCACAGAGTGAAGACATTTACACAGAAATAGCTGTCAGGGCTGACCCTGGCTAATTGGGTGATGAATGGTTAAGCATAGTTCCTAAATTTCCCCAAATTAAAAAGAAGGTCTGGTTTCTAGGCTTTTAATCCATCTATGCTTGTACCAAGCCACTGGCATTGCATGAAAACAGGTTTCTGATACCCTCTGATCAGACACAGTCTTAGTCCTGATACACTTGTCCTAACTTACTCTACACACTCTCCCCCATGTGCTTCTTCTGATCCTCCCAGCTTATAACACTTATACTTCTCCAACTTATAAGCTCAGTACATTCTTGGGTTCTTCTTCTTGACTATAACTTGACTTTTCCCTCTGAATTCATGGTACCCCAAGAATAGGTACATCTTAAAATCCAGCCTGCCCTGAGAACTTGTTTGGTTAGCACTCTTGCTGGACTCAATTCCACCCTTTCAGATGGGATGCAAACATAGGGGGTGGCCTTGAAACACTAGTTAAGGAAAGTGACCCATATTGCAAATATTAGGGAAAAAAGGGAGGAACTGGAGTAAAAAACATAACTCTATAACCATGTTGACTGGTATATGTTGTTCCATTTTTATAGCCATTTACATTTGTCTCAAAAAATTACTTTACCTTTAGTATTCAGGTCTTTGAGGGAAAGATGCATTGAGATGAGAAAAGAGAAAAATATCATAGAAGAGTCTAAAGGTAGAAATGAATGAAATGGTGAAAGAAAACCAATATTTAGGGTGGAACAAATTTGCTTCCAATGCTGAATCTCTCTAGGAGTTCTGGTCAAAGTTCTCTTGCAAAGGAGGTGGAAGGAAAGAGATTAAAAGGAAACTACCAGAGCAACAAGACAGAGTGAGTCAAGACTCCAATACTGTGAAACCCTGTATCATCTATGAAATTCTTGCATTTCGCTATTGCTTAAAAGAGAAATAAACAGCTGTGTTAAAAAAGAGAGAGAGAAAGAAGAAACTGTTAACCTCACAAAAGGCTGGCAGGACTAGGGGATTAAGGTTTGATAGGTCATTTTGGTAGAGATGGGAAGGAAAGAAGGAGATCTGGTATTCTATTGTAAAAATCAGTTGATTCAGCAAGACCTAGGCTTGAATCTCAGATCTGTCCTTTTTCAGGCAGTGAGAACTTAGTGAAGTTACTTAGCTACACTACTTGCCCATTGCATCAGCTATAAAATGAGAATAAATATACGTAACTTTCAGGTTATTCTAGGATTAACTATGATAATCAATGAAGAATAGTTGATGCAATAAATGGTTATTATGAATATTATTACCAAAAACACATACTATATTATTTGAGAACATGCCTCCATTATGTTGATATCTGCTATTTCTTAGGAAAAGAGGATGCCTATTTAATTGCTACTATTCTGGAAAGTGTCCCTTTATAGGATAATGTCTAATTCTCCAAAGTCCATAACTGTTAGATTATTACTGATGCACCAGAATACAAATTAACATTTTTTCATTTCCTTTTCTTAAAGTCGAGTTCCCTCCATTTTGCTCAGGAATTCTCTCTTCAATACTTTCATCAGCAACTACATTCATTACAATTATTCAGACTAAAAACACTGGAGACATCCTTAATTCCCCTCTTTCACCCCATACCCAAGCCAAGGGCAAGTTCTGTTAGCTCATCACCTCCACTGGTACAATTATGGTCCAAGTTGCCTGAATTACTACATAAACTACATGGTTTAGCTGATTCTGCCCTGGCTCCCCTGGAGTCTATTGCAAAAAGAAAATCCAGGGTGATTCTTCCAAAACACCCTTCAGATGCATTCATCTCCTCCATTCAAAATCCTCCATTGCCTGCTCATGTCACTCAGAGAAAAAGCCAAAGTCCTTTTGATAGCCTTTGAGGTCCTGCACAATCTGGCATCCTGCTTCCTCTTGGACCACTGGCCCTCTCTCCCCCAAGCTTACTCCACACAAACTACGCTGCCTATATGCTGGTCCTCAATCATACCAAGCACATTCCTGCTCACAGCATTTGTGTTTGTCTGGAACACTTTTTTTTGAGATATCTGTATGACTTCCTCCCTCACATTTCTGACATCTCAACCAAAATACCACCTCTTCATAGACCTCCCAGGAAAGAAGTCAGGGAGGAAGGAGAAAAAGCTAAACTGAGGTACATTATAAAACTGATCGATGTTGTGGGCAGCCAGAGCTCAGTCTGGCTGGCTCCCTCCAGAGATCAAGTAGAATGCTCCCTAGAATTGTCCATCCAGATGGGAAAGAGGGAATATTCATCCACTATCACCTCCCTCCAATTGGTCCAGTGTTGCCCAACGGCATGTTACTCCCACTTGAGCAAGTAAGCACACCCATGTACCAGGATGGCCACAAGGGCTAACCCTCAGTGGGGCAGAGACTGGAGACACAAGGTACAACTAAATTGATGTGCTGTTAGATGATGCCTATATGAATCTGGCTGCTGCAGAAAAGGATAAAATAAGAAAGAGGGCTGAAAAAATACAAGGCAGGGCTCAAGAGTTATCTATGCTTCCCTAACTACTGTATCCAAAATAGCACTCTGTATCCACCCTGCCACTCCCTACTCCATTATTACCACCTCATGTATTCCCTTGTTTATAGGCTTAAATTTCTCCCCTACTGGATTACAAGCAGAATGATATCAGGGATCAACGACTTAGTGTATTCTGTTTACTACAGTATGTTTAATTTCTGGAATGGTATCTGATGTATGGTAACAAATATTTATGAAAAGAATGATACAGTGTCTGTCAACTGGTGTGTTAGTGTGTGTGTGTGTGTGTGTGTGTGTGTGTGAGAGAGAGAGAGAGAGAGAGAGAGAGAGAGAGAGAAATATCTAAATATCAAGCTGTCCTTTTACAGTCAAGATATGTTGGTGCTTTCTTCCCATTGACTTATCTGTCCATCCAACTTTTCTTACACTACAGGATGCTACATTTTTCATAAGTGAAGTAAAACTGGGCTTAAACCAACAGGTGTCAAGAAAAGCCCGTTGATGCACTAGACCGGTGGTTCTCCAATGCTAGCATGCTCCAAAAACACCTGAAGCACTTGCTAAAACACGGAGTGCTGGGTGCCACCTCAGATGTGTCAGGGACTTGGAAATGCACATTTATAACAAGTGAGACTGATGCTGCTGATTTAAGGACCACATTTGGGGATATACTACATTAGACCATTCTTGGAGCCCCTTGCAGTGGGCGTTATGCCCATTACACAGCCTGGCCCAGGATTGGTGAGACTCAAGGGAAAGAGCAGGTTTATTTCATTTAAGATGCTACAGAGCTCATTACAGCCCTGCTTCTTGGAGGAATTACAAGGTCACCATTATACATGGGATTTACTTACTACCTTCAGCTAATCCTGATGAAGAGTTCAGGCCTATTTAAGGGCTCTCTTTACAGTCAGTACTAGGACCATATTTTTTAAATAAACCATATCTTTCTTTAATTGGCATGTCTAAGTGGAAACAGAAAAACAGGATATGAAGACCAGAGTAACAACAGTGAAAATCTCAGAAAAACAGAAGGAAAATGAAAAAGGGCAATCCCAATGTGGGGGCAGGGCTCTTTTATGCTTGATAACTTTGGAGGAATCAAACTGATTTCCTTTGAAGAGAGGAAGAAATCTCAAGACAAATAATTAGCTCTCCATTCCACAGGAAAAGGTAGTTCCCTATCAGCAGTGGCCGGCTGCTACTATTGCTTTTAATGCCATAGTTTTTAATCAAAACCAGCTGCACTGATTTCAATGGGTGATTTGGATACCAAATCAGATGGGAGAGACAGAGAGACAGTATGCCAATGGTGTGTCTCTGTCATTGCTTTCTATAGCAGTCAATTTAGAAAGCAGTAGAGATACAGGATGCTCTTCCAGAAAATGAAACACCTCATGGCCTGCCACACCCTCCCACCCACTCCAGCACCTTAAACAAATTTGGTCATATTTTAATATAGAGTCTATTTCTGGGCTAGGTGCACTGGGGTGAGTATTTTTCAAGAACAAATGCTACTTGTGATTCCATGAATAGAAAGTCTCTCATGGCATAAGATTAACAAAGCTAATTATTAAGGAATATAAAATTAATTTACTAGCTGATTTAGTCCATGAGCTCATCTACCAGAGCATTGAATCCTTCTCTAGCGGTTTTTATTCCTAATGCTTATGATAAACTTGGGAATTTTCTTCAAAGATTATTCTAATTCCAGAACCATCTTCTGAACCTTTTCCATTCTGAAATTCTGAGGGAAGAGTGCATCATTTTGTAGAGTAAGGGTTTGAAATGATAGTTCTTTACTAAACCTTCTTAAGTATAAATATAGTATAAGATACATATATAGAAATATAGATGTTTTATATATATATGTATATATATATATACAGAGAGAGAGAGAGAGAGAGCTACTATATGGATATAAATACTGTATAGATAAAGACACAGTATGAAGATGAAATTCTCAACCAGTGGTCTTTGAGCCAAACTCGAATGTTTACAAATAGCCCTTTCAAGTCTCATCTGAAATCTCTGTCAGTTCTTGAAAGCATGTCTCATTCTCAGAATTTTATGAGTAAGTATTACTACCTCCTTAAATAAGTGAGAAAAGCAAATAAAATTATGTAATGATTCTTTTAGAATAATATCTAGAATTCTCTCGTAGGCTTTCTCATGTGGCAAATTCTCAGAAAAATCTAAACCTAAATTCTACAAAGATCTATAAAGATAATAAGTCTATCCCTATCTATTTACATTTCCCACCAAAACATTCTCTTGAGAAGTTTCTTTATGTTCTTTAATATAACGACATCGCTTTATTTCATGTGATTACAGACTTGCCTTAATAGAATTTGCATATGTGGGAACCGTCTCATCTTCAGTTCCAGTTGCAGATGTGCCATCACAAGTCCTTATTGCATTTTTTTTATTTCCTCTCTTTCCCACACCTGAAACCGAGCTGTTCATGTTGTTCTAAGTAAGGAATGACAAAACACAAACTTCGTTAGTTAACCCCTGGGAAATGACTCTCTTCAGTTTGAAATACATTTTTTAAATTGGCAACATTTTGAAAAATCTGAGGGCATGCTTGGATCAGCACAGTGGCATCCCCACGGGTCCTGCCAGAATCATGCCACGTGAGAGTCCCCGCCAGCAGCCCCTCCTAGGTGACAGGGTTGGAGCTGTGCCCCCAGCGGGCTTCAGAATCCCGTTGAGCTGTGCAGAAAACAAAAATACAGACTCTGAACACCACCACAACTCTCTAGTTAAACACACATACAAGATCTTTTTCAATATTAAGCAAAATGCATGGACATTTAGTTTACTTCACTGTAAACCTCCACATCTCAGAAGCATTAACACTGAAGTGCTGTCTAAGGGCCTATTCAAAACAACTCTGGAAAATGCTTCTTGTACAAAAAAGCAACTCTCAAAGCAGAATGGCAGAGCTCTACCATTTCATTGTGGTTGGTTTTGTGCTCACTTTGGCAATAAATAAGAAGCAAATTGCAAACTGAATACTTCTACTAAGATTCAGTTTTTTGCTGTGTGCTTGAATAACCTAACTAGTTTACAACAAATAAAAATGCAAGTGTGTGTGTGTGTGTGTGTGTGTGTGTGTGTGTGTGATCAGGTGCACAAATGGTTGGTGGCTGTTCATTACACATTTAGAAGCCACATGGTAATGCTGGGTCACTACACACTGCATCATGTCCTGAGTCGCCATTGTTACATTGCACTGCAGAGCCGTTATAGCCTATATCCTATTCCACAACAGTGTGTGCCTGGTCCAGATACCGTCAGAGCTTCCTTCTGCATCCCCAGTGTGGGCAGGGCTGTCTGCTATGGCTGAATCTCAACTATCATAAAGGACACAGGAGAAGCAGATCAAGTGAATAATAAAGGGATAAAAGTCAGAAGTGACTTTTGTCCACATGCCACCGAATCTTGATGGAGCCAATCAAAATTTTAAGAATAATCTTAGAAATGCTTCTTTCTTTGGGATTCCCTTATATACTTGGAAAATTTCCAAGCTAAAAGTTTAGAAGCAGAAATCAGATGGAAGTTTGGAGGTTTAATAAACAAACAATCTGGACAGAAAGAACACACTAAACTTTGTTTTCATTTAATAACATATACCTGGCCTTAATGAGACAATGGGGCAAATAAAGGAGACAAAGGCACAGGAATTGTGGCTTGGAGTTCAGACTCTAGTTCCAGTAGATAACAAAGAGCAAACTTTCTAGAGCCTGAGTTACTCATCCATAAAAGGGAAGTTGACTGAAAACCTCCATATTTCCTTCTAGCTCTCAGATTCGATAATTATAACTCAAATAACTTATGATTCTATTGCCACCATAAATAAGGGAATAAAAATCATGTGTTGTATCTCATATTTCTTCATTCCTTAATATTATGGTACAGCGTGGCTCTAAGAATATTTATAGGATCTTCTGTTTATATGCTCAGTCAACAAGCTAAGGTAAGTCTTGCAGAATCAACCATTTAGTTTCTATTGCTGCACTGGGCCACTGTAGCTATAAAATATTGTGGCAGAAGCATGTTGTAAGATAAAGGAAGTGTCAAGGTTATTTGCCTAATTCTGGCCACATATCTATAATTCTTTTTAAAAATCAGGTTTGAAGCACTCTAGCTATCCAGTCTGTTGGCATATAATCCCCCAAACTGACTGCACCACCCTAGGCTTTAACCAGTCATTAAGAACCTGGTCTTTGAATGTGAATATATGCAGTATAAACAGCAATAGAAATGAGCAAAACTAGTCAGATTCATAGGCCTCATTTCTTGCTTATCCTGATCAAGTATAGGCTTATTGTGATTTAAATAGTTCTGCTTCTGGGTGAAAGTTAGTGGGAAAATAATTATTATTCTTAAGCAGTGCAATCACTGTACATTTAAATGTGCATATATAGTGTGTATTTATTAAGTGAATAAATATTAAATGCCTACTACATTCAAAGCATACCTTAATCTATTAAAATGTTACAACATTTTTCTTCACCTTCTACTAACGCCCAGTACTAATGGATTCAGGGAGAAAGAAAATATTTTTTAATATCATTTAATCAGCCAGCCACAGGTCTATCTTAATTCCAGACATACACTTTTTTTTGACAAACTGCAATTTTATTATTCTCCTGATACACATAAAGTGGGCTTTCCCTATGAAGTGTACCTAAACCTCCCGGGCCCATGGTGTAACTTGTGCATAAAGGAGTACATGCTATTGTTCAAAAGCATGAACATGAGATATTTCCAACGGTGCTGGTGCGCGCACACATACACACACCACACACATGTCAACATCTCACCCTAAACGTTTGTACACCATCAGCGTGTTGCGGGACATGTTCTGCTTCTCCACATTTTAATTCTGAGCCACAGTTAATCGAAGCACGTGCTTTCTCCCTGGCAGCAGCACAACCCAGATGTGCAGCCCCTGGAAGGAATCACTCCAGCAGTGTCATCTGGCTATCACCGTCCCCTGTCTGGTTTCCTCAGCAGATCCCAAGGTAGCGATCTTGTGTATCATGGCAGCGACACTGACTTTCACACCATTCTCTTGTAAATGTGCAGAATTGCTTTGCTTCATGCATTTCTAAACTGAGTAGGAACAAATCACAGGTACAATGGATTTTCACTTTTAAATAACTGAGAAAAGGCAAAAGGTTTTCCGTACTTTCACGCGCGGTAGCATGTTCTATTCATATACCGAGAGTTGGGCTGAGCGCCTATAGACAGATGCATGAGCTGCTCTGGACTGGAGCTGAATTCTTAATTATTCTGCTGTATGTTGAAATCACACATGTTTGAGTGTAAAAACTCAACCATGTGCTCCTCTTAGACAAAGAGCCATTGTTTGTGGTTTTGGCCTCACAGTCTCTTGGGCTTCTGTGGTTCTAGGCAGAAATAGTAATTCAATCAGTTCAACTATACACAAAATAGGAACTGATTCTGGCAAATTTCTCCGTTTCAAACATATTCAACCCCTATTTGAAACAATTTTGCCCAATTTTCATGGAGGCTGCATTTTGATGGCTTGCATTACTTAGATATAAAGGCAAAGCTCTGATTTTCTCTAATAGTTTTGGTATTAAAGGAAGCAATTCCCATCCAATCTTACCAAATCGATTGTCCTACATCTCCATGGTTGCTATAGCTAATGGGCAGAATTTACTCCGAAAGTCTTTGAAAGTTTTTTTGAAATGAGAAAATAAAAGAAGGGCAAAAGAAAGATGTCTCAGAACAAATTGGTTTAGTAACCGAATGTCGCTTTCTTAAAGGTACATTGCTATTATTCTTATGCTCCTAGGAATAGTGCCTCTCACAGTTCTCATGTTGTCCTGAGTGTAAACTTGTTACCCAAAACAGTGTGATGTATTAAAGTTGGAGTCTACCTTTATTTTATAAAATTCTCTCACCATTGAAGTATATGATATTATGCTCTCAACACTGAAGACATGTATAGTCTTGGTGGGTAGAGTCAACAGCATGGTAGGCCTCGGTTCTCCTATTTCTATGTTCACTGTTGCACGTGATTTGGATAGGATCTTGACTGTCTTAATGGTGGAAATGGCACCAATGTGATTAGGAGTTTTAAGTTCTCCTTTTTCCCCTGTCACTAGCTGACTCTGGGGTCTCAAGCAAGGTACTTAATTTCTCTGGATCTCATTAGTCTCATCTGTTAAAGAGATCAGTATTTTCTCAATTTCTTTAGCACCAGAATTCACTTACTAAACAGAAAGTCCCACGTGTGGAGAGATAGGAACACTTTTACACTGCTGATGGGACTGCAAATTAGTGCAACCTCTGTGGAAAAGAATTTGGAGATACCACAAAGAGCTACAAGTAGAACTACCATTTGATCCAGCAATAGCACTATTAGGCATCTACCCAAAGGAAAAAAAGTCATTCTATAATAAAGACATCTGCACTCAAGTGTTTATGGCAGCACAATTCACTGTAGCAAAGATGTGGAAACAATCCAAGTGCCCGTCAATCCATGAGTGGCTTAACAAAATATGGTATATGTATACAATGGAATACTACTCAATTATGAAAAATGACGGTGATCTAGCATCTCTTATATTTTCCTGGATAGAGCTTGAGCCCATCCTTCAAAGTGAGGTATCACAAGAATGGAAGAATAGGCACCACATGTACTTGCCATCCAACTGGCACTGGCTGATCAACACTAAGGTGCTCACACAGTACAAATATTATTTGGGGGTAGGGGGGTTGGGGAGGCTGAGGTTGGCTAAACTCACAATTAATGATGTGGTGAGCGTTGTAATGGGGGAAGGGCACGTCTCAAATCATGGTTGGGAGGTGGCAAAGTCATAACATGTAACCAAAATATTTGTACCCCCATAATTTCCGGAAATAAAAAGAAATAAAGCAGATGAAAGCTATTCAGATATTAGTGTTCATTTTTAAAAGTTCACATTTGTGATATGCTGACTGGCCCTACAGTAACCCCTAGGACCACACAGATGAGAGAGCCTCACTCTAGGTGTAATGAAAACTTCAAAGGATGCCGGATCACTGAAGATTTTATGCAACTGCGTTACTAGCCCCTAAATGCCCAACCTCTGGGACTTTTAAGAGAGAATAAAACTGTTAGTGTTTGAGCCATAGTTATTTAGATTTTCTTGCCATGCCGCTGAATCTAATCCTAACTAAGCAAGTTGTGTCTTCTTCCCCCACAAAAAAAGGTGACCATCTTTCCTGTTTTCTGTAAGATGTGCCGAGAAAGGAGTCCTGTGTTGGAAGTACTGAGACTAGAGGGATGAGATGGTTTTCTGTGTGCCACTTTTATCCTCCTCACATTTTTTTAATTCAAAGCTATCACCAAAGGCCTTACATCTTCACAATACTAAAAAGCCAAACAAATATTCACTAGTCCAGGCCTTAGAGAAGAAAGGGAAGGTGTAGAATTGGAGGGAAAGATGGAAGAGGGTGAATGCTCACAAAAGAAATAAATCATGTAACTTCTGAGTTGGATATTTTCAAGGTTGTACATGATATCCAAATGCCTAATTCCCTGTAGAACTTTTACTCCACCCTGATGTAGCAGGTAGTAAGTGTGAGAAATGCAGAGACATGTTTTACTCATCCACGTCATCCATGCTCAGAATGAATTATAAACTAGTGGAGTAACATAGCATGGAAACTAGTCAGTGCCAGTACTTTATATACCCCTAAATGTGTTATCCACTCTCTCCTTGAACATTTTCTGCAATGGGCTTTCATTAGCCTCTGCCTCCAAAGTGTTTCCTTCTGCATGCAGATAGTACTGATTGACTTCTCTATCTAAAATAGCACCCCACCACTCTACCCCCTTTTCTTTACAGCACTCAGCACCTCCTGACATATTGCATATTTTTGTTTCTCTGTTTATTTGACTCCATACCCCTCACCCACCAATGAAAGTACCATAAGAGCAAAAACTCTATTTTGTTCCCTGCTCTATTTCCAGTGCCCAGAAAAGTACCTGGCATATAATAGATATTCAATAAACATTTATTGGCTAGATCAATTTTAAGAAGGTTCTTTTTGCTATTGAGCCAAAACACACTAGGATTATTTAAGTCTATTTCACTTCAATTCATAGCTGGATTCATTTTATGTTGTATTTCACTTTATAATAGTGAAAGAAAGCTATTTACATCTCATGCTAATATCTTGACAGTGAAATGAGATACCAAATGGCAACCTCTTTCGATTAATCCTTGATAAGGGTGCTGAAATCACATCAAGTATCTTGAATGCCTTTTCCATATGACAGCTCGTCAATTACCAGGAGACAGTTATCATATATAATCCAACAGCATTCTCACCAATATTCTCTTATTCAAAACTAAAAGTCTGCAATCTTGAAATCATTTCTCCTACAGCTTATCATGTCTCTTCATCATTCTTGTTACTCCCCTCCGGTTGTGCTCTAATTTGTCAAAACTTATCTTAAAATGCAGTGCTCAGTCTTGAATGTAATGCTCCAGGTGAATTTGTGCAACATAGTATAGAACAAGGCTCTCAACTCTCTTTTTTAGACACCACGTTTCTATTAATGCCTCCTAAGAGACATTTACTTCTATACTTAAGTCATATCTTTCTCTTTCTTATATCCTAAATATTATGAAATATTTCGTGTGAATATACAAAGTGACTATTTAACAGTTGGTTCAGTGCAATCTTTACCAGCTAAGCCAGGAGGAAGCAGCCTGACCCCTGAAGGGCAGAGAAAAGCCAGCCTGGGGAAAGCAGGAAATAACTAGCCAGCCCAGAAAGGTCTCCTAGTGGGAAGGAGGAAACTTTGTCTGCCTCATACAGTGTAATCACATGCAAATTATTATGTCTTCTACAAACACATCTTCCAATAAGTAACTAGGCTGTTCGTTCAATACTGACAAGCGTTTAAGGCTATCTCTACAAGATACCAAAACATCTGGAAGAAGAGAGGTAAAAATCACCCAGATGTTTCAGGAATGATAGGGTTGATACAGCAGCTAGTCGCAGCTGCCACAGTCCTTTTTTGGCACTTTTACAAGACCTCATTGAACTTCTTATGTTTCTCCAGTATACCAGCTTGATACACATGAACACACACACACACGCACACACGCACACACACACACAGAGGGAGAGAGAGAGAAATCGTGAAGGACTTTCACGGCTTATCTAGGAGAAGAAAAAAGATTTAGATTTTAAATCTTCAGAGTATACATCAATGAAAGATGTCAGTTTGAGATTACTATTTACACTTGAAAGTTGCAGTGGTATTTGGATTTTCATTTTTCAGAGTCTTTAGATGTTTAGAACTTTTCTTATACCAGAAACATGTTGGTTCTCCCATGATGACAAATATCAAGTGCCTATTTCTAGCACTTTCATCTTTTATTTTGTCAGTTATCTCATCTGCAGCTGCCGAATCGCTAAGGTTCTGTTGTGTTCCATGATTTGGGAAGTCCATGAGAACGTGATAACAGAATCATAATCTGACAATACTGTGGTCATTGTTTTTTTTTTACACAGATCTAGCATCTGGAGACAGTTTATACAATGAAATATTAAATTAAATATTAAAATTATGTTCTTCCATGACATTCTTATTAGTTGAAGGACTAGGAAAAAAAGAGAGACCATAGAGAATGATATATCGGTCTGTTTCCATAAAAATACTTTTCTGCCAAAAATTATATAGATTCTCTTTACACTTAAGAGTTATAGTCAATTTTCCAAGGGAAAGAGACATATTATAGTGGCTAACTGCATAGGAAAGTCAATGCAGGCTTTTTTTGTGTGTGCTATGAAAAATTCTACTGTCATAATTAGGGAAATTTCTAATGCCACCAAGAAATGGGAAAGTAAAATGAACATATTGCTTCGAATTAAAATACAGAAATTTATAGCACCACCTATTGGTTTCAAAATAAATATTGATTTTTTTTAATTTTTACAAATTATAAAGAATAGTATAAAGAGACATTATTTTCAGTCATATGAAGATTTTGATTCTTCACTTCCTAGTGTTGCTATGGAAAATTTTTAAACAAAACTCAAGAGATGTGCCAACATGACTTTTTAAAACTAATATAAATTGAAGCTATTATATCCCAGGGAAGTAAAATAGAATTGGGATTTTTATTCACATATTTCTTGCGCCGAGTTATATTAAGTTTTTAAAATCACCCTTTGAGTGTTAATTTTAAACTGATGAAGTGAGTTGGGATGCATGTTTAACTGGAAAAGAGGAGCTAAAATACATCTGGCTTTTAATTTCTCCATTTACATCTTCTTCCCCCCAAAATCTGGAGAAGATGCTGAAAATCTTGAAGTACAATGAATTCTCAAAGCATTGGCTGTTTCAAACTCTTGTGGGCATGGTCTTTACCCTTTTATTTAGTCTAGCATCCATAAAAATGAAGGAGCCTTTGCAGGAATCCAGCATGTATCAGTCTGCATCTTTTTCCAGAATGCATGACCCTTCCTAGGGAGCAGGCGAACCATTCTTTCCCTTTCCCACACTTTAGGAAGCATATGGACAATACTTTATGGAAACTCCCTTCTCCACCCTTGGGAGAATTTGAGTTTATGAAAGGATCACTTTAAGTCTGTAATAGAGCTTATAAACACATTTGCCTCTCTGACCCTAATTCTTTTACATGGATTATTTTTAAAATCAAGTTTCCCGTTTTTAAGACTTGAAGTGAAGTAAAGGCCTTGAGGCCAACAAACATGACATCCTGGCCCTAATATCTGCAGCGGGCAAATGATCTGGAAAAAAGGAGCTTTGCACACAGGGCCTCAGAATAGAATTGAAGGAAAAACCATTTCATGTAGACCTCACATTAAATACAGGTTTGAAATGGTTTCTTTTTATTTAACCAAATAGTCACTTCTCCAAAATCTCCACAGGCATTAAAATATGAAAGATGTCTAAATGTGAAAGCAGAGGAGAGGAAACAAAACAACACAAAAATAATATTGGACCCTAAGATGAGTCAATCACAAGAAATTAGATACTGGTTCTTGTAAGGAAAAGAATTGTTAGGTGACACTAAATGAAATTACATTTTTGTAAATCAAAAATTGTCAAACTGTAAATTTCACACAATTCAATCTAATATGAAATGAAGGGAAAAATAATTCAACCATGTTTAGAAACAAAAATGAAAGAGATAGAGGAAAAGAGCCAATAATACTTCGCATAATCCAGATAGTGATAATTAGTATTAATACTTTAGGCTTTCTTAACCAAAACTATCAAAGTGGTTCATCTCAGCCCCTTCCATGACTGGCCTGGTGCTAATTTCTAATCATGAGCCCTTGCTACTATTTTCGTTCAAATTTATTGCTTCTCACCCAGTTTCTGACTGGTAGGTTTAAAATGTCCATATTTGGAACTGTTTGTCTCTAAGATAATTCAAGATGGGATCCATGATCTTATTATATTTTGGGATTTTTTTTAAAAAATCTTATTTTGTCTTGTTATTTAAGATTTTAAGAAGATTGGGGACATCCACAGCCTGATTAGACTCGGAATCCATCAAGACCCATCTCCTTTCATACTCCCCCATATTCTAAACAGGCTTCACACTAAGCAGCCTTCACACCCTCCCTGCGGGTCTTACTCACAGAACAAGCCATAATAACAAGCTTCCATGCCCTGGCTGGCTTTTTGGCTCAATAGGAGAGTTCTGTTGCCAAATCCTGCTTCTAGGGCTTCACGGGTTTATCCTTACATGCACCTTAGTGATGTGCTATATTTTGTCTCTTCCGAGCTCAGGTTCATTTTCTATGTCCTCTGGTTGCTATTCGGGCAACAAAATGTCTACATCTGGAAGGAAAGAAATCTCTAATATATTTTTGCCTTTTCCTCTGAAAAATATCATACTGTCGTGCATATGGAGAAGAAGCATGTTAGTAATAAGAGAAGGAAATGAAGGGGTCAGCTGGGGCTGTTAGAGACAGTCCAGATGAAATTTAAAGAGGTAACTGCAGGGATGGTTTTTGAGAAAACTAGGTGATGTTAGTTTCGAAACCTACAGCCCATAATCTGGACTCGGCTAAAACATCTCAAAAAGCTTAGGTCAGACCTGCAAGATTTACTTATTCCAAGCATAAAACAAGGAAATATGAAAGGTTTGTTCTTTCTTTCTCTTTAATAAAGTACATTAACAAACTGTTTTTGGAAACACAAATCTTTTTATGGAGTAAGAACTAGCACTTTAAAAATGAGAACTGTGTGTGGGGATGGTGTTTATTTTTGTACACATAAATATACACACATGTAATGATTATTAATATTTACATGCAGATACACATATGATAATGATTGTCTCAGAAAGTGGTGTAGATCTAGAAACAATTGGCAGACAAAGAAAGGAAAACTGAGAATGGTCCAGTCTATGAAACTATCCCAAAGGACAACATTCCCAACAATGGGAGACAGATAGCATAATAATCAACATAAAAATAACATGGGGGAGGGGGATTAGAGAGTTCTTCAGCATTTTATGCATGCATGTGAAAGGTTTTAGAACCTAAATTCTTTTCAAGTGTACTTTTATTTATGTGTGCAAAAATAGATTGACAGTTTCAAGTGAAGGGTGAGTGGGTGTCAGAGTCTTAGCAACTAGTGATAACTGCAACTCTTGGGTGGGTGTTGGCTAGATGGAAAGAGAAAAAGGCAGACAGAAAGCCCTCCTTCCTAAAAGGATATACCCACCACGAACATGCCACTGTCCACTACAGAGCATGTGTTTTGTTACGTCTCTGCAGGATTCGGGTGATTTTTATCTCCGTGCAATGCACGCCATGGAGTATTTACATGTTTGGGTACATCAACAAAGATAAAAACAAAACAAAACAAGAAGAAGCACACAACACATACACACATACACACACAAAATGGGATTGTGCTCTTTTGTTTTGCATTTTCTGTAACCCAGATTGCGGTAATTATCTCCCTGGCTTTACAAGCCTTTTCTTTCATTCTAAAGGCAGTTTTTGGAATCGCGTTACACTTAACTCAGTTTAACAAATAAGAGTAGTCTGGCAAAATGGCACCATGTGCTTTCCACAAATATTTGTGGTAGAGGCAAGCTCTCAATGTTTTTATTATGCCCAAGGTTCTTCGGTTTTAAAGCAAGTGGAATAATGTAAAGAAGGCAGAGAAGCAGGGATTTGGGAACTGGGTGTGTGTTGGATGCGCTTTGCAGAGCCTCCTATGCCAGAGAGCGAACGAGGGAATAGATACATTTTAAAAATAACTGGGGGAATAAAAAGAGCAAAAAAAAAAAAAAAAAAAAAAAAAGGTTTGGAGGCATTTAGCAGAGCACAGTTTACCCTGGCGTGAGCCACAGGCTAATGATAGAATAATAACATTTGGCGCTGGAGCCCCAAGAGGCTGACAATGCGCTCACTGTAGCCTGGGCGCTCCGCACGTCTGCGGGGCTCTGCAGTCAGGACAAAGAGTTGTGGAACAGGGGCAAAGTAGAGAAGGGAGCGAAGGAGAGAGTCTGCACTCAAGTTTACTGTAATATAAATACACACACACTGCACTACAGATGTTCCTCATTGGCAAAGGCTGCACATAATGACGCTATGTGCTTCATAATATTTTAATGAGCCTTTTCTCCAAATAGCAACGAAAATGAACAATAAGAAGCTCTTAGGGAGGGAAAGTTGGTGTTGTTTTTGTCCCTGGGAAAAAAAAAATTCTCATAATAGGTTATATTAGAATGGCAGAAAAAACACTGGTCTGGGTTTAATAAAACTGAATTGTATCTCAAATATGGTTTCTTGAAGCTAGTTTTTTTCCCCCCTCTTCAACTTTAACAGTTCATTCAGACTAAAGGAATATACAAAACCCAGGGGTTACAGTGTAATTCTGGTTGATTGTTTTTTCCCCTCTCCTTTCTCTCTTTCTGTCTCTCTCTCTCTCTCTTTCTCTTTAGGGGGGAAAAAGCCTTAAGTGAAATTGTTGCAACAATGCTGTTAATATATTGTGCCAATTAAAGTCTTGAAATAAATAACAAACCACTTAATATGTGTTGTAAATGTCGTGCTGATTTAAGTATTGTTACGCATAGATTACATCTCTTCGGGGAATGGATGACTAGATCCTCAATGGAAGTGGTGTGTGTGTGTGTGTGTGTGTGTGTGTGTGTGTGTGTGTCCTATTGTTCTATTTTATTTTGCTATCTGGTAAATTCCAAATAAAAAATAGAGTCAAAGTTTGATATCTGTAATAATGCAGCCAGTTTTTAGCATTACTACCCCTGCAAAGGAAATAATTAGTTTTGACCATGTTCAATACTTCATTAAAAAAAAAATCTCTGTAGCAAAATTAGAGTATGCATCTTATTTGAAATGCAACTCTATAAATGGGTTCTTTCACAAACCTTTTAAATTTTAGGGTAAGTTGAAAGAGTTTAGTACGTGGACATGTAAGTAGGAAAATTCTGATAACAATAATAAAGAAAAATAACCTCTGGATACTATGTGGAGAAGAAAAATAAAATTGCCACATATAAGATATTGTGGATTCAGGTATGGAGCATAGATATTATCTTCTTAATTTGCGGATGAGAAATCATTATTCAGAATTTTCATTTCTCATGTAAAAATCCTATCATTTACTAAGTTTGATATTTTTATTACTGAAGAATATCCCCTACCCCTCTCTCGTGTTTTTTTTGTTTTGTTTTGTTTTTTTTGTGAACCTCACTGGGCCATTTGCATAGATGAAAGGTGGAGGTACATTCTCAGATCAGCAGGCTTAAATAATTCAAATTATTTTCACCTTTTTCATTTTAATGTGAGCAAGTGAAAATTAAAAAGTGGACTCCAGAGATATATTTATATCAAATAACTTTTAGAAAATTTCTAGAAATGCCATTTAAAAACAGCTTAATTGCCAGCATCTTCTATATCTGTCCTCCTTTGGAATGTAAAATTATGTTAATAGGGAAGACTGGTGGCCACTACCAAACTTGTGCTGCCCTCAGAATCAGAATTAAAATGAAATTGAATTATGATGAGTACAGCTTTGGCGTCAACTTTATTTTAATTTTCAATTTTTTAGAAGTAGATGCTCTATGAATGACAGTTTTGTTAACTTAATTGGCCAGAATATGTTAACAATCTAAATATTGCTCACTGCCTCCCAGATAAATGCCCTGCAAGTGATAGATCTTAACATATATATGGAAACAAATTAATTTTAAAAATGAGTTTTCTGTATACATAGATAATTATATGAAAGGTACTAAATAGGCATGTGCGGCTTTTGATGAATTTTTTGTTTCCAATCAATTATCTCAAGATTTAGACATTTTTAAAAGTAAAGCAGGTAACAGGAATAAATTAAACTACATGTGGGCAGAATCAAATAAGACCTGTCACAGAAATGTATGCTTAAAAGCACGAACACAGTAGCTGGAGTATATGAAATCAAATCCTCGCTCTGTCACTTAACAGCTGTATGACCTTGGACAAATTACTTAACCTCACTATACTTTGGTTGATCCATCTGTAAAATGGGAATGATAATAATACCTCCCCCAAAGTTTTATTGAAAGAACTATATGAATTAATAAATGTAAAGCACTTAAAACAGTGTCTGGCACATAAGCTACTTGCTAGCACTCAAAAACTACTTGCTAGCATAATAATAATCGTATTATCATTATCATTCAATGAACCCAGTACACTATTAATAGATATCTCCGCTTACCAATTGAACCATGAACTGGAAATCCTGGGTCTCAGGTTCAGCTCCCATGTTGATCAACTGGCTTTGTGATCTTCATTTAGCCTGTTGTAGTCTCCCATTTTCTTTAGCTGCGAAACTGGGGAAAGTTGACAGAGATCATTTATGAGTCTGGTTATCTATTAGAACACAAACCTTTTAAAATAATTCCCAAGTTTACTAAAGACATCTAAGGATACTACAAAAAAACACGTGACGTGGGGGGAACTAAAGCATTGAGGCTGTCCCAACGCCTGTGTCTGTGAGAATGTGGCCTCTGGACAAGGTGCCACAGCATAAAATATTGTGGCCACCCTGTACAGCTGAGTGTCACTATGTTCTAAGGCTGCATTTAGAGTCGTGAGTCTCAACGCCTGGCTCTCTCAGGAGAACAGCCATTCCTCAGAGTTCGGCAGTTCCAATCCTAGTATGTGACAGACCACAAATTTGTCTTCAGGGATACATGGCTTCCTCTCTCTGGACAATCATCTTTCTTGGTTCCCCAGAGTATTTTAATCCCTTCCATAAAATTAAATTAATACTTTTTTAAAAAAAAAACCACCCAACAAGCAAAAGTGCTCCCAAGAGTTTTCTCTCGGGAGCTGAAGTTACTCCTTTGCCCGACTTCTGCCCTCAACACCAACACTATTCAGAATAAAGTGCTTCTCAGCAGAAGTCTGTGTGGAAAATAAAGTAACCTGGGTGCTAGAAAGTTGACCTGGACGCTAGCACCAATGATTTTTATTGATGTGTGTTGAAAATATTTCACACTCTGTCTGCTTAATAGTAAATAACACCTAACAGGTCATGAGCACTTACCCTGAGCCACACCACCTTCCAAGCGCTCTCCTCGTATGGACTCATGTATTCCTCACCAAACCCTATGAGGGCAATTCCATCACATGTCTCCATAGAAAACCAGACAGAGTGATTAAGGTCACACTGTGAGGAATCTAAACTTCCTCTGACTCGAGAACCCAGAGTCCTAGCAGCCATACTGTCACCTAACTCCTGCAATAAACGCAAAACAACACATCATACAAGCAAAGCCAAAAAAGCTTCCCAAGTAGATGTCAGGATTCATGACTACCCAATCAGACTGAAATATGCATCCATTTGCCACCAGCTAGTTTAATGCTTTACTATTGGAATAGTGATTTCACATCTTGTTCTGATTTTAATTTCCCAATGACCTTAAAAAGTGAGGAAAACCTGGGTTTTTAAAAAGTACATGTTAGCACTTCCTTTTCTTGCCCATAACTCCTACTTTAGATCGTTTCTAAGGAAACTAACCTTCCGATACTTACATACTGACAAGCTGTAATACTAGCAAGAAAATCCACTAGATTCTCTAAGAATACCAAGCCCAGATCCTCTAAATATGGTAATAGACAGAGAATCTCCCACTGAGATGGCTCTCTGAGGCCCTGCTTGAGTTGCATTAGAGAAGTTGTCATTAGTCTACCACTGTTAGTTCAATTAATGAAACCAAGTCTAGCACCCGGAATTGGCCAAGGAATGAGTAGTACCTTCACAGAGGGGACAGCCCTGCTGGACCCAAGTTGTAGGTGCCTATTCTGGCCATCCTGCCTATGCCTTGATTCTCTTTTCATTGCCAGCCTCAAAGGAGTGACATTTTATTTTATTAAGACAGGCAAGTACATAACTCCATTTGACAAAAAAGAAAAGTGCAGTGTGATTTGACACTGTGGATGAATTTTGAAATAGTAAATGGAGTTGAAGCTGAAGATTAACTCAATATTTACAGCTCCGTCATATTGTCTTCTCCAAGAAAAGTAAAGAGATATAAATATGTATGTCTAAGGAATATTTTAATATATATATTTAATGTACTTTTAATCTTTGCTGTGAGAAAACAAATGACAACGCCAACAGCATTAAGCAGAATTAACAAAAATTTCGGTTCTCTGTTGCTGTCAACTACAGCTCCATATTTAAATGTCTTTGTCATCCAATCTGGAATGGCTTAAAGTAAGACACTTGTTACTATTAATAAAATCTTGATCGCCATTATAATATCTTAGAAGCTCAATATTCCAGAATACACCAGAAATAATATGATGTTTACATGCACATTGCATCATGTAACATCATAAGATAGTAGAAGTCACATGCAGCCAAGTTCAAGTGTTCCACAACCCGGACTTTCTATTCCCTTCTTCACTTGACACATGAACTTTAGAAGTTGAATCAAAAGGCTTTGAACCCTAGCTCCACCATTTAAAATTAGGCTAACTTGGGGAGAATTATTTCAATATTTGGAGCCTCAGCTTCCTTATCTTTAAAATGTAAATAATAATTCCTGCCTTATAGAGTCGTAAGGATTAAAGAAAATGTATGTATCCTTCCCAGCAGAAGGCATGACTCACAGTGCGAAGGGTTCCCTAGCTGCTATCTTTATAATTAGTTCTACCTGTCATTCTCTGACGTTCTGTATCTGTTGCCCATATCATCTCGATTCCAGTTAAGCTCTTCATGATTAGATTGTAGAGATCTACCACGGCTAGGGATCAAATAATCAAGTGGAAAAAAAAAAATCACACAAAGAAAATAAGGGTGTAAGGAGTAAGAAAGAGATAATCAAAGCAAGAAAATTGAGCCATCTCTTATTGTATTCCTGAAACTCATATTCAAGGGATAGGGGAATAGAATGTGATGTTTTGGTTTCAGCATTAAGAGGCAGTGTATTGCCATGCAACTAAAGAGAAGGAGACATGGTGTTCAGAACTCAGCTCTTGGTTATGAAAGGGGCTCTCGGTCAATATGACTCTCTGGAAAATCTCCAAGTATGTACAATTCTAATTCCCTTTTAAGCGATGAATGTTTATGTTCATGAAAAGAGCCAAATGTCATCATAAAGATGATCTTATTATAATTATTGAGTAGATGAACTTCAACACCACATCTGAAAGCATGATGTTCCAGCACATCACTGAAAAAAACTCACTAAAATTTGAGGGAAATCTTATAGAATAAGGCGCCCCTCAAAAATCTAGTGTTGTACAATGTGCCAATGTTTCCCATTACCAAGGGAATGGGACATAGTGTGTATGGGTGTGTTCCTAGACAAACAACCTAACAAGAGAGCTGGAGAAAGCTGAGACACAGATGGCAAATGTCTGGGCTATCCTTCCTGACACAAGTGTATTTGTCACTAGCTCTGCCTCTCATGCAATGGCTTCAGCTGGATATGAGCCTGGTGCATTACAAATGACAGAGGGAATGGAGAAAGTTGCTTCCCACAGAGAGTATGAAGTTTAGAAGACAAAATGAATCTATAGGAGAAATTTTCGGGTCTGGCTATCCTGGAAACATCACACAATCCTATTCAACTAATAGGAGATTCTCAAAAAGCTTTCTTTAAAGGAAATCTTATATATACAGTTCCACTGGAATGAACCCTAGGGCAAAGTTTTCACTATAATTAGAGGATATATTTTGAGTTTGCATGAAGCAGAGGAGTCGGGCTTAATCTGGATAACTCCAAAACATGTCTTGATGAATGTTACAGAGAGGCCAAGTTCAGCTCAATAGAAAGAAGAACTTTTTGACAATTAAATCCTTCCAAAATTGGAATAGACTGGAGGTACTCCAGCAAAGGCTGGAGGATATTCATGCCTGGGAAAAGAGTTGGGCTAGAAGCCTGAGATTCTATAAAAATATTTGATAAAAGAAAAGAAAAATTCTTGGTATACAGAAACATTGAAAAGCAGAGCTGCATCAATTCTAAAGTAATACATGGAAAGCGACTAGACTGCTCTGCTGATTGTCCCCACCATCCCACTCAAAAGCCCTGCCATAAATAAGTGAGCCTGGTGCCAAGAAGACAGGTTTCTATACTGAAGACAGCTCACACTCTCAGTGACTTCAGGAGGGGGCTGGATGACAGTTAACCCACAAACCGCACACACTGGTTTATTTAGTTCTGGTGGGATTCTTCCCATGGTCCCTGTAGGCCTTCTCTGTTGCCTTGTAGACTTCTAGATGGAGTTTTCTTCAATCTATAATCATAATTTCCTTGCTTTATCATCCTCAAAGAGGACGACTTTAGTTAAAATTATACCAGAATTGTGTTGAATATCTTTGATCATAAGAATTGTTGGTGGCTTGTGCCTCTAGGTTTTCATCACCTGAATGCCCTCCCTGCTTTCTCCACTCAGCGACCTCTGACAGATACTTTAACTCTCCTTCAGTGAACCCTTCCCCAGCTTTTGTACAAATCCTTACCTGGATGTTCTCCCCCTTCCATACTTCTACAGAGCAGTGTATAGAACAGCTCTACTGAACCCCTATATGACCAAGATCCAATACAAAATTTGTGCATCCCAATGAAAAATAAAAATGTGGAGCCCCTTGTTCATAAATTATTAAGAATTTCAAAATAGTGGCTGGGTGCAGTATGGCTCATGCCTATAATCCTAGCGCTCTGGGAGGCCAAGGCGGGAGGATTGCTTGAGCTCAGGATTTAGAGACCAGCCTGAGCAAGAGCAAGACCCTGTCTCTACTATAAATAAAAAGAAATTAGCCAAACAACTAAAAATAGAAAAACTTAGCTACTCATGGTGGTGCGTGCTTATAGTCCTAGCTACCTGGGAGACTGAGGCAGGAGGATCCCTTGAGCCCTGGAATTTGGGGTTGCTGTGAGCTAGGCTGATGCCATGGCAACAAAGTGAGACTGTGTCTCAAAAAAAAAAAAAAAAAAAAAGAATTTCAGAGTAGTGACAAAGAACATTAAACAGAGTGTGGGGACGGGTAGGCACAGGGCCCTTGTGACTGCACAATCATCCATAAAGCCAATCCTACTTATGGAATGGTAATCAGACTCAGTGTTATGCATTTTGTATTACTTTGGGCTACTAATATCCTATAACATTTTTTTCCTAGTGGCATTTAGAGTTCCATACTCTCTCTCTCTTTCTTGCTCTCCCCCTACCCGCATCTCTGAATCTTGAGAACAAAGATACAAAAACAAGGAGAAAAATTTGATGCATTTATTTACTGGCAGAGCCCTACAAGACTGTTGAGAAGTTCCTGGTACTCAAATCCTTAGATATATGCCTAGTTCTTCTTCTATTTTCAAGCCTGATTCTCCAGCATCCAGATAATCCTTGGAGTTTCTGTTGTCTGCAACCAAAGAACCCTGTAAGTGATAAACATATCTCATTCTCTCACTGGACTATTGGTTCTTTCATCTAATTAAAATTGTAACCTGCACACATTAAGTAAATACTGCATACCAACAAGGTAGACAATACCATTCCCACTTTTCTAATGACAAAAATGAGGTTCTAAGAGATCAAATAATTTTCTTAATGTTTCTCATTTACTAGTTATGAGGCCAAGATTTTCAAACTGAGGGTTTTTCTGACTCCCAAGACCATACTTTCTTACAATGTCTTTTCATGTCTATGTCTTTATCCAGTATCAGTTCATAACTAATATATAATGGCCTAAAATTATAAAGCCAAATTTTCATCTTTTTGCCTCTTATTTTCATAAAATGGAATTTTATTTGCCATTTACTACTAGGAAAACACTGGCAGATCTATCATTTATTTCTAAAATTGCCTTAGCACACCAATAATCTCAGTTTATTTAATGATTTTTTCTGTGCTTAATATGGCTGCCACTTTCAGATCAAAAGCACAGTTACCATCACAAATCCGTATCAATTATTGACTCTCAAGAAACAAACTATACAACTTTATATTAACCTCTACTTTGAGAAAAACATTCTCAAAGTATTGCTCTTTACCCAGAAATATTTGCAAAATCAATAAGTGGAAGGTATAGGGTGCATAGAGGCTGAGAGTTGGCCTAAAAATATGATAGGGTTTAAGGGAGAATCAGAAAGACATGTTTGGTAGTTAGAACAGTTTCAAATTCTACATGGGATCTATCTAACTATAGCATAAACAGAGGAAATATATTTGGCAGGTAAAAACAAAACCCATTATTTTTCCCTTCATATGTGTCTAAACAACTCAATGTAAATAAGATGTTACTGAGCAAAGAACTAATCTTTGCTGTTTCATATACAGGTTCAGAGGTGAAAAAAACCCAATTAATCACAAAAGCTTTCAAACAATGCAAACAGCATTAAGCACAGTAATTATAAGATAAGCATTCAAGCAATTTTCAGTTGATTGGGTGTGGGTGTGCAGAAGTAAACCTACACTTTGCCTGCTGGTGCAAGAATGGCTTACATGCCAATTAGTGGTTATTGCTACTAATTATTAAAAACATTTTTAAGAGTAATTAAAAATTTAATGCACCTGTATGATGGCTCCTAACTATGTCGTGGTAAATTGCTCAGATTTTCCGTAGCAATCACACAGGAAATGCTCCGTGCTATGGAGAAGCATTATGACACCAAGTATCAGAAGCAATACTACATATGCATGTGCCATCCACGTGGAAGCATGGCTGAGATTTGGCTTTTCTGCTCAAAAAATGAGCAGAATGAGTTGCATGAATACAACTAGACCAAGCTAAAGAAGACAATAGTTGGGGGCTTAATCCTTCCTTTCTGACATTGGTTTTATCCTTGTTGCCATAAAATTACTGCTGAGAAGAGAAAAAAAAGTGAAGAGGAGGTAAACTTAACTCCTCCCCTCCTAAAAGCTATATCAGAGAGGAGAATTCCAAAACTCTAAAGAGGATACCAGGATTCTAGGCTAATTTCTATGGCCATTATCTATACAACCATAGTTACTTCCCTAACCTCCTGGTTTCAGCTTCTTTACCTTCAAAGCATGACGATAGATTAATTGGCCTTGAGGATTCCTCCCAGTAATAAAAATCTGGGTCCTCATTAGGCTAATATTCATATCACATGAACAAGGAAACTTGGAAAATATTTGCTGGGTGTTCAATCAGTTTTGGACCTTTCTATTGTTGTTGAAAGCCTTGGCTGTATACTACAATCACCTAGGGAACTTTTTAAAAACTATAATGCCAATGTCCATTCCCCAGAGACTCAGATTTAATTGGTCAGAGGTGGGAACAGGGCATCAGTAGCTTTTCAAAGCTCTTCAGGTGATCCTAATGTGTTTGGAGGGCTGCAAATTACCACCATGCTTTCTATACCATTTAGTTAGGTCACTAGTTTTAATTTTTAAAAAATATCCTGTGAGGTGTATATTTTTGTGCCCATTTTATAAATAAGGACATATATTTAGAGAGCTTAAATGTCTATTGTAGGGCAAATGTAGCAGAGACAGGATTCAAATCCAAATGTCTCTGATCCAAAGATCTGAGTTTATTTTTTTAACTTTAAATATACTGCCAATTTTGTAAGTTGTTGATTGAGTTCCTGTTGTTTCTTCTAGTTGATTTCTATTTGTGTTATCATAGCACATATTCTTAAATACATTTTATTTGAATTTCCTTATAGTTCCCAGATATCTTTGAATAGATACTGTGCATAATTAGAAGAACAAATTTGCTTGTTATTCCCATAAAGAATTTTTTGACATACTAGAAACAAAATGTTGGAAGCCCAGGTGATGATATTCCTGAAAATCATAGCAATCTAGGCTCTTTCATTAACAACTGAACCTGATGGAGCATCTGGGCTCAAGACAGGAGATATTAGCAACTTCTGCTGTCTCACACTAAAACAAAGTACACGGAGAGGCAGCAGAGGTAATGGAAACCGTGAATGGAAAGTAAGGAAAATTCCTATTAATCTCTGCCTAAGTCCTTTAGGGCTATGTCTATGTTGGGTTCCTCTTAAAGCTGTCACCTCTGTTCCTAATGATTATCTCACTGGTTCCAGGACATTGTTACCACTTATTTAGTTATTATCCCCACTGGAAGTCTATTATCTTTTCAGAAAGTAAGAAGCAATTTATGTCCCATCATAATTTTATTTACAATCTTAATTCTACACAGCCAAGATAAAGAAAAATAATCATTACCTGTCTACATACAGTGGGTCTACTGTCTCGTACCTTATTGGAGCTTAAGGAAACAACGACAAAAAGTCCAAAAAGCACACACATCACACAGCATTCACTACTCTTCTTTTTACTTTAAGTCAGACTACCTACCAAGTCACACCCCAACTGCCAACTCCCTCACCTGAAAGCAAGAAGGAATTGTATTTTCACTCCAGCATTTAATTGGCAGATCCATATTTTGTTTTTGCTTGTTTTTTTCTTTCAGCAAAATCAACGTGCCTTCTTCCTGACTTCCCCTGCCAAACATATCAGATTGTGAGAGGTTTATGGATACACAATAATTCATGGGCAACCTGAAAACTAGGGAGACTGCAAGGAGATACTGCAAAAAAAATAAAAATAAAAAAATAAAAAGTGTTATGGAGAAAGCATGAGTGAATAATAGAAGACAGATTTGAGATAATTATTGAAGAGATGACAGCGAACATCACCATGATTTGTTTTGCCAGGTTGTCATTTCCAAGATAATGAAGAACTATTAAATCATTTTCCTTTTTTTGTGGGGATATTAAAGAATAAATTAAATGAATACACAGACACTAATTATAAATAACAACTATGATAAGTTTGAGTAGCTAGCTACTTTATACCAAACTCTGGAAATATTTGTTATGCAAATGCATAAGCTCTAGCCAGTGGCTTTATAGAGCACTAGCGTTAGGTCTGGAGCTATTGTGCAGGAATAGGATGGTGGCTTAACTCGGTTGGGGGTCATTTTATTGCCAATTTAACTGGTGTTAAATTAGTGGGTATTTAACTGTCACTAAAACCATTTAGGGCTCAATTCGCCAAAGTATCATTTTTACTAATATTTTAGTGAAAGTGAAGAATTATTCCTCCCCATGCTGTAGCACGATGCTGGAGGCACCACTGTTTTTCAGTCCACAGTAATGAAACTTACATTAGCAATAGTGGGCTGGTTGCCTACCAAGAAAAAAAAAAAATCTCCTTGAGAACTTGGTATCCTGCTGTAGTTTATTGCAGTAAAACCATTTAAACATCCCTCTTCACTGAATGAGATTTTTAAAAAATTCCTAAATCATGTGCCAAATTATGTAGAATCCATCCTATATTTCATGGAAGATCTTCACTATAAGATGATTGTGTTGAACTCCCAACTTTTTGTTTTAGGGGAAAACACACACACACACACAAACACACACACATTTCCCCACCAACACAAGAAACATGATCAACTCCAAATTCAGAAAGATTTACAAATGCCACAACACAGTTATCTACCAGCAAACATATCATTTCTTTGTTTCATAGGACATCAAGGATGAATTATTCATGAAACCCCATTTCACATGCTTATTGTGTCTGGTGGCAAAGACCCCGCCTGCTCAGCTCCGGGAAAAGCTGAGGCTCTTTGCTGCAGGCAGAGTGCTCTGTGCCATCCAGGGACCAGCCGTGTGCTCTCGAGTTACTGGAGCACGCAAGCAGTTCCAGTGGCCTCAGCTGTGGAGACAGCTGTTTGCCCACCGTCTGCGATGGCAGAAATGTGTGTTAGGCTTCCCCCTAACAGCATGCCCTCCCTACACACACTCCCCCCAACACGCACACACATAAACAACTCCCATGCCGTGCATCATACACACACCACCACCAAAGGGGTGAAGGAGCCCCACAATTTGGGGGCCAGAATGAGCAACGCATCACAGTTTAGAACAACTCTTCATCTTGTATGCAAAACTATTGGAACAGAGGCTGTAGCCTTCGCATCTCAACCTTTCTTGTCATCTATGTATCAAAAGGTTTGTGCATGCGTGAAATTCAAAATGATTTATTGTTTAGTTATTGCCTTATTTACTTACTTAATGGATTGATTGATGTGCCAAAATCCCACAGACAACAGAGGCTATTTTTTTTTAAAGATGGTTTTAAAGGAACTAGATTGCAAACAGGAGTTTCGCGAACACAGTCAGCCAGCCCCTCCTTACTGGTGTGTATTCATAATGAGTTCCTTTTGGCTCTTGCCTGCTACCTGTCTCTGGTTATTCACTGACACAAAATACTGCACCTTGCACACTGTGGGAAGTGGCAGGGATGAAAGAATAAAATATTAAGTGTGAATGAGTAAAATATGGGGAGAAAATCTGGAGCATACAGCAGAGTTTTAGCCAATATAAGCATCTATAGTAGGCACCTCTTGCACGGTGCATGGGCTGCAAGCGATAGAGCCACTCTACAACAATGGGAGTTATTAGAATTCCATCTGGCTTCATTTCTCGACAGAGGAGGGAGGTGCAGCCAGAGAAGTCCCCCAATTTGAATTCCTCTTGTAGACCCAGTATCGTCTGTTTCTGTTATGGACACTGAACTTACTTTCATTTTATAAGGACATACTATACCTGAACTAGCCAATGGAACAAAATAAAATTCTCTAAAAATATTGAGAAGACAGGGATAGGAAAGTTAACCACAAACCTCTTGGTAACATGCCTCGTGAATTTTTTTATTTATTAGGAGTTCTAATTTTTTAATCAGTTATATATAGTGAATAGGAGCCATATCAAGAGGGAGCTGCACTGTTTATAGAAATTACATGTTGAATTTGTGCAGAACGCTTATTTGATCAATGTTCTATGCAAGTGACATTTACGTGGGATCCCCGTAACCTCTTTTCCATACGAACTCTAATTTGACATAATGCAGCGTAGAATGGCACCAGTCTTTGAGCTTGCATCAGAAATGCATTTTATTTGGATTCAATTCAGACTCTTAACGAACTGGTTCCCGTAAATGCAGCAGATGGGAGTGAGGCAAATGGAAGCGTGTGTGGGGCCTCACACCCAGCACCCACTGCCGCTCCACTGTACTAAAGCCTTTCCTGAGTTAGTTGGTTAGTTAGTTAGCTAATTAGTTAGGCACATTCCAGCTGAAACTTTTAATTATAATTAGCATATTTAGCCTACCAATCCACCAAACTGAGGCCTGAAAAACTACAGTCCAGCCAACATGAGTAGATTCTTTTCCTACTTTCTCTCTCCTACTGATTAATGTGGTGAATGCTGCCAGAAGATGGTCCAACGGTTTATGAACCTGGAGAAGCTGGAGCCAGACCTTCTTTTCTAAAGGTCAATTAAAAATGCTAGCTGCACTGTAAACAGAATTCTCCGTAGAAGAATGCCACGCAGTGCCCAAAGTGGTCTCTTAATACAAAATATCAATTTGATTTTCCTCAGGAGATTCGCTCTCCTTTTGCAATGCAAATATTTTCAAGTGTACTAAACACGTTTTAGCACCTCAACATAGGCACTAAAACTATTTGCATGCAAAATTACCCAGAGTAGGCAGACAGGCACAAGCTTATGCTAGCACCATATGTGCTAAAGAATTTGAGCCAGGAAACAACTAGTATCTGGACGTTATTTACAATTTAAATTTAATTTTACATTATTATTCAAATGAGAGCTTATATATAAGTCTCTATTAAAATTAATGCTTCACATGGAACAAAATTTCACCTAAAATTATATTTTTAATAGTGCTGGGATTTTTTTGTTCCAGCTATCTGAACCATTCAAGAAGCATAATACAGCACTTTTGCTCCTTTTCTTCAAACTCTACCTGCATGAGTGGTTCATTTTTCCCTCTAAAAAAGTTCTCTCAGAATGAACAGCAAAATAAAGATTTTGATTGGAAAGCCCAGAAGTCAATACAAAACATAAACCAAGCCCAACACACTAAAGAGCATACGTGATTTGAGAAAATACACACTACTTGGGAATAGTAAGGAACATTGTCCCCCTTTAGTTAAAAAACACCTTTTTTTTCCTTTCCAAGAAGCTCCACATGTTTTGTGAACAAGGGAAATGATTTGGGTTTAGCATTTAGTTTGCAAATCGCAATGTGTCGTGCACTCCCCGTAAAGTAACACTTCTTTATGTACTCAGGAACACAATTAACCGTGTATCTCTGGTATGCTTTCAGTGCGACCTAAGGAAGAAATCTTTTTAAATCTATTGGCAACAACTGGGTAGCGTGCTTAAGGATCATTTGTTAATCTGTATCAAAACAGAAGATCGCTTTCTTCTTTATCTTTTCACCTAATTTTCTATTTCGAGTTTGGCAAGATTTCATGTCTTGAATGTCATTAGTTTAAATATGTAATAGTTTATTTTTATATTCATTTCATGAGAAAAATTTAATAATTGTTTCCAACTCTCTGCAACTCTTCTCTTACCTGGAGAGTAGACAAGTGGACTCTGAGAGGCTGTTTGAGGAGTAATGTTATCACGGTAATCCTTTCCCCAGCTATCTGCCCGTTATCTGCATATTGGTAAAACTGCAGTTTGTGTGTACATTAAACATTAGGATTTATTGAGATAAAGATAATACATGGTGAGGTGCTTGGAAATTGTTACTTAGTTATCGGTTTTAACTTAAATCTAAGTACAAAAAGGAGAAGTATCTTTTAAATACTAGACTGTGAACAAATCCTTTTAAAACTATAGCTATGGACATGAACTTGGGGTGAAGGGAACAAAAGAAAAATCAGTATTCTATATTTCACCACAAGGACAACATCAAATATATTCAGAACATGAACTAAAGAGGATTCTTCCCCCTCATTTAAAGATACTCCAACTTTTTATAAATCCAGCCCATACAATTTTTCTTTTGAAAACTTCAAGTATCGTTCTAGGTCAAACATCTTTTTTGCTTTCTTTTCTTTTCTTTCTGTTTTTTTAAGAGCTGGAGGAAGAAGCTGCTTTCTTTCTTGACTTGCAATCAGTCTTAGAAATGTTGAATCATTGCCTAGGTGCATGAACTCAATTCTGAGCAGCTTTAATTTATAGCAGCCAACATTTCTATAACATAAGCTCTCTAAAAGGGGCCCATAGGAGAACCAGAAATCGTAGTTATGTAGAAAGTTTAATGGGAATGGAAAATTTCCACGTTTACACATCTATTCTTGCATATTAATATCATTACATTTAAAGGGTGGTTTGATTTCAAACATTGAATTAATTAAAAAGGGAACTTCCAGGTCGAGCTATAATGCCAAATCAAATGCCAACAGCTCCCTCTACTGGCTGCTAGAGGAAAACATTTGATCTCTATCAGAAAGAAATGCGCTGTTTGTTTAAGAGGCATCTTCACCAAATCAATTGTTTTTTAAAAAATAGTTAAACTTCTTGGTAAACTTGAAAGATGTTCACTTATGGTGATAGGAAGAAAAAATACTAAGAATTATAAAATTAAAATTTGATAGTTTTGTGAATTTTCTACCATACATGAACAATTCTTGCCCCCACCAAGAAAATCTGTTCATCCCTTTGCCCATCACCCTCTATTACATAGAATTTGGGTTACGGTTAAAATGTAATTAGGGTTAGGCTTAGGGTTGCATTTTCTCAAACCTGACACAACTATCAAATTTGTTTTCCAGGCATTGAAAAATCTTAATGGAAGTATCAACTTTCTACATGATACTTCTTGGTTTCTTATTGAGTTCTAAAAAAGAAAAAAAAAAGAATTATCTTTATTGTTATTTCATTGAGGATAAATAGATCATGTGTAAGTTGTTCATAATTTGGAATCAAAGACACATTGGGTTCTTTTACTTATACTCTAACATTTGATGTAACAAATATCTTAATTAGGGCAATGAAAGTTTTAAAAATGGAAAAAATAGAATACATTTTCCTCTCAAAGTTCGTGTGCATTCCTTCATGGAGACTACTGCCCTCCACCACCTGAAACGATCAATCTATTTAGTTTCACTCATTTGGAGCGATCCCTCCCCCAAATTCCCCACTCCCACAACTCTTGGCCTCATTTTCCAAACAGCCATATTCCCTGAGCATAAATGGAAAATGTAATGGCACACTCAGAAGTTTTCAAACCCCACTCATTTCAACAAGTGAGACTTGACAAGGTTGATATGATCGGCTCATTGAGAGGTTTTAGAATATTCACGTAAATGCACTGTGAAGGCAAACTTTCTTCTTTAGAAAGGGAGAAATACAGCACTGCAGAGACAAGATCTTGTTCTATGGATGCTCTGTCTCAACGATGAGGTCTCTCCCCTACCCAACCCTCTTACCATATGAACTTTGAAAGCAAACTTGTAATTTTTAAAATATTACCAAGATAGAATAATTATTTCACTTTTTTCACTTTTTCTTCCCATCAACTTCCCCCAACCACACACACATACACTCTGCCTCAAACTATATGTATCCTTTATCTTTGGGAAGTGAGCCATTTCTGTTCAAAGAATAGTCCTGCATCTTAAACTTGGTATCTTAATGTAGGAAATCATATTGATTTCCTAAAGCATACATAATTGGTGTCCAATCCAGAGAATTTTTTTGTGATAAGTTCCTCCCTATTTAACAACACAATTATTGTTGAATTATGGTACATACCAGCATGAAACTTTTTAGGAATTTTCTTATTTTATTAATTCTCTTAAAATATTGATTCTCTTTTCGAAGCTGAATTTTTGAAACATTAAGTTAAAAATTGGACTTTAGAGTCAGGCAGTTCTCCTGGAATCAAACTTCACCTCTGTAATTTATAAACTGTGTGACTTAAGGCAAATCACTTAAACTCAGTGATCCTCAATTTCCTCATTTCTAAAAAGGGAATAATAAGACATTTCTACCTCGTTGAGTGGCTCATTGAGGTTGCCATGAGATAATATGTTAACACGCTTTAGCAGAATTCCTGATACATAATAAACAATCAATGTTGCTATTCCTGTTCAATAAATAAAAGTCTTCTGTGAATGAAAAAATATAACTGACTATTTCTTGGGAAGGGAAAATGCCACCATAGTCATCCAAGGGAGGTCTGAATACTAATGACTTTGATCAGACAACTGAGAAGTAGATATCATTTACAACAAGGGTTCAAATTTGATGGAAGAAGCCGACATACTTCTTATCTGGAAGAGCATAGCAGAATATTTTCCCTTTGGTATTCGACTTGCAGGGTAATAACAACTTGGAACCTGGACTCAGAATAAAGTTGTCCTTAATGAGTCATCCAGAATGAACATCTACTGGACAATATGTCAATGTCAGTTTATGAATCATTGAAAGAATCAATTGATAGTCTGGGCCCTGAAGTTTGTAGATAGATCTTATTGCAAATCCCACATCAGACTTCTACTACCTCTGTGACTTCGGGCCAGTTCCTAGTGCTGAGCTTCAAAGTGAGGTTATTGTCCAATTCACAGAGCTGGGTGAGAATCTCTGGTCATGGGTTGTTGTAAAAGATCTGCACAGTCTGGCTCCTTCCTTCCTCTGCAGCCTCTTTGGCTTCAACTCTGATCTTTACTCCATATGCTATAGACAAACTGATCTTGGAAGCCTGACCCTCATTCTTGCCTCATTCTCTCACACTACCTTATCTATTTAATGCTTGCTCTTTCATTATATCTCAGCTCAGTCAGTACTTCCTTGTGGAAAGCTTACTTGATATTGCTGAGTAGGTCAAATCTCTTTCATCTGTTCTTCAATGACCATATAGTTCTCCACTTTGGCACTTATCACAGATTTAGTTTTATTTTATTGACTGTCTCTGCTAGACTGTAAGTCACCCAAGGGCAGGGAGCCACTGTTTTGTTCACCATTGTATCCTCAATGTCTGGCAAAGAGTAAGTACTTAATAAGGATCTGTTTAATAAATAAATGGAAACCCAGCACATAATAGGTATTTGGAAAATTGCAGTTATTATTATAAAATCTTAGTATCAAAAGGACCTTAGAGGTCCTCTAGAAGGTCCTCTAGAAGTTACTCCAAACCACTCTTCCTTCAAATATGTCTCCAGTAAGTTCATACCCTCTTAAGATCAGTGAGCAGAGACTCAAAACCCCAAAATCAATGGGTACACCCACATTTCTCTTAGTTTTTCTAAATGGTACTATATAATTAAAACAATCTCTCATCTGCAAAGAGCAATGAATGTGAGGACAGTAACTCTGAACCATGCTCTCCAACATGAGATTTTATGCAGTAGCAGGACTGGAAATTATTTACTTTGGGAAGAGAATCCTGTTGGGATTTCGTAGCAAGTCTTTGTCTACTGTGAGAGGCTGTGATATTTGTGGGAGTAGGAGGTCTTGAACTGCATTCTCAGATGTTCCTTAGTCCTCTGTTTGCATATTTACTCCACTGCCCACCCCCTTTAAAATTCTGTCACTGGGTAAAAGTGGTGATGATGCCTGGGAAATATTTTAATGCCATAATAAAAGTCACTGGAAGTATGGCAACACAAGAAAGAGAGTGTAGTGGCAAAACTGTAGAACATTTAAAATTTTTTTCCACTCATTAAAAAAAAAAAACAACAACCCCATAGAGACTTGAAGGGCAGGAAATGCTGCCACTTTATTGCCTTTTTAGTCAAATGCCTTTATGGACATATCCCTTTAACCTGTGTTATTAATATTGATCCCTCAGGGCCTAATACAATTTCCACCTCCTCCCTGTTCTGATCACCCCAGGATAGAATGATCTTTTTTCTGAATTCCATCATGTCTCTTTGCATGCTTTATTCTTTTGCAAATGGCTTCAGAGGTTTATTTTTTCTCACTCAACTATCCGGAAAGGTAGGAACACTGAAGGTAGGGAACACATCTTTGAGGAGAGCTAAGTATGAAAAGTGGAGTCTATTAAAACACATGTAGATTTGGGAACAGACACAGGGGAATTTCATGTCTTGACCCTTATGACCACTGAAAAACCTGGACCATAATCTAGGCCTCATTTATAAAAGCAAGGGGGAAATGCCTCACCTTAACAAATTATTGTTAAAATTAAAACAGATTAAAATGTGATAAACTATTAACTGTTTGGCTCATCATCCTTCCTCCTAGAAAGTCACTGGTTAAAAATTTAGTTAAATTAATTCTCATACATTTTTATAAAGCTTTTGTGTTTTTATTTCTATTTTCTGATTAGGAAATAGAGACAATTTTTTCAAGGAAATTTGAACAACTCAGAAAAATAAAAGAGAAGAAAATACAATTTAATAACTGTCATATTTGAGGAATTGCTATGTGCAATGACCATGCCATCTGTCATATATTTATATTATCCCCTTTAATTTTGGTACTAAGATTATTCCCATTTTGCATATGAAACAACAAAGGTAAGGGGGACCTAAGGGCACACAATAAGTGATGGACTTGAGAGTTCAATGTCAGCAGCCTGCTCCACAGCTTAACCACCATGCTAGCATAGCTCCAAAATTAACCATAAACCAACCATGTCCCATTGTAGAGAAAAATCCACATTACTAATATATTGTGAATTCTAACATTTCCTTCCAATTATATATTCACACACACACATGCATACACACACATACATACATACATAAAGCTGTGCCATGTTTTTAAAAATCAAAATTGGGATCCTACTGTATGTGGAGATTTTCTTCCATTAAAATTATATTCGGTACACTTTAATGGCATAAAAATTCCTTGGATATGTGCTTTTAGTAGTGATTACATATTGCATTTTTTTCTTTTCATTGAACCATTCTTCTTTTGGCTTTCAAAAGAATGATTCCCAATCCTTAGTGTATAATTTTTCTTCGAGTTAAATTTATTGCAAATTAGGACTATGCACATTATAATCTTCAATGTGCAAATTATTTGTCATAGTAAGGAAACAATTCTATAATACTCCAGATGTACCATTTGTGATTGAGACCTTATAAGAAAAAGGCTTTTATAATCATACTCCAGGCCCATTTTTGAACAATATTTGAAAAAATAGACAATCCCATTAATTTAATTCAGCCCACTGTACCGAAATGTATTACCAAAGTGCCTATAGGCCAAGAATGAGCTCTCCTGCATCATGTCAACAAGTCTAGTCACTGGACCAAGAAAGACAATCTGATGTGGTTGGACATGGAGACAAAAGGTCCAGGACCCTAACCACAGTCACCACATTTTACTATGTAGATTGATCTATGAGATCCTCAGTTTCCTTACTGTAAATTATAATGGCAATATTTTCTCTACTATCTTGTAAAATAGTGATGAGAACTGAATGCTACAACACTTTGCACATACAACATTTTTTTACTGCTGTTACTATTATTAACTAGACTGGCGTACACAACCATACATTAATTCCAAATGAAAGAATCACAGAAGATTATTGGGCTTATCTTTTTAAATGTATAGGAATGTCTTCAACATTTACAGAAACTCTATCTATTCCGGAAGAAAATTAACAGACCATTTTTTTTTTTTGCCCCAGGGAAGGGAAAAATGTATAAAGAATGGGAATGGATTTATTTTTCCTTAGACATCTCTAAAGATGCTTGATTTTTTTTTTTCTGGCATTGAATTGTATTTGAAACTTAAAATCGCTTCTGTGTTTTTAATCATCCTTATTTTCCCTTTTCTTGGCGCTATAGCACAAAGCCTCATGCTCCTTAGAACACAAGATGGGCAAAAAATAGCCATAGCTGCTCTCTCAAATGCAGGCTTGGTGCTTTCTCTGGCTGTGGCTTATACGGGTTCTTTCGTGACTTGAAGCAGAATGTCTTGCCCAGAAAGGAGAAGACCTTAAGCAGGCTTTTCGCATGGGCGAATTGGGACCCAGCTCTCCAGCCCATAGTCACTTTCTTTTCTTTTCTTTTCTTTTCTTTTTTTCCTTTCATTTCATCATATTATGGGGGTACAAATATTGTTAGGGTTACAAATATTGCCCCTGCCCCCCTCTCTCCCCCGACATGCCAGAGATTCAAGCGTGTCCCCTCTCCTCCTCCCTCCTCTCGCCTGCCCACCACTCGATAAAAAGGTTTTTTGTTTGTTTGTTTTGACATTTTAGTTACATTGTATATCTTTGCCTGTCCCTAAGAAGGGTTACAGTTATGTCCTTCTCCTCCAAAATGCTCGCCACATCCCTAAGATTGGATCTCCCCCGCCCAATCCCTGGTGAACATTACCACCATTTGAGAACCATAGTTTTAATCAGTCAATACCAATTTGATGGTGAGTGGGTGTGGGGCCCACTTTCCATGTCTTGTGTCGCCTCACTTTGGATAACGGGCTTGAGCTTAACCCAGGATAGTATAAACGGTGCTAGCTCACTGTCATTTCTTAGAATTGAGAGATATTCCATTGTGAGCATATACCACATTTTAATTATCCACTCATGAATTGACGGGCACTTGGGTTGTTTCCATGACCGTGCAATAGTGAATTGTGCTGCTATAAACATTCGGGTGCAGATGTCTTTATAATAGAATGCCTTATGCTCTTTGGGGTAGATGTCCAGCCTTGAGGGTCTCCCTCAAAAATTCTTTGCCTAGACCAATGTCTGATAGGGTTTACCAACATCTTCTTCTAGGATTCTTAAGGTTTCATGCCTTAAGTTTAAGTCTGTTATCCATCTTGAGTGAATTTTTGTGAGAGGTGAGAGGTAGGGATCCTGATTCGCTCTTCTGCATGTAGCTAACCAGTTTTCCCAGCACCATTTATTGAAGAGAGATTCTTTTCCCCATTGTATATTTTTGTCAGCTTTATCAAAGATTAGATTACCATATACTCATGGTTTCATCTTTGGTATCTCAGAACTATTCCAGATATCCATGCTTCTGTTCTTGTGCCAGTACCATGCTGATTTAACTGTTATTGCTTTATAGTACAGCTTGAAGTCAGGAAGACTGATGCCTCCCAGTTTGTTCTTTTTATTAAGATTGCTTTGGCTATACGAGGTTTTTTCTGGTTCCATACAAGTGAAGAATTATTTTTTCTAGATCTGTAAAGAATGCTGATGGTATTTTAATGGGGATTGTATTGATTCTGTAGATAACTTTAAGTAATACTGTCATTTTGCATTGTCTTATATCCTGATATTGTCCTACTGTTTAAATAACCACATTCCATAAAAATCTATTGAAGGGTGAATTTTCTCAGTTGCGTGGGTTTCTGTTATCTTTCTTGTAAAAATACTCTGGTCAGAGAATCATATCACAACTGGTAGTTTAGCTGCAGTTTTTGTTCTCTTATTTTTTTCAGAAAATTTCCTTGTCACAATATTTTTGTTCTCTTAGGGATTCTTTGGGGATATATGTCTCAAGAAGTTGAATATTCTTAGTTGTACCAGAATGCAAAACTGGGCCAGCATGGTATGATTCAGGTTTGATTGCTTTCTTCATTGAACTTTTTCCTGTGTTTTATTTCAATAGAGTTTTTATCATGGTGGATATGGTTCTATCAGCCACATATTTCCACATGATACACTGCTAAAAAGATCTAACTTCCTTTTCCCCACCATTTGTTCTTATAAACATCACAACCTTTTTTTTTTTTTTTTCCAGCAAGATCCTGAAAAATAAATCTGGATTACTGGAGCCATAACTTTTAGCAGCATCTGCCTTCCCTCATAATAATGAGAATATAGTCCCATTTTTTAATCTGAGTCTGAAGTCCCAGAAGTAATATTTTTCTTATCGTTTGTGCTGCATGTGTGGTAGTATTATTCCTGAACCAAGAAGTAAATAATAATTATGGTTTACCTCACTAATATAAACATTTACATGAATTAAACATAAAAGAAAGAGAACAAAATCTTATTAGGGTTGACTTTCCAAATGGTTAACAGTTAATATTCCCAACTGTAGGTTATAACCCAGAGAATTTCAAATCCTGTGGTTACTTGCCCTCAAACTTCAAGGCGTCACTACTCAGCATGCTATCATGTTTAAACGAGGAGACAGTCAAATAAAAACTGTCAAGACAATTTAATTTGATTCAATATAACATACCATCTACCTCTGCTCTCTCTCTGATTCTCCAGACAGCCATACTTCAGCAATTGTAGCAAGACATTCTTGCTTTATGTGAAGGAGGGAAAGGGAAAGTGGTATAATGGAAAAAAAAACCAAGAGCTTTGCCAACTCTAATCCTTAGGAACAAAATGACCCTGAGCAAGATAACTAATCTCTTGGAACCTCAATTTCCTCACTTATAGAATAGGGTTAACAGAAGGACCTGCCTCCTAGGAATTTGTTGAGACCTGAGAGTGTAAATGAGTAGATCTCCTGGCCCTGGGCAGTTTCAGCAACAGTGATTCTTCGCCTCCTGGCGGGGTTCCCTAAGCCATGGTGGAAGAGAATCAGAAAATGGAGGAAATCAAAAAGGAAAGAGGTTGAGCAAAATAAGAATGTAAATGTAAACAAGTACTTGCTGTTTCCTTATCTTTGGAGCAGCTGAATAACATGAAAGAGTGAAGGTAAATTAGAGCTTTTTGGCCATTCCCTTAATTAGTTGCAAGCCTGGGCAGAGGAACTAAAAGGAATTCACAAACAATTGATTGGATTTTTTTTGAACAGTTGCTCCTAATGATTTGATGATCAGGATTAACCCACATGATGTTTTTCCTCATATCTTAGCTTAACAGAGTATATGACAATTTGTGTGCACTCAATAAACTGTTTCTGAATAAATACATATTTTAAATATCTCAATCAATTAGTCTTTTTATAAAGTACACCATAGTTCATTTACAAAATAATAATTAAGTTTTCATTATGTGCAAACACTGGAATATACTGCTCAAATACTGCTCTTGCACTAGTATATTTGGAGAAGGAAATAAGGATGCTACCAGCAGTGTGCTGCAGCTGATTCATACCTGCTCATGAAAGCCAAGTTCAGAAATTTTGTGGGCCAGTTGTTAAAATTGTTAAATATTAAATATTGAATTAAATTTATACTTAAAATGAAATACTCAAACATTGTTATTTCCCAATTATTTTACTACCTTATATTGTTGTCTCTGCTCTTAGGGTTATTGACATGTACTGTATCCGTATGGTGAAAATACTGTATAACAGTGTGTTACTGTGCTTCTCTTCCCAAGTCTGTGTTCAGTGGCGTCCCCATTGGTAGTTTAAAATCTGCCATGTGGGAGTATTTGCACCACGGAAATCAACAAATGCCACAAATAAGAAATTTCTTTTTCTTCCTGGAGATCTGGTTGTTAAACCAGCACACCACAGGCTCTATCTCAATAGAAGATCAAAATGATAGTTTGAAACTGTAGTACATGGCATAATTATAGTGTATAGGTTAAAAAATGTTTCACAGTCTTTCATATGCCTTACCTTATTTCAAATGAGGAAATAGAACCTTCAGTTCGCACAGCTATTAAGAGATGCAGCCAGAGCATAAATGAAGCTTCCAGATTCTGATTTGACCACTCCATCACATGCACCCACTCTGATGGGTAGTAGAACTCTGTCTGGAGTAGAAACCTGCATTGTTTCCTGGCTCAGCAAAGAGTGTGGGAGAGGTTGGCTACTGATGTCTTCAAGGGCTAGGGAGGGGTAAAGATGGCCTGCCTTTCTGCTATTGGACTTTCTGACTTACTCCTTGCTGTCTTCTGTGAGACAATATACATTTAAATATCTAGCAAATTCTATGAAAACTTAGTCTAAACTGCACTGTGATCTTGTCTATATTAAATAGAAAGAAAAAAAGTTTTGATCACTGCAGGGGAGAGGATGGGATTGAACAGGATCCTGAAAAACAGAAAGGGTCCCTCTGTGTGAGAGAAAAGGACAAAAGATTGGTACATAAAAAGAAGAAATGCATTTACCAATCTGGAGAAAAATAAAAAGTCCAGTCTGGTTGGAGAGCAGGGTTTACTGAGGGAAGTAGTAAGGAAAGGGACTGGAAGGGGGCTGGATAGAAACTGATTACCAAGAATCCTAAATGACAGTATTGAACTTTGATGCTAAGCTAGTACAGGTTTGGAGGAGAAGGGAAAGTTGAACAACAAAATGAATTTTAGTGCATGCTTTAAAATTTTTCTTTTTAATAAATATGCTTGTAGTATTTAATTAATTGATATTATGTAGCCATTTAATTTACTTTACTCTATGTAAATTGAACCATTTATTATAAATATAGAAAAGCTCCTCTTTCAAATGCTGCTACATTGGGCATCACGAACATGGGGAACTTACTCATGGTTTACTTCAGAAAATATTAATAATACACATAAATTTTACCATAAAAGCTTAAAACATGGTATAAAAATGTAATATTTCCATGCCAGTTTATGAAAAATTACTATCTGTAATACTGTCTTGGGGGAAATACCTATATGCACATTGAAACAATTGCAAAAGCCACCCAGATTTAGTTAACATTGCATGTAAACTATAGATTTACACAAACCAATATTCAAGAAACTGAATGTGAGTGATATCATCAGCTCATTTAATCAGCTGAAATAAACAAAGAAATTCAACATACTGGTGGTTGACTTTTCTGATTTTTATATGAAATGAAATATTTAATTTCATCCTTAACTTCCCAGAATTCATAACTACATTATAGTATGGTATTCTTTCTAGACTCATTGCACATGAGGTAATATGTCATAGGTCTCCCTGACTTTAAGTTGACTTAAACTTACAATTACAAACTCACAATTACAATATAGACCCTATATAAGCTCAGATAATCATTTTTTTAAAAACAAGGTGCCTCTCTTAGAAAATTAAAGAACACTTAGCAATACTTTTAAGAGTCCTTATCAATGATGAGTACTACCTAAAAGAAAAAATCAACTTTGACAGCAAAGAGGAAAAACAAAATGAAATACACATTTAAAGAACAGTTACAGAGAAATATATTTCATGAGACTGATAATGATTAGAACTATAGGATTTCAGGAGTTCAACACTAGTAAGTAAGCATAATCCTTCAAATATCCTGTCCTACTTTTGTTCTTTCATCATAATTAAAATTTTATTTTCCATTGAGTCAATGGGAGAAAGCTGGTAAGATAATAATTCAAGGATGATTTTGTACAAATACCACAGATTTCAAATTAAAAGGAAAATTCAACATGAACAAAAGTCCATATTTGCTGATATACTTTTCACTGATTCAACTTTTAATCAATAAAAATACATGGTATTAGGATACAAAATTGTACTATGTAAGCCTTATTGCCTTATCTTCACCCAACTCCAGGAATGTGCAAAGGTGCCTAATGGAAGAATTTAACAATTGAAGAGTTTATTGACTTGTTTCATTTTTTTCCAACAGGTTTTTAAACAAGATATAACGTGATCAATCACTGATGATCAATCAATGGCCATATTCAGAATGAACTGAGTCAGGTAGAGAGAACAGAAACAGAAAGACCAGCCAAGAAGGTCTGACTGTTCCTGTGTCCCAATTTTTGTGCAAAAGAAATTTTGCTGAGGGAAGGCAGTCAAGTACAGCTCAGACTTGCCATCAGCATGACACCTGCATCTCATTAGTCACCATACCTCATTCCTTTTAATTTGGGCCGAATGGAACATAGCTAAAGAAGAATATAAAGGAATGGTTTAGAGGTCAGGCTCTAGGGTCAGGCTACCTGGATTGAAATCTGGACTCCCCTGCTTACCATCACTGAGACTGTGTAGTTTACTCCAGCATCTCTCTTTTTTTGGTAAAATGCTGATAATAGCAGTACCTGCCTTAAAGGGTGAGTGAGAGGAGTAATTGCAACGATGAATATAGAGTGCTTAGCACATATCCAGGCACACGGTGAGCAAATTGACTATTAATAGTAGTATTTAACTGCTGCTGGTGGCCAAAGATAGTATGTTATGAACAGTTTGACCTAACCACAATGAACAATTATATAATATAGGAATTAAAGTCATCTGAGGTTGGGTTGTGTGTGTGCGATTGTGTGTGCAAGCACCCACACGCATGCTCCCACATGTACACCCCCCACGTGTAAACCCGCAAAGGCCACGCAACTCTTCTTCCTCTTATATTCCATCACTCCAATCCTCCTCATCCCCCATCTCTCTCAAGGTGCCATATTCTGTGGTAAATTAAAGTTTCATCACCCACCACTTTTCTTGTCTCTCACAAAGCTCCCAATTTGGCCTCCAACTCTGCTGGGGAGAAGAGAAGGACTGAGAAGCAGCCTACCCTGCCTGTGGCCCTGGGTACCAGGGCAGCCCTGAGAACAGAGAGCAAAACAGAGCCAATGAAGGAAGAGCTCTGGTCCTGGCAACAAAAGGGCAAGAACAGAAATAAACCTTAGAGGACATTTTTGAGAAGTGTTTTATCCAGTTGTGAGAGAAAAAGAAGGATATAACTAAAGCCCTCCTGAAGAGAAGGTGATTATTTTTCTACTCCACTTCACTTACACCTTGGACTTTATATTGACAAACTAAAGCACTCTTTTGCCTCCAGATAATTTGGCTGGATCAGGATTAATTAAAAAAAAAAAAAAAAAAGCTTGCCTACCGTGTTTGATCCAGTGAAGCTTCATGAGAAGGTGGCAGCTGTTGCTTGGGTATTTACCTGCCTATTGTCCAAGAACTCACAGCGGATGCCTCCTACAAAGATCAAAGCATTTATACTATTTATACTTGAAAAGCGAGTTATTGTCAAAATCACTTTTACTCTATGAAAGCTTCAGAAGAGAAGTGAAGCCTTCATTTAAACAGTTTTTTATTTTCCTAATTGTACCTCACAACTGATGAATTTGCTCACTGACATTTAAGATACCATAAAGAGAAGTTTGTTGGTTTGCTTGTTTTTTAAATGTTTCCCACATTTTTCTGGTTCCTAGACTTTTATATCATTTATAAGCAGAAATAAATATATTACTTATGATTTTACTGTATGTTAGTCACTGTATACACATTACCTCTAAACTTTTTTTTTTTTATCTTAACACCTGCTGTGTGAGACCTCTAAACTTTATAGCAATTCTGCAGATACATCATTTTCCACATTCCACAGAGAGGGAATCTGAGGATAAAAATTTAAATGACTAACCCAGGGTCACCTAGCTAGTAACTGACAGAATTGGAGATCTTCAATCCATATTTCCAGATTCCAAAGTACATTTTTTTCAAAGATATCACTTTCTCTCTGCTGTCTAAAAAACTTTCATTCTTTCCTCCCACAATGGACATCAAGCACTTGTTAGAGGCAAAGCAGCATGTTGGGTACAATAAAAGTTATCTTCTGCAATTGGTACATTCTTGACATGACAGAAAACTCATTCCTGGTTGCAGTAATAACACCAACTAATATTCCCATGCCTGATTCCACATTTCTTATGTATCCAAAGAGAAATTATTCAGATGGCAGCAAGATGCAGAAATCTTATTGCAGCTCAAATTTGATATGAGATTTGAACATTCCTATAGTGTAAAGTATTTATCTTCCCAATTTAAGGAACAAATGTTAACATATTTTCAAGTTGTTGTTGAACTGTACTTACTTAACTATAATCGCCTAAAAAATAAATCTACAGCAATTGATGAGCGAGTGTTTTTTTAATAAGTTGTAGTTACTATTCAACTTCCACAATAATCCTTTTTTTTTTAACTTTAGCAAATTAGGTACAATTTTATAACAGTTTAAATGGTATTCAAAAACCTGAAACTTTCTCCAAGACAATTGGGTTATATGGTTTTTGATTTTTCATTTACTATATTTATATGACTAGACCCATGTCCCATCTCCACCTCCCATGTGGTCCACTGCCAGTTTTTAAGAGTAAGTATACAATGTTGTAATTTTTCTCCTGACAAACTGCTGTAACCATCGGGAGTAGAAATAAATAGTAAAACACAAAGGGAATAACGGTAAGAACAGTTGAAGAGGGACAATGACTCCTGTTGGGTGAAAATTAAAGGAAGAGTGTTTGAGCACAAATCACACCTTCAGGGGTCTTTTCTCCAAATATTTTAAATGAAAAATAACTTTATTCAAAAAGCAGATATGAGTTTGAGGGAATTTTACTTGATTTGATGAAATCTAAAGGAATAAAGAAAGAAAAACTAACCATCTTCAGTACCTATGCTAGAGAGGGCACGAAGTACTCAGCCAGAATGTGTCAGGATGGAGGGCAGCTCTTTACCAACTGCCTCCATTTTGTCTGCACCAGCCTTTGTTCGGCTTGGTTGATGAGAGTGTATATGAACTTGTCTGCAGTGGTTTGAGAGCGCCTCTTCTGGGGGTAATTCCTATTTCTAAATAAGAGTAGAGCTGTACCTTTTTCATCCCTCTCTCCTAATGTCTCGTGGAGAGCCCTACCATGTATTTGGTGCTCAAAAATACTTTACTTAATTGAGTTGATCAGATGATTGTTCATTTTGTAGGGATAAAGAATGTCTCACCTATGCATCCAAGTTTCATGTGGGACCAGTCACACCTTCTGTTCCAGGCTACAACTGAAAGAATTTGACGGTTCCAACAATTCACCACAATAGTTCATGACAGTTTACCTCAACAATAAATGTATTGTAGAAAATTTATTTACATTAATCCTTTGCCCTCATTGTAATGTATTTCTTCTCAGGAAAGAGGTAAATACTTCTAGAACTCTACCCCGAGTGAACATGATACAAATGAATACCAATATATTTATGGCAGTATTATTTATAATAGAAAGTAAAAAACAAACTAAATATCTAAGGATGGAAGAATGGCCTAATTAATCAGAGTAGGGTTATATAATGGAATGTTATGCAGTTATTGTGAATCACTTTTTAATTAATTTGTGATTTTGTATTAAATAGACTTTTTATTGAAGTATAACATACAGAAAAGAAAAATGCACAAATTATAAGTAAACAGCTCAGTGAATTATCAGAGAACTAATTACACCCTATAATTACCATTGAGTTTAAGAAATAAGTTACTCTCATTAATTTAAGAAGAATTAAAGAAGCAGTAGCTACTTCATGGCCCATCTCAAACACTAACCTCTCCTTTCTCCTCAAAGATATTCATTAAAGGATGCTGGTACTTTAAGATTGGAGTCTGACAGCCTCCTCATTTGCTGGCAAATGAATAAATTTACCTTTCCTTCTCCTCCAAAAAAAAAAAAGATATTCATTATTTTAACTTCAAATAGGATACAAGGAAATAGCTATTATCACATAAATGAAAAAGGGTGAAATAAATTGTATTACAGTATTCTCTAATCATGTGATTATTGACATGTACCATGTTTCCCCAAAAATAAGACAGGGTCTTATATTTATTTTTCCTCAAGAAGATACCCTAGGGCTTATTTTCAGGGGATGTGTTATTTTCCCCTCAAAGCCTCATTTTGCAGCACACACAGGATGGCTGGGACCTGACAGGGAGAGCTGACCTTGTTGGTGGGGCTGCCCGCACCTTTCTGGTCACCTCTGGGATAGTAGCTGTCACAATGGGGCAGATGAGAAGGGCTGCTCATCTTCTTTACCACTCCACAACAAAATGCATGGGTTGTGCAGATACACTGCATAGCCATGCCTATCACTAGGTCTTATTTTCTGGGTAGGGCTTATATTGCACAAATGCTTAGAAATCCTGCTAGGGCTTCTTTTATGGGTAGGTCTTATTTTCAGGGAAACACAGTAAATAAATGTATAGAAAAATACTAGAAGGAAATAACTAGACTATTAGCAGTGATTATATTTTAGCAATCAGATTAGGGGTGATTGTTATTCTCTTCTTCCACAAAAATATATACACTGTGCTAATAATTATCAGGACAAATATTATTTAAAGGGAATAAAATATTACGATCAATTGTAAACAGGATTTTTCATATTTGTCAGGAATTGGCATTATTTTTCTTGTCTTAAAACATAGAAGAGCTCAAAAAGTTGCCTAGGCTATTATGAACATTGATATTTAAAACAGTATATCTCCTACTAGAACATGAACAATTATGATATGCTTTTGGTTATACCATGGACACTATAAGCACATACCATGAAACCACATGGTATGATAAACAATCCTAGCCAGTATGATTTCTGTGATCATACTTAGAAGTTTCCTATTGGGCCAGTTTTGTCACATTCCAGAGAATTTCCTTCCCATCCTTATGGCTATGCTTGGAAAAGAAAGACTAGAGAATGATACTAGAAATCGTAAGATCAGACTAGCAGAAATTGTACTGACAAAGCATCAGAAGGTTCTGGAAACAAATGTAAAGTTCTGGAAATCAGCCAAGGTCTACGGGTGTGTAGATGACATTTTTTGCTTTTTGTTTAAAAATAATTACAAAAAATTGTATCTGTTCTCCTTTGTTTTTACAGAATTCAGATAATGTATTGATGTGGGAGTAGAGATGTGGAGACAGATTTAGCTCTTAAGTAAGACTTAAATATACAATCAAGATTAGCTGGATTCTTTTTCCTTCTGCCCTTCCTTCCAATACTTCTTTCTTCAATTGCATATTTATTTTGAAAACAGATGAGAATTTACTATACAGAGGGATGTATGAGACCTACAGGGAATGAAACAAGAACTAAATAGAAAACAAATGGAAAGGAATTCAACAAAAGTAATACACATTATGATTTATTTAGGAGGAGAAAAGCTGAAAAACTTTCCTAATCGGAAAAACTTCCCTTTGGGAAGTCAATTTTCCCAGAAGGAGCAGGAAGAAGGAAAATATACTTGCGTCATTGATAATAGAAGCCTAGACTTCAATCTAAGCAAAGTGTCCTTGTTCTGCTCTGCACTGTGGATAATTTTCCAGACTGAGTTTCTCAGGTTGCTGAGAAATTGCAAATTTTGAGTTGGAGGTAAAGGAATAGAAATTGTTAAGAGTCACCATGGCTCAAACTTCATAGATAGTGATGAAGTTTGCAAATTTTAGGCCTTAAACAATTCTCTTTATTGTTCAGAAAGATGTTATTTTTCCTGGAAAGAAAAGTTCCAGAACATGGAGCTGGAATGTCTAAAACAAAACAAAACAAAATAAAAATCACTGCTGTAATAGCCAGACTGTAGAACTTAGTGGCCAGCAATGACTGGAAAGTGGTAATTTTTCAAGCTTTGACATTTATTTAATGCTTTTAATATTGTTATGTAAAAGTATGTCATATACCCGCTATTAATAGTTGGGTGCCAGGTGGCTGCTATGCATAGTATTTTATTATTTATGACTCTATTTCTCTGGTTCACAGGGAAATGAGTGGCTGCCATTGATCCAAGAAAGATTCTTTTAACATCATTCATTAATTTCTTCAGAGAAAGAATAATATTACCTTAGTGTGGTAGTAGTGCAAAATATACTAATATACTAGACCAGGGGTCAAAGGAAATGCAGTGCAGTTGTGCATCTGTAGCTGGTGAGGACAGTAAGCTTGTGCATATTGCTTGGCCTCTCTGAGACTCAATTTCATCATCTGTGAAGTGGGAATGTTAACAGTAGTTTTCAAAAGACCACATGCCATATACCTATAAGAGTAACTTGAAAATAGAAAATGTTTAGAATTAGTTTCCTACCTCGTCCTACAGGTTTCAGTTTCCTCAACTGAAAAACCAATGGGCTGAGTATGAAATGTCAAGTACTTTAATTTCGTATGATAACTCCAAGTAATTTATATGAATTGTCTAGAGTGTATCATGAAGAAAAGGATTTGAAACCCCATGTGGGAATATCATGAAAATGCAGGTAGATTATTCGTGTCTGCCTTGGATAAAAAAGGAAAAGTGGCTACACATGTGCTGCCTGTTTCTCAGCCCTCCCAGATACAAAAGTCTCTGGTTTTGAACTTGACCTTTGTGTTTATGAACCAACCACCTTAGGTTGAATTAAGGGAACCAAATTAGAACCTTTTGTTGTTAGCACTTTAAACAAGTACTAATAAAATTCAAAGACAGCCTTGCAATTTCCCTAGTCAGTTTAGGGACTTTTATTCACAGAAATTGCACAGAAGCTTACCTTGCCAACTTTTGGCTGGGGAAGCTCTAAGTCAAAGGCTGGTATTTGAATATTTGCCAGTAAAAACAACTCCGTGGAGTTTTATTACCTTATATATTCTTAAAGGCGTCATGATAAGATCTCTACTTATCTTATTTCTTTAAACCATTCCACACACCTTACTTCATTCCTCTGAATTTCTTAGGAAGAGGACAGGGAACAATATGGTTGGAAGAAATGAGATATAGCCAACACTTCAATTATTTATAAATGTAACTGAGAGAGCAAGTTCAAAAATTAAATACATTATTATGTATAATTATTAAATTTGTTAAAACTAATTTTTAAAACATGAAGTTCTATTTTCATGAGTTATTTCACTTTTATTTAAAAAAAATAATAAACATTTGAAAAACATAATTTTTAATTGCCCCCAAACCTCACAACCTTAACCTAGCCATTATGATTGGGGTTTATTCCATTGTGTTTTTGTAAATGTGCATATGCACAGGTACTTTCAGTGGTTGTAAATGTAATACATGTGTAAGTTTAAATTCTAATCATTCATTAAGGGTTATCAATATGATCCCATTTTCCTATCTCCATTATAAACAAAAGAGGTCATTTTAATTATAGCATAGTATATCACTGATATTTGGATAATTCTTCATTGGCCATTTACTTTTCATAGGATTCCTATATTGTCAAGACTACATTATGGTTTGAATTTAGATTTGTTTTCTATACAATCCAACATGGACTATTACACAGATTGACAAAACTGTCCTGTTGTTATAATGGAAAAAAAAACATTTTGTAAAAAAAAAAATAGAACTAAAGGTTTCATAAGCCATTACTTTTTTAAAGAGAGTGAGAATATATCTTAGCTAAAATATTTTAAATATATCATATTTTAAAATAAGTGTAGTTTCATTGCTTCCAACTATTTCATAGAGTTTAAATAGTATAATGAATGCAATGATCTATATTTAAACATTGTGCCATAATACAATGTCAAGATGATATCTGAAATCATCTTAACTTTTGTCAACATGACAGCAGATACTGGGTCACACTTCTATGGAAATGAACCTCAAATAGGCATGCACAGAAAGTAAGTGGAATGGGGCCACCATGGCTTTGCTCATGTGGGTGTGCAAGGAACCTCCAAAATGAAACATTTTAAAAAGAGTTGAAATATAGTTAAGAAGTAACATGGACTGGTTTCTAAGGAAGACAGCCTGGGTGACCTTGTTGCATGACCACGGCAAAGTCACTTAACCTCTTTTTCTCAGTTTCCTCGTCTTACGGCTGATCTCAAGATTCAACAAACTAAATATGAACAGCTCCCTCTGAACAGTAGCTAAAATACAAGTAATCCCTCAATGGATTTTAGCTATTATAATACAAATTCAGTTCAAAGGCAATGAGCCAAAAAAAAAAGGAGCAAAAGTTCTGAGTGAGGCACGATGCCTGTCATTCTGATTGTCTTCTAGCTTAGCTCCCAGGAACTCATGACTGACTCGGACGATGGAAATCCATTGAAATTTTTAACAATGAAACCCAAAAGAATCACTTTGTTAAAAATTCTGGGCTCATGAGAAGAAAAGGCAGTGATGCAAAAGGTTCTGCCCAGTAGGTCCTGACACTGGTATCCTCAGCCTTGGTCAACAAGTTCATCTTTGCTGTTGTCTTTGTCTAACATCAACAGCAGTGTCTTGAGGCAACAACTACTGACACATATGCTTCTCTGCCACGGATAGCAAAGGTGGTATGTTCCCACCAAAGATGAAGAGAAGAAAAAAAGATAAGACAGAAACATTCCCAAAATTCTCAAAGGAGAAATTTAGAGGGACTATTCTGAAGGTAAAGGCAGGGCTAGAGGGAAATCATGCTTTGTGGAGCTTATTTTCACCCAGAGGCAGTTATGATATATCAAAGCCAGGTTCCAGGTGTTGCGAACAATAATTTGCTACAAAAGTCCAGAAATTGATTCATTCAGCAGATATTTATTGAATACCTATGATGTACCAGGCATTGTACACTTGTACCAGTGAGGGTCAGATAGATTATATTATAGTAACAAAGGACCCCGAAAATCTCACTCATTTACAACAACAAGTGTTATTCTTCATTTGTGCCTCTAATGAGTCCAGAAGTTTCATAAAATAAGATTGTTGGAGATAAAAGTGGCCAAGGCAACTGAATGCAAAGTATCCTATATGTTGTTAGCAAGGGTCACTGAACAAGTAAAACTCAGAATGAAATCTCATCTGAAAGATAGTTAAACTTTATATAATCCTTAGGTGTTCCAGAAAGGACATCCCTCTAAGAACTTAACATGTCCAACCCTGTAGAGTCTGTGCTATCTGTCAAGATCACAGCTCAACATGCCTCTACTCCATCATCATCTTCACTGGGACACCTAGCCAGAGTGAGGAGCCTTGATGTGGGATATTGATGGCCTTATGACAGAGAGAGATGTTGCACCAAGAACTGCTCTAAAAGCTTCTGCACTGAAGTACTCACATGTCACCTCCTCCCACAACCACTCCTGAATTCTAAAGCTCAGATGTGTGGTCATTTGCAAGCTCTGAGTTCACTTTTCTCAGACAACTTACTGGGACACAATTCGTATACCATACAGCTCACCCACTTAAACTGTATAACTCAATGGTTTTTAGTATATTCACAGAGTTATGCAACCATCATTGCAAAAAAATTTTTAGAACATTTTCATGACTTCAAAAAGAAACTCCACATCCTTTAGGCATCCCTCCCCCACTACCCCCCATTTGCCTATTCTGGACATTTTATATACATCGAATCACATAATATGTGAACAAATATTAATAGCATAGGGACACATAATCTCTTATAGGGTGAGACACCACAAGGAGTGAAACCTGAATATTTGGCAAACAGTAACAAAGCCTACGTTGTCATGGAATCTGTCCTTGATGGTCTTATAGTCTAATAGCATTTCATTTAGTTATATTAGTCTTAAATATGATACTAAATGGAATGAATAGTCAGACATCAGTGAAAGTAAAAAAAAAATGATAATACAAAGTCAGTGTGCTTTTAAGTTTTAGTTGCTTAAGGCTATTTGGAAGCAAGAATCATATGAGTTCAGGGCCCTAGGATTCAAAAATGTCTCCAGATTCTTTCATCATTCCCCAAAGGAAAAGCAATAATAAGTAGGATACCAGACATTTATGCAATCTTCCTGAGATCATAAGGCTAACAAAGGAAACATTTTCAAAAGGCAACAATAATTTATCATTTCTTTGCAATAGACATTATTCAGTAAACATACATGACAGCATTTATGGCCTGGAGACATACCACCTTGAGTTGTGATCCTGGCAGGCATCATACATTCTACAAGGTGGGGCAGGTTAAATTCTTACAGGGAAGTCCTTTCTGGAACACCCAAGCTTTATAGAAAGTATAGCTGTCTTTCAGATAAGATTTCATTCTGAGCTTTACTTGTTCAGTGACCCTTCCTAACTATACATAGGATACTTTTCATTTAGCTGCCTTGGCCATTTCTATCTCTAACAATTCTATTTTATGAGACTGAATTTGCCTTGCCTTTTACTAGCATTTAGGTGATGGAATGGTCTTGTTTTAGATTTCTAGAATTGTCTGTAGACCTTTGTGTTCACATATTTGAAATAAATGCGTAGCATTAATTTTATTCAGACAACATTGAGCCCAGTTCACTCAAGAAAATGCATCTCAATGTATAATTTATCATCCAGGGCCTGTCCACTATTCTGTTACTCCTTGGGAGTAAATTAGGTGCTTTGAAAGGTACATTAAACTCTTTTTGGCTACCAAGTACCATTTAGAGTTGTGGGGCAATAATTTACTTAATGGTACCTTGGTGACCTCAAAAAGTTTATGTTGTTTTGAAAGTTCTTAATTTTCTCCCACAATATAATTTATGAATTGGGTGCTTGAGTGTGCTTATAAATATGTTTCCAGTGAAACAACAGCTATTGAATAGAATAAGATAAAATGCCCATGCTAGTGCAGAAATTAAATGTTCACACAAGTGTTATCTAGCCTATCCATGGAATAGATGTATAACTTACAAAACAATTATTGCTGTGGATCTCATTTTGTTAATTTACAAGACTGTGTTATATTTTATTGTAATTAGTAATGCTTCATAGCTGTTAAGATTTCCAGATACACATCACTGCATTTTTCCATAGTTATACAAAGTTAAAATATTCTAAACATACTGAAGATTCTAACAGCAACTTGCATTTTGCTTCATTCTTTCACTCACAACAGAGTTTCATCCATATTGAATAAATGGGTTCTTCAGTTATGATACCTCCTACTTCAGTCATTTGTCTTGTTTATTAAAATGAATCACATTAAGCTGGATCCAACAAATAAAAGTGATATACTTTGGTCTTTTCCTGTCATGTGGGAGGATTACTGATAAAAAGAATTATTTCATTTCTAAGAAACAAAGATTTTCACATTTTAATGTCTCTAAAATAAGGCTGTGTCTTATTAATATAACTGATAGTATGTAAGATTTTTGGCAGCATTTGTCTTCTAGTATTGTCATAAAACGAAGGTACATCTTATCATTAATGGCATCTTAAATTTTTTAAATATAGTAAGACAACTTATTTTGAAATATTGAAGATAAATGCTCTGTTGGAAAATAGAGACTGACTCTAAGAACATGAACATGTCACCTTGTAGAAGGCAGATGCTGAAAATGTTTTCATATCCATTCCAGTCACCTGAAGTTATTCCTCTGAAGAATTTATCACCACTAATCAGTGAAATACAATCTGAATTCAAGCTCTGGAGTCCAACAAATCTACAAACTATCATAGAATAAGAATTTTTATGTGTCTATATACTTCTATAAAATAAGGTCAATTTTCTATATCTGTGAAGGAAGGTAGAGGTTACAATATGATAGATGAAGTTTCTAAGAACTTCTGTACTGCTCCTAGCCAACGTCACAATACATCTGATTTTGAGTCTATTAAATATCCAACATATGTTCAAACTCTGAAAACTTTAATAATATCTAAGTATCTATAAATTGTGCATTTGCCTGAAATTACTCTTCAGAGGACCTTATTTTATAATCCTTGTAATTATAGAAAAATAACATGGCTAAGAAAGTCCCAATTTCACTGGAAATTAGAGAAAATCATGTAACTGATAATGAAAATAATTGTTTGCTTTGGATGTACTTCCACTGACTATATTATTCTGTTTGTACCCTTGTAAGGATAGCCACTGTCTGGTGGCAGGCAGCAAAGATTATCAAGCCTGAAAAACACAACATTTGAGCCCATATTTGCACTTATTACCTCTATAACATCCAGCAAATTGCAATGATTCTTTGAGCCTCTGCTTCTGCATCCATAAAATAATGTTAATAATAATTACCTTCATATTTATTGAAAATATTATATGAGTCAAAGAAAATGTTAGAAAAACTCTTCTAGATATTGGCTTAAGCAAGAATTTATGAAAACCCCAATGGCAATCACAGCAACAACGAAAATAAATAAATGGGACTTGATTAAATTAAAATGTTTCTTCACAGCTAAGGAAATAATCAACAGAGCAAATAGACAGCCTACAGAATGGGAGAAAATATTCACAAGCTATATATCCAATCAAGGACTAATAACCAGAATCTACAAAGAACTCAAGCAAACCAGCAAAGAAAAAACAAACAAACAACCCAATTAAAAAGTGGGAAAAAAACATGAATAGAAGCTTTTCAACAGAAGATAGACTAATGGTCAATAAACATATGAAAAAATCCTCAATGTCATTAATCATCAGGGAAATGCAAATTAAAATCACAGTGAAATGTCACCTTACCCCAGTTAGAATGGCTTTTATTAAAAAGTCCAAAAACAATAGATGCTGGCATGATACAGAAATAAAGGAACACTTATACAGTGTTGGTGGGACTGCACATTAGTACAACCTCTGTGGAAAACAGTATGGAAACACCTCAAAGAACTCAAAGAAGATCTACCATTTGATCCAGCAATCCCACTATTGAGTATTTAGCCAAAGAAAAAGAAGTTATTTTATCAAAAAGAGACCTGCATGCAAATGTTTATTGCAGCACAATTCACAATTGCAAAGCTGTGGAAGAACCCAAGTGCCCATCAATTCATGAGTGGATTAACAAAATGTGGTATATGTATACCATGAAATACTACTCAGCCATGAATAATAACGAATTAAGTAAGACCTTTTGCAACAATTTGGATGGAACTGGAGACTATTATACTGAGTGAAGTATCTAAAGAATGGAAAAAAAACACCACATGTACTTACTATTAAATTGGAACTAACCAATGAGCACATGTGCACAGAGGGAAGTAAAACTCAGTGGAAATCAGGCAGAGGGGAAGAGGTAGGAGAAGATGAGCATAAATCTACCTAATGGGTACAATGAACACCATCTGGGTGATGGACACACTTCTAATCCTGACTCAAGCAAAATAAAAGTGATCCATGTAGCCAAAAACATTGGTACCCCTGTAATGTTTTGGAAAAAATAAGATTAGATGAGTAAATGTATGTAAAGCACCTGGCACATAAAATATGTTCAATCATTGGTTGCTTAAAATAAGTCTTGTAACAGAAGAGTAGTAGTAGCTTACCCATTTAGTTCTATGTGATTAGAATATACTTGGTAGGTTAGCTCTAATTTCTCAGTAAGTTTTATAACATAAGTTGCAAAAGCATTCAGTAATTCCATTGAACAAATGTTTATTGAATCCCATGATAGGTCTAGAGAGGAGGGAAATTATAAAGTGCCTTTCATGGGAGTGTTCACCAAGCAGGTTGACACATTGATAAACATTCACAATAGAAAAACCCAATACCCTATTTTGCAAAGTCTTAACAAGCAGCACAAGACTCCTCATGACTCTTTGTGAGGACTCCTCCACACCGTGGTGTGGAAGATTAATGAAAGCAGGTGTCATGAAACCACTGATAAGAAACATCCAGAAGTGGAGCTTGAAATACTACCTAAAGAATTGAAAGAGCATCCAAATAAATATTGGAAATTTGGGGAGAAAACTGTACAAAAACATGTCAATGCTCAGATAACTTTTAAGATAGCTTGGCAACAAGAAGAATCAGCAAATATATCTGGCAGGAATAAATCAGAATTAGAATCTTGGTCACCTTGCTAATTTGGTAGCTTAAAGAGGCAAATACCAATGTTGTCTTTACTGCAGAAGACAGCTAATCAGATGACAAATTTTGGCTTAGTTCATATACAAGGGCCAATGGATCTTTGGGGGTGAGAAAATACTGTTTATTGCTTGAAGTCTAAGTTCCATAAGCCATAGGGTGATTTATTTTTTGATAAGAAAATATGTGGGATGGCCTGGAGTGAGACAAAAAATGACCCAAGAATTTGTGGTTCATGCAGGGGACTCTGATCACACTCTCACAGCGGCCCTGCACCCCCACCCCCTTGCTATATCTCTGTCCTCCAAAATTACTATGTCTGTCTCTGATGTCATACAGGACAAATGATCTTTCACATCTGGCTCCTTTAGAATTGTAGCTTCTAATCCAAACAGGCATACCACTAACTTTTCCAAAAACAGCAGTTTTCTTTCATGCAAAAGAAATTCTTGGTCAAATTGTTGAGAGAATATTGTGTTCTCAGTTTCAACACGCAGAATACATTAGAAATTCTAGTGATTCACAGGTCTGCCTCTCTCAGCTTCAATAATTATAAAGCTTTAGGGAATAGGATATGAAGAGTGACTGAAGCCCAGCCATAAATCCTGTGACCCCTATAATCACCTTGCTAGTCAAAGTCATGATTAGAAATATTGTTTAGTATAAGCATGCTTAATAATGATGTATACAATAGTCAGCTATCCAGCCTTTCTAAAGATGTTTCATCCTCTGTTGCCACATATTTGTTCATTTTTTTCACACAGTATTACTTGCTTGTTACAAGGTAGAAAGAAAAATTTGATCAGGATTTTAGGAAGGGCTTAGGAAGACAGAATGGCTAACTTTATCCCCCAAAATGGAGATGCTACAAAGATTTCCCTCCTCCCTTCCTCACTCCCTCCCTCTCTCCCTCCCTCCCTCCCTCCCTCCCTTCTTTCCTCCCTTCCTTCCTTCCTTCCTTCCTTCCTTCCTTCCTTCCTTCCTTCCTTCCTTCCTTCCTTCCTTCCTTCCTTCCTTCCTTCCTTTTTATGAAAAAAGACACACAGTAGGGAATATAGTAATGAAGGGTGAGCACAGTGTTGATGATGAGACTGTGTGGATGAAAGAAAGATGAAGAGATTTAGTGCCTTGCTATGAGTGGGAAATCTGAAAAGCAGAAAAGATGTCATATATATTTGAATATATATAGTATGTAAAACCCCTGTAAGGAATCTTTAAAATGGAAGTTTTCTTCAAAGAGCGAGTAGATAGTTTTGTTTCTTTATACATTACACCACATAGACATTGGACTATAAGGTGCTTTAGGTGTTAAATGTGATGTAAATTTGTGTATAAGGAACACACACACACACACACACACACTTCTTCAAAGGCCAAGCTCTTGTTTATCTTCACACTTTCCACAATACCAAGCATAGTATTTTGCACATGGCAGGCACTCAATAAATACTCACTAAAGCCAAACAAAGAAGTATGGTTCCCAAGTCTATGTTTACTAAGGTGGAAACATTGTGAAATATTGGAAAGAGTATGAGACATCATGATGTGAAAAACCTCAGTTATATTCTGGGCTTATTAAACTCAGTAGCTTTGGAATCTTCAGCAAGTTTTTTTCTCTTTCCTGGGTATCGGATTTTTTTTTTCCCTCTGGGATCATAAGGAAATTGACTGGGTCATCTCTCACTGCCCTCCCAACATACTAATTCTAATGCTTTAACCTTACAAATTCCCAGGTGGTTTTATTTGATATGGATGGATTCAGCCAAAAATCCCATCCATGGATGAAGTTTTACCCAAAAATTCTTTCACCGCTCCTCAGGGGTTCTTTAAGATTATATTTGGCTTCCTCTTGTTATAGCTATAAGATAAATAGCTGAGAGTGACAGAAAGAAGAGAGAAAAATAGAAGATAGAAAGAAGGGTGATAGACAGGACTTGTTTACAACTCCTGCCACTACTAAGTTACTGCAGATGATAAAGTAGCCCCATAATACTAATTGTTGTACTTATCGTGTGTTCCAGACACTGTGCTAGTCATCAAACAGACATTTTCTCTTTTGCTTTACAATAACCCTGGCAAGTAGGCCTCATTGTTTTGCTTGCATAAGTATCTCTTCTAGACAACACTTCTTGAAATCAGTGTAACACTCACAAGTAAGAGTGGCACAGACCGCCTGGGACTGGGGACTCAGGACCTCCTCCTTAGATGATAGCCCCAGTGCCACAGAAAACATTTTGCGCAAATTTGCATTTACAAATTCATATTTGTAATATGCTAATATCAGCAGGAGGTTTTTAATGAAATTGATATCTCTAAAGGGGAGACTTCAGGAATATTTGAATGGATCCTACTTATGCTAATGAATTTTCCTAGAAATTTCCTTTCTCCTGTTTTTAGCTGGTTCTATTGGACTTGCTCTTCCTTACAAGTAGATGAAGTAAAGATTTATGGTCCTTAGAGATGTGGAAATTAGAAAATGGAGTAATGGAATCCATTAATATCCTCTCATCAATTAGATAAATTGTGGATCAATACAGTTATTAACAGGGTCAAATGTGTGTGTGTCTGTGTGTGTGTGTGTATTTCCCATTGGGACAGCTTCAGAGAGATAGGACTAATTTTAATTGTCTTTAAAAGGACAAAAAAATCATACTTAAGATGCAAAGGACTTCTTCCCACCTTGCATTTTAACAATTTTGAAATTAAAATAAAATAAGTTATTCTATGTTGACTAATGATAACATACCATTTTCTTGCTGAAAACTAAACATCTAATAGTAGCATAGTGAATACCATTCCTGCAACAAGTTACTTCTCATAAATTCCACAGTTAAATGTTTGTATGGTTTTAAAAAAGATTTCAGATAATAATTGTTAGTTTAGTTTAGATTTCCTTTTCAGTTTCAGTATGCAAGTAACTCTGAAAAGAGGGACTGATTAAACATGATTGATATAACAGTTACCCTCCCTGTACACGTTCTCCATAAACCTCAAACCCTAACCTCAAAGATAAAAAATAGAATGCCAAAGGAAAATTACTGCAAAAGTACTTTGTGCTAAACTGGCATCAGACATAAAAATAAAATAATGTCTGTAGAGCTTAAGGGACTAATTAAGATTTTAATGTGGTCTCATTCTTAGGAAAATATTAGGAATCATGATTCAAGAGCTCTTGTGTTTCACAAATTAAAACAAAAACAATTGAGGCCATCAGTCTATTAAAATGTTCCAGGATTGAAGTTTAATGAAAATCTTTAATTAATTTATTTTGGGATCACATTTTATCATTATCAGTGAGAATCACTAGGAAAATAGAGAATGGTATGAACTGCCCACATTCCTATTCAAAACAGAAAAAAAAGAAGAAGAAGGTCAAAAGGTAGAGCGTGGCAGTTCAGCAAGAGAAAGAAAACAAACGATAAATTATCCTCTGCAGAAGGACGGCATGTTCAGCCAGACATTACAACTTTTTTTTTTCATAGCTCATGGTACTCTGACACCCTTGCTTATAAGTTTAGATTTAATGATAATGAATGCACACCTGGGCTTTGGGGACACTCAGCTCCAAATAAGGGGTTAGGATACACACATTCATACACTGCTTAAAGGAGATAGGCTCCGTTGTAGTAGCCACTAGACCCTGTACAACTTTGAGTAGTATGCAGAATAAAGAAGTCAGCATAATTCTGGGGAAAGGTGGAGAAAAGCTCCAACATCCTTTTTCATTCATGTTGACAGCATACAGAAATGAAAAGCAAAAAGGAAGCATTAGAGTTGGAATCTGTTTCTTATTATTCTGACTCTTAAGAGGAAAAAAATTATGTATATCACGCTGACAGGAGGTACTGATTGTCATATCACTGATTATGAATTTAATTTCCATTAACATAGATGCTAGGAGCATGTCCATTGGCATTCAGTAAAAATCCACTATTACTTAAATGCACCGTAAATTCCTGTGGTGCTTCCAAAGGCAAGGTTTATGTGATTTAATTTTATGGTGCATATTTGAAAGCATCAGATGAAAGATAACTGACTTGTGGTGGTCAATAAGAAAGTAAATTTTTTTATTCAATTAGCATGCCATCCTAAGACCGCCCCTATTAATACAATTAAACACTCTGATCACTCTATTCCCTGTTGTGGATGAAAGGGATTGACAGCACGCATCAGGGAGTCCAAACACAAACTCTTTCCAAAATGACCTGCAAAAGTGGTTGCTGTTCAACGCACTGACATTTGAACGTTTCTCCCTAGAAGTCTGATTCCATAAATACCTTATAAGGCACATGAAGTTAAAACCACAAATAATTCGATTATTGCAAACTAAGTGTTCTATGAAGCACTTCCACATTCTTAACTGTTTAACAATGACACAAAATGAAATAGGAAGAAAGGAAAAATGTTGACAAGAATCAGTGCTGAGAGTGATTAAATACTAACTTTGGGAAGCTTAGATCCCTGATTTGCTAAATTCTCCCGGGAAGGATTTCTACTTTCTCAGTTTTTCTGGAACTGATGTTCCTATGAAGGAAATATGAAGTAGAAATTCCACCTTAGGTTCTAGGTGTATTATTTTAGTTTCCCAATACAAGGGTCCAAATCACACCCCTTAAGAGAAATAATTACAATAATATCTAACATGTATAACTTAAAAGGCACCGTGTCAGATGTTTTACGTGGATTCTCTCTTTTATTATAGTTTCCACAATAGTTCTAAGAAGCACATATAATGATTACTCCTATGTTATGAAGGTGAGGTAAAATACTCTCCAGGAACACAGTTATTAAATAGTGGAGCAGAGATACAAGTTCAACTTCTAGTGGCTTCCTGGGCTCCAGGTCTAGTAACATTACTTCCTGCGGCTGTGCTATGACTATGGTAGCCACTAGCCACATGTGGTTATGTCAATTTAAATCAGTACAAATTGAATAAAATTAAAAGCTCATTTCTTTGGTCACAATGGCCACATTCAAATGCTCAATAGCTACTGTATTATGTAGTACAGACAGAACATTTCCATCATCACAGAAAGTTCTGCTGGACAGCACTGTCCTAGGACACCATTTTGCCTTGATGATGGTATCATGTCAATCTCTCTGCCCTTCCCCATAATATTTTAAACCAGAATTAAGTCCACAGAGACCCACTCCCCACGAAAGGACTACTATCCTCTCATCTGGAGAAAATTGTTTCTATCCCACTTCTCAAAATGAAGCTGTGTTAATAATAATAAAAAAGGTTAGGAATAAAAGTTAAAAAATATTATCAACTAGAAAAGTGAAGAGTACTTTGTGGGGGTATATGTGGACTTTTCACCAAACCATCTGTATAATCTTTGACAGCTAAGAAAGAAAAGCAAGGAAGATTATTATAAAGCATATTTTATGGTGTTTGATGTTCTTTTGGCATCACATAAAGTACTGATGAAATTTCACTAGGGAATGCCGCTATGTGCTGTTCTGCATAGAATGCTATAGGAGGACAGCCTAAGTCTGAGAACACACATCAGAGAATAATCAAAATGATTCAGTGCTAAATCATGACAAAAAATTAGCCAGTCTTGGCCTGCATCCTATAGATGAAAAGATGTTAAGGAATACCATGGAGGTAAATGAGATCCAGAAGGGAGCAGAACAGGTTATTGCCAATAATCTTCTCATAATGGCAACTCAATTTAATGTTAGTTAATAATGTAAATTGCTGATTGCTGATCATTGAACTAAGAATTAAGTGTTAGACAGTGTACCCAAATTCGAATTTCAAAGAGAGTGAAGAAATCAATTCAAGCAGAACATCAATATTTCAACGGATTTAGGAAGAAATATGAAAAACAAACAATCGTCCTCATTGTCTAAAAATAGCTGATTTGTAAGCCCTAAAATGAAAGTGTACTCTGCTATAAAACAATATGCTACATTAATTTTTTTTACATTGTCTTGGAGTACTAGCACATCTTGTTATACAGATAAGGAAAAATATATTAGAATCTTAAAAATCTTCTTATTGAAAGAAGTCCTCTGGTTCATCCCCCAGTTTTTACAAGTGAGGATATGGAGACCAAGAAACAGCTAATAATTTAACCAAGCTCATTCAGTTTGTTGGTGACAGAGTTAGGACTGAAATGATAGCACCAGATGAATAGTTACAGTCTCAGCAACTCTTCCGTATGTGTCTTGAGGACCCAAGAAATTTGGATTAAATGATCTCTAGGATCGTCTCAACTCTAACATTATCAGAATTCTCCTCTTTGAGTCAAAAAAGTTTTGATTTTTGATTTTAGAATAAAAATTTTAAAACCAGAAAAGAAAAAAAAATGCTTAAAGTCTCATAAAGATGTCATCCAAGCAAAACTACCGCGTCCACCATAAACCTTGCTATGAAAGGTATAGATATTACATACTGAAAATGCTCTGTGCAGAACACAAGCAGTCTTTAAAAACAGCACGTTTCTTTCATCTTGGCAGCCCTAGGCCTAGAAAAATGCCTACAGCAGAAGAAATGTTTATTGAATTGAATTGAATTCTTAATTTTAGAGAGGAGGAAACTAAGACCGACCGGACCTTGTTGAGGCTTGTCTCTCTGTCAGTCAAATCCACGCATTCTCAATGGGAGCAATACTACCCCCCAAAGTGGTTAAAACTGGTTCTTAAGGGGTGGGAAAAAAATCTTACTCTTGTTATGTATGAAGCACAAATATATAAAGAACACAAAAAGAAATACACAGTAAAACAGGGATGTTGAGATTTAGTGGGGGGAAGGAAAATTTTTAAAAATCTAAAATGGCTCTTAAGACGATAATAATGAAAAAAAAGTTGAGAAACACTCACCTAAACCTACAGAAATGCCATGAAATAAAGAAATTAACCATGAGGTACTACTCAGCCATAAAAAAATGGTAAAGTACTACCTCTTGTATTATCCTGGATAGAGCTGGAACCCCTTCTTCTAAGTGAAGTATCACAAGAATGGAAAAACAAGCAGCACACGTACTCACCATAAGATTGGTACTAACTGATCAGCACTTACGTGCACATACAGAAGTAAGATTGATCAGGTATTAAGCAGGTGGGAGAAGGGAGGAGGGGATGGGTAAATTCACACCTAACAGGCACAGGTGTGCTCTGTCTGGGGGATGGGTACACTTGTAGCTCTGACTCGGGCAGTGCAAAGGCAATTTACATAACCAAAGTGTTTGTAACTGCATAATATTCTGAAATTTTAAAAAAAGAAACTAAACATCATGAATCAGAGGAGAGATATCACATTTGTAGATTGATCCCATTTGGGACTCAAAAGGTTTAAAATATTTCACATTTTGTTTACGGACTCTAAGAAGGCATAAATATAATTTAGTAAGCTTTCTTCCCACCCACCCCCAACAGGGAGTTCCATTAATTGCTCTATCCAAGCTCATGGACAGTTATTAAAATGGCCTTATTTTGTTCTTATGATTCAGCAGTTCCTTTTAATTTATTCATTTATTTTTTTGAGACAGAGTCTCACTCTGTCACCTGAGCTAGAGTGCAGTAGCGTCAGTCTAGCTCACAGCAACCTGGGCTCAAGCGATCCTTCTGCCTCAGCCTCCCAAGTAGCTGGGACTACAGGCATGCCCCACCGTGCCCGGCTAATTTTTTCTATATATTTTTAGTTGGCCAATTAATTTCTTTCTATTTTTAGTAGAGACAGGGGTCTCACTCTTCCTCAGGTTTTTTTCGAATTCCTAACCTTGAGCAATCCTCCTGCATCGGCCTCCCAGAGTGCTAGGATTACAGATGTGAGCCACCGCGCCCGGCCCTCCTTTTAGAGTTTCACTCTCACATTCTATTCAAAGCCATCTTCTCTTCAAGCACTGTCAGTTAATTGGAACCCCCCACCCACTTATTCCAGGGGATCCCAGTTCTTTTCATGATCTCTCCAACATTACCAACCCCCTATTCTCATCTGACCCATGCGCTCCCCTCTCCTGGTCAGCGTGTGTGGTTCCTAAGGAATGTCTCTTCCACACTCTTTGGAAACCTCAACGTCCCTCTCCAGTACCATTACATCTATGTTAGAAGGCAAGCACAGGTAAGCGATCTAGTGGCTGGACAGACCTGTGGAGTATCATATCGCAGCCTCTCCAAATCCCAAAGTTCCTCTCATTTGGCTTCTACAAGAGGAAGTACTTGGGTGTCCTCTTCCCTGGGAAGTCAGACGAGGGAGTAATTCTTCCTCACCAGCGCTGCACTTCCATAAAGCAGAGGATATCCTCTTCCTGGTCCCTAGCAAGATGAGCTGGCTTCTCTTAGCTGCCCTGTAGAGAGGTGGCTGACCTCTACAAATGATGCTTCTCTAAACTTCAAATGTGGAACATTTCCTTTATTTGCACTAATTACTTTATTCTCAGCTGTGAGCCTTATTTATTAAAGCAAGCCCTAGTCCCTTAACATCATTCCATTAAACCTGCTGCCGTTTAGCATATGAGCTATGCTAAGCATTTGGTACACATTTTGCCATTTATTTCTTATAACCAACCAGTAAGATAAATATTATTTTCCCCTTTTTACAAATGAGGAAAGTGAATCTTCCAAATTACACAACTTGTCTAAGGACACATAACAAATGAGTAGTTAAGCTACTAATGGAATCTAGACCTGTATGACGGTCAAGGCCAAGTTCTTAACCAATAATTTTTTAAGTGAAAATCAGTTAAAATTAACTGAATGTGAGGTCTACTTAATAGACATCATTTAAGAGAACTACCACATGGCCAGCAGGAAACTTATACCTAAAGTTGGGGCTCAGGAAAATATTAATAATTTACATTATCAATTTTACTGTTTTACTTGTGTATATTAGATCTTATTCTTTCAACCTGAATCAAGAAAATTGTTTCATTTGAGAGTCTAAATAAACTAGAAAATAATATGGTAGCACCCAGGAATTCTGAAGAAGTCTCAAAGAACTAAGGAAACTTTTCCTATTGCAGATTTTTTTTCAATAAGTATTATGTGGAGAAGCAGAAATAAGATAGGAGGCTTTGCCTAAGTAAAAAGAATAATTCCAAAATATCCTAGCTGACATTTTTGGGCCACCATAACTGAATCAGAGCGCTGCATCATTTCTGCTTGATGGATGAACAATTTGTTGTAAGGCTAGCCAAGAATTCTGGACCCTGTGCCATCTCTGATTCATCTCTGTCACCAAGGTCTGAATCACAGCTGTGTGACCTCAATGGATTGATGAAAAACAGAGGAAAGAGGGAAAGATTTGAAGGACATATGACTTAGAAGTTGGTAGGTTTCATTTCTTTCCTGCAAATCCTCATAGTCATATCTACATGTGCATGGTTTCTAAAATTCATTCTCAATCTCACAGATGTTTGCATATGGCAAACATTGTAGAAACTCTTGTCCATTCTCCATAAAATATTAGTTTTGAGGATATATATATAATTTGTTTTTTTACCATCAGCCTTAAGGGAAAGAGGATATTAATACATTTTTTAACTTTTTATCCCATTCATTATCTATGAGCTGACTGATTGACTCTAGCAATCTAATCTAATCTTCTGATTGGGGTTACAGGAAAGTCCAAATAGCTGCCTGATTGTGTCACTAAAAGAACTCACTCCAATCTTTCTGTTGTACTTCTTACCAATGGCATTAGATGCCCTTTGTCACAAGGACTTCTTATTTGTACAGAGATTTTGAGGCTCTCTAAGATTCTTCCAGATTACTGTCACTAAAACTTACATGGGACCAATCCAGGCATTTGGGGGTTTTAATTATCAGGGTGGCTGCCTTCCCTGAGGAAGCCATCCCGGGGCCAGCATTTCTTTCTCCTAAGTGAGTAGCGGGAGTGGAAAAGTCAGAGTTCAAGGTCTGGGCTCCAGCGTAGGGGGCTGCAAAAGCAGCAGAGGAGGCTCTTTAAATTTTAACGCAGCAGACAGCACAGATGTTGGGAATGCCAAGTTCTTAAACATTCCCAGTGAATTACACCAAATTCAAATTCTTATTGGCAGTGTTCTACAGCTAGCCTGTACAGAGACATTAGAAAAATTCTTCAGCAAAGCGTTCTAATTTAGAAAACTATGAAATTAAGTTAGTCTCTGGGGAAAATTAACAGTTCAGTTCACTAAAAAAAAATAATCAGTGAATCCATTGGAGGAGATTAGGGTAGGGAGGGAAAAAAGCGGTAAGTCAACATTCTAAGCCTTTAGTTTTGTTCTTTCCCATATACAGATAAAGTAGTTGGGTTATTAAATGTCTGACACTTCAAGCAGTTGTTTTGAAATAGTTAAACAGGGAAGTCTTAATAGTCAACTGGTCAGAAAACCACTAATGGTATAAAAGCTTCTGCATTCAGTTCTATAACTTTTTTGCACTCATCCAGGAAAGAGAGCTACCATTGACCAGTAATACCTAAAAGATGGTGATGTCCACTGCCTGAGTTTGGAATCAGAGATTAAGCAGGCAGAATCTTCTCCCTAACTACTAATTCTATGGAAGAGCATCCACCCTTCCTGCCACCTGTGGAGACTCTACCATAAACCACTTGTGAGCAAAAAAAGCACTGGCAAAAAATTCTCTTAGAGCCATAATGACTACTATGACTACAATTCTAGGGCATAGTAATGTAAAAAGAATGTATAAATTGAATTTTTTAGATTTTTTTCACTTATTTCAAAAATATTTTTTGAATGCCTCCTATAGGTTGAGTAAATCAGTGAACAAAACAAAAATTCCCTATTTTGGGGGAATTAACATTCTAGCTATAAAGAATATGAGTCTCACGTGCCTCTGTAAGGGCTATGGCCAGAAGAGCTGCTTTGGGTTGGGATATAGTGTTTATTTTATTTAAAAATAGTTTCTAATACCAAAAACAATTGAAAAGGCAAAAGAGCAAAGAAGAGTAAAGAGGAACAAGGGAATGAGGTGGAAAGCATTAAATATGGTCCAGTCTTTTGTAATCTCAATATTTATCAAATTAAACTTTTGGAATGGAAAAAAGTGTTTCCACATCATAATCAGGTATTTAAATTTATTTATTCATCAGTCGTGTTTGAAGACTGAATGAGAATAGAGAGTGTGTCTTATTAGACTCCCTTAATTATGCCTCATCCACATCCACATTTTCAGAAATATTTCCAACTATATGTTTGTCTTGTCCTATTTTCCAGTTATTAATCTATCTAGTGAGTACCTTCTATATTGAAGACACTGTGCTAGGTGATTTGCATAGTACTACCCATTAAACCTGAACATAGTTATCCCTGTTTTATAGATGAGAAAACAGATATTCAGAGACTAAATTACCTTCTTGAGATCACCTTCTAGTAGTAAGTGGAAGAGGCAACATTTGAATCTAACTATTTACTTATCTATACCAGTGTATCCTAAATATATAAATAAAGGATAATAAAAACTACTTTGTAGGCCGGGCGCTGTGGCTCACGCCTGTAATCCTAGCTCTTGGGAGGCCGAGGCGGGCGGATTGCTCAAGGTCAGGAGTTCAAAACCAGCCTGAGCAAGAGTGAGACCCCGTCTCTACTATAAATACAAAGAAATTAATTGGCCAACTGATATATATATAAAAAAAAAAAAATTAGCCGGGCATGGTGGCGCATGCCTGTAGTCCCAGCTACCCGGGAGGCTGAGGCAGAAGGATCGCTCGAGCCCAGGAGTTTGAGGTTGCTGTGAGCTAGGCTGACGCCACGGCACTCACTCTAGCCTGGGCAACAAAGTGAGACTCTGTCTCAAAAAAAAAAAAAAAAAAAAAAAAAAAAAAAAAAAAAACTACTTTGTAGAGATATTCTAAGTATTACAAACAATATATGAAAAGTTGCTATGGCAATTCCTAGTACGTGAAAGACTGTACAATAGCTAAGAGCTATTATGCTATTATCTTCCACCGGTCAATTGGGATATCTTGTACCCCAAAATACACAGACCAGTGTTATCAAAACTTCATTATTTGCCCCACAGGAAATTCAGTGCCCTCTACAATATTTCTATAATTGGCAAGTGGTTGATATATCCTTTCTGTGATTTCCCAATTCTAGTAAACTTTGGTTTTTCACTCTGCAGCTTATAGTTGTTCCATTGTTAGAATACCATAAAATAGAATATTAGACATCCCTGTTCTTAAAATTGCTTTGGCCATTTCAGCCTAATGGGCTCCAGCTCCTAGGCTACAGCAGGTTCTTATCTTACACCTGGCAGGGTAAAACTCTCTCTCCTAACCACAGTTGTCTCAACGCTTCAACCTCAGTCTCCCAGGTTTTCAAAGCATTTCCCTAAGAAGAATCTATTTCTCTTTTAGGAAGACCCTTGAAACCAGCTTATCAAATGAGTTTGCAACTATGACTATCATCTGCTAATGGACCTCAATGATCCCTCATTTATATATGATTGGTCTGGATTTTAGCCTGGGCCCCAATGCTTGCCCGGTGAATGACCATGGGCGAGTCATTCTGGCATTTATTCTCTCATTTGTAAAATAAGAAAGTTGGACTAGATGAACAGCAAATCTCTCTTTGCTCAGTAATTTTATTCTATTAAGAGCTTTTAGATAATTCCTTTTCTCATAAATTTCAGCACACAGGGTGGAGTTTGAAGTTGAACTTGAGAATATTTCAAAACCAATTGGAAGATGAAAGATACCTAATGTACATGGAAAAATCATCAATCTTATTTTTGCTGGTTCACCAAAAATGAAATGAAAGCCACAAAGTCTCCTTCCCTACTTTCAATCATGGTGTACCATATAACCACACTAATAAAAACAGAGGCAAAGGAGATACAACATTTTGAAAATTATGGAAAAGGGCAGAAATGTAACTTTTAAGGATAGACCATGTTACAATAATATTGATGAGACAAGGAAATGTTTTCCTATCCAGCCACAGAAATTCAGGGAGGTAGCTTTTGTGATGCTGGTACCTACAACATCTTGCAGGTATATATTTTTCTGGTTAAAGAAATACATGCTCTTTGCAAGGATACCAAAACATTCAGAATAAAAAAGAAAATATAAATTACACATGATATTATCAGCCAGGAGTAATCATTGTTAATATTTTGATTTATTTCTTTCTGTTGAATTGAATTAGAACTATGGAATATAAATAATTTTATATTCTGCCTGGTTTTTCTTAACATGGGTGGCAATTATATTCTTCACATCAACCTAACTTTGTTTTATGAAGTGTTGAGTCATGACTAAGGCCATAGTAATTGGAAGAGGGTGGGTTGATGAATTAGGATTATGATTTTGTTTTCAGATAAAATAGTAAAGTTGAGCACTTGCTTTCAAAATTTTGAGGGAGACTGAAAATCATCTCAATATTTGAAGAGTATTTTTGTTTATAGTAGCCATCTAGATCTCTTAGTTGCATATCATAGGCAGTTGTTATAATATTAATACATCTCAGTGAGCATTTCAGAGAAGGCTCCTGAAAAAAACCCATTTCTGGGTGGAGGACAGAGGCAATGAGGTCCAGAAACAAAGTAACTAGAGGCAGGATGTACCATAGGGACTCAGGCACTTGTTGGTTTCCTTGGGCATTTGTTCAAACCCCAGCTCTTAACCCTTGCTAGCTGAGTGGCCTTACTCAAGTTATCTATATGGGACTCAGTTTCTTTTTTTGCTATTTATTGGGGGTTTTGTTTGTTTTTTGAGACAGAGTCTCACTCCATTGCCCAGGCTAAAAAGTGCAGTGGCATCATCATAGCTCATTGTAACCTCAAACTTCTGGGCTCAAGCAGTACTTCTGCCTCAGCCTCCAAAAGTGCTGGGATTACAGGAGCAAGCCACCATGCCCAGCTCGGTTTCTTAATCTGAAATAGTTTATCTCATATCAGAGTCATGAGGACTCTGTAAGAATGAATATAATGCATATAAATCACTTAGCCCAGAATGTATTTTTAAATGCACAATAGATATTAGCTATGTATTACTGTTATTATTATTGTGATTACTAGTTTTTGATCAGTTCCAATAACTCTCTGTGGAATACAACCATGAAACACTTTCATTTTTCTCTGGCCACACTTTTCACTACTTCTTTGGTCTCCCTTTCTCATCCCTTAGCACTATATTAAATAAATTCTGTAACATTCTGGTCTCTTCAGCTGATTAAAATTCAATCCTGTTTCATCTAAAGTAATTAATAACTCTCATCTCTTGCATCTCCACCATCCTGACTCCCAACAGCCTGGAACTGGGACTCTGAACACCTCAAATGGAGAGCAGGGATTGAGGCTTAACTAAGAGGGGAAACCACAACTCAAGACCCTAAATGCCGGCCCAAAATAACTGATACCTTCCATGGTAGCACTTCTAGACATAAGAATTATATTTTTAAACTCAAAAAAAAAAAAAAAAAAAAGAAGAGCAGACTCAGTTGAAGCTGATTTCTTCTCATATCCTAGCAGATGTGATACAATCCTGGCCAATTTCACCATTTTTCCAAAGCAGTGGTTCTCAGAATGTACTCCCTGGACCAGCACAACAGCATCACCTGGGATCTTGTTAGAAATGCAAATGCTTGGGCCATGCTCCAGACCTGCAGAGCCAGAGACTCTGGGAGTGGGATCCAGCCAGCAGTACTTTAACAAGCTCCCGTGAGATTCTGATACATACTCAAATTTGAGAAGCACTGCAGGAAAGCAGTTCTTGACTATGGCTGCACAATGAACATCTGGGACTCAGAACAAAGACAATTGTCGGGGCCGTTCAGCTACATCCATTAGATCACAGTCTCCACAGTGGGGCCTGGCTAAGAAAGTTCCTCAGATGATCCCAAGGGGTAGTCAGAATTGAGAACCACTGCTCCAAACCAGTAGACTCCACATGGCTCTGAGTCTCCCGTGGGTGAGTCCCCCGTGGGGCCGCTGTCGGGTGGGAATGGGCCTGGCTGGCCGGACTTCAGGCCTCCGTCCCCTCATTCACCTGGAGCACCTGAGCACTTATTTGTTTTCCACACTTGGCTTTAGACTAATGTTTTATTTGAACAAAGGTTTCTGTGGCTAAAAAGTACAAACATGAATTCTCTAAGGGATAATACATTGTAAAAGTCAAGAGCCCCTTATTTCCTTCTAATTCCATTTTATGGAGAAGGTGAGACAGTAAAATAAATGTATCTGGAGCTTATCAGGGAAGAATAGTGGTGGGAGGCTACTCGTGAGGTTATAGGAAATCTGAGGTTTTGGAACGGACTAAAGTGCATGGAAACATTTGTGTGGGAAGTTCAGGAATGTGGTGTGCCGTTCCAGCTTCTCAATGCTTCACTAATCTGATCCTCTAAACCTCTTTGCTCATTAGAACATAAATTATACTCTCACAGATTAAAAACATGTTTGTCTTTTGAAAAATAATTCAAGGTATAAAAGTACAAAGTCTAGATATTTTTTCCTGATTTCAGTTAGCCAGCATCAAATCTACTACAAAATACAGGATGTTTAAAATAATAAAGTTCCAAAAGAGAGGCTACATTGGCATAAATGGTCCATGCTGGAATTTTTTAATGTAAAATAAAATGTTGTAATTGAAACAATTTTTGAATTTTAGGATATCTATTTTATATATATTTATTTTAATTGAGGCAGTTTGTGTACATAAAGACACCAAGGTATATAAGAAGGAAGAAATATAAGATGTGGATAGCTTTATTAATCAAGGGAGATCGTACTTTAAAAAGCAAACTGGCAGTCTCTCTCTTTCTCTCTCTCTTTTTCTCTCTCTCTCTTTCTCTCTCTCTCTCTCTCTCTCTCTCTCTCTCTCTCTCTCTCTCTCTCTCACACACACACACACACTACAATGAAAGACTTTGCCAACATTTGTGATTAGGAGCTTTTAAATATCCACTAGGTCCCTGGAAAAGGAAACCTTACTAAGGATAAAGTCTAGCAGTTACTGTGTTGATGATAGATGTGAGTTCTGAGTAAGCACAAAAAGAATGAACAATATTTAAATTTGGAGAGGTATGAAAACAAATGCCTGATGAGTGTCATAAATGTCAACCGAGCAGATGGAGAGAAGAATGAACCTGCAGGGTGGGGAGGCAGAGGTGGCTGTCAAAGGTGGTGAAAACAGGAAACTCCAGTTGGTGGGATACGTGGTTAGAATTATAATAATAACAGTGATCATCACAGGCAACTCCTTCCTTCCCCCCCTCAACTATATAAATAAGGAACTAGTGTATGACAAACACTCCATTTAATGCTCATAAAATCTCATTGTCCTTCCAATTCTCTTTTTGTGTATCCCTGCTCTAGAAACCCAACAAAGGGGCAGGAATTCTCCTGGCAGAGAGGAGAGTAAAAGCGAGGCTTTTCCATTACCAGGAAACAAGGAGTCAGCACCAACAGACAAAACAGAAAAAGTACAACTCTTCTTCCATCCTGAATGTTTAATATTGGAAGATCAGAAATATCGTGGACTTGAGGGGCCTTTTGTCATGGCTTTAAACTACTTAAGGACAGGGAGGTCACCCACTCAGATTTGCAACACCCAAGGGCAAGCACAGGATCTTTCATTTGAAATAATTGTGAAGAGGGACATAACCATACTTTGAATGCTCTGTTAAAGTTTTGGATCATACATAGTCTTTGTATACCCTATGTATATCTTCCTACCATATTTTTAAACACTTTTAACAGTAGAATCCTGTTTATATATTAACTCTTATGATCAAACCACAATTTACAAAGCAGATTAAAGTAGAGCAGCACTGGCCAACACAGGAACAGGGAACGTAGGGAGCTTAGATTACTGAGTCACCTTTTTACCCTTACAATGACCTCAAGTGTTCTCCATGAAATGTTGTGACACTTAGCAGAGTAGTTTAATTGTCATTGATCCAATGTATATAATGTTATATATCATAGTGCATATCATGAATATATATGTAAAAGTTAATACAAATGATGAGTAGTTTAATAATCGTAACTGTTTACCATATAAAGCAGCTAACCTATCTAGGTACCTTATATGAGATAATCTATTTATCTTCTCTCATTGACCCAAGCACCATCTCCAAAAAAATGACCTTGCTCCAAGACCCTAAATTTCTCATCCTACTTTTCATTTTGAGCAGAGGCTTTTTCTTTAAAAAAAAAATAGAACCTTCACTTATTTTTCTAAGTTGAGGTACAACTTGGAACAATAAAGCATACAACTCTTCTTACATGTAGAGCTCCACTGCTTTGACCTATGGACACACATGTGTAATCTCCACTTAGATCAAGCTCTTTCTTGCTTTACCACAGTTGATCTTTCCCTCTCTATGGGCTCTTTCCTCTCATGTTTCAAATTTGTATTCATCTCCAACATCCTCACAAAGTTGCCACTCCCATTCTTTCTTGTTCCATATTTCTGCTTCCCACTTGCTCCTGCATTCGTCTAGTCCTTGATATTTTGAAATCCCTCTTTTAATGCATCACTCCATGAAGATTTCCATCACATACTGGTCACTGATGATTTTCCAGCTATGTTTTCTAGGTTATCTTAGTACATCTTTCTAGCTACTTCTGCTCAGATTCCTGGGACTTTGGACTTCCATCTATTGGAATTATTCTCCTATCTAACCTTCCACAACTTTACAATCTCATCATATTTTTTTTTCACTTTTTTCCTCTGGATCTGTGTTCTATATTTTTCCCTCTGCTGTTTGGTTTTACTTTATAGCCTCTAATTTATTGGAATGGTAAAATCATGAGTATATCTGATAACATCAACAATCCAGGATGAGAGATCACAAACAAATAGTAACAATAATGGTAAACATATAGCATATACTATATGTCAAGCACTATTCTAAATATTTTATACATGGTAGCTCATTTAACCATCCCAACTACCCTCTGCAGTAGGTGCTACCATTAAGAACCCTGTTTTACAGATGAGGAAACTGAAGCACTAACAAGAAGCCTTGCCTAAGGCCATACAGCCTAGTAGGAGTTGAGTTCAGGAGGTCTGGCTCCAGAGTCTTTCACCTTAACCTCCTCCCAAAGATGAAGATGGTACAGGTACGGAATGTAAGTAAAAGAAAAAATAAGAAGCCAATTTTTTAGGAAAAATTTGGAGAGACTTCTGGGATGGGCAACAATATGGCAGACATGGGAATTTAGTGTGGCAAACCCATCTGGAAGGAAATGACAGGTAAATAAAATAGAGAAGATTCCAAAGGGCTGAGAAACAGTAGCCTTCACGTAAAGAGTAGAAGACATGAAATTGAACATCCAACCAGTGTTGCAAGAATAAATTGCTGATGTAAACATGATGACTGATCTAGAGAAAGCGATTATGTTTGGGGTTAGCCCAGAACAATTACTTAGACCAAGTTGAGTTTTATAGATTAAAATGTAGTGACAGCCTATATACATTTTAAAAAATGAAAACGCTAATTCATTGCTTTCTGTGATGCATCAAATTGGATGGACTAAAAGGGCAAAATAATTGAGTTGGCAAAAATTAAACTGCATGTGATTTCTTCAAGAACATAGACAGTATTTCATTATTTTCTATATCATCCAAGGTACCCAAATAGCATTTTCACATTTTCCATATCAGAATTGCTGTGCTCATGTGGACTAGGTTGTGGGACTAATAAAGTGATGTATGGTTGCAATTGATTAGAACAATAACAAATAGCCAATATTTAGTTAACCTTTACTATGTGTTAGGCCCTATTCTAAATGCTTTATGCCATTCAGTTCTTTAAAAAAAAAGTGCTATTCCCATTTTATAAGGAAATCTCAGCCACAGAGATTATATTACAGGCTGAAGGTGGTACAATTAAGTGGTGGAGAAGTTATATATTATCCACTTAGAGAGAAAGAGAGAACAGAAAATTTGTGCCTATGTAGAAGCAATATTAATTTAATTGATGGTATTGGAAAGGCAATACAGACCTGTGACATATGTCATCCGAGGCTCCCAGAGCATAGTTCTGCTTTGCTCACACACACTGTCTATTGTGAGGCTCAAGATCTGCACAAAAGGATCTTTGCAGTGACAGCACCTCTCTGCAATAGAACCCAAATCTGCTTACCCTCACACTTGATCCAGGGCTTATTCCTCACTTTCATTTGAATTGCATCCCTTTTCCTCATTACATTCCCCCAACATTTACTCATCTCTGTGTTTGGCCCAAAGAAAATCTACAGCAAATATAAATTGAAGAAAGACAAGTTATTATGACTGAATAGGCTGATGCTTTATAGAAATTTAGATGAATTTCACCATCTAATAATAGCATTATTAATCTAACTTTATGATCAGAATGAGAGTGCCATAGAGAAATTATAATACTTTCCAAATGCAGACCTTTGGACAAAAGTGAATGTGAGTTGGTGTTTTTCAAATTGATTCACTCTGCAACTCTTAACAGATCAAGCTTTGGCACCAGGCATACCTGAATCTAAATCCTAACACTTACAATTAGTGGCTTGGGCAAGTTATAATCAAATTCTCAGGCCTTAATTTCCTCATCTGTAAACATTATCTAATAATATCTACTTTGCAGGATAACTATGCAAGGTGCTTCAAATGTTGCCTGAGACCGTGTAAATAATAAATGGTAGTTGTTATCATCATCATCACCATATTTCATATTTCATCTGCGATAGCATTGGTTATAAGAATCCACATTATGTTAACCACAAATAAAGAAAAATTGCCGATTCAACTATGGCTTCCCATCAATTATAAGATACAGCTAATTTCAATAATATTAGATGTGAAAAAACTTTCATCTTAAATCTATAAAATATGGTAGGTGTATACATGTACATGGTGTGTGAATTCGAAGATTTAAACTGCAAAGTCTGTTGAATCAAGTTTAAGAGTGGAAAGTTTTAACTAAATTTCCCCAAAGTTTAAAAGCAGTTCTCTGTTTAACCAAGCAAGAATCTTTCAACAGTACAATGAAAATATTCTGAGGTAGACAACACTGGGTATGCTTCTCTAGTTAGTATATTTTTAAATGCAGGAAGGATGTTTTAAGTATATGCACATGTTCACAGATTTTTGTGATGTATATTGTAAATTGTAAATATAAATATTTCTGATAGACCATTTGAAAAAATAAGAAGTATTTTTGTTTATAAGCAGATGAACACACTTGCAGATGTTTTCTTTTAAAAGAAGTGATATCTAGTGAATTTCAGGAACTTTCTTGAAATGACAAAGTTCAAACTGCTGCCAAAGCCAACACATGAGGTTTATATATATGGAGAAAAGAACAGATTTCACTGTGTTGATGAGATTTTTATTTCTTGGTTCCCGTTTTCCATTACTGCTTGGTCAGTAGCCATGAAGGATTCAGGATGGTTATGCTCAATAAACATTTCAAGTCTCATATCCTTCTTTCTCAACTTTATTCAAAACCAAGCACAAATTTAACAAATATTAAATACATAGAGAACATAGCAAATTGGTGAAGAGCTATACTAAAATCTGTGCATATTGAAAAATAATCTAATGGTTGGAACATTGGCTTTGCTTAATGATATCATGGCTATAGAAGAACTAAGTCGTGGCACAGTTGGTTCAGAATTTCAGACACTTTCACTATTGCAGTAATTGATCAGATGGAATACATCGATCCAATTCAAGATGTGTTTTTTCCTGGAAGTGGAGATTAATGATACATCAGCAGCTATTTGACTACCAGGGCTTACCATTTGCAAATGGATACATCATTTATTATGGACACTTGAAATGAGTTTAAAAGGAAAAGAGTTCTCAAACCAACAGCTCACAGTAAATAACAGTAAGTCAAAATGTTATGTTTTTGAAATATTTTTGCTTTTTCTTTATTTTATTTTAAAGTCATTTTAGTCTCAATTGTTCTTGCTTTGGAGAACAGAATACACAGATGGCCAGGGCTGTGATTCCTATTGAATTCCAGATTTGAAAGGTAAGAGTTCTTTGAAGTTGCACTTACAAACGTGTATTGTAACTTTTTGAATCTAAGATGACTTTCAGTACTTCACTTAGGAGGATGGTCTCCAGGTCCATCCAGATTGCTGCAAAAGGTATTAATTCATTCTTTTATGGCAGAGTAGTACTCCATGATACACATATACCACATTTTATTTTATTTATTTTATTTTATTTTAACAGACTTAATTTCACTTTATTTTTCTCATATAAAAATGCTATGTTGTAGCCACCCCTGGAGCCTGGGTCCTCTGCACAGATACTCCGGTGTGGGTCTTGACAAGATGGTCGGTGAATTCCTGGTAGGGAGACTTGGTGAATACTGTCTCTTTCCAAAGGTCAGGAGTCAGATAGCTATAGGTCTTGGAGATGGCATCGAAGGTGGCCTTTGGGAAGTTGCCCAGGGTGGCAGTGCAACCCCTGGCTGAAGTGTAGCAGCCATCGATACCAGCCATCAGCAGCAGCTTCTTGGGCACGGGGGCCGAGACAATGCCAGTTCCTCTAGGGGCAGGGATGAGACGCACCAGCACAGAGCCGCAGCGGCCTGTCACCTTGCAAGGAACAGTGTGGAGCTTGCCCATCTTGTTCCCCCAGTAGCCTCTCCGCACGGGGACTATGGAGAGCTTGGCCAGGATGATGGCCCCTTGGATGGCAGTGGCTACCTCCTTGGAGCACTTAACACTTAGACCAACGTGGCCATTGTAGTCCCCGATGGCAACAAACACCTTGAACCTGGTCCACTGGCCAGCGCTGGTCTGCTTTTGCACTGGCATAATCTTCAAAACCTCATCTTTGAGAGATGCTCCCAGGAAAAAAAATTGATGATCTCAGACTCCTTGATAGGCAAGGATAACAGATAGATCTCCTCCAGAGATTTGATCTTCATGTTCTTAACCAGGCGGCCCAGCTTGGTCAGGGGCATCCACTCCTTGTCCTCGGCCTTGCCTCTGCCAGCTCCGCGACCTCCGATTCCAGGGCCTCCGGGCCCTCCGGCTGCACCGGCGTCATCCGCCATTTGGTGTTTTCCCGGAGAAGAAGAAGCATATATCACATTTTATTAATCCACTCATGAACTGGGCACTTGGGTTGATTCCACATCTTTGCGATTGTGAATTGTGTTGCATTCTAGTGCAAGTGTCTTTTTCTAAAATTGACTTTTTTTCCTTAGGGTAAATACCTAGTAGTGAGATTGCTGGATCACATGGTAGGTCTACTTTTAGTTCTTTGCAGAATCTCCATACTATTTTCCATAGAAGTTGCACTACTTTGCAGTCCCACCAACAGTGGATAAGTGTTCCTTTCTCTCTGCATCCATGCCAGCATCTGTTGCTTTGGGACTTTTTGTTAAAAGACATTCTCACTAGGGTTAGGTGATATCCCATTGTGGTTTTGATTAAATACCACATGTGCTCACTATTAAATTGGAAGTAACTGACCAGCACTCATGTGCACAGATGAAAATAAAACTCAATGGAAATCATGCCAGTGGGAGGGAAGAGGAGGGGATGGGTGAAATCATACCTGACTGGTACAATGTACATTATCTGGGTGATAGGCACACTTATAACTTTGACTCAAGCAGTACAAAAACTATTCATGTAACCAAAACATTTGCACTCCTGTAATATTCTGAAATTTTTTAAAAAATGAAGAACAAAAAGAAAAACAAAAAATGTATATCAAAATTATACAGAAAACATTATCAAATATAAAATGATTTCTAAATTTCTTTAAATTATATTTATATAAATGTTATTAGTATGTGCTCCAAATTACACGAGATTCCTAAAATTTTAATGTGTTGATATATATTACCAGTAATAATTACGATTATTATATTAAATTGTTATGTGCCACAAAAATAAGCAAATTTCCTTTGTGTCCTTAAAAAATAAGATGACTTTCACTATAAAATGGAACATTGATTTGATGTACCACTAAGAACAAAAAAATACTGACAATCAAACTATGATGTACCATCAATCATGAACCATTCTAATTTCAGAGAAGTTAAAATGTGAAAATATTGATGACTTAGAACTGATAAAATTATAATAGTTTCCATGCTAAAATGTAGCCATGTCATCTCAAGAGCATTCAAAGAAGACCACATACAACGGGAAACTCAACAACTTTAGGAGGCATAATGGAGCTCTTACATCATTCTGAATGCTTTGGGATTTCCCAATGGAATAAATCCCTAATTCTGTACTCTAAAAACTCAAGGGACCTCCACTACCTACCTCTCCCCTCCAGACCAGGCAAATCCCAGACTCGCAATATGAGAGGTTTATTCCTCCAAAGCAAGCAAATGTTTCATATCTCCCTTCTCCCCACTAGACCCATTTTAATACACTAAGCCACATTATGACAAATCATTAAATATGGTATACTACTGGGGACAAGGAAATGAATGACAAGTATTGGACGCCATATTCCAAAGGGTTACGGGGGTTAGATCAGAATCGCAAGTCCCAGTAGTCAAGAGTTAGATTAAGAACAGTAAAAAGATCCCTTTCCCCCAAAAAAGGCAGATCATGAAAACAGGAAAGTTAAGCAGTAATAGAGAAAGAAAATTAAGTTTATCTGAAGAGATTTTAGACATAAATGCAAATATCTCAGAGCCTTTTTACATACTTCTTCATGTTTGGGAGTGAATTAGCTCTGTCCTCCTACAGGGTGAGACATGAAGCCATCAGCATAATCATTTCTGACTATTCCTTCTAAACTCCCAGTGAGAAAGTGGTTCTCTACTAGGGTTTCCCAAGGAACGGAAATTCTACAAGTATTATCTCCCCAGGGTCTCCCAGAAAAAAAAAATTGTTCTAAATTTTATAGACACTATAAAGATGCTGTCCATGCCTAGACATTTTTATATCTGGATCCTTCAATTAGGGAGGGAAAATAAAGACTTAAAAATGAAATCTAATCTTATGTTTACACAGTCTGCCAAGTCTCTGTGAAGCTATCTTAGTGAGAAATCAAAAAGTTATACCCAAACTGTGCAAGATTTTTTCTGATTATTTTTTATTCTCATTAAGCATTGTTCTTTCTTTTAAAGGGGGGAAAGAAATCAAGAGAAAATGTGCAAGAATGGTGTGCCTACATGACAATTTATCTAACGACAAATTATCATGAAAGCCAACTTTGTGCCAAACTACACAAAACTGTAAAATAACTGAAGCCAAACTGTAACGCAAAAAGGTTTAGGGAGCATTTAAATTTAATCTTTAGGGAGTATGTGAACATAGGAAAAGAACAAAATTAAGTTGCAAGCTGTTTACTTTTTTCCGATTTACTTTTAAGCTATATTTAGTTCCAAAATATATGTGTACTTTATATGCATGATTCTACCATTTTGATAGATTGCAGGAAATTAATTAGGCTTTGGACCCTGAGGATTTCCCATGTATGTGGAGTGTCTGCCTTTAACTCAGTGGGTGCTCCATAGAGCAGAGCAGCTGCAACAACTTGAAAGGCGTTTCTATTGTGCATTGCTCACAGTGGCCCTGAGAACCGGAACTGAGGGAGGTTTACCAATGCTGTTCTCTGCCTTTATTGCTATGCGGGTGCACCTTCCTTTATGGAAGGGGGACACTCTCTAAACAGTAGCTGAAAGCAAATTTCTCCCCATTGCCTTCCATTTTGCGTTAATAAAATTAGTGCTATGTTCCCACGTAAAGAATTTTAGTTCTGCTGTAAAACTAAAATTCCTCTTAAGATCGGAGCAGCTCTTTATTATTTTTTTTAAATCACATGATAAAAGGGATACGATTTCTTGCAATTCCCCGATGATAATCCTCCTAAGAAATATTTGTGCAGACTAAAATGAAACTGATGATTTCTCTAAGAAACAGAGCCCTTGTTCCACATAAAAGCAATTGCGTTAATCTTTAAATACAGAAGATATTCCTTTAAATACAGTTTGTAATTCGCTGCATTCCATGAGGGGCACACAGTGTCTGCCACCCCTTTAAATGCAGTGAGTCTTCTGTGAAAGTTCCTTAACATTTATAGGAAACTTCCTGTCGTAGTTCAGGGTTTGTTCATTTGTTTATTTTACCCTTATTGAGCACTTATTATGCACCAGATACTTTCTCATACTCCTGTTTTATTTGATCTTCTCAACTCCAAGACAAACCTATTAATACACATTTTTTAAAGACAGGGAAACAATGGTTCAAAGAGGTTAAAATAGTTTAAAGAAAAATTTTAAGAGAATGAATTATCATTTGGATCCAGTTTTGTCCAATTTCACAATCTACCCAATTTTCATAGGCTACTGCTAAATAAGTATGCTTGTGATGACATTCTTTGTTGGCTTTTTATTTCTCCATTTCCTTTATCGAGGCATGCTTCAGTAAAAATTTTGCTCAGAACCCTAAGGCGCAATTATATCTGGAGAGCCTCAATTAAACCCTTTAAGAAATAAATTTAGGAATAAAAATGAGAGTGAAAGAGAAAAAGAAGAGAGAGAATAGTATTGATTGGTTCACACTAGAAACCAACTCAAAGACAGCCCTGAGGGTCAGCCTGTAGGCAATAACACACTTGACAAAGAAGAGCAGAAGGGTACCAGACCCTCCCTGGGGATACAGGAGGTCTCTAAAGCAATAGATTGTATGCAAATGAATCTCTACTGTCCTTTCACTTAGTAGAAATTTGTTTAGGCAGTGGTTTGTTCTGCAGCACCTCTCAACTTTAATGTGCAAAGGATCACCAGGGAATCTTATTCAAATGTAGATTCTGGGCCTCTGGGTCTAGAGTGGGAATCAAGGTTGTGCATTTCTAACAAGTTCCCAGGTAAGGCTGAGACTGCTGGTCCAGAAATCACTAACCAGGCCTGCAGACAGACCAGTGCTGGAAACCCAGCTCTATCATTTAACAAGCTTATGAAGTGTCTTTCCACTTGAGCTTCTGTTTTTTCATCAGTAAAGTGAAAAATGACAATATTTAATTAGTACTATATGCCAAGCACTGTTGCGAATGTATTATAGAATTAACTCAAATTATATTTACAGTAACCCCGTTTTACCTTTGAAGGTGATGAAAGTGATAGCAAAGACAGTGTAAATAACCTGCACCAAGCTATGCAACTAGTAAGTGGCCAAGAGGGAATTCAGACCCAGGCAGCCCAGCTCAGGTGCCTACTCGTAACCACTGCACCATTGAGGAGTACACTGCACAGGTCTTGTTAGCATGAATGTGAAATACTATAGTTTGTGCTCAATAAATCTTAATTCCACTTCACTTCTCCTACACCAAGCCTGGTTGTCCTGAAGTAGAACATACTTATAACATAAATTTAGAAACTGATACCACTTTTTATGATGTGTTTTTCACTATGATCCTCTTTTGCGGACTTTTCCTCAGCTAGAGAAAGCCTTTGGTGTTTAGAGATTTGCATGAATTGCTACTGTTGACAGAAGGAATTGCTTTGATCTCTCTTGCATTATTACTTGATCCATGTGTTTCTTTTCTTTCTAGAAGAGCCAAAAAAAAGCCTGCAATAAATAGAAAAGAGCACTTTCTACAGCTATGATCTTATAACTGTACCTTGCCTTTAGCAAAACAAAAATCTAGATTTACCAAATATAAAATGGGGGTAGCTCACTTAACAAGATTTATAAGAATCTTTTTTAAAGAGTAAGCTCCCTGATGTTTTTAAAATTTTGACTAATGGGTTTTTTAAAATTAAAAACAACCTTTTAATAAAGTGTAACTGTTGTGTTAAAAATTGGAAGTAATAGAAACAAATAGTTTACATACATTGGTTTGCAAATAAACTTGTTCTATTATAAGAAGAATTATATAGGAAAGACGTATGAATGAAAACTATTTTATATTCTGTAGTGGCTGAATAGTTGGCTTCAAAAAGTGGTTTCAAATATTTCATATTTAAATGTAATCATTAACACACTCCAAGCATGAAAATTATTTCCCTTTGTATTTAGTTCTCCCTATAGTAGTTGTCTGCCAGATATTTATGCTGAAATGTGATGTGGCACTCCTGGTAGAAGGAACTTTCTGGAATCTAGATTCTATATTTCTAGAAATAATTCCTTCCTGTGCTACAGTTGTTTTCTTTATTCTTTTTTCACAGCAGATTTGCCTTTTGCCATATCTGTTATTTGGTAAAGCACACTGTGGAAATTCCCAATTTCTATAGTAAATATGTTCTGGGTTAATGTTCCTGTGGAGGGGAGATGATGAGGTTGAATCAGGCTGAACCTGATAAACCCTGGAGAAGAAAGTTTGAAAATAATAACGAATTTGTCTTTTAAGTGTAAGGAAGGGTGGAGATGAGACAGAGACTAGCAATACCAGATTAAAAATATATGTATTTTAAATTCTCAGTGATTAAAATAGTACATGATTCAACAGACAAGACAGTGGAATAAAATAAAGAATCCAGAAATAAATTCAAATACACAAAGGGATTTAGAATATAAAAGGAGGGCCTCTCAATCCATCTGAAAAAATATTAATACAAATTCAATAAATGATATTGAGACAACTGTGTCCAAAAATAAGGTGGACCCATAATAAAATACCTCACACCAAGTGTTAATTTCTAATAAATTGAAGATTATTTATTTATTTTATTTTATTTTAGAGACAGGGTCGGGTCTTGCTCTGTCGCCCAGGCTAAAGTGCAGTGGGATGATCATAGCTCACTGGAACTTTCAATTCCTGGGCTCAAGTGATCTTTTGCCTTACCCTCCCGAGTAGCCGGGACTACAGGCACACAACACATCACCATGCCCAACTAATTTTCTTTATTTTTGGAGACAGGGTCTCACTACATCACCCAGGCTGGTCTCAAACTCCTGGCCTCAAGCAATCCTCTGGCCTCAATCTCCAAAAGTGCTGGTATTATAGGTGTGAGCCAATGTGCTGGCCAAATTGAAGATTTATAAACCATAAAGTTTAAGAAGAAAGCAATGGAGAAGTCATTACCAAGGTTGGAATAGGAATAAAACAAGGTGGCCCTTGAAGATTCACGAGAAGGGAGGAGATTGCTCTTCCCTTCTCACTCTCTCAGCCTCACCACCATCCAACTCTTGCCCCCACCACACCAGGAGGACAGAGGACTCGAATGGCAAATATTGTAGACTTTGAAGTCTTTCACTTCAGTTGTAGCCTTCCCAGTTCCTGAGCCAATCTTAGCTAGGGCAGTGAGTACATTAAAAATGTTTGTCCCTAACTCAGTCTTTATTCTATCTGGCTCTATCTGGAGTAAACACTGATTCTCCCATGCCCACCAAAACATGGCCTTTCTTATAACTTTGTTGTATTTAATGACTATATATATTTATTCTCCTACTCTTCTACGGTAGAGTCCTTTCTTAGATTTATATCTATATACACCACACATGCATCATCACTATCATGAGTGCATACAAACAGAATAAGAATTTGAACACTGATCTGATTTTCTTATGTATATCAATAAGAAAATCAATTGATGTTTCTTACAAATATCAACTTTATTCATCTTTGTTCCTGAAAAAGAATGACTTTCTCACAACAACAACAAAATAATTATCCATTTAATAAATTGAATCTGAAGACCACAGTTATCTCATTGTTTACTGATTCATACAAATGATATTTGTACAAATACCTAGTTGATTACAACACAGGTTATTTGGTCATAACATATATGATGAGATGATAACATATATGATGATAAGCTATAAGATGAGGTTACACATAAAATTGTTCTACCCTCTTATCTTCTAGAAAATAAAATTTCTGCCCAAATGAACCCTGGTTTTGCTTAATGAGTTCCCTATGAGAGTCACTCTGGCATGTAGTTGTTTGATTAAAAGAGCATAAATTGGGGTGCTTGAAGGTTCAGAGGCATTTTCTATTGTAATTTAAATAAAGCAGTCTTGGGGTAGCAGACATTCCTGATGGAAGTTTGTAATGGGATTAATAAGGGCCTCATGAGTGAACTAAAATTTACCAAATATCTAAAGTGTTTAAATATTTCTAAAAACCACTGATAAAATGTACTGTTCTTTTCTAAGAATAAATACACAGAGGTTAGAGAGTGCTTGAAAATAAAAAAAAGTATGCAAAATTAAAATTTAGAACAACAGTAAAAGAGGTTATTGGTTTGAAAAAATATCAGCGTGCACATTAAAAAAAAAAAAAACAACCTACAGTTCACGGTAAGTCTAAATTATAGTTGGAAGAGTGCCAGCTAGTTACAGAGCACAGAAAAGGTGAAAATCTCCCAAACTAGAGTACAATTAATGTTGCCTGGGTTCTCTGAAATCCTTTCCAAATGTATTTCCAAATAAAAGTACTCTGCTTCTCTGTTGGATGCCAATAAATGGTAAAAGTTAAACTTGGGAACGTACAACCCAGCAATAGCCAAGAGCTCATTTACAAAGCACCATGGAAAGATCCATTTCTCCACGTGACATTAGAGAGAAAAAGTTCTCTTTCTTAAAAGAGTCTTTCCACTTATTAGACATTCTACCCATTACTCTCTGCATTTTGTCTTCATCCCATGGTAACAGAATAACCAATAGACAAATTTAGTTATTAAACTACACAGTAAGGTTTCCAAACTGCCTGAATACACTATGTTTCTTCCTTGGTGGTTTTTGGGCTGTTTTTTCTTCCCCAAACCACTGCCCAACGATCAGTGATAAGCAAAGCCAGGAATCACTAAATTTTAAAGCTGCAAGCAGACTTACAGCTTCTAGTGTACTTCCGTCCTTTAACACATACAGAAAATGAGACCCAGATGACAAAGGAGCGGTGAGAAGAATGATTTGGACTTGGTTCAAAGTTGCTTTCACTTTAGTACTAAATTAGCAAATAAGTAGTACAAACAATATGCACCAGGTAAGTATGCAAGAGTGAGTACATGGAGCTTTTTGGAGCTTGTCTGAAGTTCAATGCTCAGTACAATCCACATAGGATGAGAAACCCAACAGCTCTTAGGGAGCCAAGAAACTGTAGGCTCAAGCCCTATATATGATTGGACTAAGAGAAAGACCACGTTGGTCCTAGAGAATCTACCTACTACTTTATAAGGCAATTCCCTGCTGTGTTATAGTTACTTACCACTAGATTCCATTTTTAACTGCATCATGTAGTCATAAAGACCTGGCCATGTCCTTGCATAAAACAGGAAATATTTGGAGAGATGGGGTAGAGAATGAATTGCTTTGGGAAGGGTTTGGCCTTTTTCCTAATAAAAAGAGAGATACCTGTTAAACAAACTCTACTCCTCATTTCCTTCCTGCCTTAGGACGCAGACCCTGAATCCTAAGTTCAAGCAGAAACCCTGACTGTACAGATCTGAGGAGGAAAGGCAACCGCTGAGGATGGTTGACAAGGATAAAAAGTTATAGATCCTCGATAACTTTGTGAAACTGTTAAAGTCATCAACCCTCAGATCTCTGCGTCTAAACTTCTAAAGAGAATAAACATCACATTTGCTTGGATTTATTTTGTTACCTGTGTTTCAAACATTTTAAGTAATTCAGTTGGCATGCTAATTCATTAAGGAAATCAGCCTTCAGAGAGGAAAAAATATTGTAGGGGAAATATTCTCCGTGAAGAATGTTCCCCAGAGAGAATCCTCTTCTCTTTGCCTTATCATTTGGCTCTCATCATAAATAGCATTTTTTCTCCAAAATCTCTGACTCTTAATTAGGACCCTATTGGCACACTTGTGCTTTTAGTGGTCACTTAATTTATAATTATTTTCTAAATGTCTGTGTTCCTTGACAAGCAGTATGATAGAAAACTTTAGAAAAGCATGGACTATAGCAGACATAATCTATACTATACTTGTCACACTATACTTGGCATATAGTTGTTGTTGAATTAATACTCCCAAAGAGATTACTTAAATTTCTAAAGGCCAACCTGAAGAATAAGGCATTAATTAGTGACACTGTCTTCAGTGGTTTTTTCATTTTAGTTCTGTGGCTTCCCCTTTATAAAAATTGTCTGCTCTCTTAACTTCAGACCTGCCTTTGACTTCTTCAAAACTGCTGCCTGGGGACTGTAATTCTCTGTTTCCTTGTATAATCTAAGTCTACCTTTCTTCAGTACCAGAGGTAGTTTAGAGTTCTGGATCTTCCATTAATTGTTTATGACTGACTGACAACGTATACTTAATAGGTATAGAATAAATAAATAACATGAATGAGTCAGTTAACTCTGCAACCATAGCTGGGTGGATAATATCTCTCAATCTTATTTTCTTAATATGTTAAATGGAGATTTAAGCACCAAATCTTCATTTAACAGCTCATATGTACAAGGTACCCAATCATTGGCTTTAAACATCTCTCCACATCAATTTAATTGATTTCATTTAAATGTTGTGCTTCAATGTCTTTTAATCATTTTTCTTGATATATATAATATTTGTACGTATTTTGGGGGTCTATGTGATATTTTGATAACTGTGTAAAATGTTTAATAATCAAATCAAGGTAATTGGGATATCCATCACCTCAAACATTTATCTTTTCTTTATGTTGGGAACATTATGATTCTTCTCTTTTAGCTATTTTGAAATATATAATAAATTATTGTTAACTATAAATCCCCCACCATACTATCAAATATTAGAATTTATTTTTTCTATCTGATTTTATTTTTGTACCCCTTAGCCAACTTCTTTCCACCCCTCTCCTCTTTAAAAATTTTATTCCTATGGGATAAAACTGATTAACACATTAGTATATATACATTTGTTATATTAATTAGGAGGTATCTTGGTCTCTGAAGGAACAAGATAGCTTAGCTTAGGATAGCAACTTTGTCACTGAAAAGGAGCTTGAAAAATCTTGTGTTATACTTTCCTTGATTTATAGTCATTTTAGTAAACTCTGGAATTGGAACCCAGGAGTATTAGTTTTCTATTGTTGTTTTAACAATTTACCAAAAACTTAGAGTTATAAACAACACAAATTTATTATCTTACAGTTGTGTAGGTCAGACGTGTGACAGAGATCTCACTGAACTAAAACCAAGGTGTCAGTGGGCTTTGTTTCTTTCCAGAAGCTCTGTGGGAGAATCCACCTACTTGCTCTTCAGGCTTTCAGAGCTCACAGTCATCCTAGAAGTTGTCCTCCATCTTTATGCCAGCAACATTGCCTCTGTCTGACCCTTTTCCTGTCGTTCTATCAGACTGCAACTGGAAACGTTTCTTCATTTTTAAATGCCCATGTAATTAGATGGGGCCCACCCAGATAATCTAGTATAATCTCTCCATCTCAAAGGCCTTGATCTTAATCACATTTACAAAGTCCCTTTTGCCATATAAGGTAACATATCCACAGATTCCAGGGGTTAGGACTTGGACATCATTGGGAGGCCACTGTTCTGTCTACCACACTAGGATTTTTAGCAATACATTAATTTGTGTGCGTGAATTATTTACAGAGAGGTAGAATTAAATGCTGAAAGGGCACTGGACAGGAATTGAAAGACTTGAGTTCAAGTCTCAGATAAATATTTCAGAAAGAGCATTGCAGACAGAGGAAACTGCTAGCCAAGAGGTGTAAAAGCATAGAGTGTATTTGGGAAACATTAAATTATGCGATTTTACTGGAGTACGGCGAACAAAAGTCTTTGGGAGAAATAGTCGAAGGTTCTGACTGCCAGGCTAAGGATTGGAACCACCATCGGTAATCAACTGGAAGTCAAGGATTGAAACCACCATCAGTAAGCAACTGGAAGTCAAAAGTTAGCAATAATAGTCACACTTGTACCTTCTAATGGTTCGGCTGGCAGCAGCATTTCGGGAGAACTAGAAAAGAGACCTTAGAGGTAGACAATCTAAAGACTATTGCCTCCTCCTGGGAAAGAGGTTCAAACATGGGCAAATGATGGTGAAAATGCCAAGAATGCAAAGGCTAATGAATTCATAGAGCTAAGTTGTTCTTTCAGTTTAGGTTTAATGCAGATAAATTTGTGAAAACTCAGCATCATGATGAGAGCGATCTCTGGGGCCCTCATTAATACTGACAACTCACCTCTGAATGTAATTTTTATGTAATATTTTTTAGGAAATAGTCTAGAATGTATTTAACCATCATGTTCATTAGCTCCCGAATAATTTGGAGTTGGGCATCCTGTGTTCATGATTGGAGAAATGAGGTCCAACTAACTACAGGTAAGAAACTGAGCCTCAAGGGAGAGCTTTATAGCTAGAAGATATATCAATATCAAGATTTGTCTAGAAGGAGTATTGTGAGATCTTCTTGGGGTAATGGGTGGTCTAGGTTAGTGGGTAAAATGAATATTGTAGAAGAAATAAGAAATAAAGTGTTGGTAGACTGGTTATGCAATCACAAATACCAATTTCAAACATTTAAAAAAGACTTTCAAAAGCAATCTTCATGTAAACTAACAAAACACAGATTAAAGATGCCCCTGTTGAAAGAGATTACATGAATTGGCGTTAGTTTGTAAATTATTAGCTTAGCAAAGACCAAGGCCACTGTGGCACCCCCTTCTGTCTAGGACCCTAGAATCTGATTTTTATCTTAGTCTTTAGCTCTCTGGAATATATTTATTCTGACATCCTGTTCCTTTCCTGACTTGATATTTCAGAGTTAATATATCCAGAGAAAAGCTGGCCTGACTCTTCTTTGTAAGCCTTGGCAAGTTTTTAGTCTGTTGGTGGTATGGCTGTAGGCCCAATTCTCATCTAGTGACTGTAGTCAATGACTACATGTTTTTGGTATGCAGGCCTGTTTATGTGTACCAGAAAAAGAACTTCAACATAAAGGAAAAAGCCTTTAAGGTATTTGAGCCTTACAACTACTGTTAAGTGTGAGGTGGGCTACCTCCTTATTACCACACAGGTTTCTCTAATTTTGTTAATAAAAGCCAGATTCCCATTCCATAGTTACATTGTGGCAATGATGAGTAAGAAGTGTAGAGAGCAGATGTGCAGAAATTCAACGATGAATAATGATACTTATCCTTCAGTACTAGTGCAAGAGATGCTTGCTGTTAAAAGATAATAAAAAGTGGCTGAAATCTTTTTTAACTTATTCATTCCATGTGGCTCAGGTGAACTGAATTTCTTACAGACCAGTTAACACTAACATTCCACCTTTCTGGAATTAAATCAGAAGTTCAGATGCAGATAGTATCTTCAAAAAATTAAACACCTTTAAAAACGGGAAAAAACTTAGTTAAAATATCCAGATGTTTGACCATATGGTACCAAACATCTGCATATTCATTCTACATTGGTTCAACAAGCTTTTATTGAAATGTTTGACAAAATTATGTATATAAGTGAACAAACTCATTGAGAATATTAAACCCTGAAAGGAAGTCCAAAGATCATCTAGTCATTTTAGAGCTGATAGTGGAGTGAAGATAGCACTGCCCAGTGGAAAAAAAGATAAAGTTGGGGGCAGAGGTGTGATTAGGGCCCCAAGATGTAAAATGTAGTGGATTTTGTTCATTTTAATCATATTTGTTGTAGGTAGATATAGTTATGATATTCCTAATTCTTAATAATTGATTGACTAGGTCTTTGGGGTTGGAGCAAAAAATAAAAAGACACTGACCTAAGTTCTCAGAGTCATCAGTGTGTCTCAAAAGAGAAGAAATAAAAGTATTTTTTCATTTACCATCGATGCTCTCCTACTTTCCAAGGAAAAACTTTCATTACCATAGTATACATATGAAAGCGATTTAGAGTGCCTATCAATGGAAAATGTATTAGCTAAGTTCTTTGGACTTGAAATTAATAGGAGAGCTTTAAGACTAATGAGACTAGAAATATCATTGCTTTCCCTTGGCATCAAGTTTGTGGCATCTTTATATTGTTAAAGTACGATGTTTTCCTATGAATCCACTATTTCTGGTCCCTTCTAATAATTTTGTGAATTCTTAAGACCATGAAAATAACAAAAACCAAGGAATGATTCTTGTCCTGTGTTCTACACAAACCAAATAACATTTAATTATGTTCAGTTAAGTACTTTTTGAAAGTATCAATGAAAAGTTTATGGAAGTTATATATAATGATGTTCCTTAAAATTCCAAAAGGGAATCAAATAATCTAGGGAAATATAGGCTATTTTTCTAAAAATCCTATCAGTTTTAATGCTATTCTTTCAATATGAAGAATTTTATAATTAAATTTTCATACAATCAGTCATCAGGTATTTATTGAAGATAAATATCAGTATAAGTCCAAGTAGGCAGAGATCTCTTCAAAGGATGTGAAATATGTTGTTTTCCATCTTTCTATGACTTTGCGGTCTACAGAAACTAGATTCAGATAAAAATGATTAAAGGGCAAATAAAAAGCTTTATAACTAAATTCTAAATTATACATTTTGAACTTCAGAAAACTTTAGATTTTGAAGTAAATTAAAATAGTTTTGGTGATTTCTCAGATTCCAAGTTGATGTGTGTTTTCTCAGCGTTTATGGCAAAATATACACAGAGTGTGGAAAAGGATAAAATAGCCATCTAGGTTTGACTCCCAACACTTCTATTTGCATCAATATAATCTTACAAAATGATGAGTCTTCACTATAAATGGTAAGGTTCACTGTGGTAGTTATAGCTGGAAAAGCAACAGAAAAAGAATTCTCATTTGCATTTGAAATTGCCAGGCATTTCACATAAGTTTTTTCATTTGGTTCTCATAATAGCCTTACAAAGAGATAACTGAGAGTCAGTTAGAAGTAATTTTCCTGAAATGTAAATTAGTACAACCACTATGGAAAACAGTAAGGCAGTTCCTGAAAGAACTAAAAATAGAGCTACCACATAAGCCACCAATCCCACTGCTGGGTATATATCCCAAAGAAGAAAATTTAGTATATCAAAAAGATATCTGCACTCCCATGTTTATTCAGCACTATTCACAATAGCCAAGATTTGGAATCAACCTAAGTGTCCAACAATGGATGAACGGATAAAGAAGTTGTGGTACATACACACAAAGGAATATTATATGGCCACAAAAAAAGAATGAAATCCTAACATTTTTAACAACATGGATGGCAGCAGAGACCATTATGTTAAGTGAAACAAGCCAAGCACAGGAAGACAAATCACACATGTTCTCACTCTTTTATGGGAGCTAAATATTAAAAACAATTGTGCTCATGGAGACAGTGGAACGAACGATGGTTATGAGAGGGTGGGAAGGGTAGCACTGGGGACTAGGGAGGATAAACTGGGGATAGTCAGTGGATAAAAAAATATAGTTAGACAGAATGAATAATATGTGATAGCACAAAAAAGTGACTATAATCAACAAGTTAGGAAGTATACTTTAAAATAGAGCAAAGATGTGGAAACAACTCAAGTGCCCATCAATTCATGAATGGATTAATAAAATGTGATATATGTATGCCATGGAGTACTATTCAGCCATAAAAAATGAATTAGTACCTTTTGTAACAATCTCTTTGGAACTGGAGACCATTCTCCTAAGTGGGTATCGCAAGAATGAAAAAACAAACACCCCATGTACTCACCTTTGAATTGGAAGTAACAAATCAGCACTCATGTTCACAGACAGAAGTAAAACTAAACAGAAATCAAACAGGGTGCGGGGGTAGGAGGGTATGAGTGAAATCATACCTAATGTGTACAGTGTACACTATCTAGGTGATGGGCACATTTATAACTTTGTCTCAGGCAGCACAAAAGTAATCCATGTAACTAAAACATTTGTACACGCATAGTATTATTCTGAAATTAAAAAAGAATAATAATAACTAAAAGAGTGAAATTAGAATGCTCCTAAAACAAAGAAATGATAAATGCCTGAGTTGATGGATACCCCAATTACCCTGGTTTGATTAATTCACATTGTATGTCTATATCAGAACATCACATGTATCTGATAAATATACAACTATTAGGTGTTCATAATAATTAAAAAATTAAAAATATATATAAACAAATAAATAAATGAATACTTTTCCCAAAACTACGTATCTAGTAAGTGCAGAGTCAAAATTCAAATTCATATCTGTCTAATTCTGGATGCAGTATTCTATTACAGTTAACTAATGGTTAATTTTCATGTATCACATTGTGGACACACGGGTATATAAAAATATAATTATTCCATAGCTTAAATGAGATTGTGATGACTACAGACTTAACTTTGCCACTGATTCAATGAATAATTGTGTCTCAGTCACATAAATAGAGTGGACTCTGTTTTCTCATTTACATAAGCAACTAAACAGAAAATTTGGATTGGTTGTTTGGAAAATGCATGGCTTCCAAATCAAATGATTGCTTGCCCTCTCTTCTGAGATGACAAATTATAATGACTAAACCCATCCATATGCCAAAGGGATAAATGTATTTCAAGTAAAAACCCAAATTTAAAATAATGTATTTCTCCTATATCCAGTTGACAACTAAGTCTGAATAACAAATATGGGCCTTGTCCATTTTTGACAGTACTACATCTACAAGGTTAGAAAAGGAGACATTATTTCAGAAGAAATTCTCAAATCTTCATATGTAATACTCTTTTTCTTACTGTTTTAGAATTTGAGGGTTTTTAAAGTACATGTTTTAAAATTTTTTATCTTTTCTAAAGATATCTATATAGGTTGGATTGAAAATATTTCCAGGAATTTTTTAAATAAAAAAACAAAAAGTATAAAAACTGATCATAGAAAATTATTGAGATATGAAGAAATACATAAATCCTTGTTTGCAATGAAGACTCCTATCAACCAATTGTCCAATGTGCCAATGGAGCAATAAATATTGGATGAGGATTCAATTTTAAGAACATTTACTTAACCAACATCCTTACTACTCATTCTATTACTCAAATAAATCTTGTACTTCTATTTTAACAATATCTTTCCCATTCCAAAACCATCCAAATGCTTTACAAATGGAGACTCATTTCCTGTCTCAGCTTTAGTACATTTTGCCAAAATATCCAAGTCCAAAATCAAATAGCAAAACCATAATGTTGAAAGGAACCTCAATGAGTCATTTTTCCTTACCCTAACCATGCGTCTAGTCATTCTCCTCCACCCAGACCAGGCTTCATCTCCCATATTCAGCTACATCTCCCAGTCTGCCAGCAAGACATATTCTGAGCCTAGAAAGGTAACTCCTTTCTGGCTCAATGATCTTTTTTGCTTTTATAATTCAAAGATGCTTTAAATTTCAGTCTCACATTCATTATTTATTTCTGTTCATTGGTCTCATAATAATTTATAATATCTATTCCTACTTCTTGAACACCAGCAGTGGATTACTATAGACTCCCTTTCTAGTTTAACAGATGCTCTTGCTTTGAATTGAAAAGGTCCTAACACTGTCTTTCAAATAACCTGGAGAAATATAATACTGTGTGAGTTTCACTACCCTAGCACACCTACAAACTCAATTCTCTGTATGATGTTAAACAAAATATAAAAATGTAAGTATTGTGGTGGGATCTTAGTGTTGTTTATTTTTTTCTCTTAAGAAAAGGGTGGTATCTCTCTCTCCTTCATCTTTTGCAAATTCTAGGATGTGGTTAGCTTGGTTAGCTGCATGAATTTTAAGTGTGATATCAGTCTATTCTGGAAACCTGTTCTAATTATTTTTATTGTTACCCCTGCTCAGTTTGTCCCCCAAGGTCCTAAAACCTGCAAAGATATATGATATACAGCAATGTGAGATTGAAATAAGTGAGAAAGATGAAAACAAACCATGAGTGCTTAGTTGTAAGATTATCATAAAAATGTAAACCATAAAAACCACTACCTGCTATAGGACCACAATTTTGGCTCTATGCTTTTTGTTTGTTTGTTTGTTTGTTTGTTTGTTTGTTTTGAGACAGATCTTGCTCTGTCGCCCAGGCAGAGTATGGTGGAGGGATCATAGCTCATTGCAGCCACAACTCTTGGGCTCAAGCAATCCTCTTGCCTCAGCCTCCTGAATAGCTAGGACTACAGGTACACACCACCATGCCTGGATAAATTTTCTTATTTTTTTATAGAGACAGGATCTCACTATCTTACACAGACTGGTCTTGAACTCCTGGCCTCCTCCCACCTTGGCCTCCTAAAATGCTAGGATTACCGGCATGAGCCACAGTGCCTGGCCTGACTTAGATCTATGCTTTCTTATAAGACGAAGTTTAGGAGTGGGAGGGAAACAGAGAAATTTTATTATTAAGCAAGCCACTATGTTAAAAAATTAAATACAAAGAATTATAACAAGCTCAGAAGAAGCAAGCCATTATTAATACAAAGATGAAAAGTTAGAACCCCATGAAACATAACAATTATTCTTAACAATATCCTTACTTTTAACACACTGAGTTTCAAAAAAAAACTTTCCAATGTTGGCCCTCAATAAAAGCCAAAGTCATTCCAACAGAATTAATTAAAGTAAAAGGAATGGCACTAAGTGTCACAATTATATGCTGGAAGCATATTGATCTCTGAAGTCCAATTTTATATAGGTGTAAATTTTAGAATATCTAGAAGATTGGCCTTTGGCAACCACTGTCCATCAGACCTCACATATGAGTGCTACTCCAAAAGTACAAATCCAATGATTTTTGCTTCAGGTAGTTGGTTAATACACATTTTTATCTATTTGTTTTGTTTCCATTATAAGATCTATAATGTGAGTTTAAAATGTAGGCCTTATAGAGAGTAGTGTCTATATCTTGTAATTAACATGGACATTTTGTTTGTTATGTGCTAAGAAGGTACACGTATTTGACATTGCTAAATATTTTCCAGTGATCTAAATTTTTAGTCCATAATATTATGTCTTTCAGAGAAGCTGTTCATATTATGACAGTCTAGGAATCTAACAGGTTAGAAAGAGTCTCATAGATGGGTCTATGTAGAAAAGCAAAGGCCAGGGGCTCACAAAATTCTTGTTAGTATGCACAGAAAAAAAGGCAATGTGATGTTTCGAAAACATTTTATATATTACAGAGACATGTTAAAACACAAAGTGTTTGGGAATGAATGTCTCATCTATCCTGGTAAAATCAGTACAGTGAAGCTAGGGCAGGAGAATACTTATGACCTGCAGATATAAAATTTGTGCTGTTTCTGATTTGAAAACTGGAATAGATTCTTAATTTATGATTGAAAATATTGAGTTCACCTTTGAACAGCTAGGTAAATTAGATTGCCCCCAAGTAACCCTTGAAAAGAACCGCAACCACCACCATCAGTTTCAATTTGTAAAATGGAGCCAATGAAGGAGTCTAAGGGCACATTCACACACCTAGCCCTTGAGTTATGAATAAATAAGAACCACAAGCACCTCCAGCAGGCAAATAAATTTTAAAGTGCAAAGATTTCTATTCAGAATACTCTGTTCAAAAGTTCAATTCAGCGATGCCAGCAGGATTGCACTAATGAATTAATTCTAAAACCATGGTAGAAATGGAACAAAGATCACTGTTTTTTTATGGCCAATATTTCTCTGCATAAGATGCCAGGGTGCCACTAAAATGTGATTCTCTAAAAGAGCTTAGTGGATTTAACCTCCCGATACTAGATACTATATGTTTAAAAGGCAAGAGAAACACAAAGAGGATAACTAATATAATTTCGGTTAAAGTTCTTAATTTCCTTACCTTCTCTAACAAAACTTACAACGAAGTTACGTAAAAGAAAAAAAATGTCAATTGCACAAAGATTTAGAAGGTAGCAATTGAGTCTATGAATTCTCATTAAATTAGTCCTATAAATCAGATTCTATAGAATAACTCTGAAAAGCATACCTTATCTTATCCAAGAAAACCCACTGTATATATTTAAAACCTCATAAGATTCTATTACTTGTGCTGTATATTGTATTAAGTAAGCCCATTTAATGCATACACTTTAGCTTCCTTAAGCCAATGTTTTTACAAGTTCATGACCATGATAAAATATATTGCTTTTCAGAATAAATACCCTTTATGCCTATCATAACTATGTTCTACCAATTAAATTACACCAACATTTATGGGACAAAGTTCCCCAGAAACAGACTGTGTTTAATGCCTGCAGTGACACCTACTGGTAATGAAATACACGTAATTCTCAAAGATAGTTGAAAATAATAGTATCCTAGGTTCATACTTTCATTCTCGGGTTCTGAACTCACCATCCGCAGCAAATTCTTTCTTTTCATCAACCAACTTATCAGTAGCATGTTGGTAACATAAAATATATACACAAAACATTTTTTTTAGGGAATAAGGATTTCTCATGCAGTAGTTTTATCGTCTCTATTGAATATGATGAGGAAATGCAATATTTTTTTGTTGGTAACAGATTATCACAAATCATTTTGTTTATGCTTATGTAAAACTAGATGTCTCTTCTTAGCCAAGATGCCCATAAGAAATGGTCTTTATAACAAACTGGGGAGAAAATGAAGGGGAGGGAAGCTTTTTGCATGAATTGGAGTGACCATGACCATAGGATGGCCATGGTCACTCCAATCATCATTTCTGAGGGACCCTGGATATACTCTATATATTCCATGTTGACAATCTGGGTCTTTTCTCAAGGGTCTTTTCCATATAATAGCTTCAGATTCCTTTTGTTAATCCTCCAGACTGCCCTTAGATACTACCAGATATCCCTTCTTTCTGACCATATTTAAAGCCAGCTACATGTGGCCACATCTCCCATTGCATATCTCCTACAAATTCACCAGTCAATCATGTCCTTCTTCCTCTCATTTCTCTATACAAAGTTATATAAATTATTAAAAATCCTAATAAGCCTTTCCTGATCACTCTACTACCAGTGCTCTCCCTGCTTTTGAATTCTCAATATTCTTTGGTCTATGTTATACTACTAAAAAACTGTTTATATGCTTTTTAATTACAACTACTAATAATTATAACAGAGTTCACTTATGTTTCATCCACCAAATGCTGGGAAATGCTAAACTGGATGTCATGACTTTAATTCCCATGACCCTTCAAGTTAGGTACTCTCATCTCCATTTCTCAGATGAAGAAGCTGACACCCAAGAGAAGTCAGACACCTGGTTCAAGGTTATTGACCTTGACAAAATTAGGATTCTAAACGAAATGTATCTTCAGTCGCAAGCATCTTCTCCTTCCATTATGACACATAAGTGTGTTATCTATGAAGTTTTTCTATCCAAGTCCCATCCCTGGGGGCTGCAGGGAACATTCCATCCTCTGTAGGCTGCCCCCATTCCACCCCACAAACCATGACAGATCTCTAGCAAGCTGGTCTTCCTCTGCTAGCCAGCAGAGTTTCAGAAATATTCTGCTTTTGCCTAAAGGTGAGAGTTCCTGGAGGGTGAGGGTAATTCTATGGACAGTATCATATGGCAGCTTCTGGATGTTATGCCTGTCTTTGTGGCTTCTTGCTGCTCGTGCAGTGGTTCACCAAGGGAGCCTTAAAAAACACCCACCAGTCTGTGCAATACTACAACGGTGAACACATGTCATTATGTGTTTGTCCAGACCCACAGAATGTACAGTACCAACAGCAAGCCCTCATGTAAACGATGGACTGCCAGTGAGAATGATGTGGCAATATAGGTTCATCGATAGTAACAAATGTACCACTCTGGTGCGGGATGTTGATAGTGGGGGAGTTTGTGCGTGTGTGCAGACAGAGGGTATGTGGGAACTGCCTGTACTTTCCGCTCAATCTGTCTATGAACCTAAAACCACTCTAAAGAATAAAGTTTATTAACTAAAAAAACAACCAATGCCTGGGCCCCACCCCAGGCCAATAATTTCAGAATCTCTAGGGGGGCAGACCTCTGTATCGGTATGTTTAAAGTTCCCCAGGTGACTCTACTGTGCAGTTAGGGCTGGAAACTGCTGTGCTAGTGTCTCCTGTGTATCTGGAGCACCTCTAGCCCTCAGGTTGCCTGGTGATAGAAGGGGACATGGTTTGTAGCTAAGCCAGCCAGCTGAGTTTGCCCTACCCACAAACGCTCTGGAGTTATCTCCATGGCAATTCCTCAGCTTCAGTCTCCCTTGAATTATACAATAATTATAATATATGTTATATTACGTACATATCATATATAAAATAGATCCATGTTCCTGGTAAGAGACTACCTGTGGACCTAACATAGCATGCAACCACTCATCTCATTTCTGAATCTTTGTCCCAGAGCCCTCAACATCTGACTCTTTTTCTGTGCCCGCTAAGAGATTAGAGTTGCCAACAGCTGCACTGTGGGTTTGATTTCTGCTCTCTTCACCCTCTGATTTGGCCCTGAACTCCTGTAGCTCTTTTCTCCTCTCTTGCCATTATCTTTTACCAAGTCTCTACCCAGATGAGTTTATTGAGATCATGACCTTCCCCCAGTGTTATAATAATTCCATGCCCCAGGGGCAGCCCTGCCATGCTGCTGCTTCTACTGTTAACCTGACAAAATGATAAATCCAGCTTTAACTTTCATAAAAACCCCAGTTTCCAAAGGAATCATAAGACTTTTAAGTACATCCTCCATACATTTATACCTGGCTCTTAGGCATAAGTGAACATATCAGTCCCTCTTCATTTTACTAGACTGCAAGCTCTTTGAGGGCAGAAGATACACCTTATTTGTCCCTACCACTTATCACAATGTTTGATAAACCTATTTGATAATATTTTAAATTAATAAATTAACCTTTCACTTTCCTGAGTTTCTGTAATTCTGTTTAAGACGTTAACATTATCTATTGCCATTATTAAAATATGCACTTGATCTATTTTTTCCATCCAAGGCAATATGAGTTTCTGTTAAGTTATTCAAGTGCTTCATGGAACACCCTTGACTAAGGTCAAAATATAAGATAGTTACACAAACCATTTAGTAACTTTGGGGTCACTTGCACCTCATTCTAAGCAATTAAAAAGTATAGCTAAAGGCCATGTCTTTTTATTAACTATTTCATTTAATTTTGGAATAAATGATAAATTATCCCCCAATAGGAAAAGAGGTTGTTTTCTTAAGGCAGACCTTGGTACTTGCTATTAAATTGCAACTTTGCCATGACTTACCTCCCTAACCACCTCCAAGTTACTTAATGATAAAACGACTCGTGAGGTTTATTATTATGTACTTTTTGTAATAAGCCTTATGTGCCAATTATAGAACACATAACAATAATTACAATCTTTATTGTTATTTTTATTATTGACATTTTCTTTACTCCTCCACAAAAATTTTTAAATGATGATTTGCAATTCAAATATGAAATCTGTCACCAATCTAAATGGTATTTGGAAAAGTTTGCAATTTGCTAGATCAGCCAATAGTCTTAAAATACAATTTTTCATTCCCAGAAATTCATTACTTAGAAGTGAATTGGCCACCATAGCTTAGAAAATATTTTGGTTATGTCAGGAAAAAGCTTGAATAAAGCAAATTGTGTATATTTATCATCTATGCAAATGAAGTAATATCCAAATGTTCTACAGATGTTTTATGAGGAAGGGACAATCTTAGTTTAGCTTAACCATCAGGTCTCTATAATTGACAGCAACATCCTATTTCTAGGAGAGCTTTGTAATACCTGCCTCAGCAGTAGAGAAGAAAGATCAGGCCAATTCTACTTGATATAGAACAGTCAGACTTGTGATCAGATACTGGCATATTTTATCTGCTCAAGATTGTTTTGATGCCCTCTAAGTAGAAGATTAATATTTTGGAATAGGAACAATGTAGCCAGACAGACCAGATGTTTATTTCTGTCTGCTTTTGGCTGTGATTGTTTAAATACAACCTAAGGAAAGGTCTAATGAATACTTGCTGTGGTGATGAAAGTTCCTGCAGAGCTTCCAGGGTTGCATTATTTGATTTGCATTTCAGCCTCATGTCAGGATGCTGGTGGGGGCCTATTAGTTCCATTTTATAATATTTTCTATGTGCCTAATTTGGTATACATTTCAATATATATATACACACACACATAAATGTTTGTGCTTGTTATTTAAGGTATTCCAAGTAAGGTTTAAAACATTGAAACCATCTGATTTGCATTTTTCAACAAGAACCAACATTTGTATTTATTTATGGAAACATTTTTGGCATAAGACTTTCTACTAAATTATAATAAAAAGCTTTCTCTATCACCCTAGGGAATCTGGCAATCAGCCTACCTCCTACCCAGATCAGTCTTCCCCACCTACTCCTGCTTTCTCCCACCCACTATATGCATAACTTGAAGCTGTGGACTTGTCTGGAGCTGGTGTTGAGGAGAAACAGAAAGTTAAGTAAGACAGCAAGGACGGCAGTTGGTGGTAACATGGTTGTGATTCCCTTAATCTCTGAGGTCCCCTGGGAACCCACAGATTGATCATCCTCTATTGTATTTAGGCAGCTCTATTCTCATATTCTGTAAAACAACACAAATATGTTTTACATTTACATTTTATATTTTAAAATGTAATAACACCCAAGAAACTAATTGAATACAATTTTTCCTATGGCCAAACACTGAGAGAGCTACATTCCCGTCAATGTTTAAATTTTCCAGTCTACATCTAGCCTCTCTCTCCGGTGTAAATTGGATCAATTACTGGTCCCCCAAATAAACGCCACACCATGATTTTAGAATTATAATATCATTCATTACTACCACTAACAAGATAATAATAATAATAGTAATCTGCAAACTGAGTACTTACTCTCTTCCAGGCAATAGCATGATTTAGGTGTACACACTTTTTATATCCATGATTATATTTGATGATAAAATTCTAAGAGATAAGTATTATTGTGATGCCCATTGCGTACAGTAAATCTGAAAATTCAAGAGGTTAAAGTGACTCATCTCATATCACACAATTAGCAAGTGGCAAAAAGGAAATCCTACCCAGGAGCATCTTATTTCTTTATTTTAAGATCTATTACTTTTATTTTTATTTAAATAAATTAATATCCCTAAATAAGTCTGTATTCTTAGCTACTATCCATCCTCCAACGGTATTAATAAATAATGAAGACAAATGTGGGCCAGGCGCAGTGGTTCACGCCTGTAATCCTAGCTCTCTGGGAGGCCGAGTCAGGAGGATTGCTCAAGATCAGGAGTTTGAAACCAGCCTGAGCGAGAGGGAGACCCCGTCTCTACTATAAATAGAAAGAAATTAATTGGCCAACTAATATATATAGAAAAAATTAGCCGGGCATGGTGGCGCATGCCTGTAGTCCCAGCTACTCGGGAGGCTGAGGCAGTAGGATCGCTTGAGCCCAGGAGTTTGAGGTTGCTGTGAGTCAGGCTGACGCCACGGCACTCACTCTAGCCTGGGCAACAAAGTGAGACTCTGTCTCAAAAAAAAAAAAAAAAAAAAAAAGAACACAAATGTGTATCCACTTTTCCCATTGGCTTAGCATTTATTAGATCTCAATTATCATATTAAGAGCTTTAATGTCTCAGTTAATCTTTACCTTCCTGGAAATTGGACATTATTAATTGCACGTAAGACCTTTCTCTGTTCATACTGACACGTGTTTGGAGGTTTTATTGGAACTTTTTTCCTGTTTAACTACTTTTATCTATTTAAGAAATTAATAAGATTAGAGCCTCCAGAGGAGAAGGGAACTGGGTAACTGGCAGAATGATAGAGAAATTCACCATAGACCCTTTTGTACATTTTGCATTTGGAAATATATTTTAAAAAATCATAAAATTAAAGTTTTAAAATAATAGAGAAAATGCATGAAAAATGAGTGACTATAAAATAAAAATATTATGGAGATAGTAAAATACAAAATGGACAGCATTAACAGGGAAGTTGGGTAGAAATAAGATCATAATGAAAGCATTCTGGCCGTTAATGCAATTAAATTAGAAATAAATAATTTCTAAAAATTAAAAACACATTGTTTGGAAAATATAAATCACATCCACAAATAACAGACATGTTAAAGTGAAAATTATAAAATATATAATAAATAACCAAGAAAACCCCTCACAAAACTAGAAAAGAAACCTGTGGAAAATATATGGAAGGTACTATCAGAAACAGAGCAAAGATTAGTGAACTAATACAGAATCAAACATACAAATAAGCAAATATTAGAGCAATTTATTTAAAATGGCCAATGCAATAAAAGAAGTTTTAGTAAAGTCAATCAAGAAAAAAAGTTTGCAAAAATAAAAACTATTTTTGATGAAAAAAAGAAACACAGAATCAGTACAATGAAAAATTTTACATCAATATACTTACAAACATAATAGGAGGCTTTTTTTTAAATGACCATTGTTGACTTACAAAGAAATTTAGAAGACTTGAATAATCAACAATCCATGAACTAATAATCAAATCCACCCACTCCCACCATCAATCAGAGCATGATAGTCACTATTTTATGAAAGAAGATTCAGAATTTTTAAAAAGATCCAAAGAGAGGAGGAAAAATGCAAAAGAGTAAGAAAGAACTGAAAAGCTACCTAATTTCTTTTATAGGACTAGCATAAAAAACAGACAATAATTGTAAAAGAAAATAAAATTATAAGCTAACTTCATCTTGTAAACATAGATGTAAAAATGCCAACACAATAGTAAATAGGATTCAATATTGCATTACATTAATATTAATATATCATGATTAAGTAGGATTTATTTCAGCAATGCAAAGATGGTTTAACATTAAGAAATCAACAAATGTTATTTACTGTATAATCACATTAATGGAGTACAGGCATATCTTGCCTTATTGTACTTCACATTACTGTACTTCACAGATACTGCGTTTTTTACAAATTGAAGGTTTGTGGCAACCCTGTATTGAGCTAAGTCTATTGGTACCATTTTCCAATAGCAGGTGCTCACTTTGTGTCTCTAAGTCAAGGTTCAGTAACTCTCACAATATTTCCAATTTTTTTATTATTATTTGTTACAGAGATCTGCAATCAGTGATCTTTGATTTTACTATTGTAATTATTTTGGGGTGCAAGGATTCACATTCACTTAAAACAGCAAATTTAATCAATAAATGAGTATGTTCTGATTGTTCCATCAACAAGCTGTTCCCCTTCTCTTTCCCTCTTCTCTGGCCTCCATATTTTCTAGGACACAACAATATTGAAATTAGGTCAATTAATAACTGTACAATGACCTCTAAATATTCAAGTGAAAGAAAGAGTCTTTTACTTTAAATTAAAAGTTAAAAAGGATTAAGCTTAGTGAGGAAGGAATATCAAAAGCTGAGACAAGCCAAAAATTACTCCTCTTATGCCAAACAGCCAAGTTGTGAATGCAAAGGAAAAGTTCTTGATGGAAATTAAAAGTGCTACTCCAGTGAACACATGAATGATAAGAATGAGAAAGAGCTTTATTGATGATACAGAGAAAATTGTAGTGCTCTGGATAAAAGGTTAAACCAACCACAACATACCCTTAACCTAAAGCATAATCCACAGCAAAGCTCTAACTCTCCTCATTTCTATGAAGGCTGAGAGAGTTGAGGAAGCTGCAGGAGAAAAGTTTGAAGCTAGCAGAGGTTGGTTCATGAGATTTAAGGAAAGAAGCTGTCTCTATATCATGAAAGTGCAAGGTGAAGCAGCAAATGCTAAGGTAGAAACTGCAGCAAGTTATCAAAAAGATCTAGCTAAGATAAGCATGGCTACATTAAACAACAGATTTTTAATGCAGATAAAACACCTTATATTGGAAGATGATGCCATCTAGGACTTTCATAGCTAGAGAGGAGAAGTCAGTGCCAGGCTTCAAAGCTTCAAAGGGCAGGCTGACTCTTGCTAGGGACTAAAGCAGCTGGTGACTTGGAGTTGAAGGCAATGGCTATTTACCATTCTGAAAATACTAGGCTCTTATAGAGCTAAGCTAAATCTACTCTGTATGTGCTCTATTAATGGAAAAACAAAGCTTGGATGACAACGCATATATTTACAGCATGGTTTGCTAAATATTTTAATCCCACTGTTGAGACCTACTCATCAGAAAAAAAAAGATTTTTTAAAAAATATTACTGCCCACTGATAATGCACCCCCAGTCACCCCAGAGCTCTAATTGTTTTTGCACCTGCTAAAACAATATCCATTCTGCAGCACATGGATCAAGGAGTAATTGTGACTTTCAAATCTTATTATTTAAGAAATACCTTTTGTAAGGCTAAAGATGCCATAGATAGTGATCCCTCTGATGGATCTGGGAAAAGTCAATGAAAAACCTTTTGGAAAGGATTCAGCACTCTAGATGCCATTAAGAACATTCTTGATTCATGGGAGGAGGTCAAAATATCAACATTGATAGGAGTTTGAGAGAAGCTGACTACTCTCTCATGGATGACTTTGAGGGGTTCAAGATATCAGTGGAGGAAGTAACTACAGATGTGGTAGAAATAGCAAGAGAAATAGAATTAGAAGTGGAGCCTGAAGATGTGACTAAATTGCTATCATGTCATATAAAATTTGAATAGATAAGGAGTTGTTTCCTATGGATGAGCAAAGAAAGTAGCTTCTTGAGATGGAATCTACTCCTGCCGGAGATGGTCTGAACACTGTTGAAATGACAACGGAAGATTTAGAATATTACATAAACTTAATTGACAAAGCAGCAGCAGGGTTGGAGAGAAGTGACTCCAATTTTGAAGGAAGTTCTACTGTGGGTAAAATGCTGATTGCATATTGTTAAACAGCATCATATTCTACAGAGAAATATTTCATGGAAAGAAGAGTCAATTAATGCCTCAAACTTCATCATTGTTTTAAGAAAGTGCCATGGCCACCCCTATCTTCAGCAACCACCACTCTGACCAGTCAGCAGTCATCAACATAGAGGCGAGACCAGCTACCAGGAAAAAGATTATGACTCACTGAAGACTCAGATGTCTGTTAGCATTTTTAAACAATGAAGTATTTTTTAATTAGGGTATGTTGGTTTTTTTAGACATGGTGCTATTACATACGTAACAGATTACAGTACAGTGTAAACATAACTTTTTTTTTTTTTGAGACAGAGTCTCACTCTGTTGCCCAGCTAATTTTTTTTAATATATATATTTAGTTGTCCAGTTAATTTCTTTCTATTTTTTTTTTTTTTTTTTTACTAGAGATGGGGTCTCACTCTTTCTCTGACTGATCTCGAACTCCTGAGCTCAAACGATCTGCCCGCCTTGGCCTTCCAGAGTGCTTAGATTACAGGCGTGAGCCACCACGCCTGGCCAACATAATTTTTATATCCACTGGGAAACCAAAAAATTTGTATGACTCACTTTACTGAGATACTCACTTTAATGCAATGGTCCACAACCAAACTTGCAACATCTCCAAAGTATGCCTGTGAAGTAGAAAACTCTATTGATGCTAAAAAAAATACCTGATAAAATTTTACACACATTCACAATAAAAATCCATATCAAACTAAGAACAGATTTCCTCAATCTAATATGCATATCTAATCTATCTCTAGAAAGGTACATAACAAACTATGAGTAGGAGTTTCCTCTGAGGTGAAGAACCACATGAATAGGAACCAACGATGAGAGGAAAATGCCCTTTTAACTCTGCACCCTTTTGTATCACTTTTAGTTTTTATCCTGCACATGCATTAACTTTGGAAATATCATATAGCTAAAGTCAGAATCTGCTCTACTATTTCCTTTCCCAATGTAAGATAAGGGCTGTGAAAACCTTGGCACAGAAGTGAGGTTGTGTAAAAGGAGGCTGACGGCAGCTGGAGCTAGGGTGACAGGGGAGGAAGGAGCAAATGGGGACAAAAGAGGACAAAGGGGACCTGTGGGAAAGAAGATATTAATGGAGGAATAGTGAAATCCTCCAGAGGTTCAATCTCAACCCCAGCCTGGAGTCTAGATGCCTAAAAGATAGCAGCATAGAAGATGACATTGGAACTTGCAACTGGAAGGGCAGCAGGCTTGGCGATAGCACCTGCGTAAAAGTGGATGGAGTGGAGGTGTCCACGTGGAGAGCTACCTCTCAGAGATTGAAGCAGGTCTTTCGATTTATGTTTCCAGATGGTTTTCACAAAAATACCAGACACGCTTGAAAAATCTGCATCTGGGAGCTCAAAAACCATGTGGCTCGAAACCGGACACCACACAGACTTATTCGCAGCATCTGATCTGGAGAACTAAATCAAAGGTCAGGAGAATTCTGTGAGCCATCGCTCCTCCCTCAAGTGTTCTACTTGAGGTGAAAGTACGGTGATGGGGATGGGGTGGGCCTGGAGCTGATGTTTCAGGCCCTCAGTTTGGGGGGCCAGCCATACAGGTGCATATGCTTGCGTGCCTTAAGGAAAGAGTGGCTTTGGGAATAAAATCATATTTCGAACATAAAGCAAGTAACATTGATCATGAATTTTTTCCTCATCAATCAAAAAATTTGCCACCACATGAAAAATTTAAGAATTTCTTGAGCGGGAGACTCAAGAGCACACCTTAATTCGGAGGCTAGACAGAGAACAATGATAAATAGTTATGACAGGAGAGTTAGGAATTTGGCTGTTCCTAGACAGTAAACGTTAAATGTACTATTTACAGCAATACTGGAATATGAGATGCTTTTTGCGTGTACATAATATATAGTCTATGGAAATTTGACTTTTTGACAAATCCTGCAAACATTTCATTTTGCTATTGTGAGAAAAAGCCAACTGAAAAAGCATGCAAAAAAGAAAATAGAAAAGAATGTAAAGTAACTTCATAAGGCCTGTGCTTAGGGCAGGGAGAAGTACTTTGTAAAAAACAAAGCGTGTGTAAACCAACAACTTTAAATAAAATTAAAAACAAACTTTTAACTTTCCTGATAACTTAAAATATTGGCTGATAAAGTACATGCCAGTTAACTTTTCTTTCTTTTCTTCATAAATAATTTAGTTGATCTTAGTCATTTTATATCTCTTATACTATTGGTAAATATAATTCCTCAGTTTCACTTCATTGTTGCTTAGGAATTTTCTTGACTTACATTTACTTTGCAAAAGAAATCAAGGAAACTTTCCAAGAATTGTCCCAGACCCTATCTTATTGAACCATCTGCCAAATTAATTTTACTTATCAAGCTTCTTTGTTTATTCTTTTGAGATGCTACACCAAGAGTCGATCAGATTTGTTATTTTTCTCAAAGAAGAAACGCAGATTGAATTTTAACAGATGTTCAGATGTTTTAATTTTCAGAGTTTGCAATTCCCACTTGGCTTTAATGAGTTCATTCAGTAATGCTGGGTTTTACTAGATATTGTATGTTCTCACACTTGATTTTGCAGTTTCTAAACCACAAAAGAACACTAGAAAGGAGAGTCTGTAAACGAAGTTTATTGTGGGAATGGAATTCTCACATGCCTGTGGACTCAAAATGAGGGAATATCCTTAGCTAGGGAGTGTGATGTGAGGAGGAATGATAAATAAATAAACATATCAAAAAGTAAACTCTCCACTAAGGAACTTAGCAACTTACCTCTTCTCAAACAAATTCAAAATCTTCTTTGCTATTTATAACTATCTTTTATTATAAAGAACATGTTGTCATTACTAGATATTACCTGACAACATTTTGAGTGAAAATATAAAGTTTAATATTTGCAGATTCTGTCCTTATATTTAGTTACATTAAACTAAATAGAATCTCATTGAAAAATTCCAATACAATCTTTATAGTCTTTCTTCTGTTTTCAATGCCAGACTCATCAGGGACAGAACTAAATAGTGTTTGTTTCCTTATGTCAATAGCTCAGCAATTTTATATTATGATTCTAATGTTTCAAGCGCTTGGCACCAAATATATAATAACTTGTAAAAATATTAAATAAAATTATTCTTATCCCTAGGGAGATATTGTTCTGAACATCCTGCCATGATGGAATTGATTCGTGGTAACCAAAATGAAAATTCATGCTTGAAATAAAACAGTATTGCATGATATAACAGGCATAAAATACTGAAATTACCAATTGCTATAAATTGATGCCCTGGATTCTAAATCCAAGATTGATAGGATTGGAATAAGAAACACAATTGAAAGAACAGAATAATTTTTTTCAGAACAAAAAAGGAAAGGAAGACATTCAATCTTTTTGTACTTTCTTCACTCTGGCATAGACATAACTATTACTAGATATCATTCTGTGGTCAGTCTCCCCCTCACTGTGATATGACCTGCCAAAATATTTAGTATTGGTCCAATTGCTTCTGGACCACAAACTGGAGGAAACACCACAAAAAGGAATTTTGGGTGATGAAGGGCTGCTAAAATTTCCAGTTATTCAAAGTGACTTATGCCTAAACAAATATCAGTTTAAGGACACTTTTCTTATCTAAGTCTATTGTTTTAAATGGCCTCCAGATATGTGCTATTCTTTTGAAAGTGATTTTTAAAAATCTAAAATGAAATATTAGCAAAGTAAATTTAATTTACACTATTTCAGGAATAAAAGGATGATTTGTTGATAGAAAATCACAATATAAAATAACACATCAACAAATATAATTTAAAAACAAATATATCTAAATGCAGAGGATAAAATTCAACCTGTCCTGACAAAACTTAGAAAATCACAAAGAGAATGATATTGAACAAAATGTAGAATGTCTATCTTACATAGATTACCAAAATTATAATCATAGTGAAAACCAAGAGATATTTTCAATAATATAAGAAAAATCACAAGGATATGTATTATTCCTCTGTGCTATTTGCTTTTTTATTCAAGATCCTGGTGAGAGGCAGATGACACACTCAAGCTGGGTCACAGAGACATTACCCAGACCTGGGCAATGCGTTAGAGAAACCCCAGAGGACCCAGCAGAACCCTAGGCTAACAACAGTAAGGAAATGTGACCACATAGGAGCCTGAAGGGCAGTTGTGTGGAGGACTCCTGATAGGAGCTGTAGCCTTTGGCAAGACACAGCCCCGGCATTAACTAACCAGGAAGGGGTCTTGGAAATAAATACCTTCCCCTCACTTTCCTCCCAATCTCATTTCCTGCTAATGCCCTCATTGGCTGGACCTAACCGGAAGCCAGTAGTCAAGAGAACCCCCATGAGTGATAGGAGTTGGTCTCTGAACACAGCAGGATACAGAGGTGTGAGAGAGATACCAGAGGCCCAGCTCACCCAAGTCATGTGGTAAGAAGTGAATTCAGATGCAGATGGAAAAGCCTAGCCACAGTAGCTGAGCTTTTAATTACCAGTTTATACTGCTTCTCCCTAATCTTGAAATTAGTGCTTAGATGATCCAAAGAGAAAAAGGATTTTAACCTCAGTGGCAGCAAAAATCATCAAATATCTCATACATAAAAATACCAAATTCATAAAATATATAGGCATAAACCTCAAAAATATGTAGGGGCTGTGTAAAGAAAACATTTACTAAGGAATATAAAATATTATTTAAATAAATGGCAAGTAATAACATGCTCCTTGGAAAAGATGGAATGTTGTCAAAATGTCATTTTGTCCCAAATCAATTTTAGGCTTAACCTAATCTCAATTAAGTGCTTCATAGTATTGTTTAATTGAAATTTCCTTTAAAGCTGGTTTGAAAGAAAACTGGCAGAAGACGAAAAGCTAAGATTTTTTTCCTAACGATTATTGAAAAGGTACTTACCCATTCAATTGAGGAACTTAAGAGAAAAAAACCAATATTTTAATTATGAAATATACTTTTTTACCAGTCAAATTGGCACAGTTTTCCCCCTTGTGTTTTGTTTTAAATAGCCAGTGCAGAGTAGGATGTGGTTAAAAGGATATTTTCACTGTTGCTAGGAGCACAAATTGGTACAAACTTCATGGGGTACAATCTGGCAATATGGATAAGAACCTTAAATATGTTCATATTCTTTGGCCTAGTAATTCAATTTTTAGTAATTTATCTTTAGACGGTAATTAAACTGCATAACAATCTAGCTAGACAAGTACTCATACCATTATAATAGATTTTTAAAGTAGACAATATAAATGTTCAAGACATGTAATTCATTAAATTATGGAAAACTCATGTACTAAAATGCCACCTAGACTCTGAGGACATTTGTTTAAAAATATTAGGTAGCATAAAAATACCTTATGTATGTATTTTTGACAGAAAAAAATTGAAAAACATTATATATTTCTTTCAAAAATTGTCTCTTTTCCTAAGCATGCACAGGGAAATGGAGGCAGGTACACCAAAATGTTAACATGGTTTTCTCTGGTGATCAGTTTTTGAATGATATTAAGTTTTTTTATATGTCTCTGTATTTTTCAGATTTCCTGTGATCAAGAATTACTTACATAACCATAAGGAGATAGGTATGTGTGTATATATACATGATTTAGAAAATATTTAATTTTAAAATTCAAATTGCTAAAATGAAAACTCATTTAGGCTAAAGTATACAGTATGGTTGTACACTGCTGATGTCTAATGCACATATTTTTATAGAAGCAAGAAAATAAAGTATATCCTTATACTTTATTTAAATGAAGAAAGAAATTTATATTAATATTAGAAGGGGGAAAATGATGCAGATGACAAAATTTCAGTATTTTTCTAAATGAGGTCAGTTTTGTTAACTGTCAACTAGGTAATGGCACAGCAGAGTTATTTTATGAAATAAACTTTTGGAAATATAGGACTATAATTGCTTACAATTATTTTCTAGTAATTAATGAAGAATTCTTAATATTAGTTGATTAATAAGGGAATTTTGTAATGAGCAGTACCACTCTTCTAATACATGAACACTTCCAAGTAATAAAACTGTATTTTTATAAAGCACATTTTCACACATGTTTTACTAGCAAGCATTTGACAAAAGGCACAATGAAAGCAGAATATGTATGTAGAAGGAAGTATTGTCAGCCAATCAGAAAATGATAGATTATTAAATAATGATGGATAATCTATTTTTAATATCTCATTATTTTACATTATTAGTGTTTACTTTTTGTGTGCGAGTCATACACAGATGCAACAATAGAAAACTAATACGTAGATTGAACAATAGAGGGGTATATGGAAAGAATTTCAACAGTCTTGATTAAATACACCTCAATTGCTATTTCCCTCCATGGAAGTAAGGACTGTTAGTAGATCGAAGTCCATCCATTTTATGAATTTATATATGTGTCTGTGTGCATATATTTTTAAAAAGGGGATCAAACTGAAAGTAATTCTGTGATTTAACTTTTCACTTAGTGTCATAGAGATCTTTCCATGTTAGTATATGGAACTTTACCTCACTTATTTTAATTGCAACACAGTATTCCCAAGGAAGTAAATGCTCTGTAATTTATTTAACCATACCTTCCCTCTTCCTACCTGCTACCCAAGTTGATGGACTTTTTGTATACTATGGGCTTTTCTTATTATAAACACTTTGGCATCATATCATCATAAAGATATTTAAGGCATATGTAAGAATGCTTATTTGAGATAGAGTTGAGGAAATAAAATTGCTGGATCAAAGCATATGCCCATTAAAGCTTAACACTGCCAAATTGCCTTACAAAATAATTGATTTGTTTACTCTTCCATCAACAGCCAGTGCTGTCTTCTCAAACACCTTCACCAACGTTTAAAATTAACACTTTTTTAATTAAATTTTTTAATTGACAAAAAAAATTATATATATTTATGTTATATGACATGATGTTTTGAAATATGTATACCTTGTAGAATGGCTAAATTGAGTTAATTAACATACATATTATCTCACATACTTATCTTTTTTGTGATGCAAACACTTAAAATCTGTTGTCTTGGTGATTTGTACGTATGCAACGCACTGTTATTAACTATAGTCACCATGTCCTCTGGGATTTATTCCCCTTGTCTAACTGAAATTTTGTATCCTTTAACCAACATTTCCCCAATCCTCTCCTTGCCCCCAGCCCTGGGTAACCACCATTCTACTCTCTGCTTTTATGAGTTCTACCTTTTTAGATTCCACATGTGAGTGAGATCATGCAGTATTTGTCTTTCTGTGCCTGGTTTATTTAATTTACCATAATGTTCTCCAGGTTCATTCATGTTGTTGCAAATGTCAGGATTTCATTCTTTTTAAATTTCTTTATCCATTCACCCATTGATGGACACTGAGCCTGATTCCCTGTCTTGGCTATCATGAATAATGCTGTTATGAACATAGGAGTACAGCTATCTCTTTCACAAACTGATTTCATTTCCTTTGGGTATATACCCAGTAGTGGGATTGCTGGATCATATGGTAGTTCTATTTCTAAATTTTGAGAAACTTCCATACTGTTTTCCATAATGGCTGTACTAATTTGCATTTTCACCAACATTGTGCAAGGCGTCCCTTTTCTCCACATACTTGTCAACACTTGGTAACTTTCATCTTTTTGATAATGGCCATTCTAACAGATGGGAGGTGGTATTTCAATGTCGTTTCCATTTGCATTTCCCTGATTGTTAGTGATGTTGAGCATTTTTTCATATACCTGACAGTCATTTGTATATCTCCTATTGAAAAAAATATCTATTTAGGTCCTTTGTCCATTTCTTAATCACATTGTTTTCTTACTATTGAGTTGAGTTCCTTATATGTTTTGGTTTGTAGATTCTTTGAATCCATAATCTTTCCATTTATTTGTGTCTTCTTTAGTTTCTTTCATCAATGTTTCATAGTTTTCAGCATATAGATCTTTTACTTCCTTTACATTTATTCCTAAGTATTTTTTTGTAGCTATTGTAAATGGAATTGTTATCTTGATTTCTTTTTTGGATAAGTCATTGTTAGTGTGGAGAAACCTTACTGATTTCTTGTATGTCATGTTGGTTTTATATCCTGTAACTCTACTGAATTTGTTTATTAGTTCCTAGATTTTTAGTGGAGTCTTCAGGTTTTTCTAAATATAAGATGCCATCTGCAAACAGAGACAATTTAGCTTCTTCCTTTCCAATGAGAATGCCTTTTATTTTTTTGCTCTTGCCTAATTGCTCTGGCTAGGACTTCCAGTAATACATTGAATAGAAATGGCAAGAGTGAGTGAGTATCCTTGTCTTGTTCCTGATGTTACAGGGAAAGCTTTCAACTTTTTATCATTCAGTATGATAATAGTTGTGGGCTTGTCATATTTGGCCATTATCACGTTGAGGGAAATTTCTTCTATACCTATTTATTTATTTATTTATAGACAGTCTTGATGGGGCCAGAGTGCTGTGACATCAGCCTAGCTCACAGCAACCTCAAACTCCTGGGCTCAAGTGATCTTCCTGCCTCAGCCTCCCCGGTAGCTACGACTACACATGTGTGCCACCACACCCAGCTAAGTTTTTCTATTTTTAGTAGATTTGGGTCTTGTTGTTGCTCAGGCTGGTCTCGAACTCCTGACCTCAATCGATTCTCCGGCCTCAGCCTCCCAGAGTGCTAGGATTACAGGTGTGAGCCACCACACCTGGCCTCATTAAGAGCTTTTATCATGAAAAGATGTCGAATCTTGTCAAATGATTTTTCTGCATCTATTTAGGTTATCATATGGTTTTTATTCTTTATTCTGTTAATGTGGTGTTTTACATTTATTTATTTGTGTATGTTGAACTCTCCTTGCATCCTACTTGATCTTGGCGAATATCCTTTTAGTATGCCATTGAATTCAGTTTGCTAGTATTTTTTTTTGAGCGTTTTGAAGTCTATGTGCACCATGGATATTGGCCTATAATTTTTTTTTCTTGTAGTATGCTTGTCTGGCTTTGATATCAAAGTAATCCTGGCCTCATAAAGTGAATTTGGAAGTGTTCCCTCCTCTCAATTTTTGAAAGAGTTTAAGAGGGATTGGCATTAATTCTGTACATATTTGGTAGAATTCAACAGTGAATCAGGTCCTGGGCGTTTCATTGGCAAGAGGCTTTTAAGTACTGATTCAATCTTTTTGTTCATTATTGATCTATTTAGACTTTCTGTTTCTTTGTGATTCAGTGTTGGTAGGTTTCATGTTCCTATGAATTATCCTCTTTTTCTAGGTTATCCAATTTTTGGCATATAATTGTTCATAGTAGTCTCTTATTATCCTTTGTATTTCTGTGGTGTTAGTTGTAATGTCTCCTCTTTAATTTCTAATTTTATTTATTGAATATTTTCTCTCTTTTTCTTGGTCTATCGAAAGGTTTGTCAATTTTATTTGCATTTACAAAAAACCAACTCAGTTTTATTAATCTTTTATATGGTTTTTCTTGTCTCTGTTTCATTTATTTCTTCTTTGATCTTCATTCTTTCCTTCCTTCTACTGAGTATATGTTTAATTTGTTCTTCTTTTTGTAGTTCTTTGAAGTGTAATATTAGGTTATTTATTTGAGATCTTTCTTCTTTTTTGATGTATGTGTTTATTGCTATAAACTTCCCTCAGAACTATTTGTGCTGCATCCACCAAGATTTGATCTGTTGTGTGTCCATCTTTGTTTGTCTCAAGTTATTTTTTAATTTCTCTTATAAATTCTTTTTTGACTTATTGCTTGTTTAGGAGTATGGCATTTAGTTTCTAGGTTATTTGTGAATTTTCTGAAATTCTTCCTGCTACTGATTTTTAGTTTCATACCCTTATAGTCAAAAGATAAACTTGATATGACTTTAATTATCTTAAATTTGTTAAGTTGTTTTGTTTTAATTAATCTATTTCAAAAAATATAATGTTAGATAATCCCCAAACTTAATATCAGGTACACTAGAATTAAATATCTAACAAATAAAATCTTAAATCAGAAGAAACCATAAGTAAATAATCTATGGAAGTGGAAGTATTTTCTTATCATAAAAGACATGGAAAAATCATGGAGGTATATATTTTTAAATTTAAAACCTTGTACTTTTAAAAAAACATAAATTAAATCTCAATTGCAAAATTAGAAGAAGAAATCTATTTGTAAATAATCTAATAAGCAAAGTCTTATTATCCTTCATACATTAATAAGTTTTCAAAATAGCAAGAAAACTCTAATAATCCAATAGGAAAATGGGCCAATGGTATAAAATGACAAATGTGAAATCTTATTGGTAGTCACACTGCAAACTAAGACAAACATAGAACTATTTTTCTTGTGACAAATAGTCAAAATTTAAAAATATGTTATATTAAATTCATTGTGTCAGACACAAATTTTAAGAGGAA